>NC_087527.1:9557311-10166071 GCF_963921805.1 Phalacrocorax carbo | reverse complement strand
ATTGTTTCCTACCATCTTCACCTCACTTCTGCGCCTAGGCTCTCATGGTCTGCTGCCATTTCAGTGCAGGCTCTCATTGCAAGGAGCTCTCGGGGAAGCTCACTGCTGTGCAGAACTAAATTTGACCTTTCTGCTTCACCTAAAGCTTTGATTCCCTGCAGGGTCAGGGATTTGGGGCAGAAAGAAAAATTGCACCATAATTTTTCCCTTGTTAGAGGTTGTTAGTCAATGGCTACTTAAAGCCAACATTGCAACTAAGGGTTGTTACTATAAAACTAGATTTACAGCACATGAAAAATCACACTGGCAAACTGGAGTAGAATATCAAAGCCACCAGCTAGAAAGAATGGGATTTGGTGGTGGTTTTTTTTTTTTCCCAAAGCTCTGGTAGCTTTCCGTTTGTTTAATATTTGAATCATGCAGGACTAAATGAAGAGGAACATGTATCTAGAGCCGAATAATCCTGGTGATACTCAGCATCATTTTTAAATTGAAAATACAAAGCAGTGGTCTCCTATGTACCAGTATCTTTAAAGATTGTATTGTAATTGCTGGATCTGGAGGTCTGGTTTGTTAAATGGATATAACCTAAGCCCCAAGCCTAATAAAACAAAATACTTTCTGCAGGTGCCACTCACTTTTCAAGTTTAGCAAAAATCATGCTGCAACACTTCTAAAAAATGGATCCACACACAATTACATTTGTACCCGGTCCAGTTACAACAGCTCAGGGAATGTATATCAGCTTGAAAGGCGATTTGATTTTTGGGTGTATTCTAGGTATCAGCTGCAAGTGGCTTCTTAAAAAAAAAAAGTAATCCTAAACATCTTACCATCTTCCTGTTAAACACATTTCAAATCCCCTTTTCTCGCTGAAGCCAGAGGTAGAAGACCCACTGACATTAAGCAACCTGCTTTCTGGTTATCATTCTGTGCAACAGCAGGGATCTTACTAGTTTGCTGTGCCTCCCTAGACCTTTGTTGAGTTGGCTGTGTTTAGAGAGACACTTGCTATGTAGTGGAGAGGAGTTAAACAGCAATTAGCTCAACTATGAGAATGGTAGAGTGATTTCAAAACCCTTTCCAGGTTTGAGCCTTGTTATTTTAAGAGATGCTGCTCTGCCATGATGAATAAAACTGACAAAAAAGCAGCTTTAAATTCTATTCTTGTGTAAGACAAAGCCTCTTCATTTGCTTATCGTAAAGTAACAGGCTATTCCTTCCCATTAGAGTAAAAATGTTGGTGTTGTGATTTACACATTACCCAAAAGGACCAGTCTAACCATGATTTGCAAAGCTGCTACTGAAGTTAGTGTTCACCATAGGGCGCTCCAGAAAAGTTAATTGCTGCTGTAATTAAGCTATATGATTTGGTGATCACGTAAAATTCAGGTGCTCAATTATAATTAGTCATGTACAAAACCTTCTGTTACACTGCTTGTGCATATTTCCTCATGCAGATAGCTAGCTTTTTTAAAGTCCACAGTTCAGAAAGCCTCTTAGACTTTCTTTTTCCCCTCATTTTCCCATCTTGTACTAAATGATGGGTTCTTGCTTCATTACAGCCAACTTGCAGAGTGAAATCAAATTCACATTCCTGCTTATTCCTGTGCTTTGCACTGTGTAGGCTGCGAGTCTAGTTCAAGTAAATCTCCCCTTACAGCATACTTTTTTTCCCCTCGTAGTAAAAAGATTTCTCTGGATCTGCTGGGTATTTATGGATTTGGCTCATTGGAGAAGCTGGTTAAGAGGACTTCCTTTTCTTTTGTGGTTGAAATGCCATTGTTGTGTTCTCCTCTGCTACCAGTTAATCTCTCTGATGTGGGTCTATTTGGAAAGTCACCCATGTTTTGTTTCTTTTACTCTATTTGAAGGTTGTCTTTTCATTGAAGACTCATAGTTGAAGTGCTCAGTTGTAACTGTTTGTATGTTAACACTTTGTGGCCGCATGTCTGTTGTTCTTTGTCCTTCTGTTTTGGTTTTGTTTTGTTTTGTTTTGTTTTTCCCATCTGCTTCTAGTTGAGACAATCCAGAACAATCCCATCCTTCTCATGGAAAGTAGCCCTCTGGGTGCTCTCCAGCACCAGGACAGCTTCATGGAAACAAGTATCCCCGTTCCCGTACTGAATTGGCAAGATGTTTCCAATAAAAGTGCTGGTTTTGCTGAGTGTGTGTAATCTACACTTTTGATTGTCTATGGTGTTGGGTACTTGGGGTGCTTTTTGGAGATCGTACTGTTGCCCCCTGGCGTTGAAATCTTCATGCTGTGTCTCAGGCTGTGCCACATGCAATAACCACTTGGGATCATGCGTGGGTATACCCAGTCTGGGAGACCCACCGTACAAAGAACAAGTTGGAACTACAAACTCTGTCCCATTCCAGTGCTGATGCTGGAAGGGGGGACTGCTGCCACATACTTTTTTCTGTCTGTGGTGGGTATACTGCTGGAAAGAGGCTTTGGCACAGCAAGGCAGAGTCCCTGGGTGGCCCTGCATGTGCGGTATACGCCATGCACAGGATACCCTGGGAGTGGGTTGGTTGTCTGCAGTGTGTGTCTCCCCAGCAGTCAGCCACACTGCACCGTGGGCAGAAGTCTAATTCATGTCTGTGTCAGAACAGATTTTGTCTGTTTGAATATTTTGTGTTTGGACACTCCTTGTGGCTCTGCTGAGTACAGTGAATGAGGCTTTCAGGCCCCAAGGTGGCTATACGTGTTGGCTTTTTAAAATTAATTTCTCGACTTCTGCCTTAAAAGTGAAGTTTGGTGCATTTGTTTTGCCTTATTTTCCATCATAAATGCTGCATGGCCTCATTTATTCTGGTTGTGGCTGGTGCTACATCTGCAATTTTAATGAAGCTTGACTTTTAGTTTTTTTCTTCCCCATGTGTCTTACTTGCCCGTTCTCACTCCTTTTTCAGTGTTTTGCCCTGAGACCTTGGTTCTGCTGCCTTGTTTTTAACAAGCTGACTCTTGCTATTTGAGCAGTCCAGTACATTATGTGGCCATACAGGATGTCAACATTGACTCTTCCAGATAGTCCTTCCCTTTGTCTTTTGAAGATGTAGATGATTTTTAGGTATGCAGTTGCCATGTTGCCTGTACTGTGTTGTTCTGTAACAAAGCAGAGGAAAAGGATCTGGTACTATTAATTAGTCACTTTGGAGGTCACTGATGAAATGACATTTAGCTGTCATCTGATATTTTCTGCTGTCAGGACAGAGCTTTTAGAAGCTTCTCTGCTCTTTACCTTGTGTGTCAAGAGCACGTTCCGGCCAAGCAGTGCTTGCCTTGACTGTAGCAAGTGCTGAATCGCAGTTCAGCCTCTGGACTGCAGAAAATTTCTAGAATCATAAAAACTTACAAACAACAGAAATTCTGTGTTGCTCTTGATCTCAGGGTAGTGACTGCAGAGTGTCCAGAGCAAGCAGGATCTGGCCTGTGCTGAGCAGCTGGCTGGCTTTTCTTTTTTTTTTATTTTTTATTTTTATTGATCTTTACATATTTTTGATTGCTTTCAATATTTTCTGCTTCAGTGCCACAGCCTGCAAGTAGCACATATTGAAGTCTGCCATTACACACCCCAAGGACTTACCACAGTGCCAGCAGTACATTAGGAGAAAGGCCCAGTGCCGTTCACTTTGTGGGAAACAGTTAGTGAGAACATTGACAAATGAGTCCATAAATGAAAATGCACAGCACTGAAATGAGTATTAAAGATCCATAGTTAGGCCAAAAAAAAAGTGATTTTGCTTCTTACGTCATCTCTTCTGGAAGTGCAGTTAAATCTTCAGTTCATTGCACTGGCCTGACCTGCGCGTGCTGCAGTTCAAGCAGCGGCAGGTCATTTGCTGGGAGAGAGAGTGCTCAGGGCACCGCTCAAGCCAGGACTCCTCTTTCTGAAGCTTCCTTGTTCTGATAAAGTCTGCCTCAGACATGGTACAAAGTACACTTCAGCCAGTGCAGTAAACCAGGAGCACATCTGTCCTTATCTAGTGACCCAAATGAACAGCTAATCCTGATGAAAGTCTTGCTACTGCTGCTCCTGGACCAGACATCTGATTTTACCCTGGGCTGGAAGCGCTTGCCTGAGAAGCTTCCCTGTAATTATCAGGACCTGAGCTGTGGCTGAGGATACCACCTCGGCAGTGCAGAAGACATGGCCCTTAAGGAGCAGGAGTGGTTGTAGGTGCTGGGGTCAGCCTGTGCCAGTATGGCAGCATCTGGCACGTCCCACCCTGGTCACTGCGCTCCCCAAGAAAGCCCTCTTGGTTTCAGAATTGCAAGAGCGGTGCTGCACGAGGGATTTGGTGCAAAGAATACACGGAGTTTAGGAAATATGTTGTTGGGGAAGTGTTTCTGCAAGTCAGGTCCCAGGATTTTATCTGGAAGTTGCTGTCACTGCAGCGTTGGGGTTGAGGAAGCTTGGCTGCAGAGGCAGTGATGCATAAAACAGGTTTTCTGTCTATGTTTCCTGCCCTGCCTTTTCCTGGCCTCATTTTTCTTAGAAACTGGCCTTTTTCAGGGTATGTAGCTTGGAGAAAAGGAGAAATGTGAGAGCAACCCGAGTGGGCTGGAGCATGGGAGCAAGCGCTGCTGTTGGGCGGCACTTTATCCCCTGCAGAGTGGACTCCTGCCATCAACGTGGGCGATACTAAGCTGAACAGTCAGTAACGCTAAAACAGTTTAGGCTTTCATAGGAGTGCAAATTACTCCTGTGGCACCACTAGCTCAGATGGTGTTGGAAGGGCTGTTGAGGTTGGTTTCTGCTTCAAACTCATTGTATTCAAAAATCCCCAGTCAGGCCCAGGAAAGCGAGATTGGCTAAAAAGAGCAAGCCCAAAATACCACTGTTTCTTCCTTCTTGCACTTTCCACCTTCAGGGCCCTTGAGAAAGGAGATAAAATTCAGGCAGAGCTAAGTGAAGACATGCTAACAGAGCCAGAGCCATGATCAACCCAGGCAGCACCACATTTGGCCCAGCCGTTTCTCTTGTGTAGCATTGCTGTAATCCTCTTTAGCGTGTCTTCCAGCTGCTTTCTAATTCAAGCCACAGATCAGATGTTTGATAATTAAGGGAGAGGAAGAAGTTCAAGCTTTGCTGGTAGGTGTTAGATAAACCTGAACCTAGCATTCTTCCTAGTGTAGGCAAAGCCATCTCGTTGCATCTGACCAAGTTCAGGGAAGGTGAATGGTCAACATCTGTGTAACAGCTGTGTTGGGGCACCCATTTGATGTGACACAAGGGCATAATTGCATAAAGATCCCACAGTCTGTATAAGCAAGGGAAAGGAGAGGAAGGTGCAACCAGGGAAGAGATGAGAGAGTTGTCCCAGGTCATGCAGCAATGGGACTGAGACCCTTTATCCTTGAGACCTTTGTGGGGTTGAACACAGCTTCTGGCTCGGCTCATGTTCTCTGAGTACAACCTCTGCTTGAATTGTCACCTCTTGCTTATGTCAGTGCTTTCTGCAGTAGCAAAGCCGTGCTGGCCTGGTGGAGCTGGCTGAGTTGCAGATACTGGTAGCAGCCTTGACAGCCAGCAGCTCAAGGCAAAGTGAAAAGAGGAGGAAAGTGCCGAGAAAGTGATGCTGGTAATGGCCTTTCAGGCACAATGTGGGCAGTGTGGGCAGCTCATCATCAGGTCAGGCTCCCGCTAGGGCTCAGATCTTGCAGTCCACGAAGCTTTTACACAGAGCAGCTTGTGGCCTGATTTTCCCTGCAGAGAACAGAACTCTTTTACCAATACTTAGCTACACATTTTCTGCTTCATATGCTCCCTTTCCCTCCACTGCAGCAGGATTTGTGTGGGCATAGACGCTGCTGCTGTGAACTGAGAGATCGGAGGAAGCAAGTCAGTAGCCCCAAGCAAAAAAGATCGATATTGAAATAAACCAGTTGCCAAAACAACGCCCTGTGTCAGCTGCATAATGGGATGAAATCCAAGGATATGTAAACTGGCTGAAATAGGCAGAGGATGATGTTGATGTATGGGAGTAAGTACTTGTGTCCCCTGTGGCATCTACTGCCTGGCTGGGCACAAACCTGTGCCCTGTCTGATACTTGGGAATAAAGGTCAGATGCTGCTCCTCAGATACAGCAGAGATGGGCAATGTTAAAATGATAGTAAGTAGCTTTGCCTTTGCATGTTAGTGTCATGCTGGTGCTGCCTTCTCTGAAGTACTTGGTACTGGCATTACAAACCCTCTGCAGTGTAAGATCTTGGGATATCCTGCAGACACTTAATTTGGCCTCTAGCATCCACAGAGAGGAGAAAACTGAAATGCAGAGATTTTATCGTGATTTTCAGCATCTCTCGGTTTGCCAGTCCTGAACATGTTAGGTCCATTTCCCTCCAATACATGTATAAGGTCCCTGTGAGCATGACTTTAAATCCTCCTTTCCTGTATTTATGTACTAAAGGGTTAGGCCACACTTGGTAAACCTCACATTGGGATCCAAAAATACAGACTTGCACATTGTACAAAAGTAGCTCTGTTTTCACAGAGACTGAGCGCTCCCCGATCTGCCAGCACCGATTGGAGATGTAAGTGCTCAGCACCAGACTCCTTCCTTTCAAGAGCCCTTCCTTTAGTTTAACGAGTGTTGGCTGTATCCATTAGCAATAAAATACAAGTTCAAATTTAGTCCCTGCCAGGCATGATTTTTTATTTTTTGCATTAATGCTTCTATCTTGGAGATGTTCAGTTAAATCTAAATGTTTCAAGAAAACAAATATCCCCTTTCTGAGGTTGTTTTTTGTTGTTCTCCTTACCTTGGTTATTTTGTCTTGATGTGAATATATGAAGTTGTGTATATTCGCCTCTGTATGTATGACACATGCTTCTGTTATTGCTGCTTGAATAAGTCTGCCTGGATTTTTCTTTGGGGTTTTCAGTTTGGTTTTTGAGCTACTTATTTTGCTTCTCTCAATCAAAGACTGCTCCTCCAGCCTCATGTCTCTGCCTGCTGTGGTGTTTGCTTTTTTTCAAACCAGAGCTCCGATGAAATGTGTTTTTCATTCCAATCAGTTCTGAAAGGTTTTTGCACCTATCAGCCTTGTTTGCCTCTTTCCTCCCCACAAGTTCATCTTGCCCAGCCTCTGTCTGTTGGTCTAATATTTTGATTTCCCTGTTTCAACTTTGTAGCAGATGTTGTTCAGTCTCATGGTGCCGTCTTCATGGAAAGCGCGTCCCTGTCCACCCCCATTTCAGCCCCTCAGTTCAGGGGCTTCCGGAGAGCCAGTGAGATCAGCATTGCCAGCCAGGTCTCAGGAATGGCAGACAGTTACACTGCTTCCAACATAGCCAACAGTAAGTGTTTCACCCCCTCCAAGACTACCGCTCGCTGCTGCACTGCTCTCTGAGTATCACGCACTGGGCCAGAGCCACGCAGCTTCTCTGTCTGGGGTTATACTTCCCATTTGTAACAAAAGATTTTAATTATTCACCTGGTTTTGTCGTAGTCAGTGCCGCATGTTATCTTATCCCCTGGAGGAACAGATGATATATTTGATTATAATACAGGGGCCGCCGCTGTGTTATGCATGTTGGACTGTGCTGGTGATAAATTGTTTAAAAAAAACAAAAAATCAAAACCCTGATAACTCTGAGTACCATTTGGCTGCTGTGCGTGGTGAGAGTTAATCCAAAGGCATGCTTCTGCGCCGCCGTTGGTAAGTCGTGCAGAACTGGTAGGGATCAGCACTGCCAGACTGGTAATGCAGGATGTGGTGTGGGCTTGATGCAGATCACTTAAATGTGGTCCACAAAAATGGGGATGAGTCCCTCTGCAATGCTGAAAATGAAAATCAAGTTTGGGTTATTTATTTCTTTGCATTAGCAATTCAGCTGTTCTGGAGCCCGCAGGGCAGCTCAGAGAGGCAGCCAGTTATGACCCATATCCCAGGGCCGAATGAGGAGTAAAAGACCAAGACCTGTGTAACTTCCCAGCTAATACAGTGGAGAACAAGAGCCTTTGTTAATGCGAAAAAGGCTGAAAATGAAACAAATTAAACAACAACAAAAAAAAAACCCTTCAGCCCTAACTCTTGTCCCAGAAGGTGTCACAAATGTAGAGATAATACGTTCCTGGCACGTTAGACAATAGGGCTGTGAACGACTCACTTCATAATCAATTGCTGAGGTTAATAATGCTCCCCAAGGCAAGTGTTAGCTGATGAAGGTCAGGGGCTGCCATAACTTCTTGCCCTGTTTGAGGCAACACTCGGCAGCAGAAATAAACTACCTGTGCTGTGACAAACCAGGTTTTCTTTCCCAAAGCACATCTGAGAGCTGACACCACACTCCCTGTGTGCGCTCTTATATTTATCCCGGTACGACATCTTGCCAAGCAATTCCTAAGTATTAATCTGCTTTGGAAGAAGGCTCCTGGGGGAGGTGGTGTTTGTTTTGTGCTGGTTTCACACCCGTGGAGAGCTGCGAAGCTCAGCCAGCCGGCAGGGGAAATGGGGCGGTGGTCGTTCGTTATGAAGTGTTTATGCTGGGGTGACGCCTAAAGGTCCGCATGACGTGATGGAGGGATCCTGCCTCTGCGAGCTGATGGTAGGATCAGGCCCACGCAACACTTGCCTCTCTTTCCTTTCCCAGTGCTCTCCCTGACTGTTTAGCCTTCTGGTTTGTGTAATGCATTCCTCCACACACTTCACAGCTGTCAAAAGCTGTTTCTGAGATTGGAGAGGAAGAGTCCAGCCCCAGCGCAGGCTGCGCACACACCCTGACCCATGTGCAGCCTGCCCCAAGGGCTGTCACAGCCCCTTCCTTCACCTCCCAAGTGCCAACATGTCCTCTGAACCCTGGCTCTGGCTTTGCAGCTCTTGTGCTCGGCCTTATTAACGCAGTGGTAATGTGAAGCTGCAGCACTGAGGGTTCGACATGGTCCATGCTTATCCTGCAGGGAGAACCAGAGGAAGTCCAGGAGGGCGCTGCAAAACCATGGTTACCCCTTGGGAGCCCTCCCTAGGGTGCAGCTTCCTTTACACTGTGAATTTCTGGAGGATGAAACCGGTGTTGCCTGTGGCATGTGTGCTGTAATAAGAAGTGTGATTTCTGTTTTGTTTTATTTTATTTTTTCCTTTTAGAAACCAAACACAACCTTAATCATTGTAGAGGGTTTAGCCTTCTGTCCCAACTTGCCCTCCCTCACAAATCCCCTACCCAAATCTCATCCAAGAGACGTAGGCAGCATAAACATGAAATCCCTTCAAAGGGAAGAAAGCTCAAGGGGCCATGGAGTCAGGCTGCAGGCTGTGCTCTTCGGATACCCGACCTGGACATCAAGACAGGTATTCTGGAGGGGTCTACTCCAGTCGACCTCCTTTCTCATTTGATAGTCACAGAACTTCACAACAAATCTGTGCGCTTTCACTGAGGCACTTGCAATTTCTGATTGCAGTTTAACAAGTATTTCTGTCACTTTGCTTCAAAGATGACATGGCTAACAACTTGGCAAGAGCAGGAGTTGTTCTGGGCAGAGCTGTGGTGACAACGTTTCTGCCTCTACCACTGTCTTTTGAGCATGGAAGAGTAAATCCTGTCTGCTTCCTACAAAGAATCTGAAATTACCCAAGCTGGGGACTTGCATGAGAAATGAAAGGTTGGGACACAACCAGGAGCTGCCAGTTTGGAAGACAGGAAGTCAGAAATGGCTGCGAGGAGGTGCCTGTGTGTTCTGGAAAAGCCATGCTGATTCCTCAATGCCCCCCTCCTCCTTCCCGTGGCTCTTCAGAAAAGCAAGGGCCATCAGGGTGAGGGTGGCCTGGGCATTCGGCACAGCCAGGGCTGTGCCATGGGCATGTGCTGATGCCATAACCCACTGCACGTTGCTGTGGTGGGAGCTTTGTGCAGGTCTCTGGAAGGAGCTGGTGGATCCATTTTTTCAGTTCAGCATCTGTGCTTATCACCAGCTAGATTTCCCTTAAAAAGAGGGGTTTGTTGGATCGTACCTTATACCTGGCAGCTTTTCTGGAAGTCCATATAAAGGGAACATTGTCATAGAGAAAAACCAAGCTTCAGAAGGCCCTTGTCAAAGCCCCAGCTTGCAACCAGCATGCAAACACAGCTCCTCCTGTTGCTCTCTTGATCTGATCCATCTTCTCTTTCCATTGCTGCTTTTCAAGGCCAGAATGCATGGGGGTTGAGGACTCCTCACTGCTGGGAAAGCAGCCCACACCTGTGGGGTCTGAGGCTTTGGGCTGGGACGTGGTTGTTGCTACAGAGTCGGAAAGGATGTGTACATGGGCAGAGTTGAAATGTGGTGGTGTCCCATGGGTGAACAGTGGCTGTTGGTGTGCTAGTTTTTGACTCCCTGGGGGAGAAATTATTCTGTGTTGTCTGTAACCTTGCCCACCCAAGTCCCAGCATATTTTTTCAGTCCCATGTGCAGTGGAGACCCGGTGCCCCGGGGAGGCTGGGCTGGACATCTCAGTTGCCTGCAATGTGGTAGCCCAGGAGGGCAACCAGGACTTATTGGGAACTGCTAATCCCAGCAGCACATGCTATAGCACCCTGCCTTGTGGTGCCTTTTAGCATCTCACATGGGCTCCCAGTATTTAGATCCTCTTTAGTGTGGCCAATATCTGGATGCTAAAGAGTTTTTTATTTCTTGGTGAAAGCTAAAGGAGTTGGATATGGGGCTGGAGATAGTCTGGGCGTGTACTGTGGTGAGCAGAGCACCCATACCCTTCCTCCCACAGCTCCAGGGAAATGCATTTTTGTCTTTATGTTTTGGCACATAGATTCCCAGGCTCATTGCACATGAGCCTTGGACCCCACCCCAGGGTCTGGACTAAAGGCCAATTAATACCTGCCCTCCAGGGCCTTCCTATTTGCTTAACCAAAGGAGGGCTCAAGTGGTGGTGCCCCTGTGTATTCCTCCCTCGGTTTGAGCAAACACCAAGCTCTGGGTCAGTTGTTCCCTCTTAGCAGTGTGACCAGCCAGGGAGCAACCTCCGGGCCTACCTGGAGCGAGGAGCCAGAGCCTCAAAATACCATTTGTGATGGAGACCATGCATGCATGTGAACCCCCTTTGTCTGAATAAGTCTTTTGCTTCTAGTTGCCGCCAAGTGGTGGGGAACCAAAAGGATCGACTACGCTCTCTACTGTCCTGATGCTCTGACAGCTTTCCCAACAGTTGCTTTGCCGCACCTCTTCCATGCAAGCTACTGGGAGTCCACAGATGTTGTCTCCTTCCTGCTAAGACAGGTATGGTCGTCCTCTTTCCCCCAATCTCCCTTGGCTGGAAAATATTTTAGGCTCTTTGTTTTTTCCACTCCACCTTCCATAACTCTTGTTGACACGTATAGATGAAAAAAATAGTCTTTGCCACTGCAGATCTCTTTTCTTCCCCTTCTTTTTGTTCCTCACCTGTGGTGTTAGTGGAGCTGCACACATGCAAAACTTCACGGACGTGTGCTGTCACACCTGGTTGGGTTTTACCACTGGAGCAGGTTTCAGATGGGCTTGCCAGGAAGCCGTGGTGTGAGCGCAGGGCTGCATCATATCAGATTGCAGTGGCAAAAGTTGGTCACACTTGTTTCTTGAAGTGAGCTGTTCTCTGTGTGTGTGAGTTTGGATCTCGAGTCCGAAGCTTAAACGAAACTTCTCAATGTACAAATAAAAATACCACAATAAAACCAAAGGGGAAGTTTTGTATGAATTTGACGTGAGTTGATAGGCAGCGTTGGGCGCTCTATTTTGGCATTCTGAGTTACTGTGGTCTCGTCTAGGAACTCAGGCTATCATCGCTGCATTGGGATTTAGCCATTGTTCCTCCAGTACAAAGCAGTTCTCCTGGGGCTAGGTAAATGGGGATTGCTGGTGTCTGGAGTCCGACATCTCAGACTCCATCAACCTACGTTTGGCCTGAGATTTAAATTGACGCTTTAAAATGTGTTTTTCCTAAAAGAAATATTTTTCCTTCAGTTCCTTGGGGATTAGGCAGAGTTATTTGCCTTGCAAAGTATGAACCCTGCAAGGAACTGTATTTAGAGCACGGAACGGGGGGGAAAAAAAAAAAAAACCACAAAATTAAAAGCAACTCTGTGGATTGTGTTGCCCACTTCGGCACTTGGGCTTGCTTTGTGTTAGCTCAGCTGTTAAGCCATCCCCACCCTGTTCCAGCCTCCTTGACTGCAGCTCTCAATTATTTATGATTCTGTTGGCAAACTTTCTTTCAGTGCTATCTTCCAAATAGTGTGGGAACCATAAACAACAGAGATGTCAGTGCTGGTGGCAGCTGAGTGGTAGCAATAATCCAGTGAAACCCTTTCTTCACGGGCTGTATCTAGCCCAGTGAGACACCTCTGTGCTTGAGCACACCTTGCAGGGTCAGCTGCTGTGAAACCCCAGCCCTGCATCAAACTCAGCCTAACAGGGCTGAAGAGAGAGCAACCCATAACTGTGCATGAGTGGGAATAGTCACAACAGTCTCGTACACAAAGAAATAGCCAATTACTTGGGATTCAGCCCAAACCTGGGTCTGTAGCACAGCATGGCATTTTATATCTTACATCTTGAGGTACCTGTCCATCCATTTAAAGCCTACCAGTGGCTGCCTGGGTAGTCTGGCACCCCCACTTTCCTGGTGCCTGTCTCTACTCACTTGTCTCTGCCTTGAGACTGGGATTTTTCTCATTCCCTGTCGTCTTGCAGTCCTTCCAGAGCACCATGCCACTTCCTCCCCTAATAAGGACTTGATTCTAATCGCCCTTGAAAGTTTTCTCTGGACAAAATGTAAAAGCAAGCTGTTGAATAGTTTTAGTCTCCAAAGATTAAAGCTTGTTAAAATAAGCCCAAATATGACTTAAAATAGATTCCCAATTTAAATAATTTTCAGTAAAACTTATTATTTTGTTTACCTTGGATTTCTATGAGCTCCTTACCCAGCAAGCTCATCCTCCCTGGGGTCCTTTTTCCATTTCCCTTGAAGAAATACAGCTTCAGCTCTGCAAAATAAGCTGGCCTGGGTCAGACCACTACAGTCTGGGACAGCTGGAGAGCAGCTGACCACACAAAATATATTCAAGACCTTGTAAAAGAGCCTATGTTTAAGAGGCTCCTTAATTTTTTGGAGGGATGGGGTCACTAGGGACTACTGCTGATTTAAGAGTTCTCTGTGCAGGGTTACCTCCCAGTCTTAGAGCAGTCTTGAAGATGTCCCCTCACCTTTGGGGTCTATGGTGTTATTCTTCCCTTTCTCTTCTAGAGCTTAAGAGCAGTTTAGGTAGGATCTAATCCTGCTTCTCCATCCCTGCCTGCACCCTGGTGACAGGCAGGAATTGCCTCCAAAGGCTGGCTGGTGGGCATCAGCTTCCCCTTCTCATCCTTGCTCTGGTGCAGTTGGCAACCCACCAGCTCCGGTCCTTGAGCTCTATCAACCTTGGACATGAGGTCAGGATGGACAGACACCCTGGGCACTGCCTTGTGGATGGCCAAGCCGGACGCCTGCATGCCTCTCCTGGGGTCATATCAATAGTTTTGTCTCCTCTCAAAATGAGAGGAGCAAAAAGCCAGGAGACAAGGAGCAGTCCAAAATGTGCTTAAATAGAAATAAGTGAGCTGAAGGAATGGCAGCTGATGGCATGAGGCTGGTCAGAGCAGCCAGTGCTGGATTTGTTATGGGAACAGCTCAAAAACCTCTGTTTGAAGGAGACGGGTCCCTCACAGACTGTGGGAAGAGACTAATGAAAGCCTTGAGGAAGGACAGATTATCTAAGTGCAGCACTTGTCCTGCTGTGTTTGAGTCGGTTTTGTACCTGCTGACAATCTAAATAAGCTGCATCCCAGGCAGGATTAAGTCAGCACTGGCTGCAGGCTTTGCTAGTTCAGAAGAGACCACTTGTCCTTGCGAGTAAGGGAGCAGCCTGTGAAACCTGCAAGCTGACAAGCCAAACACCCAGCAGGCAAACTCAGGCCGCCTCTGTCCAGGCATTGCCCTTACTCAGCGCTGGCTTGGGAGATGCAGAACAGCGTGGGCAGGAGGAGGGGGATCACTGCACATGTGGCTGATGTGTCGGTGGGATCTATCCTCCCGTAGGTGATGCGGCACGAGAACTCGAGTGTTTTGGAGCTCGATGGGAAGGAGGTATCTGTCTTCACCCCTTCTAAGCCTCGTGAGAAGTGGCTGCGGAAGAGGACACACGTGAAGCTCCGGGTACGGGTATTTTGGGACTGCGGCAGCGGGGAGCACTGTCATGTAGAGGGGTTTTGATGTGGGCTGCAAGAATGGCACTGAAGGCTGCCAGCATGGGCACAGCTGTGTCTGTCCATGGCAGAGACAGAGGATCATGTGATTATATCCTATCCGGGTAGTTGTGAAAGAGCAACCCAAAAGATCTGTACTAGCAAGGCCTCCTCTTGGCCTCGAGTCTACATAAAATACAGAAAGCATTGGCTGTGGGTTAGGGAAGGTGATGGAATGTCTTTTAAAGTCCAATAATGCAAGTTCTCTGCTCAGTAAATGCCCTTCACTTCCAGGAAATGTCTCCAATTCCCAAAAGAGGGCAATTCTCTGCTAGAGCTGAAATAGTGTCAGCAAATTTGTCTGGCAGCTGTTTGTATTGCCTCTTAAATCCAAAGCGTGAGAGTTAATAGGCAGTATCAGAATTGCATGTACAAACTGCCATTGAAATTGGCTCTTCAGCCATTTACACTCAAATCCACCGCATCAGCGCAGGGCATAGAGTCTCACCTCTGCCACAGTAAAGCTAAGAGCTGTGGGTGGAGTGGCGGAGGGGGGTGGCACAGAGAAACCCATGCTCCAATTTGTCTGGTTATATGTGGCATTTCCCTGTGAGACTGTCCATCACTGCAAACTGTTTTCTTTCCTCCCTCCCCCACCCCCTTGCCCCTTCCCCTCTTGACTTGTGCAGAACGTCACAGCTAACCACAGGATAAACGACACCATTGCTAATGAAGATGGGCCCCAGACCTTAACTGGAAGATTTATGTACGGTCCGTTAGATATGGTCACACTCACAGGAGAGAAGGTACTTCGTCTGCTGTGGGGGTTGCGCACCTTGGGGTGAAAAGTGTGGGGAACAGGGACAGAGGCGGTGCTGGTTGGCGCTCTCTTGGTCCCTGGCAGGGTTTGCTACCTTTGCGTCTTGGCCAGGTTCCCCTGCTCAGACTTGTGTGCTGCCTCCCACCAGCAGCAGCGTTCATCATGGAGGTCTTTACCACTGAGACTGGGTTTCATTCCAGCATCCTGATGTTTGGGTGCTTCTCGGCTCAGATCTGTGAAGTGCAGGGGGTGGAAGCAGCACCCAGCCCTGCTGCTGTCCAAAGGAGCTTGGGTGGAAGGTCCTTGTTGCTTGTCCTGTTCTGCTCGTCTGTGCCTTTAATGCTGTTGTTGACCCAGCCTTGCTGTCTTCCCAGGTGGATATTCACATCATGACCCAGCCGCCGTCAGGAGAGTGGGTTTACTTTGACACTGAGATCAGCAACAGCAGTGGCAGGATTTCTTACGTCATCCCTGAGAACCGGCGCCTGGGCATTGGCGTGTACCCCGTCAAGATGGTGGTCAGGTGGGGTTCCTTGGGGTGCCAGGGCTCAGTTTGCAAGAGGAACAAAAGTGGAATCTGATGACTGTAAAATATGGACCTCCTTGATTGTTGGGTGGGTTCAGAGCCTGGTTTGCCAGTAACAGGGATGAAGCATCTGTACTCTACTGCTGTAAGAGGAAGATCCATGTTTTATTCTGACTCCTAGATAATCAACAGGGTGCAGGAGCAGGCCTTCTGTATCACAGGTGCATGGCCTGGCAGTCATCTGCAAAACTGCACGACTGAGCATGTTCTAAAGACCATAAACTTGTCCATGAGGGACAGCCCAGGGGCTCCAGCTCAGCTGCAGTTGCTGGTGTTGAGCTCTGGAAGGGCGAGGAGAGGACCAACTTCTCACTGATGAACCCAGCAATGATTTTCTGGGGGTTTTTTTTTTTGAGTCACTGACACCAGGGCTCCAGAGTGCTATTTCCAGACCTACTTTAACAGAGAGGCCTTCACACAGTGCCTGTCACTGCTGTAGCTGAGGGTAGCATTGCTGTTACAGGCTTTGGGCCGGATTTGGGTGCTGTTTTGGGCTTGCGGTCCTTGGCACGACTCAGTGATACCTCCTGAAAGAACCTCTATATCTTTATGCCTATAAATACCTGCATCGCTTTCAGGGGTGACCACACATACGCAGACAGCTACATCACAGTCCTGCCGAAGGGGACGGAGTTTGTGGTGTTCAGCATTGACGGATCCTTTGCAGCCAGTGTGTCCATCATGGGCAGCGACCCCAAAGTCCGTGCTGGAGCAGTTGATGTTGTAAGGTCAGTATCAGGGGCTGGGACAGTCGATCTCTTTTACCCGGTGTTGCTCTAGGTCTGCAGTCTGTTGACTTGTGACTTTCCTTCTAGGCACTGGCAAGACCTTGGCTACCTCATTATCTATGTCACGGGCCGCCCCGACATGCAGAAGCAGAGGGTGGTAGCGTGGTTAGCACAGCACAACTTCCCCCATGGCATCGTCTCCTTCTGCGACGGGCTTGTTCATGATCCTCTGCGGCACAAGGCCAACTTCCTGAAATCCCTCATCACAGACGTAAGCCTGGGTCTGCTGAAATAAGATCATAGCACGGGTTTAGATTGCTTCCTCGTCCATTTGCCCCTGTCAGCACCAGTCTCTTGGCAGCGATGTGACCTGCAGTGGAAGATTAATCTGTTCATTTTATTTTCATCCTTTTATTGTTCTTCAAAAGTGTCTATGCTGTTAAATTGTGTGATCTCTGCTCTGCACCGCTCCATTTCATCACTGGTGCTTCCAACACAAAATGCCTAATGCAACAGAGGCAGCAGTGCCTCCCCTTCCCCACATGCATACTTTTTTCACTTGTTTGGTGGCTTTCTGGCTGCCTGTGGTGTAACCAGCAGATCTGAGAAGGCATGGAGCTGCTGCAGAAATGGCCTTGCACCATGGAGCCTTGATGGGAGACTCCAGAGAGCATCTTCCCAGGCATTCACCCCCAGGGAGTTATTAATGTTGCTCAGCTCAGAACCTCAGAAAAGCTCCAGATAAGAGATTTTCTCTGTTTGGCAGGTGAAGGAACTTGCCGGTGTCCCGAGCACTTCTCCCCTGCCTTGAACAGCAGGGGAGAACTCCTTAACTCTCTTGGACTCTCATTTCAGGCCCACTCACAGTGGCAGGAGCCGCTGGCCCTTACTTGCTGCCTGTTCTCCCTTATCCTCCAAAAGAACAGTTTTGTGACTAAGGCCAGAGACTTTCTTTACACCTCCCTGGCCTGCCTGCGGCGTCAGGGGCAAAGTCGGCCAGTCAGTGGTGGCACCAGTGTCCACATCTCCCCTGCCAGCCCCTGCTTCAGCCCACTAAGGAAGGGGTTGGCCAGGAGCTGCCCTCTGCTTTGAGTGGAGGCAGACAAATCCCTGAAAAGCAACATATTTTGCTGCCTGTCCCTTCTCCTTCTGCCCAGCAGAATTAAATGCAGCAGCATGGCTGGCAGAGGGGAGCGCTTCCTGCTAAAGATGACTGCACTGGGGGTGGTGGTGTTACAAACGGCTTCTCTCCCCCAGTGACAAGCAGGCAATGAAGTGTGTGGCAGCCCTGCCCCCTGCAGACCTCAAGGAAAGGCCATGGATCAGCAAACAGAGATCTGCTTTCATACTGCCTTTACATCCCTTGTTCTGGCCTGTAAACATCCCCAGCTCTGTTAATTGGCACTTTGCACAGCAGTGCGTTATCCAGCTGGGAACTTACATAAGTTATTGACCTGAGATTCCCACAAATGCTATTTTTAAAAAAAAAAAAAAGCAAGAAAAAAAAAAGCAAGCCCTGCCTGTTGAGCAGCACGGGGTGCCCATGTGTTCTGACCACATGTTGCTTTCTCTCCCTGCAGCTCCACATGAGGATCCATGCGGCATATGGATCTACTAAGGACATCTCTGTGTACAGCTCCATCAGCCTCCCACCCACGCACATCTACATCGTTGGCCGACCTACCAAGAAGCTGCAGAGCCAGTGTCAGGTAGGAGCCAGCTTGTCTGAGCCCTGGAGGTGCTGCCAAGGGCCTCCCATGGGAGGGCGATGGGAATTTGGTCACCTTAGAACTGGTGACTGAGCTAGTGTTTGCTAAGAGGACGAGAACTGCCCCGCAGACCAGGACCCATCACACTGAGTGGCTCCATGTGTTATACATCAGCCCAGAGAACCTGGTACAGCAAATGTGTTTGGCAGCCAGTGGCTATCAGGGAACTGTGTCCCATCCCTTTAACACCTGCCTTCGTCCCTCTTGTCTCACAGTTCATCACGGAAGGGTACGCAGCCCACCTGGCCCAGCTGGAGTACAACCACCGCTCGCGCCCCGCCAAGAACACCACGCGCATGGCGCTGCGGAAAGGCAGCTTCGGGCTGCCCAGCCAGACCGAGTTCCTGCGCAAGAGGAATCACCTGCTGCGGACCATCTCCTCCCAGCCTTCGGCTAGCGGCAGCAGCACCAGCCACCGCCCTGAGCGCACCCAGAGCCAGTCTGACAGCGACAAGGAGAGGGACAGGGAACGCAGCCAAAGAAGCATGAGCATCGCCACAGGGTGCTGGGGCCGGAGCACAGCATCCCGGCTGGAGTCTGGCCTCTTGGGGCAGAAGTAGCCAGGCCAGAGCCAGCAACTGTCGGCTGCAGCCACCAGAGGATAAAACAGAAGGAAAGAGGGACGAGGCCGGCGTTACGGGCTGGAAGGGTAAATATGGTGCTACTCTAATAACATCATGGTATTCTGGGAAGAGATGGGATGTTTCCCATGCAGAACGTGCAGGCCTTGCAGCGGGAGCGTCAGGTTTGTGCAGCATGAGCCCAAGGAACAGCTGGAAACTGGGGGGGGAAAGTCTCCAGGTCAAGATTGCGCTCTCTCCTGCCTCCTTCTCTTATCCAGGTTTAGTGACTGTAAATACGTGCCTCCTCGCCTTGTTAGCCATCGCTCTGATACGCGTGATCGAGTGCTGTCCTCAGAGCCACAGGAACAGGGGATGAGGCTGGGGAAACTTGTTCTTGGTTGTCCCAGGAGTCAGACTGAGGTGCTCTGCCAGTCCCAGCACAGGGTGAGTTTGGGGTTTGATAGCATGCTGTTTCCCTGGCCCAGACAGCCCCAAACGAGGGATTTATCGTGGGCTGTGCCAGACAGAGCAACTGAGAAGCTTTACCTGTACAAAGAGCTTCAAGTTCAGCCACTTTCTCAAGGAGTACGTGCAGTGGCAAAGCATAAAGATGTACCGATGCTGTTGGTAGAGGCAGAATGTCGGCAGATTCGCGCCCAAGAAAGTGGGGTCATTATTGTTAATACTGTTATTTTTTTAAAGAGACCTTTCAGAAGCCGATGGAATTTAATGCATTGACCTATTAAAAGAGAAATACAAGCTATTTTGTTTGAGCTGTTACAAACCTCAGACACTTAGTTTGCTGTTAAAATCTCCTAATATTCTCGCTATATATTATTTCCAAAAGTAACCACCGTATATTCGGAAGCAGCTGAAGGCACTCAGCAGCTAGATTGCATTGCAGTTCTCATCCAAATGCAGGGTCTGACTCTCTCAACACCCACCTCTGAGACGTTTTCTTCTTCCCAGGTTCTCTCCAAGTTCAGTAGCAGCTTTCATGGGAACTAGACTTGCTTCTTTTACCAGTAGTTACTGAACTGTAAAACCTCATTGTTTTTTGCACTGATGATTTTTAGAATGGAAACCTGTTACCATCTCATGTAGCTACACCTAACTGTTTGTAGTGCATGACAATGAAATATTGCTAAGCCAGGGTGTGTGTGTGTATATATACATATATGCATATACATATGCACACACAGTGTATATATATGTATATGTATATATTTAAAAACAAATCTGTGCAGAAGTTTTTCCAGCAGTAAGGAGACTGTAAGGAAGTGTGCCAACAATGTCAGGCAACTGTAAGAAAAGGCCATATCTTAATTTTCCTGGTGTGTTTCTCAGTGGATGTGCCTGAGCTGATGGTTTGTGCGCTGCTGGAGCGAGCTGGGGCTGGGTGTGTGCTGGAGGGGAGCTGCCGGCGCGCAGGGCGAAGCACTCGCTGCTGGCTGACACCCCTGGTGACACCCAGACGTGCACAGTACAGGATTGGGAGCGCGTCGTTCTGCAGCAGCGGAGGAGAACAGTGCCTAGAGCGAGGGCTTGCCAAAAAACCCCTTAGTCCCGTCCCTCTCGGGTCAGCCTGGCCCCAGCGAAGGGCCCGGTTCCCTCCTTGCACACACCTCCTGGGGCGCAGGGGCATCCGCCTTGGGGGATCCAGGTGCCCATTTACAGACTCCAGTTGGCCTCTTCACGTGGAGATTTTATAGTCCTACCAAGCTCCCCGACTATGTGTAACCCTGCTTTCCCCCACCACACTTTCTTGTCTTTGTATCACTTTCTACTTATGAGGATCTTATTTATAACAAAGAATTTTTTAGACTGGCTGCTTCATTTTATTAAGTGTTTCAATATGAAGTGCAGGGCGGCTGCACTGAGACACACAGCACTGTGAACGCTGCTCTGCTAATTGGCTCTGGGCCACCGTAGGCAAATCTAACTCATCAGGCATCTAAGGTAGATCTCACGTGTTCATGGCACTGGAGGGTCGAAGCGGAGGCAGGGGAGGGACAGTGCTGAGCTGCTGACAGCATCCGAGCCGGTGGAGCACTCAAACCCAACTGCCCGCCCGCCGCCCAGTGCATCTCCCACATCTTGCAGCGTGACTGCAAAATGTTTAACCACTTGTCTTTGATAATTATTCAATTACAGAATGTATCTGATAGCTTTTGTTACCAAAAACTGACTTCCCTTTCTGCCGACTCAGCTTAGCTCTCTCTGAATGTACATCCAGAGCTTACTGGGTTTAAAAACAATGTGAATTGTCCCAGCTTTTCACTAGTCGAATGTTATATCAAACAGATGCCATCCAAGTAGGAAGCCAAGCCACAATCCATCCTGTGAGGTCACCAAACCACATCACAAAATTTCTGCAAATTTGGATATGGCCTTTGCAAAATTCAGCTTTCCTCCAAGTCGACAACCAAGGCGTGATCTGCACATTTTCCAATCCTGACAAGATGTTCACATTTTCTTATGTGTAGATAGTGTAAAACAGAGGTGAATGTAAATGTTCAACATAAAAAGTGGATATATAAAATGGAAAGTTATTTATTTATGTAGAGGAAAAAAATGTCTGGAGGGACTGGAACCTTCAGGGTTTATTAATATTTAAAAATGTAGCTTTTTGTTTCAGGCATTATGTACAAAGCAATTATTTTATGGACCAAGTTTAATGTAACTGTCAATGAATGCAGAAGTGCAATATTATACTCACCTCTCCATCACTTCATGTTTTAAACAGCTACTAACAGTTAGACTGACAATCATAGCACCTCCGTCCTCATCCTTTGTTGAGCTTCTTGAAACTTGCCCGGGTCCTTTCCCTGGCCCCCCATCTGTTGCCATTGTACAGCTCCAACACGGAGAAGCAATTGTAGAGCAGGACCTTTATTGCTGCAATAATACCAATGAGGTGGGTGTAGTTACCAGGAAATACGCCAGTAAGTTTTTCTCCACCGATTCAGTCCATCATAGTCTACATCAGTCTATCCTCAGCCGCTCCCATCTGGCACTCATTTCTCTGAAGCGAAGATCAATGTGCTACTCACTCAAAGAACAATAGCAATAGTTTAACTCTGTGTTTATAACCTGTTTGTTCCGAGCTGTTTTGGAGAGCAGTGCGTGTGACCTGATGCTTTTCCACGTGTATGGAAGAGGATCCGTTTGGATGCCATGAGGGAAAGATGAATGTATATTCCATCCTTACTAAAGGGGCACTGTCAGGTTAAAGACCTAATTTATCTTTGTTATAAATAACTTGTTTGCTTCCAAATGAAAGAATATGAAGTTTCTTGTACTGCTCCCTATCGCTGTTGTCTGGGCAGCCATCGGCGCGACAGTCGTGCTGCCTCTGCTGCAGCCCACACTAGCACAATACAGCCTGCATGGGCTGCCTGTCTTTCTCTTGTTTGTGTGTGTTGTTGGTTTTTTTTTTTAAATTGTTTCCATGGGAATTAAATTCTGCGGTGGAGCTCAGATTTTTTTATAAAAGCAGCTTTTTGTATTACTGCACTATTGGGCCAGACTTTCTACCTGACGCTGTCCCTTTAAAAGCCTTTTAAAAATAAAAAGAGGAGCCCACGTATTCCCTCCAGGTTGTTTCCTGGGTTTGCTAGATCACTCAGTCAGATGAGGCGAAATTCTAATACCAAAAACGTTTACAGTGTCCGATAACGTGAGCAGAGAGCAGTAACTAGCCAAAGGGTTACTAACAAACTCCCGCTCCGCCCAGCAGCCGCCGTGCTTGCTGTAGCAGCCCCTTCTTCAGGTATCGCCACCGTTTGCTGCATTTCCTATTAGTTCTAGAAGCCTTACGGTCCCCTCCTTGTCCTCAGCACCCTCTGCCTGTTGATACCCTCAACTGTCAATTTTATATTCCAACAATGTTAGTTGTATTTTATTTATAAAAAATTGCTTTAGGGGTAACAACTGTGTGTGTGGGGAACCACTGGAGGGCATGCCCGAGGGCGCCGGCAGCCGCGCTGGGTACGCCCCTGTGTGTACAGTACCGTGCCGACACCTCGCTTGTGTGTGACAAACCTTCTGTACAACTTCCTTCTCCTCCTTGCTGTTAGTGCATCGTTGCAATGCCTGGGTGTGCTTTGTGTACAGTATCATCGTGAGTTACACAGATTAAAGAAATGGGAAGGCTTTTCTCTGTCTGCTTTTTTTGGGGGGGGGAGACTCGAAACAGACAAGTCACAAAACCCAAGACTTGAACAGGCGCCAGTTTAATGGGGTTACAGCAACAAACAGAATGTGGAAACCCTCTCTGCAGATCAGTCCTGCCGGACCGATTGGCCTTTAACCCGTTTGTCCTTATTTTATCGTTTTCTTTTAATGGCTTATAGATTTATGGCCTTTGTAGTAGGGGGAAGGGCCAGCTGCTTGCTTCACAGCAGCTATGGGCATGGATCCCAAGAAGCCCAGAACCCTAACGCTCCCTGGGGCCTGCGCTGCGGGGAAGGGACACAAGTGGCATGCAGGAACAGACAGCAAGGCAAAGCCAGCCCCTGCAAACCACACCTGGCCGCACCCCGGTGCGGCACACCGGGCCTGCGCCACCCGATGCAATGAAGCTGAAGAAAGGCCGAGTAAAGCCCCTGGGGCACCATGGAGAGTGGTACCTGAAGGCGCAGGAGAGCTGCAGCCTGAGAAGAGCCATGCAACAGCACAGCTGCTCCTCTTGGAGCAGGGTCTGTGAGTGCGAGGGGGCCGATGAGCTTGCAGCACCAGGTAAGCACAGGGCATGCAGAGCCAGCAAGGAAGGGGCCAAGAGCAGCCCGTGAAGGGAATAAGTGGCAGCCAGCTGTGTATTTTGCAGCCCCAGCATATACCCTGTCCTTGCCATGGTGTTGGCTCCTGCCCACCAAACCCAGAGCTGAGGGGTAGCAGCACCTCTAGGTGCTCAGCACCAGTGAGCCTGTCCGCTGGGTGCTGCTGCGCTCTTCCAGCCTCAAAAGGGGCATCGGGGCAAGCAGGTCCAAGTGCATTACAGCCACACTGGCCCCAGTCAGGAGAGGGAGGGGAGAAGCTGTTTAATGGGAGATGAACAATTAAGGTATCTCTCCTTCCCAGTCAATAACTTACAGAGTGGTTGGAAACTGCCCCTGGTGAAGCATCCTGACATGGTGCTGTCTGCATTGTCCAGAGACAGAGGCTCACACCTGGGCTGGCACCAGCAGCAGGACAAGCTCCTGGCACGGCTGGCGCTTGCGTGCTCACTGCAGCATCCCCGTCCTCACCTGGAAGGCCAGCCCGTCCCCCCGCGTGGCTTGCTGCAAAGGGAGAGACATGGGTGCTCCGAGCACCCGCCTGCCCAAGGACAAAGGATCACCAGCACCCACCTGCAGGGGCCCCTGCAGAGCTACCAGGGCTCCGTTTGCCCTGGTAGAGTACGTGGGGTCCCCAGGGAGGCAACAAAACGCAGCTGGGCTCAGCAGCTCCCCAGCTGCACCCACCCACCCACCAGCAGCTCATACTGGTAGCATGTCCATACTACCTTGTTAATCTCCTTGTGTCTCTCCTTGCTGACGATTTCTTCTAGTACTTCTCCATCTCCCTTAATAAGCCTAGAAGACAAGCACAGGTCCGCGAGCCGTGAGGGCCACTGGCAAGTTCCTGCCGCCCATGCTATGTCCCAGCCACAGAAGGTGCTGATCCCCCAACCCCACCCCCCACCCTGAGGGCTGCTGTTGTGCTCCAGCTCAGGCACCTCCAGCTCAGGCACACAGACACCAGCTCCCACACGGTGCCGTGTGTCTGGGACCAGGTGCTGGGCTGATGCATCGCCAGGTAAGGATGGTGACAACCTACCCCTGAAGTTGCATGAGGTGACTTTTTTTTGGCTGTATCAAGCTTAAATAGCACAGCAGGCCTTTCCATTGACCTTGCAGGGTTAATGTCACCATGCCAGAGCAAGCACAGGTGTGGTGCCCTGAGAAACCAGTATTCCCCTGCATGGACCAGCCATCCCTGCTGCAGGCTGTGGGTACTCTGCTGTGTGCAGAGACAGTCAAGCTTGCACACAGCAGGAGAAAACACTCACAATAAAAGCATCTCCTGCCATCCCACCATCTGCAGAGGCGTCTCTGTCAACAGCAGCAGCCCCCAGCCCCTGCAAAACACCTTCCCTTTTTTCATACAGAGTTCAGGTGTGGTCCTGGCTGCCCTGGGAAACTGCAGAGCCATTGAGAAGCAGGAGCTACTTTGGGCCTGAAAGGCAGCCAGACCAGGGAGCATCTTGCTGAGTAAATTCCAATCAGTGTCAGAGGTGGCTCACGCCTCCAAACATGACCAGAAATTTAATTGTCTTCATTACATGCCTTACGGGGAACCGACCTTTGTTCCACACCTCCCTGAGCCCCACAGGCTGCCTTCTATTTTAAGACTGGACATGTCACACCCAATTCTCTTCAGCATGGTATTTTCTGCTTGCTGAGAAGATACAGTTTATTAAAAACTGGGTCATTTCTATTTGGCAGCTAAACGAACTTCAGTTTGGTTGTTGTCTGTAACCACAAGGGGCACACGCTCCCTCCTCGCTTGCACCCGGGTGCTAACTGGGGATGAGTGCGTGTGTGCGCTTCGGTGCTGAAAGGCAAATGCATGAAGCAGTGAGGTAAGGAGGCATCAGCCACCCCTCTGGTTCCCGCTCTGCTGCTTGCGGCGTCCCATTCAATGGGAAGCAGCTGAACCCTTCACGGCACAAGGACCAAACCTCCTATGTCCAGCAGCAAGTTGCTCTGCTGTCTGTGTCCCACAGCTCCGGGTTGGGGCACAGGCCGGTGCCCCCTGCATGAAGCCCCAGCAAAATTTGATCAAACGTGTCAAACATGTCACTTTCTGGGTAAGTTACAGCAGGTCTGATGGGAGGGGATCTGTGCGGGAATGGCTCGCAGGGATTTGCTGCTGAAGGGGACCTGGGTCCACGCATGGCACTGCAGTGCCCTGGACCAGCATCCTCCAGGACTCCAACCCACACAACACAGATGGGGATGGACAACCTGCCTCCCTTTTCCCAAAGGGCTCATACCTGGTTCTCCCCGTTTCGGGATCCACGACTCTCCTTATGACACTCTGCCTCGCATCCCATTCTTCCTTTGTCATTGGCTTCATAGCCTGGATTCGGGATTTTTGTTCATCTGTCAAAACTGGAATGCATCAGTTCATCAGAGCCGTGCTCGTGGGGCCGGCTCCTGGCCAAGGGGCACAGCACCACACGTGACATGAACAGACACGCATGCCGCACCAGTTTCCCGTCTGTACTCGGGGTTCAGTGATGAACCACACAAAGGAAGGGCTGCTTCATGTCCCAAAGCCAGTACCAGCTTTGTCAGTTTGTTACTGCTGACTGTGACCTTCCATCTGGTATCTTTGTTCCCTGCTCGTATCTAAAAACTACATCTTAACGCTTCATACATGATTCTCTGAATGTGGCTCCTTAATATTTACTTGGCGTAGCTCGAAGGCCACCACAGTACACAGGAAAGAGGAGCATCAGGAGCTCCTCTCTGTACACAGCCCTGCTTCCCTCGCATGGGCCCCAGAAAGGGTGACACGCAGGAGGCTTTCCCCAGTGAGACACCTGTGTGCCCTGGCTTCAGCAGGAGGGAAACACCATCGTTACCTGGTCCGGAGTCCACCAGTGACTCCTTCTGCCACTGCTCCAGCGAGGGACCAGGCACCATGTCTTCCTTGGCTTTCTCCTCCTTAGCCCTTTCCTTTGACTTCTTTTTTGATTTCTTCTTTATTCTCCTCTTCTTCTTCTTTTTATCCTTCTGTTTCACTCGCTTTTTTTTGCTGTGTCGACTCTTCTTTGTTTTGGAGTCACTGTCACTGGAGTCATCAGAAGAGGTGCTGGAGGAAGATGAGGAGGAGCTGGTGGATGAAGATGCTGTCTCAGAGGAAGAGGTACTTGCCTGCCTTTTCTTTTTGTCCTTTCCTTCCTTCTTCTTTTCTGCAATACATAAGAAGAGGTTGAGTGCAGCAGCGCTGGTCCCATGGCATCAGGGATGCTGGTCATCCCCCTCCCAGCCTGGCTTCTTTCTTGCCTGAAGAGCAAAGCCCCCAAAGCTGGGGAAAAGACCCCTCTGTGCCAACACCTTTAACACATCACAGCGTGCAGCACCACACTGCCAGACCAGCACACAGATCAGCTGCAGGGCTCAGCACTTGTCAGAATGAAACTAAAACGGGCACAAAGGCAACAGACACTGATTTAGCTAAAAGCAGGTACCCTCTTCTCCCACCTAGGCCCCCTCTGTGCACCTGCCCCAGGAAAATGTGGTGAAAGCGCAGGGTCGCGGGCCTTTCCCCTACCTTCCCTACCTGCTGCTGAGCTCGACTTGTGTTTGTGAGACCTAGAGGTTTGCTTCCTTGGAGGAGAGCTGCTGCCCTGGCGTGAGTCCTTGCTGCTTTTCCTCCTTTTCTTCTCCTTCCTCCCCTGTCTGCTCCGAGAATTGCTTTTGCTCCTGCTTCGCGAGCGCTTCCGAGACTGGCTGTGGGCCATCGTGCGTCAGCCCCTGGAGGGAACAGGTTACATTAGGGTCATGGGGGAGACCACCCTTGCCCAGCGGCAACACATCCCACAGCCCCAAAGACCTTAAATCCAACCCTGAACCAACCAGCCCTGGAAGACCAGCTCCTGAGCCTCCCTCTGAAGACACTGCTCGTGCCTGCTCTCACTGAGCTGCCAAGGTGCAGGTGTAGGTTGGGGTTACCCATCACACAGCTGTGCCTAAACTGAATTCCGCCACCCCACAAAATGAAGCCCTCAGCAGAGAGCTGGGGCTGTGCAGGGACAGCACAGCCACCCCCAGGCAGCCCTCGCCCGCCTTGAGACAACCACCTCCAAGCAAGTTGAATGTGAAACCTCCACTAGGCTTTCCCCCCCCGCTTCTCACGTTTGTCCCTAGGTGTGATGACTAAGAGAGAATTGGGCTGATCCCTGCCGGGGTCGAGGTTTGCATGCAACGCTGTGCTGGCCTGGGGACAACCCCCGGCAGCCAGGGGCCGTGACTGCCCCCCGGGGGTGGGAGCCGTCAGGAGGAGGTGACACACTGCACCCGCGGACAGACACCAGCCAGGTATAAGCGATGCTGCACCGACAGGCAGCAGAATGAAACATCCTCCCCCAGTTGAACACGGAGTCAATCACCCCATTATTTAAAATGCCAAGAGCAGGCGTGAGCCATGGGGAAGAATGAATTTTTAATATTCCAATTTGCTTTTAGAAAACAGATTATGCATGGAGCTGGCATCCCCGTCCATCAGCCCGCCTGGCTGCCAGCGGACATAGGCCAGAGACAGCATGATATATGCTCTCATTAATTTAAAAAACAAACTGGCACCGTGGGCAGAGCAGTATCTGGGAAGTGCTTTCTCACAGCCACCTTCCAACTACCACATTTAATTAATTGCATGTTTACCACCTTGACGTTCCCAAGGGGCGATTTGCTCCCAAGTGAATCAGACCTGTGACTGATTTCCAAATGGAAATTTCAATGGGGGGGGAAGAATATTAAGGACATGCAGGGAGGTTTCTGAGGATGAGTCCTTCATCACCACACGCCCGGCAGCCTCCCTCACACTAGGACCTTGTGCTCAAATGAGACAGCGTTTGAGTCTCAGGTTCAGTCCATCCGTGGATGTGGCAGCAGGACCCCCTTTTACACGACCGTAGCAACAGGGTCAATGGGTGCAGAGCTGGGTGCAGACAGGAGCATCCCAGCAAGTCCTGGGCAACGCCTTGGGAAGGGGATGAGCCCTGAACTCATCACAGCAGCACCCCAGGCTGGCTGTGCCCCAAACTTGGGGCCTTGTCCCCAGTCGGCTCCTCCTGCCCACCCAGCCTCGCCCAGGCCTGGCCCTTAGTGGGAAGCCGAGAGCCCGGCTGCTGTGGTGGGAACCCTTCCGTCTCACCCCAACACAGGGAGCCCGAGGCATGATGGCCCTTTAAGAGCTCAGCACGAGGTGTGCTGGCCCTTTAATTGCTTAGCACAAGGTGCACTGGCCCTTTAAGAGTTTAGCAGGAGGTGCTCTGGCCCTCTTCAAAGCTTAGCACCGGGCGTGCTGACCCTTTAAAAACCCCCGCAAGGTACACTGGCCTTTTAAGAGCTCAGGTCCATGGGCACTGGCCCTTTAAGTGCCCGGCGCAAGGCGCGGCCCCTATAAGAGCGCGTCCCCGTATGTTCGGCTCTTTAACAGCCCCCTCACCTCAGGGTGCCACCGCAGCGCGCACGCGTGTGCCCCCCCACCCCAGTGTCCTCAACAGGATCGGCCGCTCCGGCCCGGCGCAGGTAAGAGGGAGGAGGGAGGGAGGAACGGACTCACCACGGCGGGGCCGGGCCGGGCCGGGCCGGGCCGGGGCCCCGCACCACCCCTGCGCACCGAGCGGGGCTCCCGCCGTTGGGCCCGCGCTGGTTCCCCCCCCCCTTCCGGCCGCCGTGCGCGGGGCCGGCCGGCAGCTGGGCTGCGCTCTTTGGTTCCGGGGCCCGTCGGGCCTGCCCAGCGCCGGTACCGCCCTATTCCTTCATTTTTTTGGGGGGCCCCGTTCAGGTGGGAAGCGATAACGGTTTCTGCTGAGGGAAATGAAGACTTGACAATCGGTTTTCTCGATACCAGCCCTTTGGCTCCCTGCACAAACCTAACAGCCGTTTCCTTCTCGAGATGCAATTTTAATGGGTTTTGCTAATGAAAAGCTAATCAGCACTGCATGCTGATGGCATCCCTGGCCAAAAATACAGATCTGCTGGAAAGGCTTAAATCAGACCTTTGTGCAAGCTGTACTGGCTCACATTCCACCTTTCACAATTATCAGTGATGCAGAACCCACACGCTGCCTTATTGCAATTGAATGAATGAATGAAAAAGCCCCTTATAAATGCAGTGGCATTTGTATACATCAAATATCTACAGTTAACTTCCCACAGAGCCAAACGCAGCCACTGAATAAAAAAATATTTGGCTTCTTTAGTTTGTTTTGTAGGTGGGAGGGTCTATGATTTCAGCCAGCCAGCAGTAAGATGGGGAAAGCACTTGACCCTCCACATGCATCGGCTGCCGGTGACCTTGGTGCCGAATTAGGAAGTCCCAGCCTTGCCAGCTGCATCCACGTTGAGACAAGTATTTTCTACTTTCACCTGTTCACATAACTAAAGGAAAGGAGTTAAATGTACATTCTTGCCTTTCTCTGGAAAGTTTTGCTCTGTTGCAGGTAGCTCCCAGAGCTCTGTCTCTAAAGCCCATTTCTGCTTGTTTAATTACATTCATGCTATCTTTGAAAGGGAAATTTCTGCTCAAAAGAGCTCATGGAGGCCATCAGAGATTCTCTCAGCCACCCTGTGGGATCTGCTCTCCCTATATTGCTCCTGATGGATTTTTCTGAGCCTGGGTTAGCTAAACAGTGATGATATTTCCATGCCATTTCCAGCAGCCTGTTGTGAATCACCTTCTCACTTCTGAGCAGATCCTTCACTGTCACCCAGCAACAAAAAGTTCTTCCCCAGAAGAGGACAGGAGTCCCTGCAAACAGCAGAGCAGTGGTAAGTGCAGGGCTTTATTGTACCATTTGTTTCAGTTTACAGTGGGCCCCACGGTGCTGTTGGCACAGAGGTCTTCATAAAGGCCAAGCAACTTTGGGTGTTCTCCCCGTACACCTGAAAATATTTACAGAGCCTCTGCAATGAATCAAAGTGTTAAGGCTTTCTACGTTTTCTAAGCAGGCCTCCAGCCTGAGCGTGAGCCCTGGCAAGTCCGAGTACCAGCTCTTTCAGCTGTCCAAGCAGCTGGCTTCCCTAACCCCAGCAGGATTGGTTTTGCATCACTTTCCAAGGCAACAGCTACTTCCTACGTGCTCATGCATCCATCAAAAAGTCTGTTAATGCAGTCTGAGAAGTCAGAAAGGAGCTTTAGGCAACGTGGTCTGGAGGAATCAGGCCCTGCTGTCTGCTACCACAAGGAACAGAGGTTCACAGTCTCAGGTGCATCATCTTCAAGAGTTTCTGTGAACCCATCTCCAAACCCCTCTGCTTCCACCAGCTCAGGTTTCTTGTTGCACATGGGGCAGAGCTGGTTGCGGATGGCAGATGATCTCATCCAGATAATGAGGTTCCAGCGTTCCCCGGAGGCAATGGGAAGCGCCCCATGGATCTGCCCTCCTCGGTGTAACAGCCCCTGGGCCCCAACATGTTCGATCTCTATGTACTTTGGCACGGGGGTAGGATCCTGGACCAAAGGGAGGCAGATACAGTGTTAGATCAGAAAGTCCCTAGCAGAACAATGCTCAAAGAACTGAAACTTTTACTTGTCGCCTCTTCACCCACAGCACCCAGTGAGCAACATGGAGAGGACTCACTGCACCGCTGAAATGTAGCCACTTCAGTGGTGGCTTGGCAGCAGCTTAGTAGAACTGTTTTCAAGTACGACATTCTCAGTGCCAGGTCTAGCAGGAATTCAAAGACATACTTTCAATAAAAAAAACTCGTATTCCACCAGCGTATGGGAGCTTTTACCCTTCTCTTGCCAGGAGTCCCCTGGAAATAAGGGCTACAGATTTAGGTTTGTCTCATCTGAAATAAATTTCTTCTTTCTCTCTCTCTCAGCACCTCCCTGCTCACTATTTCAGTTGCAGAAAGATGTGATTTCTTTCACTCTAGTTTCTACTATGATAGCTGTCTCTGTCCTCTCTTTGAAGTTTAACTGTTGGTATTTCTGCTTGTAGCAGAAGAGGCTCCTACATAACCAAGACATCTAAAAAAATGAGGAAGAGACAGAGCAGGTTTGACTGTCAGAAGTGAATAATTGTTTTTTAGAACACAGTTAATGCCTTGAAACTGGGGAGGTGAGGGGCTAGAGGGGAATAGAATCGGGGTCCAGATTAGGAATATGCTCCGTACCTGGCTGAAATCCCCAAAGTACAAGTTGCCTTCTGTGAAGTCTTTTCCCAGTGAAACATTTAAGGTGACTTCTGCATTGTCATAGTGAGAGCTCAAATCCAGATCTTCATGTAGCGAGTACTTCACAACAAATGCCTTATGGCTGTCCAGACAAGCACCTCCCAAATCGGGATAAAGCAGTGCTGTTATGGGCTGCAGGTATTTTTCACGAAGGGGTGTGATGAAAGTTTCATCCATCCCAAGCTCATTTAGCAAAACCTGCCTCAAAGAGAGAAGGGAACAGCTGACCAACTGTACCTGCTGCTTTATCAGAGCTGCTGTAAAGCTGTCGTGTTCTCTTCCAACCCTGATGCAGGCTCAGATAAAGAACTTTAGAGCAAAGGCTCCAGCTACAGGCAAAAGAAGGAGAATCAAGGTGGAAAGTGATAGGGAAAAGACAAAGCAGGATCAGAACTTAAGTGTTCTTTGAAAATGGACACCTTGATTTAAATGTGTATTGCTTAAATACAAGGTGCTCTTGGCTCTGAGATACCAACTCCCATCCCCTTGCCTTGCATTCCCTTGTCCTTTTGTCTGTGCAGCATGTTCCCTCAACCCTTTCACTTCAACGGGGGCTGTACTTAAACTGCTCTGTGCTCAGATTACAGGCATTTTGGAAGGGAAAGGACTGTGAAGGAGAAAGTAAAGGGTGTCTGCTTGTGAATGTGCCCCATAAAGAAGCACAAGAGCTAGCGAGTCCTACCCCATAGTTATTCATAGTGTTGGGCCTGCCTTTAGGCATGTCGGACTGCTCAAAGTTCTCCAGCTCATCCACAAAGGCCTGGCAGAATTCCTCTGTGAACACTGGGAGTCGATAGATCCTCTTATCTGTCAAGAGAAGGGAAACACCGTTTGCTGGGGAAGATAACAGGCGAGAGTGTTCTTGGTGCTATCTAGCCATCCTGTGGTGAGAATGCAGGACCCACATGCTTCACTGCTCAAAGGGCTGGAACCACTCCCCGGGATCAGCTCTAGGATGTATCTGTCGTTTTTTCATGTTGGCCCCTCATTTCCAGGCTTCCCCATCCAGCTGGGAGATCTAGCACTGATTTAAATATCTGCCCTAGGTGCCAAGAAAATATTTTGAGAGGGTCTAGAGGGAGGGCGGTGAATCAACGGCTCATCACAGGCAGTCTGAATACGGCCTCCTGGAAGAAGGCGACTCAAGGTCATTTAGGGGATGGGGGATTCACTCATCCAGTCCAAACCTTCTGGGAAGACCAGGCCTTCTGAGCTGCCTTTCAGGGTACAGCCCTAAAGATCTGTGTAAGGGGAGCTCAGTATCAAGGATATAGAAGCTGAGATGAAGACAGTGTGAAAAGGCTGTGTCTCAGGAAATCATGCCTTGGACAAATCCAGGAGCCCTGCACATACACAACATTTGTGTCTTTCTTTCTGTCTTGAGAAAAGGAGGCAACTTGGCAGCTTCCCGTCTACATTTTGTCAGCATTTCTGGTAGGAAAAGAGCTTCACAGATGTCTCCAGGGAAGTTTAAAACCCAGACCTCCTTTTAAGACTGAAATCTAGACTGAAACTATTTCAGCTCAGACAAATCAACAGGGATTGTCTGAATGGTAAAACACTTGGGGAAGGAAAACCAAACTCCCTGGGCTACCAGTGTTCCTTCAGCAGGCTCCTCTGTGAGGATATGGTACAACCAAAACCCCAGCCCTGCTGCAGCTAGAGCCTCTAATGAGACATCAGCAGACTGGGACTGGAAAAGCCGAAAACAGGATCTCATCCAGAGCATAACTGCTGCACAATACTGCCTCTCCAGAGACTCTAGTCAAGCAGAAAATAACATCCTGTTTGTCTCAGCTGTGTATCAAAGCTGAGCTCTTAAAGACAGGGCTTGAAAGCAGCTGTCATCACTGAAGTTGCAGTGTCACACAGGGAAATGTTTGTGGCTGATGTGCTGTTTTCTTTACCTGAGAAGGACTCAATGGAGTGCAGGAGGCCATGGAGATGAGCATCCGGTGATGTGCAGTATCTCACGATTTCTAGAAAATCTGGGGCCAGGAATGAATCCTAGCGCCAAGGGAAGGATGATAAAAATACACAGAAACACAATTAGCCTGCACAGTCTTTTACAGCCCAAGAGAGAAATGGCCTTCCAGGCAGCCACAGGAAAATATGTAGAGCCTAGGGAGCAAGGCTGATTGATAGTCACACTTGGGTTACTTCTGTGGCAGGAAATGCAGAATGTTACTGGTCTTTTTCCTGGTGGTTTAGGTAAGCTGCTGCTTGCTCTAGTAATGGGCTTCTCAGTATAACTGGCCAGATTTATCCTTAGCATGACGGGAAAGAGCCTGGCTTACATTATGGACTCCTTACAGGTAAGTGCAAAGAGTTTCCTAGCAGATTAAGCATCTTGCTATAGCCTCAGCACAACAGTGTAACTAATCTCTGCTGTTAGCGCTGCCCCACACAGATCATGACAGACAACAGCAGAACTTGTTACTAAAGGATTGTGGAGCGGTAAATCTGTGCAGACTTGTTTGTGTGTTACTGCTGATCTGTGGTAATTACCCACTGGGAAGTCTTGGGTCCGGCAAACATGACGAAATTCAAAGCACAGTAGTCCTCAAGAGTGAGGACTACCCTGCGTTTGCTGTGAGGGGTACACATGCAAGCAGCCTGCTGCCCCCCTTCAGACAACAGTCGCTAGTAACTTGTCTGTGTAAGCCCAAAAATGCTGATTTCTGTGGCTGTTTGTTAGAGGTCACTGACCCTGTTTGCTGCAATGATGCTTTAGATCTACATTACTAACAGTATTCTGAGTCCTATACCTGGAGCTGGTGCAGCTTCAAGATATAATGACCCTTATCTGGCTATAAGCCAAGTGGAATATTGCCTGGAGAATATGCTAAACTGTGAAAGTTTTTTTATTTTTAGTTTTAATTCAGTTTTAATATCCTACACTTTGGTTTTAATTCAGTCCAGCTCTAGCACTGTGGGCAATCCCAAGAAGAGGGCTTCCTACTGCAAAAAGAAACTGCCAGGCAATTCCTTGGGTGCCAAATGGATTCCAAACATATTGTCTACCTGCAGAATGTACACTTCTGGATGTTTTCGTTTGTAGCATTTTGAGATGATGGCTTTGCGTTCCACTGACTGATGAATTAACTGTTTTCTTCTCTGCACTTCTGTCTCAATCTACAAGTAAACAACAGAGCATATTGTTAGGAAATCAAAAGGAATAACTAAAACAATTCCAGGAATATGGTCATTGTTTTAAACCATTTTTGTTGTTGTTGTTCTGGGCACCTCTAAGTGATGGAGTGTATGCCTTTGCTTTTTGTAGTCAAGACAAGTCCAATAAATATCTGAAAAGACAAATGCCTAAGAGGGATTTGAGACACGTTCCCATTATGGATGGCTTAAAAAATAACTGAAGCCTTTCCATGGATGTGTCAAGTGGAGCTGTGAGGTTTCAGCCCTTTCAGGCATTCTGACGCCTCATGAATCGCCAGCCTACACTTTAAGAGTCTGGCTTATGTTCTGACAATATAAACATTGTCCAAAATAAAGACACTTGCTGGGAGGGAGACAGGACTTGTCATGAAGGGATTACTGCTAAGTGTTGTGACGACAGGCTAATCTATCATTTCAGAAGAAATAGCTGTAGTAGCAGCTGATTCAGGCAGCTCTTCCTATTTAATAACCTCCATGAGATTAGTTTATAACATTCCTTAGCGAAAAAAGGAAGGAGGTCGTGACCGGTACCTCCTGCTCCCGATCCCTGGTAATATGGTTAGCATAACTAATGCCATTTTATAAGGCAAGCAGCCACTCTCTGTGACCAAGTGGATCATGTATTCATTTCTTTTCTGTCAATATCAGGCCCTGAAGGTCCTGTGAACCACAGAGACAAAACAGAGATTTCTTCTTCCCCTACGTCTAGATTATGTCTGTTAGTCTAGTTTATGATTGTTATATTAATACAGCAAACTATGTATTAAGATCTGACCTGATCTGCAGAGGGTCCAGGTGATTAGAAATTATAAGTTAAATCAGGAATTAGAAATCCTAAGTTAAGTTGTATTATAAATTCCATATTATGCTGCTTATTGTGCTACATTGATTCTGCTTGTAGAAATCCTTTGCCATTCTGATCATAAATTCTGTGCTATATTAATCATAATATCCTGTTAAGAAAATAAAGCTTTAATTGTAACTACAATTTAGTGCTGGCATCATCCTGCCAATGATTCCTAAAAGAACCTGTCTGTCCCCTTAGTGTTGGGGTGAAATTGGAGCTGGTTGTGTGACAGATGTCTGTCTCTGGCCTGCAAAGACAGACAGATCCCTCCCTAAGAGTGCCCTGGGGGAGTTCTTGCGACACACCCCAGGCAGTGCTGCCTTCCCCAGCAGGCCTTACCTGAACTCTCTGGGATCCCCAGGTGATCCCATCTCAAGGCACTCTTTAATTGAGAAAAGAAGGGATGAAGAAGGACAAACTAGAAGGGTGCTGGGAGCCCTTCCAGGCTAAGCACTGACTAAAACCAGAAGGCCTTTTTCATAACATGTTAGATTACAGTATTTACTAACAGGGTGTTGACAGTACAAACACATCACTGTGAGCACCCAGGATCAAGGTGCCAGCAGGGAATTTTTTCCCTTCGGTCTCTGCCTGACACTGGGTTTGGTGAAGGGTTTAGAGGGGAAGGCATATGAGGAGCAGCTGAAGTCACTTGGTTTGTTCAGCCTGAAGAGGAGGCTGAAGGCGGCCCTCATCGCAGTCTGCAGCTTCCTCACAAGGGGAGGATGAGGGGAAGGTGCTGGTCTCTTCCCTCTGCTGACTGATGACAGGACCCGAGGGAATGGCAGGAAGATGTGCCAGGGGAGGGTTAGGTTGGATATTAGGTTCCTCACCCAGAGGGTGGTGGAGCTCTGGAACAGGCTCCCCAGGGAGGCATCACGGCACCAGCCTGACGATATTCAAGTAGCATTTGGACAAGGCCCTCAGAGACACGGTGTGAATTTGGGGTGTCCTGTGCAGGGACAGGAGCTGGGCTCGATGGTCCTTGCAGGTCCCTTCCAGCTCAGGGCATTCTGTGATTCTGTGACCAGGAAAGCGGGGGGGGGGGGGGTGCGGTGCCCGCTCCCCGCCGCGGGACAGACACCCTGCGGCGGCGGCTCCCCGCGGAACGCCCCCCGGGGGAGCGAAGCCCCCACTCCGGCTGTGACAGGACTCGGGGGCGAAGCGACGCTCACCTCCCGCACGGCGGCCCTGAAGTCCTCCTCGCTCCGGCAGCCCCGCTCCCGCAGTTCCTGCAACACACGCGGACCGTCACCCGCCGCCCAGTCTCGGCACCGCCGCCGGGTGTGGGGGTGCCCGCCGCCCCGCCGTTACCCGCCCATGGTCGCGGCGGAGCTGCCCCTCGTCCCGGTACCGGACGTGCAGCCCGTAGCGCCCCACGAAGATGTTGTCCGAGAAGAAGCAGGCGCAGGCCAGGAACGGGCGACCCGCGGACATGTTTCCCGCCGGCGGACGGGCAGGAGCAGGCGCCGGGCGCGGGTCCAGCCGTCAAAGGGCTCCGCCGCGCGGCGGGGAGGGCTGCTTCCGGCCGGGCCGGCGTGAGCGAGGGCGCGTCGGCAAATTCCGATCGCGGAGAAAAACGAGGGGAGGCGAAATGTGGCCGGTTTCTCCCTGTTTCTGCTTTTTTTTTTTTTTTTTTTTTTGTAATTTCGGCGCCGTCACCACGGCCGGGGGCTGCAGCGATGCCGCTTGTCCACAGCCGCGCCGCAAGCCTTGGCAAGGCCCCGGCCGCCCCTCCAGCCCGTGTCGGCCGCGTGGCTGCCTCGGCGCTGTCGCGGGGGCAAGGAGAGTCCCGGGGCCCGCGCTGACACCGCTGTGGACGGCGGGGGCGGACAGTCGCTCCCTCGGACGGAGCCGGGGGGAAAACCGAGGGGCGGGGCCCAGGCCTGCTCGGGGAAGCAACAGTGGCGGAGGGTTTTTTGCAGACGGTCCCTGAGAAGTACCGGTTCGCCCTTTCCCTCTCAGGGCCGCGCCCGCACCGCTGGGGCGCGCGTCGCCGCCGTTGTGCGCGCGCCGCCGGCGGCCGTCGTGCACGCGCGGGCGGGGGCAGCCCCTGCCCCCCCGTCCCGTCCCGACCCGTCCCATGCTGGCCATGGACTCGGCGCTGCAGGTGGCCGAGGAGGAGGTGGTGGTGGCGGCCGAGCCGTGCGGCCCCAGCAGCAAGTTCGAGGACATCTACCGGCTGCTGGCCGAGGGCTGCTTCCCGCCCAGCTTCTGCTCCATCAAGAGGAAGAACCTCAAACGCTACGCCCAGAAATTCGTCGTCGACGGTGGGGACACGGGTGGCACCGCGGGACGGGGCCTGGCGGGGGGCGGCGGGGCGGAGGGGGCGCAGCGGCAGCGCCCGCCGTGCCCTTGGCCGCGGGGGTGAAGGGCCGGGCGGGCGGGGAGGGCGCGGGGGTGTGTGGGGACAGCCACCCGCCGGCACGGAGGCAGAGCAGTGCCGGCAGAGGCACCTTCCCCACGGCGCGAGGAGGATGCGTGGGGTCTCGGCCCTCTGCAGAGGCGGGAGCCGTGGGGTCACACAGTCACAGGATGGCGGGGGTTGGAAGGGCCCTCTGGAGCTCATCTCATCCCACCCCCCGCTTGAGCAGGCACCCCCAGAGCAGGGGCACAGGGCCGCGTCCAGGCGGGGGGTGAATGTCTCCAGGGAAGGGACCCCACAGCCTCTCTGGGCAGCCTGTGCCCCTGCTCTGGCACCCGCACAGGGACGGGGTTTGTCCTCATATTGCGGTGGAACTTCCCGTCTTCCAGCTTGTGCCCGTTGCCCCTTGTTCTGTCATTGGGCACCACTGAAAAGAGACCGGTCCCATCCTCTTGACACCCACCCTTCAGATGTTTATAAGCATTGATAAGATCCCCCTTCAGGCTTCTCTTCTCCAGGCTGAACAAACTCAAGTCTCTCAGCCTTTCCTCATAAGGGAGATGCTCCAGTCCCCTGATCATCTTGGTAGCTCTCTGCTGGACTTGCTCGAGCAGTTCCCCACCCTTGAATGGGGAGGGACCCAGAACTGGACACAGTACTCCAGATGTGGCCTCACTAGGGCAGAGTAGAAGGGGATGTGCTGTTGCTGGTACCCACCGCGCCGCTCCTGCCGCCTCCGTGCCTTGGTGTCGCTTTTTGGGGTATGGAGTGGTGATTGCGGCAACCTGGGTTAGCACCAGTGCGCAGTGGGGTGGGCCGCAGCACACCAAGGTGGCTTTATCTCAGCAGAGGATTTTGCTCAGCTCTAGCGCAGAAAAGACATCCCTGGGTTTATTTGGGGATGATTCTAGTTTAGCAGCTTCTCCAGAGGTGTTATAGAAGGTCCCAAGGCAACAGACTCCTTTGTTGTGTCTCACCTGTTTTTCTTGCTAGAGAAAATTACCCTCTCGCTAGGACAGAGTAGCTGATATGACTGTGAGGGTGTGTCATTTTAGATAAACATCTCGCATTGCAGGTGGCTGCCTCTATTACGTGGGACCCAAGAAGGAAGAAAAGCGTGAGGTGATTGTGGATCCTGAACGGAGACGGCAAGTCTTTCTGGAAAGCCATTTCACCGAAATCGGGAACCATCTAGGCCAGAAAAAGACTGTGCACCGGATTCAAAGCCGGTACTACTGGCTGGGGATTGTGAAGGATGTTGTGGACTGGGTAAGTTGAGAGCATTGACCGCATTAATGACACACGAGTATTTCCCAGGACGTTCAGGCAGCAGTCCCCAGTGAGCAGCTGGAAGAGCCCTGATGCAGGGATGAGGTCATTTCTAGTGCCTGTTGCTTTGAAGCCACGCACTAAGTAACTCTGCAGGTGAAACTGTTGGAACGTCCCAAGGCAGCTGGATAGATTGGATGTCTTTCCCCCAAGCATCAGGAAACCTGCACAGGTAGGCCACCTCATGCAGGGCAGTTTTGGCTAGCATGGGAAGGTGGGATTGTTTCAGACGACTGTTGCTAGATAAACCTTTGAGCAGGTGGGATTCCAGCCAGAGCTGCCCAGTTCCCTAAACTATTGTAACAGGAGGAGCTCAGTGTTTCTGCTGGCTCTCCTCTGCTGCTTTGCCTCACCTGTTTTATTGCTGAAAGTTCCCTGCAGCAGGGCTTTGCAACAGTGTGGTGTGAAGAGTGTGGTTGTGTTGCATGGTCTGAGCAGCCAGTGTTCCTCCAGCATCCTAAGGCTGATGATCTTTCTAGCCAGCAGAAGTTTAAAATACAATAAATATTTGCCTATAAACAGGGTGAGAAATGTCTTAGCTATAGGCAACGTTGAGAAAATTGGTTATTGTGTCAGAGAAAGCTGCCAGGTGAGTTTTGTGAAAGGTGAACAGTGTCGACCTTTTGGTTTTTGTCCTCTCTTTCTTGCACCCTACTATTTTTATTGGGTAGAAGGGAGCTGCTCAGACATGCTGTCCCTCTCATCCCTTCATAACCTGTCCAGTCTGAATCTGACAGAATTCATCAGTGTATTTTAAGGTCTTTTGGTACATCTTTTCCCTTTCCAGATCAAAATGTGTGAAACGTGCCAGAACGCAGAGCATAACAAGAATGTATCACGGAAAGTAAGGCCTGTCAAAGTGGAATCACCCTGGGAAGTGCTGGGATTAGACATTCATGGTGAGTGTTTGTGGCTGACAGACAAGCTTTTCAAGGCTTCCATGCCATCCATCAGGAAGCGTGGCAGACTTACAGCTACACGTGAGCCAAGGAGGCCATGGCAGCCTACCAAGCTGTAACCTGATATGTGTGGCTGGCTTGGCTCCCTCTCCGCACAATGGGAGTTGTGGGCGTGTATTACTTCCCAGAATTGAGATTGTGATGGGTGTATTTTTGCTGACAAAGGTCACAGAAAAGTACTGGCCAAATGACATTGCAGAAGAGATTTGTGGTCATTTTTGCAGTCATTGTTTTGTCGTGCTGCATTTTTAACTTTCCTCATTTGGGCGATATTATGGCATCACATTGATTTTTGTTGATGCAGGACCTTTTCCTGAGACGAGCCAGAACAATACACATGTCCTCCTTGTGACTGACTACTTCACAAAGTGGGTTGAGGCTGCTCCTCTGCAGAAGAAAGATCCCTTATCAGTGGCTAAAGCCCTAGCTACAGTTTTTTACAGGTGGGCTCTTCTGTTGTTGGTTACATTGCACCTCTGCAGTGAGATGGGGCGCACTGGGATTTGCGTTGCAAAAATAGTCTATGTCCATGAGATGGTTCCCCACACAAGCAGGAACTCTCTTGTGTGCTGGTCACAAGTGGTGTTCCCCAGGGCTCAGTTTTAGGGGCAGTCTTGGTTAACATCGTCATGAATGATCTGGACAAGGAGATTGAGTGCGCCCTCAGTAAGTTTGCAGATGACACCAAACTGGGTGGGAGTGTCAATCTGCTCAAGGGTAGGACAGCTCTGCAGAGGGATCTGGACAGGCTGGATCAATGGGCCAAGGTCAATCGTATGAGGTTTAACAAGGCCAAGTGCCGGGTCCTGCACTTGGGTCACAACAACCCCATGCAGCGCTTCAGGCTTAGGGCAGAGTAGCCGGGAAGCTGCCTGGTGGAGAAGGCCCTGGGCGTGCTGGCTGACAGCCGGCTGAGCATGAGACAGCAGTGTGCCCAGGGGGCCAAGGAGGCCACCAGCCCCCGGGCTTGTGTCAACAATAGTGTGGCCAGCAGGAGCCAGGCAGGGATGGGGCCCCTGTACTCGGCACTGGTGAGGCCGCACCTTGAATACTGTGTGCAGTTTTGGGCCCCTCAGTACAAGAAGGACATTGAGGTGCTGGAGTGTGTCCAGAGAAGGGCAACGAAGGTGGTGAAGGGTCTGGAGAACAAGCCTGATGGGGAACGGCTGAGGGAGCTGGGGTTGTTTAGTCTGGAGAAGAGGAGGCTGAGGGGAGACCTTATTACTCTCTACAACTACCTGAAAGGAGGCTGTGGCAAGGTCTCTTCTCCCAAGTAACAAGCAATAGGACAGGAGGAAATGGCCTCAAGCTATGTCAGAGGAGGTTTAGATTGGATGTTAGGAAAACATGTCTTTACTGAAAGAGCAGTCAGGCATTGGAACAGGCTGCCCAGGGAGGTGGGGGAGTCACCATCCCTGGAGGTGTTCAAAAAACATGTAGACGTGGCACTTTGTGACATGGTTTAGGAGGCCTGGGGGTGTTGGGTTGACAGTTGGACTTGATGATCTTAGAGGTCTATTACAAATTTAATGATTCTGTGAACTCTGCTGTTCTACAGCAGAGGCCATGCAGTGCCTCTTAGTTGCTCTTTAGAAAGTACTTGGGAAGAGCCTGTTCTCCTCTTGTTATCAGGGGAGGGGAGAAAGAGGCAAAAGTGGTACTCTGAGTAGCTCCAAGGCCAAAAGAGCTGGTGCCCAGTTGTTTGCGGAAGTTTTAAACCATGCCCTGACTACCCCCTGCCAGAAAGTGTTTATTTTACACTAAAATGGTGCACATCCTTGTGGAAAATGCATGTGGCCAGCACAGATTTGCATTCAGAGCAAGAAATTGCTTCTTTTTCCAACTACCTTATCATTTGAAAGCAAACAGGCTTGGCTGTTTTGGAACAGATGGAGCCAGCAGACTGCTCTCTGCTCTTGGGGAGATGAGGTCGTGCCAGCCTCCTTAGCACCAGCTCCACTGGAAGGCCTCTGTCCCTTTTGTATCCCATTTCCCACGAGGGCTGAACTTCTCCAGCTTTGCCCTGCAGCTGATGGAGTAAAACCAGTTGTGTGTCCTCTTCTTTTTCCAGGTTTGGAGCATCCAAGAACATTTACGCCAGTCAGACATGGGACTTCTGTGAGGAGGTAGGTCAGGTGCTGGATGGTTCAGGGAAAAGCAAAGTGATCTTGAGCAGGGATTTTGGGCAGCAAGTCCCAAAGGCACAGCTGCAGCTTGCCATCTAGGAGCTGATGCTGCCTTCTCCCTGCCCCAGCCCTGTTGCCAGCAGTAGATTATTTGCCAATGCTTTCACCCTGTTAGGGATTTAAGGTTACGGTTCTGTGGTGCAAGTCCTCCAGCCACACTGCAGCCTTTCTGCTCAGAAGGAAAGGTCCTGTGAGATGTCTGAGATTCCTGCCCTACCCTGGGATTAACCAAGCTTCCCAGGGCAGTGGAAAGCCCCAAGCACAGGAGCAGTTGTTGCAAAACATTTTGTCTGGCTCTAACTTTTCTGGGGAGCTTTTTCTGCTGAGCAGCATCTCGTGGCATGGGGCTGGTACCATCTCATGCTGTGGAAGCTGCTAGCTGCTGTGGTGCAAACCTGCCTTGTTCTCCCGTGGGCATGACCAATGACCCATGCCTTTGCAGGTCAGCCGGCATTTATGCGAGCGCTGGAACATCTCACAGATCCTCACCCCAGCAGACCCTGCAGACTGCACAGGCCTGGATGACCGCAGCGCTGAGCTGCTCAAATCCTCCATCTGCAATGTAGTGAACGAGAAGCCCAGTGAATGGGACACCAACCTCGACCCTGTGCTCTTCAATTTCCGCACCTCAGTCAACTCCATCACAAAGTACACCCCCTTCTTCCTTATGTTCAACAGATATGTGTGCCTGTCATCTGAGGTAACTTCTTGACAAAAGAGTCTTGTAGGAGGTTTGCCACTGGCACAGTTGCAGAATAACACCCAAATATCTGTATGTTGCAGGTGGATTTTGTCAAGGACTCTAAAGAGCAGGGGGCTAGCTCTGGTAAGGCAGACAGCCTCCCGCCATTCACAGCCACAGTTCAGGAGCAGCAGAATGCGGTAAAAGAAATTGTAAGTCCTACAGTGCCTTGAAATAATTTTGCAACTAAGACCCTCCCAAGGCCCCTTGCACCGGGCTGTGCATGAGCTGCACAGAAGGGATTTGCCTACACAAGGATCATGGCATAGCATGGGCCTGCTCAGGTGCCTAGAGAGAGCCCCTGGCCCCATCTGTCCAGAAATGCAATCTCACAGGAGTCCTTTGCCTGCAGACTCTCTCCTGTCACTGAGCATAGCAGGTAGCTGATAGGCTCGAGTGTGGCAGGGAGGCAGCGTGTCTGGCTGGGCAGGAGCAAGGCAGGTGTCAGTTAAGCACTGCCTGAGGGTCCACAGTCCTGGCCTGAGGGGAGAGGTGGACGCTGGCACCTTGATGCGTGCCAAAGGCAGTGGAAGCAGAGCTGGACCCTCTGAGCTGGTGCTATTTGGTGCCATGAGGAAGCTGGGTGATGAAATACAAAGGACTGGCTTGCCCCATCAAGGCTAATGAGAGCTGTGTCTCAGCCTGCCCAGCACTCTGCTCTGTAATCTGCATCTCAAATCAGCCAAGGGAGTCTGTCTATAGGCAGGGACAAAAAGCCTTTAGGGACACGCTGTGTAATTAAGAATGTTAAAAGCATCCCTGCTCCAAAATGAGAGAAACTGGGGAGGCTGGGGCTATCCTGAAGACCAGTGGCCCAGTGGGCAGAGAGCTGGGTTTGGGGAGCAAGGCCAACATTCAGTTCCCAACAATCTCTAATGTGCTGGGTGACTTTGGGCAAGTCATTTTGTCTCTCTGTTTCTTGGTTTCCTGACTTAAAAATGAGCTCAGTGCCCCTGTAAAGTGCTTGGTGATCTATGTGCCAAAAAATAATAGGCAAGGCTCAAGTGCTTTGTTTGCTCTGCCACTACTTAGACTCGGACAGCATTATGTGGTCCTCTCCGATCCCACATGGACTGTGATTCTTCTTGCCAGGGAAGAGCAGCAGTAAAATGGGACAGGAGGGAGGAGGTCTGGGAGCTGAATATGTGGGATCTGTTCCCAGCTGATCCCTCTGGCAGCTCAGGCTCTCTAGCTCAGATTCCCCTTTTGTGAAATGGAGACGCATATCATGGCACAGGGCAGCAAGAGCTCTGTCTAGGTAATGCTGAAGTGTCCTGCTCTGTCCATAAGGGCGCTTCTGGTGTCCAGGTTGTCAACACTTGCCCACAGATGGGCCAGGATTGAGGCTGTAATTAACAGGAACTGATAAAAGCTTCCTTTGGCTCCGTGTTACTCCAGCCTAGTTCCCTTTCTGCCCCCTACTGACTGAGAACTAACAGCTCCTCTGTGCACTGCCATGAAATGACAATTTCTTAATGTAATATGCCCTGCTAGTTTGGGGTTGGTGAGAATAAGGCTGGGAAGATCTTGCTTAGTCCCTCCCTTGCCCCAGGGTGCAGCCAGCTGTGCTGGCACTTGCCAGCACAGCCTTGGCTTGCCAAGCTGAGCTCTGCACGCTGCACCACCAACTCTCGCTTACTGAGCTTGCATGAGACAGATGCAAGCTGATTTTTAAGCGGTGTCTCAAGGCCCAGCCAAAGCAATCTGCTTTACAGGTGATCGCCAACATGACCACAGCCTACAAGCGGGAGCGGAAGAGTGTGAAAAGGAAAAGTCGGGGCCTGCCCTCTCTTGCTTTCAAAGTGGAAGACAACATGTTTGGGAGCAACACTGCCAGCTCCCTGAAGAAGCTGAAGAAGGGCCAGTTTGTGTCGTTTCAGATCGAGACGGTCCTGCCACCTGAGCAGAGTATGTCCAGCGCGAAGAAGACCAGTTAGCCTCTGGGGCTTTTCTGGGGGGTCTCGCAGGACTGGGGACAGTAGCATGAACTGTCCCTGAGGTTTGTTGTGGCCCAGCTGCATGGGTGTCCAGGATGCAGATGTGCCTGCTCTGTCCTGGGGAGAAAGGAAGGGGAAGGTTCAGACAAGGGTGTCTGTTCAGTCCCTTCCCGGTCCAGGTTTGCCCTTGGACCATCCCTCTGACCAAGGGAAGTGGCACCATCCTCACTTACACTGTGGCAGCGAGGGACTTGGTCTTGCCAAAAAAGCTCCACCTTGGCGACGGTGTAGAAACTGCCCTTTTGGGAGTAATGGCATCAGCCCCAGGGAGTGATCTGGGTGCAGATGGGAAGACAACCAGAAACTACACCTGGCATAGCCACATTGCAGTTTGTTTCCTACAGCTTGAAACTCTCCTCCCCACTGTCCACCTGAACTGGGAAGAGTCATGCCAGGTCTGACTGCATTCCTGGTAGGCGTGGGAATGGCTTGAAGTGAGGTTTGGGGTTTTTTTAGTTTTAAGCACTAGCAGAAATAAAATTGATAATAGAACAACATATTTTTATTTGTGGTTATCCAGGCAGAGAAAAATTAATTTTTCCTCTGTAACATAGCCATTCTATTCTCTCCAGAAATGGAGTGAACCCCAGGAATCCTACAGTCTGTTCCTGTGCTGGTGAGGGTTACAGGGGTGTTTGTAAGTCCAGCACTCAAAAAATATACAGAAACTTTGCCATAGTGACACCTGCCAGCCCCTCTGTCACCTCTGTAGCCCAGCTGGATGCACAGATGCTGGCCAGAGAAGAGCCTGAGCACTGCCATCCCTCTGGAGCTGGCACAGGGACTTGCAGGGGAAAAATAATTTAGAAGCTGGATTTCTTCAAACTGGATTCCTCTCTGCGTTAGGGGTTAATTTTATCCCGTTTAGTGATTAATTTAAAAATTATATTGAGCCCTTGTTGTGGTTGTTTTTAAAGCCAACTGTGTGTTGTATTTTCCCTCTGTTGCAGAAATGAAATAAAACCAATAAAAATAACATAAAATTTTTTTTTAAAATATATTTTGGAAAAAACCCCAAACCTTTCTAGGGTGGGAAAGCCCTCGGGCTTCCGTTGCTGCCTCGGGGCAGGGCTTAGGTGGGACGGTGGCGAGGGACGGGGGTAGCACTGCCCGGCGGGGGCGAGACCCGAACCCCCTCCGCGCCCTGCCTGGTTCAGCCGCGGGCGGGGCCGGGGCCGCGCCGCAGCGAGGGGGCGGGGCCAGCGCAGAAGCCACGCCCCCCGCCGACCTTGTTCCCGGGACGCGCCGCCGCCGGGCCGGGCCGGGCAGGACCGGGCTGATCCCGCCGCTACCGGTAAGGCCCCGGCCGGGCGGGTCGGGACTCGCTGCTCTTGCGTCGCGAACGGGGGAGGCGTGTGGTTCCCCTCGCCCCAACCCCTTGCCATGGCGGGTTCGGCCCTTCCCGGGCGTCTCCCCCGAGGGGAGGCAGGGACGAGGCTGGGGGCCTTCGGCATTTCCAGCTTTGTAGCTGGGGACACCTTTGCGGGTGGCAGGGAGCTGCGGTGGCCGCCTCCTCTTCCTCCTCTCCCTTCTCCTCCACCGGGCCGGATCCGCGCAGCTTTGCAGCGGATGGCAGCAGCGAGCACCCTGGGAAGCGTGTCCAGCTCCTCCCTGACAACGCTGCTCTGGTTTGCCTCCATCCCTCCTACCCTACCCACCCCATAAATCCCTGTTCTTCCCCAGATCGCAGCCTCGGCCCCGCGTTCCTCCACTTTGTAGCTTTTGATCTCACCTGCTCGACCACCGAGCGGCTCTTAACCAAGGGTGCTGCTTGGCCCGTGCCAAGGGCTGCCCTTTTCCCTGTGGTTTGCTTTTGGGCGGCTGCGGAGGCAGCTGCGGTCACGGAGGATGGAGCATGGCCGGCGTATGGCATCCTTTGTGCTGTGCCTTCCGCACCGTGCTCCGTCATGAGCTGCTTGGCCAGCACAAATCTGAGGATCGGGTACCTCCCTCGTGCCGACGTGCGGCACCTCTGAGCACAGGAGCAGGTGAGCAGCTCGCTTGGTTTAAAGGAAGTTGAGCTTTTTGCCCTCTTCTGTGTCAATTCAGATCCAGCCCCACCATCGCTGCCACCAGCCAGACCCACGGGCAACAGCAAAGGCGGTGTCCTGCCCTGGAGCTTCCCTCTCCCATGGGACGTGGCTGTGGATTTCCAACCCCCTTTTAATTTCCTCATGGGATTTTTGTTGTGTCGCTGAGTTGCACAGCGGGTTTAGTGGGTTACCCCAAATTAATATTCAAGGAGGTTGAGGACAGTAAGGCATGACAGGCTGCTGTTCATATAATTTATTACTTTTCTGACGAAGGGAATCTGTTACAAAGCGGAGCTGCTCTCCCTTCTGCATTCATATGGTTTTGACTGAGTGCTCAGTTTCAGCTTTGTTCTGGGAAAGGTGGGGAGGGACTCTCAGATCGCAAATGTCCGTGTTTAACACCTACATTGCCCCGTAGCGCAGGACATGTGGGCTGCACAGATCACCCAGCTGCCAGGGACCCCGTGGCCCTGCAGCTGCCACACCTAGCAGGGATGAAGTTTCCCATCGAGACATGCAGATTTCTGCTGTGGGATTCAGGATGGGTGCAGGCTCCTGGGAGGGAAGTTTGTCTTCATTTGTGCTTCTCATTTTATGAAATATCTTGGAGTGTATGCAGTAGGGGAGGGGAGGAAGGAGTAGATAGCAGTGTCCACAGTCAGGATGGGCTGGTGGGGAACTGACGTGGTTGCCCCCCCATCCTGCTACCCTTTCCCCACCGCCCCCCTGGGGCAAATAACGACCCTGTCCCCTTCTTCTCACTCTGCAACAGAGGCCAACATGACCGCGTCCTCCCCGTGCTAGGGCTGCCCCTCACCACCTTGGTGACCCCCCAGCTCAGCAGCGAGGATGCGCGCCTGGAAGGCGGTGGCCAGCACGCTGGCACTCAGCGGGGCTGATGTGGTGGTCACCACGCTGCTCTACGCCCACGGCCGGGGCAGCCAGGATGTCCTGCAGGACCTGCGGCACTTCAACATCTTTAACTCGCTGCTCGACATCTGGGGGGGCTGCCTCTACCGCAGCTGCGTGCTGCTGGGGGCTGCCATTGGGGTGGCCACTAACACGGCCTACGGCCCCCGGCGCCTCAGGGCATCAAGGACCTTCATCGCTGTCATCTGCCTCCTCATGGGCATCTACATGATGGTGAAGCTGCTGCTCTACTCAGAGGTGCGGAGGACCATCAGGGACCCCTGGTTCTGGGGGCTCTTTGCCTGGACCTATGTGGCACTGGCAGCCACCTTTGGGCTGTGGCAACTGCTGGCCTGTGTCACCTCCTCTCGCGAGGCACTGGGGCCCAGCTCTGAGTCCCGCGCCGAGGCGGAGGAGAGCTGTGATGGTGCTGCCCCGCAGGACAAGCGAGAGGAGGCGGCGGGTCCCACCATCCATAAGCTGCTGTCCTACACCAAGCCAGATGCCCTCTTCCTGGGCATCGCCTCCTTCTTCCTCCTCGTGGCCGCACTGGGTGAGCAAAGGGACTGGGGGGGACCAGTGTGCACCCATCCTCACCAGGAGGGAAGGAGCCATGGTGGGAGGCCTTGACAGCACCCCAGGATGGCTTTTTTGGGGGTGCTGGGTGGCACGTCCTACACAGGCTGGATAAAAAATGCAATGGGGCGAAAAAAAAATTCAATAGGGGATAAACTACACTGGGAAATTAAACATCCCCATGTGCCACTAAGGACTGCATGTCCTGAGACATCTCGTGCAACGGCTGGGTATTTCTGTGGTGGGGATGGGGTTGTCCACGGGCTGTTGCAGTTGGAAATATGGGTCCTGTACTGATCCCACATGCTAGGGCTGAAACCCCATGTCCTGTGCTTGTCTGGCAGGCGAGACCTTCTTGCCCTACTACACAGGGCTGGCCATCGATGGCATCGTGGTGCAGAAAAGCATGGACCGCTTCTCCACGGCAGTGCTGGTCATGTCACTGCTCGCCATAGGAAGGTAATCGCAAGGGCTGGTTTTCGCCCTGATGAGGAGGAGTCTGGGGTTTTCCCACAGGAGCTTGTGGTGGGCACAGGCTGTCTCACCTATAACCTCTCCGCCAGGTCCCTGCCAGACCCCAGGGATGCACTTTGATTTCTCTGTGCCATCGTGGTGGTGGCAGCCACAAGGCCATTGTGTAGGCCTCTGCGTCCATCTGCTGGCGGTAGGGGAGTAGGAGCAGGCGCAGGGAATGGGCTCCCTGAGGAACACCATCCTGGCAGCACTGCACCCCCCCCCAAGCTTGTCACTATCGGGGTTAGGACTAGCTGTCCCTCTGCTGGTAGCACCCAGAGGAGGTGTGGGCTGGATTAGCCATCGCCTCCCAGGGTGGAAAGTGGTACCAGCACAGCATTGCCCAAGCCCTTGGCCCAGGCATCGGGTTGTTTGTGTTGCTGAGGAGCGGGTTTCATGTCCATTGGTCTATAACGTTTCTTATCTGCAATTAGCTCATTTGCCGCAGGTATCCGGGGCGGCGTTTTTACGCTCATATTTGCAAGACTGAACATTCGCCTTCGCAACTGCCTCTTCAGGTCGTTGGTGTCTCAGGAGATGAGTTTCTTTGATGAGAATCGCACAGGTTGGTTCTTCTTTTCCCCAGATTTGCTTTAACCCCTCTATTCCATCCCGGTAATTTCTTTTCCCCCTGGTTTGCCCTACCAGCACATACCAGATTGGGGGCAGCTAGCGACAGCACCCAAATGCTCATGTTCAGAAGGAGCAGCAGAAAGCTATTCCCTTTCGTGTGCCTCCTGCCATGGGCTTGGGACAGGATTGCCCAGCACCCTGGGGATGTCCCATTGCCACCGATGAGCCTGACATCCAGCATCTCTGAGGCTGGCATGTTCATCTCTAGTCATCCCCAAAATACCTGCTTTCCTCCTCCCGTCAGTGCTTGCTGGTCTGTTGCTCTCCAGCTCTGCTCTGGGCTTGGGAAACCTCAGATGTGTGAAGCTTGCTGGGCATGCTTGTGGCTTTCCCTGCTTGCCATTCAGTCCTGGTCTGTGCTGCTCTGGTGTGGTCCCAGCCCACTGTAACTTTTCCCACATTTAATTTCTTCTTGGTGATATTTTTAGTTTTGAGGTTGTTGCCATATTTAGCAATCACTGCATGGTGCCCTGGTAGCTGAGGACATCGGAGATATTATCGTAAGTGGGATATGGGTAACCCTGAACTAAGGCTTACACAAAAGCATGGGAGTTCAGCTGGACTCAAACATGGGCCTAGTATTTAGGAATTCAGGGTGATGTTTGCTGGCTGTAATGTTCAGTTCCACCAAAGGACACCGCAGGAGTTTCGCCCCTTGGTAGCTAGACCCACGTCCTCAGGGTCACTTGGGGCAGCTCCAGGCTGCAGGGCACACGGTTAAACCCAAACAGCCCTCTCTGAAGCCACCTTGCACTCCTCTGCAGGGCATGCTGTGGCTGGCTCTGGCTGGTCCTGCCACGACGGCAGGGAAAGGTGCCAGCAGTCCATGGTGAGCTCCTGAAGGGCTCCTGGCATCATTTAGAAATAAACTCGGGGTTGGGTTGACAGCTCTGGAGGTGCATTCGGCAGCCTGGCAAATGCTCCATCCACACACCCGCTGCCTGTCTGCATGCCCACAGGGTGCCCTCTGTGGTAGGGTGCTTCCACAGTCCCCTTTGCTGTCCTGCAGCCATCCTTGGTGACCCAGAGACACAGCTCATGCCTTCAGATGCATTTCGTGTCCCTCATGCATGCAGCAATTTACACTCCTCTGTTTTGCTTCACATCCACAGTCGTGGAGAGTCACCCCTCTTCCATGCCACCCTCCAGAGCCCCAGTGAGTGTTGGGTTGAATGGGGCGCTCTGTCTGGCCCCTCCCATGAGACACGGAACATAGCTAGGCAGTGACCTGCTGTGGTGACATGTCCCCGCTCTTCCCTTCCCCAACCCCTCGTTGCTGCAGGGGACGTCATCTCACGCCTGACATCGGACACAACCATTGTGAGCGACCTGGTCTCACAGAACATCAACATCTTTCTGCGCAACGTGGTAAAGGCAACAGGGGTGATCTTCTTCATGTTCAGCCTCTCCTGGAAGCTCTCGCTTGTCACCTTCATGGGCTTCCCCATCATCATGCTGGTGTCTGATGTCTATGGGAAGTACTACAAGGTAGGCAGGAGAAGGTGGCAAGGCCATGGTGTGCCACGACAGTGGGCTGTTCCCCTCGTGAAGCCATCGTGGAGATTGTGGGTGGCCTTGGAGCCCGTGGGGCTGATGCTCGGGTGCTTTGCTGTCAGCAGTGGGGGCAGGAAAGCAGCATAAAACCTATATGGGTGGACAAGCATAGCTTCAGCTCTTAACTTGTTTCATACTCAGTAGTGGAAGCATCTCAGGTCTGACAGGAGAGGTAGTTTCGTTGTGCGATGTCACTTAGGCACTGGCCTGTTCTCATGCAATCTTTCCTCTCCTCTCCCTTTGGAGTGACTTGGGTGGGGTTAAACCCAGTGCTGAGCTCCTTCCCTCTGCCTGGGGCTAGTGTGGGCCAAGGGCCATTCCCTGTGGCTAATACCGTGTCCCATGGACCATGTGAGTCCTGAACTGCTGCTCCCTGTGTCTGTTACTGTAGCTTTCCACTGTGCTGGGGACATGGTGTGCATGGGTGCTGCCTCCCCCAGGCAAGGCTCCTCCTGTGGGTCAGGCACTCATAGGAGGAGTGGAGCTGCCCTTGGTCTCCAGACCTGTCCCTGACTTGGAAGCTCCTGGAAGGGCTCCTGGATTAGGCTGACCCTCTCCCATCAGGGCACCAGGAGTGGCAGCTCTGCCGCAGGCTTCCCAAGTGGCCCTGGGCACAGCACTTTACCTCCTGCAGCCCAGGTCCCTCTGCAGGGACAGCACGACAAATCCGTTCCCCTCCTGGCACAGTGCCCCAGGCTGTCCTGAGGTGTGGGATATATCCCAGTGCTCAGCCTTGTTGCCCATGGCCTAGGAAAATGTCACCATGCCTTCTTTTCCTGAGCCCAGCAGAGCCCAGGGCATGCAGGGAGAGGTGCCACAGCCAGCCCGGCATCTACTGAGCCCCCTCTGCCTCTCCCTGCTCCCCACAGAAGCTCTCCAAGGATGTGCAGAATGCCCTGGCCAAGGCCAACAACACCGCTGAGGAGACTATCTCCGCCATGAAGACTGTCCGCAGTTTTGCCAACGAGGAGGCGGAGGCAAATGTGTACTGGCAGAAGCTGCAGCAGGTGTACAAACTCAACAAGCGGGAGGCCATGGCTTACACCTACTACGTCTGGTCCAGTGGGGTAGGTGGTCAGTGCCGGGGCTTCCCAGTGTGGGGCTGGGGACAGACAGGGGATGTTGCTTTGGATCCCAAAACACATGTGGCATGATGTACGTCCATCTCCTTTGCTTTCAGGGAGCTTTTTGGGGCAAGCCCAGCCTTTATGTCCACTGCCTGTAACCCCCTGTCTCTTAATTACTGGTTTTTTTTCACTCATCAAAAAATGTATTCCATTCCCCCTTAGGGCAGCACTGCATCATGCTACTGAAAGGTCTGTTTTCTCTTGCAAATAAGAATATAATTGATAACTGCTCAAGGTCGTGGAAAACCCTGTGTTTCTGTGTTGCTGCATTGCGTGTCTGTGCCAGCTCATCTCTGGGGCTCCGGCTGGGAAACAGCCGTGGCGTTGGTTGAGCTTCTGCTCAGTAATGGAGATTTTCTGCGTGTGGGTGGTAGCAGGGGGAGGCTGCTGGGGTTTGGGTTTGGTGTTTTTGGGGTTTTTGGTTGGTTTTTTTTTTTTTTTTTTTTTTTTTTTTTTTTGCAAAGTCCTTTTTCATCATTCAGGACCAGACGGTTTGGGACTTCTCCTGCATCGGCTGATAACTAAGACTGTGCAAAACCCTCATGTGAGGCTGCCCTTATCTCAGCACATTCAAGGATCTAAGCAGGCTCTGGTGAAAGGTTTGCAGGTTATGATGCCCTCATGCAGCCATGGGCGGCTTTATGGCTTCCCAAATTTGGAAGCAAAATCGAAGCATTTGTAGCATTGTTTCTGGGCTCCCAGGTGAAGCCAGAGCGTGAACTGGGTCAGCAGAGATCCCGTTGAGTCAAAGAAAGTAAAAACCCTCAAAAACTGCTCCTGCAGGGCTCACGGAGAATGAAGCCATTGGATTTAGCACAGCCCTGGTAGAGTCATTCTCAGAGGGAATGCAGGATCTTAAGGTCAGATCGTGGCAGAGCAATAGAGGAGGTTTTTTTCCCCAGTATTTTTGTCTGTGTGAATTTACAGCCTGTTCTGCAAATGCCGCACAGAGCACCAGGGCATCACTGCTTTTCTGAGCATGCAGGCAGCGTGGAGCAAAACTGGCTGAATAAAGGCAGGGGCTGGTATTTGTCATATCAGAGCTGATCTGCCTCCTTTCTAGAGTAGGTGGTACCAGCACACACCCCCCCCCGGATTTCAGGCAAGAGTTGAGGTTGTGCTTCAGGGACTTGTACATGCAAGGAGGATTTTTTTGCATTAAATCTTGGTTTGATTTTGTGTTCTAAATTAAAATGTGTCACACTCATATAGCAGAAGGTTTATTTTAGTGGTAAGGTGACTGCATGTGTTGAATAATTTGAGTGTAGGTTATTACACTTGAGAACATTAGTCCAAGAGGGAAGTTCATGAGACAGTGTTATTTCAGATCAGTTCTCCCTCCTTGGCTGTTGCCTCTTTGGACTTCTGTTTTGTTGAAAGATCTCAGTCCAGCCCCTTAAATCAGCCCATGTACTTGAGTTATTTTTCCCTTCTCATATCCATGCTCGCTGCTAGGGCTGTGAGCTGTATGCTGTCAGGGCTGCTCAGTTCAGGGCTCCAAGAATAAATGTCAGCACGTGTATTGTGGACTGTTGTATGAGTAATTACAAATGCACTAAAATGCAGTTGTCCTTGTTGATTTTGGGGTATTTTCTTGCTTTCAGCTGACCCTCCTAGTGGTCCAGGTCAGCATCCTTTACTACGGTGGGCACCTTGTGATCTCAGGGCAAATGACAAGTGGAAATCTGATATCCTTCATCATTTATGAGTTTGTCTTAGGAGACTGCATGGAGGTGAGTCGGTTTTATCCCTCTGAGCTACCCTGTATCAAGATATTTGTCTTCTAGCAGGTCCCGGGGTAGATGCAGGGCTAGATCCAGTGTTGACTCCCTGCGACGCATTTCCTTGGCACTGTAGCTTTGCCCACCCGTGGGCTGATTCTCCCCTCTACTCCCCACTCCCCTCCTGCTGTGGCCTCGCAACCTGAACACACCCAAAGCAGTTCCTCCCAATAAGGCAACTGGGACCAAAGGGGTCAGGCTGGCCCCACTAAAGGGCAGAGTCCTGGCTGCCTGCCAAGCACATTTCCTGGTGTGAAGGATGCAGGGATTTCAAAGCTGCCTGTTAAATTTCAGGCTTCATTAAAAACTTAATTATATTACTTTTTTTTCCCTCTGTCACTGGAACAGGCTGCAAGCTGCTGCATTGGCAGCACATTAGCAAGATGGGATTGTGGGTGGGATGGTAGAGCCTGCCCAGGGCTGCCTTCCCCTTGCAAAGGCATAAGCTTGGCTAATCAAGGCAGAAATGATCAAGTCGAGGTTTCCTCACAGCCAAGCATGGTTTTGATGGCGCTTCAGCCTTTGTGCAGCGGCAGAGCAGAGCTGGAGGCAGTGTGCCCAGTTCTCACCATCTGTTTGGATGACTGCAGGCTCTCATGGTGTTTCCAGGCTGGTGTGGGTTTGGTTTGGGGTTTTGGGGTTTTTTCCCCTCCTGATGGGAAGGGCAGTTGTAGTACAAGCTGTTCTGCAGCTCTGGGTTTAATACTGAAAAAACCCAATATGACGGGGGTTTATTCCAGCAAAGCTGGTGTTAGCATGCAGCAATTGTAGTTGGAAAAGCACAATGGTAAATCCACTAGGACCGTATCCCAGCAGGGAACACCTGTATCAACTGCCAAATGGTTGTCTAGAAAAGTCTAGCCTGAAACTGCTCTGCATTTGCACATGCACTAGGGAGCGAGCCACCTGCCCTCAGGAGCTGGTGCGATGCACTGCCATACGTGGACTCTGTTCAGCCATTGGGCTGGGGAGCTGCTGGTCTTGAGCAAAGAGAGATAGGTGAGGATTCTGGTGGAAGTTTGGGTCATATCATCGTCTTTTCCCAATCCATCTGTTTCCTTCTTCTGTTCCCCTCTGGGTCTACCCATGCACAAACACCTTTAGATGCCCTTTCCCTGGATACATCCATATATCCCCTCTGTACACTGCATAGGGGGAAAAGCTTTCGTTTTCTGTGTCTGATGACTGTAGTTAATATCAGATGATAGGCTTGGGAATGCTTCAATTGTTCCCCTTAAAAGTCACACCAATTGCCTTTTCTACTGCATGGGAGGGTCTCACCATTGCCTCTTCCCTTCCAGTCCGTTGGGTCCGTCTACAGCGGCCTGATGCAGGGAGTGGGAGCTGCTGAGAAGGTTTTCGAGTTCATCGACCGCAAGCCAACGATGGTGAACGATGGGTCCCTGGCCCCAGACCATGTGGACGGGAAGGTGGAGTTCAGAAACGTGACATTCTCCTACCGCACTCGCTCTGCCACACAGGTCCTCCAGGTGAGCCCTGCGGGTGCAGAGCACTCCCTCCCATGAGGCATCATGTGCTGCTTCTCCACTGCAGCAATAACAGATCCCCAGCCCGCAGGAAATGTCAGCTGCCCTTTTGGAGATATGTAAAGGCAGGCTTGATAGCATGCTGGAAAATAGATTATAAAGAACAGCAGGTGTTTAGGACCAGCCTTCCTTACAAGAAATGAGATTTATTAATAAAAGCCTTGTTGCCCGCTCAGGCATTGAACACGTCAGCGTAGTACAGGGCTTTGTGCCAAGCTGTCTCAGACTGTTTCCATGGGAGAGGGGCTGGGGTCACGGGGAAGGGGGAGGCAGCAAAGAGGTTAGTTTGCTTTGCAGTTTTCAGAGGTCCTGCTACATCAGCAGGCAAATTTGAAGCGATTTTGGAGGCTTCTTGCTTCCTCAGAGCCAGGAGAGATGGCTGGTGTGGCACATCACCAAGGTAGAGGGTCACCGTATCTGGATTTTGGCTACCTTTCTTGCATAGTGCCTAGTTACTGCCCCAGGACCCTGGGAAAAACCAGGACCTGAGCATGTTCTCCTGGCCATGTTACAGAACGTGTCCTTCACCCTGCACCCTGGCAAAGTGACAGCGCTGGTGGGTCCTTCAGGGAGCGGGAAGAGCTCCTGTGTCAACATCCTGGAGAACTTCTACCCTCTGCAAGATGGGCAGGTGCTGCTGGACGGGCTTCCCATTAACATGTACGATCACAAGTACCTGCACTCAGTGGTACGAGCGACTGATATGTGTATTCTAGCTATCACCTGCCATGATCAAAGGGGATGGATGGTAGCATTGCATGTTGCTTTGATTTCCATTTGGATTTGGATTTGATCTGTTAACTTCAGAAATGTCCATAAAGCTGGAGGCTGGAGGTGGTCCAGGAAATGAATTCAGATAATTTGTGGGGGTGGAAGGGAAAGGATTGGAGATTGGTTTCATGAGGAGGGGGAAGTCTTCCAAAAACAGAACAAGAAACATGTTTTGTTTTGTATTTTTTGGCCAAAGCAGTAGAAATATGTTTTTGGTTGTTGGATTAATTATTGTCTAAATTGGTTTTGGAAAAGAAGTGTTTTGCACTCCTCCAGCACTTTCTACCATAGAATCTTAAAGTAATTTTCAGCTAATGGGGAGTTAAACTTCTCGGGATCCTGGCAGCAGCTGGAGCATCGAAGGGGCTGGGTGGTTTGCCCAGTAGAGGGGTCCAGGCCCCTCAGCTCTCATCTGTGTGTCAGCACAGATCAGCCTTCATCTCCTCTGCAAGTAACTGCCTCCTTTGTTTGCCCCCAGAGCAAGTGGCCTCACCAGTCAGCAGGAGAACCTGAAAACAATTGATCAGAGACAGGCTGGAAAGCCGAAGTCAGTGTGACTAATTTACATTCTCTGCCCATACTGAGCGAAAATTAAAAGACAAGCAAGTCTTTCAGTTTAGAAAGCCTGGTGTGGTGTTAGGAGTATGAGGAAAAGTCAATCAAAATATGACCATGTCCTGCTGGCTCTCTTCACGCCCAGTTCTGAGCAATAATTTGGAGGGTTCAATTTATTTCAATATTGAGTGTTTGACAAAGCAGGCGAATCCAGACAAAGCAGAATGCGAGAGTGAGCAGCAATGGCTGTAAGGTAGAACAGGGAGGCTGTTGCTAAGCAATTAAGGAATTGCAGCAGCTATGTCCGTAACTTGCTAATTTTGGATTAAAAGATGCAGGAGGGCTCATTCACATGGCTCAAGCGTGATTACTGGCCTTGAACGGAAAATCAGCAAGGCCCTGGGAGAGGATCTCTCCAGCCTGCCTTGTCCCAACAACTGTTTTCCCATACTGGGAAAAGCAAACAGTGATGGGAATGACAGGTCTGGAGCAAAACTGCAGCAGCGCCTTGGAGGTGGAAGCCTGTCCCAGACGCCAATGTACCAGCATTGCACTGGTTTTCCTTCCTGTGAAACGGCTCCCCAGAAGATGATGCAAACTGGGCTTGGGCTGCTGCTGGGCACCCTGTCATTAGCATCCTTAATGGAAGCTCACGTTGAGGCACTTCTATATCTTGGTTTAATGGCGAGGCTCTGCCTGCTTGAGTTCTTACCCAGCAGGAACAAATGCTGATAATCTGAGACACTGGCCAGTGTGCCTCTGCTCCCAACCCTCTGCTCTTCCCTTCCTTTGTGCAGATCTCCCTGGTGAGCCAAGAGCCAGTGCTGTTTGCCCGCTCCATTGCAGATAATATTTCTTACGGCTTAACTTCAGCCTCCTTCGAGTCGGTTGTTCAGGCTGCCCAGAAGGCCAACGCGCACGCCTTCATCACAGAGTTACAAGATGGCTACCACACAGGTACCAAAATTGCTCTGTTTGCACTTGAAAGCATTTTGTGCCTAGGGAAGGCAGAACCTCTCCCCTCGGGTAGGAAGTTGGGCAGGTAGTGATGGACATGAATCCATGGCAGCTCAGAGGCACTGTAGAGGCGGTTACACTAAGAGGTGCCGCACCCTGGCTGCCTTTTGGGGTGACTGAGCTGTCACAGGATTTCTGAGCCCATCCCAGGAGAGCATTTCTGCCACTGCTCTGTGGCAGTTGGGTCAGCATCCCCCATCCCATCCTGACCCATCTGGCTCCCGGTGCCTGGCAGTGTTATGGAGACATGGCACTGGCAGTCTCACTGTTTTTCAGTGCAGTGAGCACGAGAAAAGCCCAGAACCCAAGCAGTTAGCCGTGTACCACCCCATGTGCATAGGCAGAAAATAAACCTGCGATAAATCCATAGTAATAAAAGCTGATGTGTTTGTGACAGTGGGACTTTGTGACGAGGAAGGTCAGACTGATGATGGTTCATGTGTATGGGAGCCAGCAGCAAGGTCTCAGTTTCCCCTCACTGCTGCCTTGGTTGCACACCCTCCAGAGCCTGATGTGCAGGGAGAGATGGCAGCGACGCAGCTGCATGGGCCAGGGCAGGAGTGGGGCTCAGAGTTTGGATTATCTCCCAGGCTCAGGGACTTCACTGCGTTGTTTCGATGAGCATCAGTGCCTCAGACCTTCAGACAACAGTGGACAACTTCCTGCTGGAGGGAAGGACTGCAGCCTTGGGGATGTTTAAATTATTTAAACTGCTCTGCCAAGTGAGCAGGAGCAGAAGCATTTCACCTGGTCTTTGCTTCCAACCATGTCACCATCCTGATGCTGCTGGCTGGGAGCTGAACTTGATGGCAGCTCTTGATTTTATTTTGACCCTTTCCTCTCTCTCCACCCAACAGAAGCAGGTGAAAAAGGAGCCCAGCTGTCAGGTGGCCAGAAGCAAAGAGTGGCAATTGCCAGGGCCTTGATCCGAACCCCTCCCATCCTAATCCTGGATGAAGCCACAAGTGCACTGGATGCAGAGAGCGAACACGCGGTGAGTAGGTGACTCAGGGTTTTAGGCCAAAGAGGCAATCTGGGTTTGGACGGGAGACTGGTAGCTCAAATTTCCAGTCTGTGGACAAGCTTGGTCTTGACATGGTGCAATCAGAGGTTTGGGTAAGATGCTAATTCCTGAGCAGTAATTTGCTTCCAACACTGCTGTAGCCACCAAGAAGGGAATAATCCTGTGCTCACAGCTGCCTCACAAACCTGATGAGATAGGGATCTCTGCTGATTTTTGAAGTGTGAAAAGCGTTAATTGGCATACAGCAGCACTGTGCAGCCTTTTAGGACAGGATACGGATGAAGACCCTAAAAAACAGTACTTCAGCAGGCAGAGTAGGACTGCCCAAGCTAAAATCCCAGCTGAGGCACCAAAGAAGCCACGCTGGCAGGAAAGGCCCTGAGCCTCTGTGAATTGAGCTGGGTTTATCTGCCTGGGATATGATGACCAAACAGCTCTACCAGTAGCAGTTTGGCCTCGCTGGTTTAATGACATGAAGGAAAGCTAGTTCAAGGTTGAGGTGCTGAGGACATGTCTCCCAGTCCCAGAGGATGAGCACTGCTGGCCCACAGTGTGAGGCAGTGTGAGCATCTGACCTTGGAGCAGCTCATGGACTTGCAGGTCCTCAGCCACATGTGTGGTATCTGATGCCAGCCAGGGGCTGGTTTTGTCTAGCCAAGGGTGTCTGTGTGGCCTGGCGGCCATCTGCCTGCCTTTAGACCTTAGTGCCATTGTCTGTCTCTCGGCTAGAAAATAACTCGCTCTTGCTTTGCCTTGAAACACCCAGGAAAGAGCCCTGCATTTCTGAGCAGCTGCATTTACCAGGTGTTGGCTTCCTGCAGTCTATACCAACACCATGTGGCCTCCAAATTTGGGGCACAGCCCTAGCAAGAACCCAGGTAGCAGGATCAGACCTGGCAGTGCATGTGTGCGTGCTGCACCTGTGGGCTGGCTGGGCTGAGACAGTCTTTTGGGCTGCACAGTGAGATCCAGGAGCTGGGCTGGACACGCTGGTGCTGGTACTGCAACAGGGAGTCTTATGTCCTCCATGTAGCCAGAGGAGAGCAAACCTCCCATCCTGAGGTTTCTTAACACAGACCACAAAGCTGCTGTTCTTCCTTCCAAAGTGGAGCCAGTGACGCTCAGGCATTAATGTCTTTTCCTCCTGCACAGATTCAGCAGGCGATTTATGGCGACTTGCAGAACCACACGGTGCTTGTCATAGCTCACAGGCTGAGCACTGTCGAGAAAGCACACAACATCATTGTGCTGGACAAGGGCCGCGTGGTGCAGCAGGGCTCGCACAAGGAGCTGATGGAAGAAGGAGGCCTTTATTCCAAGCTGGTGCAGAGACAGATCCTGGGGCTGGAGGGGGGCGGCACAGACAGTCGCCAACCCGCAGCCCGGGGGGATTCAACGAAGGCGCCTGGCGGGCTGGAGGAAGAGTTCAGGATAGACCATTCCCTGCCGGCCGTGGCACAGGACGATTACAACACAGTTCACAAGTGAGAGCGGCGAGGGCCAGCGCTCGAGACGCTTGCTGGGACGCTGAGACAGGAGGCAGCTTGCCAACGGGCTTGCGCGCTGCAGAACGACGCCCGTTTGCTCACCCCGCGCGCGTCACACACCTGTGCACACACAAACACACACTATAGAGCTTCCTGCATTATGGTCCAGCAGGCAGGTGCTGGCTGGTCAAACAGGGAAACAGATTTATTCAAGGGAGTTGGGTCCTTAGCAATTCCCAGTGTTTCTACTGGGTTTCTTTTCTTACTACCAGTAATTCCTCTTGACTGGGACTTTTCTCCCATTGATATGCATGTGTAACTGCTACTAACTGTAATGGATGTTAAATGCATGCGTGGAGGGGAAGATTGAAAACCCCTTCAGGAATTTCAGGGGGTGGCTTTTGTGGCTGGATAGAAAAACAGTGACTGTAAAACAAGGTCCTGCTCCTGCTATCAATCTATGGGGCCAATCCAAAGTCTGCTGAAGTCTGTAGGGAGCTGTCTCCAGCTTTGGTGAAAATTGGATCGCTCCCATGGGCTGAATGCGGGAGAGTTTTGCACTGAGTGCCTGCAGGCTCAGGCTCACAACCATTGCTGCTGAGCTTGTATCATGTAATAACCATCCTTGCTGGAACGAGCCAGGGGACTGGGAGGCAGATGTTACTTTCAGATTTGCTCTTGGTGCTTGGTGGGTGTTTGTTTTTAAGGATGAAAAGTTTTACCATAATTGGTTTGGGTTTTGTTTGTTTTTTTTTTAATATATTTGTGTGCACTGTGCAATGTCTGTCTGGCTCCAGCATCCACTGAAAATTGGTCTATTATTTCGGATTTTTTTAAACTCATAACCCTGGTGCTGGTTTGGGAAAAAAACAAACAAACAAACAAAAAAACACACTACTAAAGATGGGCATAAAACAATAAAAGACAGCACTTTATAAATCCCACCAAGGCTTTGTTCAGCTTCAGGCCATGCTAGTGACTTCACTGCATGGGAAATACATACAGTCACTTTCCTTGAAGTCTGACTTCAGCTGCCTGAACTTTACAATGTGTTTTATTTGAATATTATTTATTAAATATTAGTATGAGGGATAGAAAGAAATATGTTGCTTCTAGCCCTGCTGGGTAATGGCTCTGGCTTAGTAGTGTTATCCTTCCATAGATGGGTGAAGAAACATATGCAGCCGGGCAGGTGCTATTGAAAAAATAGCATTTATATGAGGAAGATTGACTTCAGACTGTGCATAGTTAAGAAATTATCTCAAGCACTTTAGCTGTCATATTTTCCAATATTTGAATGTTGCTGTGTTTTACTTTTCGGCATTTTTGCATTTTTGTTGTTGGCAATGTTTTGGGTTTTTTCTCGTTTTACAAACTCTTTAGTGTCCTTGAGGAGGGATGCTCAAAAAATAAAATACTACCTCTGCCACTCAACATCGAGGCAATCTAGTGGGGGTGTTTTTTTGCATTCATGGTTTTTAAGGTAATGTTCACCTGAGATGATGGCTGAGTACAGCTGCACCCTGCACATGTTCTGGCTTCTTTGTGGGAAATGACAAGAAGAACCCATGGAGAATTAGGTATGTAAAAGACTTCAGTGTCTGATAATGGCTGTGAGCCACAGCAGTAGGTATAACCTGTTTAAGAACTTGTTTTCATCCTGGAATCCATCTGGTAGTCAGTCTCACACGAAAGGCAGGCAGTCTAACCCATTCTGAAAGCACAGTGCTTCGTGACTGGACTCTTTTCAGCTGCTTGCTCTTGTGATGTGATAAAAATCTGTGCCTCGGAAGAATAAGAGCTTTCTTTGTCTTACCTTTCTCCACTTAGGAAACCTCTGTCATGCCCTGAACTCCTCAGTTCACCACTTCAGTAAATGGCCAGTACATTCCTGCTTGATGAAAATTTGCACTGTGGGTATGAAAAGGTTGAGGGTTCCACCCAGCACTGTCGGGCAAGTGATTAATTCTGCATTTTTATCAGTACCTGTGCGCAGAATGTGGCCAGTGGTTCATAAAAGTGGACTTAATTTCTGCTTAATTGAAAAATGGGGTTACTGGGGAACTAGGGAAACCAACTCACCCTGGGAAGTGCTGGTAGGACGATGCTTGTTAGTACAAGAGATGCCAGAAAAAAGAATTTGATCGTATCACATGTGTCCCTCCCAGGTAGTGCTGCAAAAAGGGGAATTGGATAATACAATTGGTTTAGTTTTATTGCGAAGACTACAGTGAATTGCAGGAGGGGAGCCCTGCTTCCCAAGCCTCTTGTGATGATAATCTCCGCGTTGTACTCCCAGGTCAGGTCCAAACAGCTTCAACTGAAATGGCACATCGGCAACAGCAGGTTGTCTCTGCTGGTGGCACCAGTCCAAGCTGATAACAGGGCCTGACTTTGTTCATTGCCACAGGTGCTGAATTCGTTCTTTTGCATCCAGGTAACTCAAGGCTACTTTTCCACTCATCGGTACATCTTGTGGCTTGAACAAGTCCTTTCATTGTGCTGTTAGTGTGTGACAAGTGGATCTGCCTGTATGCTAAAGCCATGACAGTTTTCTTACCGCCTGGAAGTCTGGTGGCAGCTCCATACGCCACCAGGGATCCAGCAATATTCGTCTAACGCAGACATTTCTGATGGACCAGCACAAACCTTGTGACTGTACAGAAAATCCTGCTTTTCAAAATAATTCCAACTATGACTTCTTTTTGAAGAGAAAACTGAGGTCAGAGATGCCCGTTAGCCAACCTAAGCCCAGCAATGAAGATGAGCTTAACCCAGTGCAGCAGTGGGAATCGCTCCAGTGCTGGAATACAAACTGACCTCTGGAGCTAACTCATCCCTTGGGCCTCGCTTCCTGTGGGCAGACTGTTTTTCAGGCTATTCTCCTGGAAACAAGGCCACTGTTCCCTCTGAAAACCCTGAACTGTAGTATTTTGTGGTTGCGGGTTTGTCCAGAGTTGACATTTACATGGGAACACGAACAAGATATGTTCGGGAGTGGCTCAATTACAGCCATGCAGATAAAAAGTCTCTTCTCAAAAGGACGAGTCTTCTCTGCAGGAAACTCAGCTGGGTTTATCTGAAACCTTAACTTGGGGGGCACAGCTTGAAGACTGTCATGGCAGAGTTGGAAGCAATTAGGCATTTGAAAGCACAATTGATTACAAAGGTTGACTATATTCCACAGCAGGTTGTTTTCCTCACTATTACTAAGCTCTAACCGTTCCCTGTAATAGGTATAACCACAGGGTTCTCCAGTGTTTAAATCAAAACTATCCAAGATGACGTTCGAGAGGAGATCCTATAGTCCTAGTGATTCCCCAAGGACATGTATTTACTTACCCCTGTACCTTTGCGCAGACAAGGTATGTGGCTGACAGACCCAGTAAATGAGAACACAGTGTAATGGAGAAAACACAGCTGTGTTTATTCCAACAACTTGTCTCCCCATGCACCAACTTCTGCCTCAGTAAGCACCTGTGTGTGTTTCAGTGGCTGTGCTTTCTAGGCTTCCAGCAGGTCTGGAAATACCACAAGCAAATAAACAGAGTGCTTCTAGCTCAGGTTCAGAGATGACTCTCAGTCTGGGGAGGAAAAACAGTATCTGCCTTTTCTACTCTAGCTTCACTGTGAGCTTAAGGCAAAGAAAGTACTTGTGGGTATATAAAGCTGCTTCTCTTCTCATGCCTGTGGCTTCCTGAAAGAAAGAAGTACAAACAATTCTTGCTCTCCTAAACAGCAGGAACACTGTTTTCTCTCAAACAGGACCACTGGATTCTCTCCCAGGATTTTGAATATGCAGGTCGTTTTCATGTGTGAAGGAATCTAGATTATGAAATCCAAACAGAAGTATGGACTGTGATTAATATATAGAAGGAAATCAAATTGCAAATGAGCCTGAAAACTTATCTGTCCATTGAGCAACCAGACTAATAAGGGTTAAAAAAACGCCAAAGATTAGACTTGCAAATTCAGTCTCTAAGTAACCAACCAGTTTTTCCAGGGAAAGAAAAGAAGTTGTTGTGAAGGTGACTTGCAAAATATGTCTAAATCTAATAAATATGCACGGCTACAGTGCTACTGACTGTAAAAGGATATGAGGTGACAGAAGGAAATCCAGGATAGAGTTTAAAAAGAAAAAAAAAATCTAACCTCTAATTTAAACTAGGCTGGATGCCAGTTCTCCCCAAGACTGAAGCCTGACTCCTTATTCACCATGACATGGCTTCCACTGTAGTCTTCCCAATTTTTTGTTCCATTTCTCCTGTAATAAGTACACTTCTGTACTTTGCCTGCTTACAGTTTTAATGTTCATGAATACTGTCACCCTTCAAAAGGATTTTAGCAAAGACAAATAGGAACCAGGGCTTGGTAGCTGATAAATCTCAGCCTGCAGCACTGCAATATTTGGTAATCCCTGTAGCCTAAAATCCTAGTTTATCTGCAATCCTTCATATTCTGTCCAAGTGATGTGCCATCACAAACCCTTTATCTTTCATGAAAACTGCTGAATGGAAGGGCATTTTCCTACCTGTCCAAGTAGACTATATAGTTATACATAAGAGGCTGACTCCTATCTTGTCTCTCAACCTCAGCTGCTTTTCTAGCCAAACTTGAGAACTCACTCACGTGCAGATGCTGATCAAAGTACTCAAAACCAGACCAGATGTTTAATATAGACACACCTCTCCAACATTCCCAGAACCCAAACACATCTACACAGGGGCAAGTGGTATTTTTAATGTGTGTTGTACTTGAACACAAATGAGTTATGATCATTTGTGTGTTTTGTGAGGACTTCATTGTGCTGCATTATGCAGCTTTAATACAGATTACCATTAGGTAATTCAAATAATCAATTCCTTGATGTCTAGAGCAGTGAACATCCATCAACTCCATGCAACATAAACAAAAATTAGATAGTTACAGGAAAGCTCCTTAGAAGGTCACTGTAAACCATCTTTGCCAACAGCATATTGACAATACAATTACTGTCATACTGTAGCGCCCTTCACCAGCGATACTCACCCAGAGTATCTCTACAAGCATTGTTCAGCGAAAGCATTTCCTCTCCACTCTCAGCCTGGGACTGAGCAGTTATTATTATACCTCTTTTTAAGGAAAAGGCACTATGCTTGAGGGAAGCCGAGAACTCCGCTCAGGATCTCACAGAAGGGCAGTGGTAAAACTAGATTTACAACATGAAGCTGAGTCAGACTCTTCTAAACCACACTCTCTCCATACCAATTATTTAGTTATGCTATGAAGTTAAAATCACTAACGTTCTTGGGAAGAAAGGGCTTTTAATCCCTCAACTAATTCCTTTATTTGTGTGCACATATATATATATGTGTGTGTGTGTGTGTGTGTGTGTGTTTGTATGTGAAGAATTACAGTCTGGTTTATCACAAGGGTCTAACTCCACCTTTTTGATGGGCATGTGCAAATACAGTATACGATATTGTGTTGGCATGACAACTATCTACTGGTTTTAAATAACAAGGTCAGGCTGTAATGACCCATGCAAACTCATGTCACTGCCAAGGGGTACAGCTGCTAACTCATCTGTGCGCCGAGCAGGGCACCCCACACGAGGAGGAGATCAGCACATACCACAGCAACAGGCAGGTGCGGTGACGTGGATGAGTGGACACATGCCCATATCACTAATCACCTTCTCCCCACCCTAAGCAAGCTGAGCTTCCTGCTGCACAAACATCTTGCTCTTACCTGCCTCTGAATACACTTGTTTTGCATCATGGGTGTACAGTAGCTTTGCACTAAGCAGGCAAAAGGCTGGGAAGCCTTCCCCTAGCAGTGGCATGTTGTTGGTCTTTATTACCTGTGGATAATAAGGACAGAGGGGGCTTTTCAAGGGGTGAAAGGCATGGAGAGCTGGATATAGGACAAAAGAGCAAACATAGAGCTGTCATGTCTTCCTTTAGTTCTGCCGGGAAGTAATGGGTAATTTCCTGAGTATAACATCATTACATTGTACTAGCATTACGTCAGAGATTGATTCAGTTCGCTATATTGATTTTTTTTGCCTAGTTAGATCAAAAATGTAAACTACAAAGGACAGTGACCACATGTCCGATCCCTACCCTGTCGCTTTGGTTCATGTGCTTGTTCAGGTTCTATCTCTGGTAGAACACAGAAACAAGCACACCCACTTCCATAATCCCTTAGCTATGAGACCAGGCCAGGAAGGTGGTGCATCCCTAGAGATGGCCACAACTTGGGCTATGTTAACACAATTAATTATTTCCAGGCAAAATTGTCTTTATCAGCTATGCTAGTATAGTAGTAATCAAGGAGTTACTGCTCCAAAGTGTTAGCAGAGTAGCTAGTAAAGCGTTGGTGACTGAACAGATAGAAATCAGGACAAAATGTAACTATGTTTTAATTGATGCAGAGCTTTTGCTATGTTACATTTCAAAAGTACTTAAATTCACCATAAAATAGATCTTTGATAGAAACATCTCTTGACCTTCACTCTTGAAGAAGAAAGTGCTAAAAGACAAAAAGACCCAGCACCAAAGGTTGGCAAGATACGGTTTTTAGCTATTTTTAACCTAAAGAGGTATTCAGCCTAGGCTTGAGAACAACAATGCAGTTGCTTTTTTGAGAATTACTGTAGCCAAGTCCCAACCTGGTAAGGAAGTGAGACTTAAATAATTCTACCGACTTTCCTTCCTAATTTACAGTTGTGCAGACATAAAAGGGGAACACGAGTGCCTACAATACTTCCAGGCAGTAGCGTTGTAACTGGCTGGTTCTGGTGTTGAGGTGAAGGCTTGGAGCTCAGCAATCCAGGCCTTGCCGGGCATTGGACAAAGTCCACTCCCTGGGAAATGTCTGCTCCCCGTGCCATGAAATGAAGCCGTTGGCCATTCCAACAGCCACCATCCCTCAGGACACCGAGGGCCTCGCGCACCGGGCTGGCACCGTGTGATCGAGGCTGACAAACCATGCTCTGAGGGGCCCTGCAGGCCAACACCAGGGCCGCCGTCTTTGAGAGACGCCCCTCGACGCCCGGTGTCTTTTGGGAACGCCACCTTGCCCTTCCACACCCTCAGCGGGCAGCCTGTCCCGGGCCAGCCGCCACCACCTCGGGACCTTTCTCACGCCCTGCGCCGGGCCCGGAGGCCTGTTGCGCTGTGACCCCACGGTGGGCTTTGCCCGACACAGCCCCAGACAGGCTTCCCCGAAGCCCCCCCAGCCTCCCGCTCTCCCCAGGGCCCGGCTCGCCCCGGGACCCCTCCGGCCATCCCTCAGGGCTCACTGCTACCCTCAGCCGCAGGGACCCCCGCGCCCTCCCTTTGGTACCGCCCGCAACCGCCCCCCCCCACCACAGCGCCCTCCTTGGTACGCCCCGCCCCCCGCGCTGCCGTCCCGCCCCCCCAGCAGGGGGCGCCGAGGGCGGTGCCCACCCCGGGCCGGGGCGACAGCGCGGCGGCACTTCCGGTTGGCGGCGGGAGCGGGAGAGGGGTCGAGGGGAGTCGGGCCGCGCCGCGCCGCGATGGCGCTGGACGTGCGGCGCCTGGAGGCGCTGAGCCTGCAGGAGCTCAGCGCGCTGCTGGACGACGAGGAGCAGCTGCAGGACATGGCCCGCGAGATGGAAGAGGTGAGGAGCGACCGCGCAGCCCCGCGCCCGGGCCGGGGCCTCCCCCCGGGCCGCCTCCCCTCCCCCCCCCCCGCCCAGCCCGCCGGGGCGCCGCCCGCGGGGCCCGGGGCTGGCCGTCCCGCCGCCTCCCTCACCGCTTGCCGTGCGGGGGGTGTTAGTGACCGCCTCCCCGCCACCCCCGGCGCAGGTGACTCCCTCCTGACGGCCCTGCCCGGCGGTCGCGGCTCCGCCATGCAGCGGCCGGTAAATGGGGAGCCCCGGTGCTGCGGGGAGCGCTGCCTGCCCCGCTCCGCCCCCCCCTCCCTCCCGGCCTTTTGTTTGCTGGCCCTCGGTGAGGGGGGGTCTGTGCCCGGGCACTTCTCCCGAGCGCCGGGTGCCGGAGGAGGGGGGCCGAGGGCCCGCCGTGCTGAAAATGCTCGGTTTGTCCTAAATTAGGAGACAGTGACGGGGACCGGAGGTGGGATCAGTTTTTCCGTTAATACAGCCCTTGTTTTGTGCCTTGGCCGCGATGAAGGATTTTGTCAGGGTGAAGTCGGTCCTATTTGTGGTCTCGATCTCAGCGAAACTTTAATTCAAAACAATATGAAAGAGATTTCTGTGTGCCCGAGTTGGTATGCTGGGCGCGGTGAGGGCTGTCAGGCTTTCTGGTGCTTTTTTTTGCCTGTTTGAAACGTCTTTGTCAGTGTATTAGACTCTTAAGCCGTGCTTTCGGATCTGTGTTTGTTAAAACAAAATAGAAGCCTGTTTTTTTCCTGCTGCTGTGCTTGTCTTCTACTGGTTTCTCTATATGCCCGTGGTTCCTGTGTATCACAGGTCTGATACGAAACGTGTCCAGGTTTATTTGACCATAAATGCTCCGAAAAGACTCTGACTGTATAGTCAGCTAAAAACAAATAAAATTAAACCATTTATATGAAAACTTTAAAGACATGTGCTGTGCTTCTTTGGGTCTTGTATTTATTTGTTTTGTTTTAAACTAGAGAACAAAAGCCTCAAGGGAAAAAAATAAAGTGGCGATATATTCTTGAGAAAGACGCTTAGTTTATTAAGTAAAATCAATTATAATTGCTTCCCCTGAAACTAAGATTCCTGCCCTTTTGGTACTTCTGAGGAAATTGTTCTGGATCACCTCAAGTACAACAGATGAAGAGGCCCACTGAAGGTTGAGGCCGAGATAATAAGGTGTCCTCGGGAATTTACTTGCTGTGTTATGCAGCAGTTAGTATTTTGAACTTTGCGTAAATAGATTTGCAAGAGAGGGACAGGCATAATAGCTTTTTGTATGAGCTTGTATTTTGAGAACTTAAACTGCTGAAGAAACAGATACTGCTGTAATAAGTAAAACATGCAGAGATCTTAGAGGCACTGTGGTTTATTGGGTGGGCAGGAGTACCCTTCTATATCAAGTCTAAATATTTAAGCCCATTATAATCAGTTGACTTTCCTTAACTTTGTAAAGATATAAATGGGTGCAGTATTGCTGGTTTCAGCGTGACCTCTGACAAGGTACATCAGCAGAAGGCCTGGCCCAGTGGACTGGTGGGTTTTTTTTTTTAAATTTATTTGTCAATACATACTTAAGACTGTAGGTCAGAAGTGACAGAAAACCTCATGACCGTAGTAGAAAAGATTCTCTCTCACTGCAATATTAGACCTTATTCTCAATTTGACCCTCTGGTTTTCCTCTTTTGTTGGCAACAGAAGGCTTTTAAATTGTAGAGTAAAGTTCTCCAGGCCTGAGGGAATATTTTGTGGTGTTTGGAAAGTGTGGCTCGGTTTGAAGGTATTCAAGCTGTGTGGAAATAGGGCTATACTACTGTCTGGTATAATCCTCTTTTATTGTGTGTGGAGGCTTTTACTAGAGTCTGTTCAACTAGAAATGCATTTACCCATCTTGGAAGGAATTGGCTGTGCTCAAATACTTCTTCTTTCTGTTTCTGCCTTCACTGAATTGTTTACTGCTTGAGTTTGTGCAACTGCGTCCTGATTTTTCACTGTGAAGTATGTGGCAGGAAGAGGGAGAGAGGGAAATCCTGAACATTAAGGAGGAACCCAGATGACTTCACTGCTACGTGTGTAGGTATTCGGTTGTCCGTCCATACATATCTAGGTTGTAGCATTATTCCAAAGTCCTCAGATGTGTAATTTCATTGTGGTATGCCAATTATATCATGGTTCCTGAGTCACTTCTCTGAGGTCACTTGTATTTTCAGCAGCAAAGCTGACTAAAGCTGATTATTCCGTAATTGAAAAAACCTTTGTTCGCCTTGTTGCAAGGGAAACCCATCTCAAAAACCAATGTTTTGTTCACAAAGAGGAGGATTTGGAAAACCACTTGGCTTTCTTGCTAATAGCTAAAAATAGGCATCTTCCAGTCTTAAAGGGAATTCCTGTGCAGCATTTGAGCAGGATTTGTATATGTCATTGGGGGGGGTGGGTGTGTGTGTATATATATGTGTGTGTGTGTGCGTGCTCACGTGCACATTCATATTTCACTGGGGTAATGTGCATGTACAGTGTCCTTCACATTGTATCACCTGGTATGTGACAATGTAGAATCAAAGATCTAAGCTGCTGCTTTTTCTGTCTGTAAGGTTGTTTTTGAAGCCCTTAGGCTTTTAGCACTCAAACAATGAACATCTTGTCTGTTAGAAAGAGGAAGGAAGCCAATTGTCTGGTACTCCTAGTCTTTCAAAATTGAGTTTTGTGGGTTTTTTTGTGAGTTTTTTTTAATAATCCTTTCAGGTTAATCTCTGTGGTACTTGTACAGTATTCATCGTTATGAAATAAAAGTAGACTGTTTCTAAAACTCAGTCTTAATGTGATAACTCTGAACAGCATAGATGAGAGAATTTGTGACCTGACTTGATGAATTTCTCCTGTGAAAAGGAGTTTTCTTCTTACCTACTAGAACATCACTTTAGAAACAGTGCAAGATTGTGTAGCTGACTACTGAAGTTCTGCTGCCAAAACTTATTTGCGCTTGAAGACCTTAATTATATGAAGTCAAGAAGTCAGCGATGTATTGCCTTCCTCTCATTCCAGGATTTCAGAGTACACTGGCAAGCACAGAAGGGGTTTTCAAGCATAGTCCTTTTCCCAAAAGCCATTTGAAAAGATCGGGCAGTGCAGAAAGTCCTGTTAAAACTATGCGAACGCATGCCCAGATTTCTTGGATTCCCACTCCTGTCCTAAAACCACATTGTGCAAGTGGTTATGTTCTTGTTTGCCAAACATGAAATTTAGTTACAAAGTTAAGAATTAAACTTGGTGACAACTATAGATTTTTCTCTTCCAGCTAAGCATCAAATGAGTGACCTGCCTGTGTCTGATGAGTGCAAATTGCAGTTCTGGGTGTCTCTTTCCTCTGGAGTAAACGTTTAGGGATTGCAACTTTTAAAGCTAGTACTTATGTAATCAGAAGACCTAAATTTAGCAAGTCTAATTACTTTGGAATACATATTAATATTTATTACTAAACAGATGTTGTTAGGTGTATTATCATTCACCAGTATGTATAAAAAGCACTCTTAAATCTTCTTTGTAAAAGAAGTCTCTATTCTCCTACTCTGCACCTGTCAGCTCCTGTTTCAGGGGTTAATTTGACACTCCAAATGTGCATTGTTATACTTCCGCAGTGTGACTGCATATTTTACTTCTAGTTTACAAGTATGTGTAAGTGAAAGAGAATGTGGGAATAATAAAGACTAGAGCAAGACCAGAGAAACCTAAAACTAACATGGATGCATGCTATGTATAAAGCAATTAAAATGGTGCCACTTAAAACTTTTTATTTATAGCTCCTTAAGAGACTTTTTCGTGAAAGTACTGGGAGACTACTTGTTGTGGTGCTTGCCAAAGCAAGCTTATAATTATAGCACCACTTCATGGACTTTGTGGGTAGGTGGGATTTCAGTCACTCAGACTGCATCACAGGAGGCAGCTGGTCTGGAATTGTTCTTCTGGGAACGTGCTTTTGGAAGAACAGGAGTGATGCACAAATACCTCCTGCTGCAGACCGTTATTTTGGGGTAAATGATAAACAGTAAAAACGTTGCTAAGCTAGTACTAGCTTCTGTTTTATTTTTATCCAGCATTTTTCTTCCTTTTTTTAAAAGTGGCATGAAACAAAGCTGCAATTGATGAAAGCAGTAGCGTCTCAATTCCCAAAACAGTTGCTGCTGCCTGTTCTTGGAAGTGCTTCATTAAATAAATCCTTGAGTAAAATTATTCAAATTATTTCTGTTAAACTCATATTTTAAGCATCTTAAGTTTTGAAGTGCTGTACAAACCACAATTTTTGTCTCTAATAACCTCTTTGTGTCCATGGCTTCATTTTCTTGCAGCGTGCACAGTTTGGTTTGAGTAGTGGTGAACTATCCTTCTGCCATTAAAATCCTTTTATGAGCAGCTCAGTCTTGCCCAATTTGTCCAATTCAGAATTCATAGTGAGAGCTTAGCAGTTAAAAAAAAGCTTGTGTTCTCTTTAATACTGTCCTGTCTGGTTATGTCTTGTGATTCTGACTGATAGTTTTCATCTGTTTTCACATTAGTGTTTCCTGCCTGTTGAAGTGCTCATGACCTCAATAGTCTTGTTAGCAATTCTGCTAGTTGCATGCTGTTTGCTTATTTTTCTTAATTACTTTTTGTCGTTGCACTTCCGGGAGGCAGGTGAACATCTGATGCAGTAGCAGTTCCCTGCTAATACACCTTTTTGTCACACAACATGTCCGACAACAAAATAACTTCTGTTGGACTTATTTCTTGCTTGGCTATTGTCTTGGGTGTGTGGAAAGCTGAAAATGGATGCTGAAAGCATGCTTTGTGCTGCATTGATAATCTTAATAGACTGGTGATGCTGTACTGTATCTTTGACCCTTGGATGATTTTGCAACTTTTTTTTTTCTTTTGAATTAGTCAACGTTTTTTGAAAGTTTTTCTATAGGGCTTTTTAGGCTAACTTCACAGTGTTTGCTTTTCTGATTCTGTGAATTAACTTCTAAATGCAGTGGAACAGTTGCAGAAAGGCTTATTACACAGACCTTAACATCAGTACCAGAGATTATTCTGGTTTGTAAAATCATGACTGTCTTCAAGTTGCATTGTGTTGGGATTACATTTGTTCTGTTTGTTGTGAAATAGAATTTACTCATTCCACAGACTTCAAGCTTTCTTCAGTGACATGCAGCATTTAAATGTCCTGAACAGGTAGATGGGTCTTTACCAGCTCAAGTTTCATTAAATGTCACTTGTAAGTTTACCTTGTATTTGAGGAGCTGGCTCTTCCTGTTGGTTTTGAATAAGACTCGATTTGAGTTTCTCATCTCTACAACTGTCCACTTTTTAAAGACATTTGACACAGACTAATGCTAGAAGTAGAGACTTCAAAACTGACTCTTGAATGGATCATTAAATGTTAATCATGTTTATTGTTCAACTTCTGTAGGAAAAATGTGCCCTTCTTAGAAGTGGAAAAAGTTGAGTCATAATGTCTTGTATAATTTCAAGCATGGTAACTTTGAGTGTGATTACGGATACCTTAACTTTTTTTCAGTTTTAAACTGAGTATTTTTAAGACTTCTGCTTAAGTTAGAGTAGTCCATAATTGCTAGATATCAGATACCAAGGACAGGAAAGGATGTCACTCTGTGTTAGATGTATGTAGGTCATAGTACTGATTTTTTAAGTGTTATTCTTACAAGGCAAGTACATCATGTCATGCTGATATTTATTAATCTTCACACATTTGAAATTATTTAAAAGTAAAGTTATTCAGAAAATCATTGTAGAAAGTGAGGCATTGGTTTCCTCCTTACCCTCCCTAGTCCTGTTGAGAGATGTTACGATACTTGAGGCAGGAGAATTACTTAAAAGTAACTTACTTAAGGAAACTTTCTGTTATTCTGTCTGTTTACCTGGAGTTCTTGCTTCCCCTCTTTATGATATAATAATTTCAGTAAAAGGTTCCTTTTTGTGGGATTTGTGCTCTTGAAAAGTTTATAGGTTTGTGTCCACTGTTTTTTTTCTCTCTAGAGGATCTTTCTTCATTCTGAAGAAAGATCAAAGTTCACCCATAAAACTGGTCTTGCCAGACTGACTGCGCAGCTGCTTTGAAATGAGAATATCAGCCTTACAAGCAGTGAAAATACAATCACCAGATCAAACTGAAGTCTCTTGAAGGAAGTCATTTGCTCATTAAAGTGGTGAAAGAGGAGAGGCATCAGAAATGATGAATCGTTTTGCATGCAGTTGTCGTTGATTGGCAGTTCAGAGGACAGCTGGTTAATAAAACTTGTGGTGATGGCAGGTGATCTGGTAAGAAGCTAAATGCCAGTAATTGAGCTGTTAAATCATGTGTATTTTAGTTCCCTTCCTAATAGTTAGAAACAATGTAAAATAGGGGGACTTAGGCTTTCCGAAAGCAACAGTCTTAACAGCATTGGATCACAGGAGAAGAAACAAATGGAAGCAGCCAGTTTAATTTAAATTTTTTTTGCATTGGATTCAAAAGTGAGAAGAGGGGATTTTCTTTTTATTCTTGGAAAGGTTTCAAGTTGAACACAAGCATAGGGCTGGAAGCTGGTTTAGGGTTCACATGAGAATCTCAAGAAGACAAAATAGTATCACAAGTACCATTTATCTGATTTTCACAATTTGGAATAGAATTTTATTTTGATTGATGTAGAATTTAGGACTCGGCATTATCCTTGACTTGATTTTTTAAAAAAGTGGTTTACAGAGTGCAAGAGTATTTGAAGAGCAATATCGGGGCCAAAGATAAGTTTAAGAAACACTGAGACAATTTTGAATTTAGAAGATTAAAGCAATGTACAAATATTTCAAAAGGAAGTAATTGCTTTTGAAGATACTGTTGCTACACTTGCAAAATATTTTCACCTGATGCACCTAGTCATGTGCTCAGACTGCCAAGAACACCTGAATTCTGATCCTGTCCTTTTCTGGGGATTTTAAATAGCTCATTTGGGTTTCCCCTTTTCCTGTTTCTGAGGTGTGGCTCTCCTATATCCATCCATGAGTGTGAAAGGAAGAAATTCAGTGCAGCTGTCTGTAAATAAGATCTGTTATAGCTGAACAGGGATGATGTGAGCTAGAAGTGGTATAATAATGTAGGAGGTCACAAACAGTGTACCAAATATTTCGCTGATTTTGAAGGCAGCTTAATAGAATCAGTCAGTTTCGCGATGGGAAAGCTGTCCCACTTGTTGATTCAGACTGAAGATCTGAAGTCAGATCCCTTGCCCCCCCCCCCCCTTGATGTCTGAATATTTTAATGAATCTAATGAGACTGTCTTGATAAAATCGCGTGCATGTATGTGTATGAGCAAACTCGGAATCTTGTCGAATCTTGGTTTTCTGACAATTGTCATTTGTTCTTCAGGAACAATGTCTTTGGGCTAGCATATGTTAAGCAAAAGGATTAAACTGAAAAACAAGCTTTTGGCATTAATCCAGGATTGATTTGACATAGTTGGGGAAGAATATTCTGGAGAGGGCACTGTAATGATGCAGTCTTAAGTTTTTGCATTTTGATGAGATAAAGGATGACATTCCTCTGCAGTCTTGTTGTGTGGATGTTGCTGGGATTCAAAGATATATATATTTTTTTTTAAGAGCAACTGTTGCTTTATCTGTCAATGTTCATTATGGGGGAATGGTAAGGGTGGTGCATGAGGAGGCAATGAAGCAGCATCTACATTAAATACTGGGTAAAAGTTTATTAAAAACACCTCAGGTAGCAGGGCATGAATGTAAAACTGATCTCACAAAGCTATGACAGACAGCGTGTCAGACCTCACAGAAATTTGACAAGAATTAGAAGAAACTTGGGTGACATAACCGGCACTCCTCTGCCACTTAGCAGAAATGTCTAAACGAGCACCTAGAGACTGGTTTCTACAGAGTAGCGACTGCCATACCGCTGAGGTGAGACCTGCCTCTTGCAGGCAATACAGCGCAGCAGGAACCCAGTTCCTCTTCTGATCGGCAAAAGCAATTCCGCTTGGAGGAGCATTTATGGGCACCTCTGCCCCCCTCAAAAGAGGGGGGGGTCCTTAGGAGTCTGTGCTCACAACAAAAACTCTTCAAGTAATTATGGTTTCCAGCTTGGAGAAGAAAACTGTTTAATGAGCTCTCTGCTGCATGTGGAAAAAAATGTGCAGGAAAGTGACTTCTGATCAGTATTAATTCCTGTTCAGAAAGTGATTCAGTCACAGGTGCTCATAGCTGAAAGAGGAGATTCTTATTCTCAGGGCAATTCCTCTGAAAGGTCTTTCCCCCATGAGCTTCAACAGTCCCTTGTCGTTTTAGATGATTTCGACATGCTGTTTGCAGCATAGACCTTCTTATTCCTTCTAGATGATATGCTAGTAAAATAGTATATTAGTAGAACAGTAAAAATACAGTTTGTGAGAAAGGATTTTGTGTAGCAGAAAAAAGAGATCATGAGAAGAGAGCACAATAGCTGAAGCTGACCGTACCCATGAAAACAGTAGACGTTCCCACTGTTCATTAAAAAATCCAAAACTATTGTTATTAGTTGCAGGTCCAATACCATAGAACTAATTTTTACAAAGAGCTTTTGTTGTTTATTTAGAAGTTTGTAAATTCTTACATTGTCTAAATAAGTTAGTCTTGCTTGATTTTTTCACTGTCATTTCACACACTTTTTTTTTTTCCAGGCCCAAAATGTTCAACACAGCAAGGACATGACTCTTGCCAGCAACCGCAGTCTGGCAGAAGGCAATCTTTTGTACCAGCCAAAGTTGGAGTCTTTGAAATCAAATTTGACTGAAAAATATCGAGAGCTGCAAGTTCTTTTTGAAGCATACCAGATAAAGAAAACAAAACTAGGTAACATTTTCTGTTGATGATTGATTTGCTGTTTTCTAAGTGAGTGTAAATCTGTTGCACATTTTTTGTTTTGGTGTCTCATTTTTAGCTGTGTGAATTAAGGTACAAAATGAAATGTCATTCTCATCTAGTTCTGAAAGAGATCATGCTTCTAATGATTTATTAAGTATCTGCTACACCTAGTAACAGATACTGTACACTCTATTACTGTGTGGTTACCTACCTGTTGTTGACCTACTGTTCTCTAAATGATCAAATTTGTTTACCTTGCTAAAAAGGCAAAACATAATTTGAATTTTCAGTGATTAATCATAAATCAAATGAATATTACATTTAGTGTTCTCATTTCATACTGAATTATGAAGTATTGTATGTCTGATACTGCACTTGAAGTGCTTTGTCTTTTTCAATATTATAAATATATCATTGTAATTAAATTTCAGCTTTTAGCACTCTGTCAGTATTCCTAAACTACTTAATATATTTTCTTACTCTAGATCATCCTGTCTAGAACAATGGAGAATGCTAGTTGTACGCATGTACCTTAGAAATTTTTATGCTTGCTGAGGCTGTATAGCTCCAGTTAGAAGTCACTTAGAGCCAGCTGTCATTTACTGTTCTTTTTGTGCCATTACAGACAGACAATCCAGTAGTGCTTCGTTGGAGACTCTGCTAGCGCTGCTTCAGACAGAGGGGGCTAAGATTGAGGAAGACACAGAGGTAATGACAGTGCACTTCAGTTCTGCCAATTATACCCATTGCTGAACACTTTGAATGTACATAGCTGCAGTATAGCGTTGAGCACGTAATGGACTAACGGGATGTTTTTAAGAATATGATCCGGTCTTTGCTTGGAACTTCAGTGAACAGTCATTAGGTTTCAGTGAGAATTTTTTTTCTAATCCAAGTAGTTTTTTCACTCTTAACATCTTTGAAGTTTGAGAGAGAAAATCTTCTTTTTCGGAAGAGAAAGCCAAACCCTCTTAGTTCTTGGCATTGCCTTCAAACTCATAGTGTATAAACATGGAATTATTTTTTAATGGTGTTTGCCTGGTATATTTATTAATCCATTGAAATGTCAGTTAGTAACCTAATGAAAAACTGCACTATTCTCCAGCATTTCTGGTGAAATATTCCATTATGATTTCAATGTATCTAAGTGCCAGTAGTCACCCCCTTGCTGTGATACAAGTGCTTGAAGGGTGGTCTGTTTTCAGAAAAATGAAGGTGTTTGATTTTTGTTTGCTGGTTTGCCTGTAGGACGTTCTCTATAGCTACACAGCATGTTAGCATCAGGGGAAAAACCTGCTTATTGGCCCTGAGTTGTGATCACAAAAAGATATTCCCAGGACAAGTTGGATTTTGTGATGACATGTATAGTCACCTCTCTTAATTATTGAATATCATTTACCTAAAGCTACAAGTAAGCATGAGTATTAAACCTGGCTTAGCAATAATCCGCCTCTCTGTACTGAGGCTTGCAGAGTTCTCAGTGTTTCTGTTGGCATTGGAAGCAGTACTGAGCTGTAATTCAGCTTAGCTGGCAATCTGGAAAGCTGTTGGACTTGATTTGTTCCCGTCTCCGATGATCAGGGGAACATTCAGAGCTAGATTCAGATGTTCTTACTGCTGTTGCTTCAGTATAAATTTAAACTCCCAATGCTTCTGAGTAATAACTAATTCAAAATTCTGCTCAGAATTCTTAGTATGCCAGTCACCTTCCATATGCAAGCTGGAAAATAACAGGCAAAATTATGCTATTTTTAGGATATAAGCCATTTAGATTCTCTTGCAGTATGCCATTTTCTAAGAGACTGTTCCATATTTGACAGAATATGGCAGAAAAATTTCTTGATGGTGAAATACCACTGGATTCCTTCATTGATGAGTACCAGAGCAAGCGTAAACTGGCTCACCTGCGACGTGTAAAAATTGAGAAGCTCCAAGAAATGGTGCTGAAGGGACAGAGACTTCCACAGGTTCAGCCGCAGACTCAGCCGAGAGCACCTGAGACACCACCAGCACCTCAAGATTCCTACACTTCGGATGCAAACACTCCTCCTTCAGTTGTGCCCCGACGAATACCACCCCCTCCACCTTCAGTCCCAGCAGGACGCTTTCCTACTCCGTTTACTGCAGCCATGAGTTCAGGACAAGCTCTTTCTTATCCAGGTGCTCCATATCCTCCTCTCCCACCTCGACCAGGAGTTCAGTCTGCAAGTCAAATGCCACAGCCAGGATACCCTTCTCAGTTTGCACCACAGTACCCTCCAGCTCTTCCCCAAAGACCACCTCGCCTTCCACCACATCCTGGCTTTATCCTCCAGTGAATATTTTGGTGCGCCTAACTTATGTATTGGTGCTTATATTTCCTTTTTCTCCCCATCAGAGACTTGATGTAGGCAATGGAAAGCCTCTGTTTTTTGCACAATGGAGTACAAAATTTGAGCTGTGGCACAGAGGTTTGCAGTTGTGTTTGGTAAATGTGATTATTTTTTTTTCAAATATCAGTGACAACAAGGTTTTTCTAGGAAGGTGATAGGGTCTAAATTTTGTAAATCCATCAAATCATGAAACAACGTACAGTGGATTTCCTGATATTACAAATCGAATCACGCTCTGAATTCTTTAGTGATGGTAAATCAGCATCCTCTTCTGATGTATTCCTGTTGCAGCTGGATGTATGTGTGGCAAACTGGGAGCTATTTGTCTCTCTAAAGAATTCTCTATCAGTGCCAGTGTTTGGATAGTAACAACCATATATGAATACTGGGCGAAGAGTTGCAATGGACCGTGTCAGCATCCTTTGCAGTGTACCCAGACAACAGCATTTGTGGCCAGGTGCACAACATTTTCAGAGCTCACTGAGCTGAAACTCTTGTCAGAGAATGTTCTGTGGTTTTTAGACTGTAAAAGTTATAGGAGTTTCATTTCTACATTTCAGTTGTTTCCTTAGACTCTCATAATAAAAGTGCACACTCCTCCCACTCCTAAATAGTTTGATATCCTGAAAGCCCTGGTCTCTTGAAATTAAACTAAACTGTTTGTAGAGCCAGTTTGGAGTTTTATAGAAACTTTACGAGGCATTTTTATTTACTTGCCTATTAAGACTCTTTCTTACAGATTTTTTGTTTGTTTTTGGTGTTTTTTTCTTCTCCACACCTTGGATACCGAGGTGGTATTTTACACAGGTGCTTAGCTTTTGATATCATGTGATTCCAGGAATCTAGGCAGGGTATTTTCTTAATCAAATGCTGGGTTTTCATGTCATGTGATTGCCCACTTGAAGCTCCGCAATTTCATTTTATCCCTCAAACTCAGCCTCTCGCTTGGCAGAACTGTTTTTAACTTTCCCATTTCCTTTAGTTTTGCAGTTTCTGGCATGTGTATCTATCTGGAATTTGCTATTAACATTTCTCTGCAAGCAGGCAAAACAGAAAAGCTTTCTGAACTCCATGGTGGCTGTTTGCGTCTTATATAACCCATTCTTGACTTCTTATGCCACTGGAGGGGGAGCTCAGATTTCATTCTCAATTGGACTCTTGAAGCCTAAGATGCAGACACAGGCTGATATTTTAATCAGTTATTGGGAGAGGCAAATCTTAACACTTGTTGCCTGTGCAGAATGTGTCCATAAATTCATTATCAGTTTCTCACATCCACAAACAACTTTCAACTAATGCATGGTAATTTAAGGATCTCACAGTCCGAGTCTGTCATAGGCCTTGCATTTCAAAACACTTCCATATCATTATCCTGGAATGCACTACATTGTTTGTAAGGCTGTACTACAAACAGCATCAGTCGAAATAGAATATCTTTTTTTTTTTTTTCATGTAAGGCCCTTGACTGTCCCTTAATCATTTCCTCTGGAGTGTGGTGGTTGCTAGCAAATACTAATCTGAAATTAAGCTCATAACAGGAAGCTCTCTGTTCTGGAAATACGGTTATTTGGCTTGTTTTGCCTTCTAAAGACAAAGGGCAGAAGGTTGGTCAGTGTTACTGTCATCTGAACCAATTCCCCAGTGTAAGTCTGGAAAGTTTCTATAAATGGGCGATTTTGTGAAGCAATGTGCATTGGATTTGTTTGCAAAGTGTGTTTTTTCTGTAATCTAGTGATGGTACAGGATGTGTTTCGGTTTTTTTTTTTTAAATAGTGTAATATCTTTCCTTGGTAGTATTTTCTCACTGAAGCTTTGTATAAGCATGGTTAATTATGACTCATTTCAAAGTAATTTTGTGCTATTAGTGCTGGTATTTGGATGGCAACTGTTGTATCTGAATGCTAAATGTAAGGCTGCTGTAGAAATGATTTGTGTCCTAGAAAGAATTAAGGTGGGTGGGGGTTACCAGGGTGGTGACCGAGTACAGAAATACGTACTTTGAGCCTGCTACACAAAAACTCTAAAACACTCTCAAATCAGTTTTGCTAACATTTAATAAAAACAACCAGGTATATTTTACACTTATCAAGTGCCAACTTTTTTTCCGAGGGCTGAAAATCCTCAGAAGTGATGGAGGTGATAGATAAGTGTATTTTGAATTTGCACTGCATTTTATGTATCTTAACTTTATTGGTGGTAGTAGTTAAAAAATATTTTTACTACTTGTTAAATTTTCTGTCTTTTGGTAACTTTTGTGATAATATGACCTTTCAGGGATACTTCATTTAAAAACAAACTCTTGTGCAAACTAAATACAGACAAAGCTAATGCAATTTTTCTGTCTGAAAGCAAAACAATGCATTATTGCATATGCATGTGGCTGATGTGCCTTAGGATCACTACTTGTGATTGTAATACTAAGATATTACTATTTTTATCATTTGAATGGCCATTGCTTAACTCTAATTTAAGGGCTCTTCAAGAGCACTTTCTTTTACAGAAAAACTCACCCTCATACTTCAGAAAAAACAAAGGCTGTATCTTCTATTTGTAAGCTTGTAGTTGCCTTCACTGATGGATCAGTTTGAACACAGATAATGTAACTAATGTGATGTTTCAGTTATAGCAATCTCATAACTGAAATCCAGCTGCTCATGGAAGACATTTTGCCATTAATTGTGTGTGTGTGCACACAAACTGTAAATATACTTGACTGATGGTAATGTTTAAGAGTAAAGGAGGAACATGACTGTGGAAAGCTGTTTAAATCCTTTCAGAAGCAAGTGTTACGAAACACTAACCTGAATGAGTCGGGCAAGTGATGTGTCAGTGCTTTCGACCTGTTGCCCTTGGACAGCTTCTCCTGTTCTATTACAGCTAATAAATAAATTCTGCTAAGGCTAGGATGTTTAGAATCATACTAATTTGCACTGTTTATAAGATAGTGAGATTAAAATGCCATAGGCAAGCTGAGATTTGGGAGGGGGTGGCTCAGTATGCTTGCCAAAATATATATATATATTATTATGTTGTCTTGAGGATTTTTAATGTCTGCAAATAACACATACTTCCCCAAAGCAATTGGAGTAGAGAATAATCTTTTAAATATCATGTGTCACACAGCTTTAGAGTGTTGGTAGTGTTGAAATGCTCTCTTTGGATGGCATTACATTTGCTGGTCTTTTGTATGCAGTTTTGTAATTTATGAATAATTCAGTTGTATGCAGTTAGGCTGGTTGATTGATCAGCATTGAATGGTACAAACTCAAGGATGAGTTTTACTGTGCTTCAGTGCTGTCTCCTAGAGGAAGCGGAGTTGGTTGTTCTAGCACAGCTGATCCACACAGGTCACCTTGGTACCAGTGACCCTGGAGGGACTATATAGAATATAAGCTTTCACGTGATGCCAGAAGGCAGAGCCCTGGGCACAGTCTGGTCATGAGTAACCGTTCTGTTTGGTGCCCCAACTTCTACAACCTCAGTTTCGACCTCTTGGGACTTCTCTGCCCTCTCAAACTGGAATAATGACTTAGATACAGAGCTCAATCAACAGTTCCCTTAGCCTGAATATAGAGCTACTTAGCAAGCACTGAGTTCTGAGGAGGTAGAGTCGTCCCGCACCTGAACAGTTCCTCTGTGTAATCCTGGACAGTCTAATAAAGAGGAAATTTTATATGCCTAGCACGTTGTGAAATGTACAGTGGATTTGTTTGCATAATAAGTCTTTCTGTAATCTACTGTGGTCTGATTTTAAATAAAATAGTGTATCTCTTGGTGTCATGTTCCTATTGTGGCTTCATTTAATCACGGTGGAGTTATGTTAATGTTCTTCAGTACTAATTGTGGTTTTTATGTAGCAACATAAAACCAGTTGTAGGTGAATGTAGGACATCAATTTGCAAGAAAATAACTTCAATTATTCATAGTAAATCTGTTGGCCATGTTTTTAGTGACTGGATATAGTGAGTCCATTTTGTATGTAGCTGATACAGGACAGGTACACTCAGAGTAGATTCTGCATGGTCATGGCAACAAGGTATGCGGGCTGTCTTGCCAGTAGAATCCTTTTGCTTTTGTTTTAGTTTCCTACAATTAGCTGGAATAGTGGAAATGTTCAGAATCTTCACTTGGAAAAGCTGAAGGAAAGGGGAGAGCTACTTTTATCTGTTAAAAGAGGAAAAACTTAGATTTTGGCCAAGACAAGTTAGGAGAAATGAGTCAACCATGGTTATGTAGGAATATGATATGAGTCAGAGGGCGGAAAAGACCTGATGTCATTTTCTGTGACATCTGTCACTTTAATAGCAATGTGAAATAGAAGTCCTACTGCAGAAAAACAATGTATGGAAGAGAATCCCTTTTTTTGATTGTTTCTTGATACATTCCCTTTGTGGTGGCTACAGAGATTTGATAACCTGCTGCTGATGCAGAAAGAGGAAACTACAGAGGGGGGAAGACTTGCTGTGCTGACTCAGTGCAGGTGGGCGAGGGAAGGGGATGGTGTTACATAAATCTGCGGTTCTTTAACTTGGCTCTTCTAAGGATTTTCAGCAACATCCATGTTTTGCAGCTTGAAGCACGTGCATACAAAGTTTCAAGAAGTGCCCGCTCCCAAACTGGGGTTCGGATGGCCCCTCGCCGCGGCTCACATGCACTGGGAGATCATTCTGGGTGGGATCATTCCCTGTGCAAAGGAGAGGTAACCCAGTATGGTCAGACCTTGCCAGGTGGGCGACTCACATGTCACCTGTGTAATGGATAACAAAAAAAGCAAAGTAACACAAAAAAGGCAAGTGGTGTGTCAGTGATGCACTGGCGGTATTTCATGTGGTCTTAAACTGTCCTGTCTCTTTGGAAGCTGACTTTGGAGGCTGTGCAAGCCTGAACAGATCCTTCAGTAGCACTTTTTCCTCTAATTTGAGTCCTCTTCTGGTTGCATATTAGTCAACCCTGATACAAGCCTCCTAAAGGTAGGTCTGTTCGCCTTTCCGAGACTTCATCACTAGAAAGAAGACATGTTGCTTTGAGTTCTTCTGAGAGATCTTTGTCTCAACTGAAGTTCTAGAGAAGCCTTACTGAGACTCTGGTGCCCCAGCTGATGTCTTGTCCCTAAAGCAGGCAGTCCCTGGGTAGCCTATGGTGGACTCTCAACCTCACCTGAAGCCAAATCTCTACTTTTCTCCCTACCTGCAGGACAAATCGTGAACTGCTGAAACTGGAAGACTTGCTAATGCATACCTTGAACCCTGGCTCCTGCTGTAAGCTAAAGGCTATCTTCTAGAACTACTTGTTACCTCCAACCTGTTCAAGTGCTTTTTCTGCGCTCTTGTAGGTGATTAATAGGAATTATTTTTTCCTTCAAAGCTAAAACTGTTTCCTCTCACCACCTAAGCTAATTCCATACCTTGCTACGAGCCCTTAAAGTTGCACATTATTCTAGCAACCACAGCTCAGGATGGACTAGTTTCTGAGAGATCCATTAGTCTTGAACGTAGTCAAGACTGTAGAGGATGGGAGGTGACAAAGTGGCTGCACTGGAAGGAGACTGCCTGGTTAAGGAGTAAATGCTGATTGTGGAGATGTAATGATGTCCTTTAGGGTGGTGTGTGTATTAGTTGTCTCACACTACCAGACATGATAGATGGTTTCTAAGGAGAATACATACCTCTTTGTGTTTTTCTGTTTTGATATAAATTTGCATACCTATGGGGCATTTGTTAAATGATTGTATTAGCTGATATTTCTCTATTTCCCCAGTCATTTTTATGATTAGGCTATTCAGGAGATACTGTCACTAGTAGTATTGGCCAGGTGCACGTAACTCATTTCTTACTCACCGCTACAGGCAGGTTAGATGCAGAAGGGAAATAAAATAAAAATGGGTGGCTGCTGTTCATGGCGTTAATTAAGGGCTCTTAAAAACATACTTTTACAAAAGCTTTTTTTACCTGACTTCCTAGAGCATGTAAAGGCAGTGTTTTCTATTTGTGTGCTTGATGTCAATGGACTTTTTTTCCCCAATGATCTGAGAGATGTTTGTGTTTTGTAAACTTTGCTCTCTATAGCAATGCTGTTACTGAACTTCAGCTGCTTTGTGTGCTTGTGTTCAAACTAATTTGTGGTAACTGGAGATTTGGCTGCTGCGGGAGCCCAACAGCGGGGAAAGGAGGGCTTTGATAACAGGCTGTTTGAAAGCTACTTCAAGACAAATAAATTGTACTGTACTAACCTCAGCGGAAGGGAGCAGAATGTAATATTTCACAACTTTCGCTTGGTTATTTTCCATTGCTTTTGTTACAGGTACCAAGTAAAATTTGTTCTCAGTAGCACATGAAGTTAAACATCTTCCTCTCTCCACAGATACAATAATGGTATTTAAAAGTCATTAGCAAATTGGATCCTGTACAGCAGGATGACTTGATGGAGTCTCAAAATAAACCTTTGCATATACAGTTTGCAATGGTGATTTTTTTTTTTTTTTTTTGTCTGCTACAAATAGCAAATACTTTCCAAAAAGCACAGGAGTTAAGAAAATCAGCCTGGACAGTAAGCTTAATTTTGGTATAAAAATTACTGTAGCACATAGGCTACACATTAAGTGGCCTTTGGAGCTTGTTTTCATTTTTGCTGATAATGTTTGAGAGCTTGTACATGCTGGCTGTTGTACCTGGAGCCTCTGTAAGTATCGATTTAAGTAAATGATAGTGAACCAGGAGTGGTATTGAAAAAGTTACATTTACCTGTAGCATTGTTCTTAAAGCCATGTTTTACTTTATTTTTTGAATTCTTTAAACTTCAAATATAGCTGTGACTAGATTTACGGAAGTGGGATGTAAAATTTAGCAGTCTCAATCAGTATTTCCATTATGAAATGTAATGTTGTCAGTGGTTAAGATGACATCAGTCTCCCAGCAAATATATCTTTATCACCGCCTATAAATAGACAGCGAGGTATTGCAGAAAGTACTTCCTGTACTAAGAGAAAAGGTTTCTGAAAGAAACGAAACTCAGAAGTACAGAGCTGGCTGTGGTTGCTGCTGTATCTCGCTCGATGTTGTCACTCAGTGTGGCAGCAGCCGAGGGACACAGCTGGGTAACCCTCTTCCAGCTCTCCTCCAGCCCTGCTGTAGATAAGACGTTCTCTGTAGCTCAGTGGAAAGGCTGAGAATGAGGTAAATCTTTGAGTTGGAGAAGATCTTGACCTAACTTGCAGGATTAGACCAGGTGCTTGCCTTACCCAGTAACACCACTATTAACACCAAAGCCTTTTTAATGTGGAACATGCTTTATACATACAATTAGTTGGGAAATGAGAATTGTTGCTTGCTACGCTGCCCATAGTAGTTGCTCATAAAACTGTAGGGTCTGTTTTGTGATACGTAACCTTGGAAATTTTAAGGCATCATGAGACTGCTATGGAACGAAAATAAATAATAAAAATACCTTATAAATATGTTGTCTTGAGCTACAGCAACTTACAATTCTAGTTAACTGCTTTATAGTCTGTTGTTAAGCATAGAAACTGAGAGCTATGGTTTTTTACTGTGGCTTGTATGAATTTTGATTTTGAGCAGGGAGGAGGGGGTCACAAGGAATTGGATGAAAATGTTGATTATAGGCTTTTTTTCAAAGGGACCCTCACGAATCTCCTCTTAAATACCAGGGAGCTGAGTTTGCCCTGTTGCAGGCATCTTCACTGAGCTCTGAATGCTTCAGGCTTCCTGTTCCATTGATGCATCCAAGTTGCACCAAGAGGTGCAGTGACACTCAGCCCTGCAGATACTTCCCGGGAAACCAGAATAAAAAAAAAATCCATGTTTCCTGCAGCCGTGTGTCCTGATGAGCAGCTGCAAGGCTGTAGGTACTGGCTGCCCTGGCTGGAAGCCAGGACTAGCCTTGCACCCACACTGCGGCGGCTGGATTACTTTTTATTTAAGCTACTTATGTTCAGTAAGGCTGCCAGTCACCTGGTTGCCAGGGAGAGCCATGAGGTGATCATACGCAGCAGAAATTAATGCGCTGCTCTGCCCTGGGGAGCTGCGCACGCTGGGCAGGGGCTGGGACTTGCATTAGTGCTACAGCCGTATCAATGGAGACAACTGCATAACTACAGACCTGCACACTCGTATGTGCATAAATGTGTGTGCATCTACCGATATATAAAAATATGCAAACATGCATATATAAAAAAATACATATATAGGCATACACAGAGCCACAGATGAGTCATGTTTCTATATGTGTAGCTATATATGTGTATCTATATGTTTATGCACATGTATACCTAGATACTATCGCCATGACCGTCTAGCCATGTGTAGATATAGCTATACATGTATAGAGCTAGATAATTGTGGCTATACAAATACACATACCTATGTGCATACAGAAAGGAAAAAAGTATGATACACACAGTATATAGTTTGATACATAGCTAGAGCTGTATGGCTATACAGCAGGACACATATTGTATGTCGATGTGTATGTGTATCTATAGACACACAGGTCTATGTACATGTACCAATCTCTGTGTGTATATATACACACCCCCCATAGCTCTGTGTGTGTATACATAAAAAAGATAAAACATACCACATATATACACACTGCTGCCCCCTCCTTGGTGGGCACAGGGCCATATTACACACGGGGGTGTCCCCCACATACCGCAACCTGCCCCAGTGCTTTAGCTAATTACTTCAAGGTGCTTTACTGCCCTTCACTGCCCCACAATTTAGGGGTGGCTTGTTTCAACCAACAGAGCCCTGTGCCATGGCCCTGGCACTGGGATGGGCTGCCTCCCCCCACCCCCGCCCCAACAAGCTGACCAGGCACTGCAACATGTATTTTAAATATTGCTTCTTTAATAATCTACATGGTGGTAATAGCTCCAAGGGAAGATACAGCTGCCATACTTTTTTCTTCTGCCCCCCGCCCCCCCCCCCACTCCCCCCCCATCTCTCCACATCAGTAATTCCTTATTGCTGCAGACTTCTCTGTCCCCTGGCTCCCATAGGCCACAGTTAGATTTAATTCTGCTAAACATCTTAAATATAAAACAATGCAACTGATCCTCTGAAGTTGCTGTAGTAATAAAAAATAGAAAAGGAAAAAAAAAGTTTGTATCCTTATTGCCAGTGTGTGCTAGTAACTGCTTTTGCCCTTACAAAAGCCCTGCTCCCTGTGCCAGTTAAGGCTAACATCTCCCTCTCTGCTGAGGGCTGATCCCATACCAAAACAAAGTCAAATTATTCCTCAGGCTGAAAAAGGGGTATTTAACAAAAATGGTAGCAGGAAAAGCCCAACAGTTTCCTAAAACAGTTAAAAAACAGTTCACAGTTCTTTGAAAGGGTCTGAGCAGTACAGTAGAGCGCTACATTTACTGAAAATGTCTAGTGCTGATAAAGTTTAAAAAACAAAACAAAACACCCAACCAAAAACAAAACACCAACCCAAACAAACCCCAAATTAAATTAAACCAGGAGAGCCAGTTGGCAGGAGAGGAGGAGGAGGAGGAGGGCATCCCACGCTGCCTGGGGCGCTGGCAGCAGCCCCCCTGCTCTTACGGAGCTACAGGAATCAACACTGGGGGGGTGGGTGGAAAATAATTTTTTTAAAAAAACATCCAGTTTTCCAGGCCGGGTGGTGAGGAGACCCCCGCGCACAAAGGCACGGCAGCGCGAAGGCAACATGATTTGTTGAAAACAGACAGCCCCTGCTAGAAGTTCGCCCTGTGAGGCAGGTAGGGGCCAGCGTCTCGCTCAGGCTGAAACAAGAGGGGGATAAAGCAAACCATCAGTCTCTTGTGCTGTGAGTGCATGCCCTCCATGCATACTTACTGCCAGGGAACCTACCTCCCCCTGTCCAGGCTTCTGGGCCAGGGGTGGCTTCTTGAGGATGCCTCGCCTGGGCGCTGGTGCCGGCTTCGCCTCCCCATCCTCCATGGTGTCGTAGGTCCCAGCCAGGGCGTAGTGCTGCTTCCTCAGCTCGCCCAGGCGCACCCGCTCACCCTCCAGACGCTTCTCCAGCTCCAGCACCTTCACCTGCACCCAAACAGCCATCCTGTGCACCCCAGGGTTGCAATTCCCTCCCCTCCACCATCCCCAGGTGTTGCACTGGGGAGGCAGAAGGGACACCCCCTTGCACAGGTCTGGATCAGGACCTCATCCTGGCCCAAGGGTGGCAGCACCAAATCCACCCTTGTGGCCATACCTGTGTTTCCATCTCTTCCTTCTTCAGCTTGATTAGGGACATGCCCGAAAAGTCCATGGTGTCTGTGGGGAAAAGACGGGGGTCATCACTGAGCGCACCCCTTGCAGAGGGCCCTCATGTGCCAAAGTGGAGCCAGCAGGGCACCTTGGGGTGTTCATTAGGCCAGAAAGGGATTTGGGGTGGGGTTTTTTTCTCCCCTTTCTTCATAAAAATCTCACCTTTCTCCTCAATCTGCTCTTGCCCCAACTTGGTGGAAGCCACCACATTGGCCGCCATCTCGTTGACATTGCGTGAGCACTCCTGGAGCTGGGCTAGGTTCCTGCTGCTCTTCTCGGCTTTCACCTGCAAAGAATGTAGGGATGGCTGTGGGTCTCCACACTGGCTCCCAACAGCTCCAGGGAGCCCCCAAGGCAGCCATAAGAGCAGAGACACTGATCACACCAGGTCAGAACAGTCCTTAGGCATGAAAACCCAGGGGTGAAAAGGACGGACAGACGGACACATTGATTCCTGATGATGCTACCATGGCCAGACAAGGTGACCCCTGCAAGGCCCTCCAGCCCTAGGACACCAAAGCAGCTCTACTCCCACCTCAGCCAAGCACATATAGATAAGCAGCATCAGTGAACACAGAGCTATCTTTTTTTTTTTTTCAACCATGATCTTGATTTTAAAATCATCTGCTGTAAAAAGCAGTATGGGTCCTCCTCCCCCCAACCTGCATCCCCATTTGCTCATTGAAACCTCTACACCTCACTTTCACCCACACCAACAGGAAAGGTGGCAAGGATGAAAAATCCATCATTCTCAATGCTGGCTCCTGCAGTTGCTTATTTGGGGTTTTGTGGTAGTTATTAACACTTTATTTACATAATCAGCTTGACAGGAGGAAGATGGGAGGTTTTACACATCTTCATTTCTGAGGCAAGCCCTGCTAGGTGTGGGAATATTAATGCAGGTGAAGACACATGGATTAAAATCACAGACTGACTTGAAAATAGCTTCCCTTCCTCCCTGCTCCTGGAGGAGGCTGCAGGACTGACAGAGAGGATGGCCACACACTGCTGCCTGAAAGCATCCATGGGACAACACCATGGGAACAACATGAGTTAAAACTTGGTGAGCCATGTGCAGACAGTCCTGCTGGGAGACTCACCTTGGAGGCAGCGACCAGCTGGGCCGTGCTGGCAGCGATTTCGTGGGAGCAAACGATCAGTTCTTCGTATTTGCCCATATGCAGGACAACTCTGTCTGCTGACTCCCTGAATTACAGGTCAGAAGGGAGATCATATTAGAGATATTTGCCGTGCACTATGAAGAAAGCACAGGTTATTTTCCTCCTGCTATACCCTTAGAAATCAGCATCAGACCTTGAACCAGCAGTTTTGCCTGTAATTATTTAAAGCTCATTTACAAGCAATTACTCAAAGCCCAGATCCAGAAGTTTTGGATGGGTGTAAAACATCAGTGGAGGTAGGACTGTATTTCCACAATGAAGTGGATAAGACTTTTAAAGCTTTGTCCAAAAAGGTCCCTGCATTTCCTGCACTGAGATGGGGATACCCTGCCCTGATCCCAGGCACCCCATCCACAACCATCTGAGCAGCAACCAGGACAGAGGGTTGATCGCAGTTGATCGCAGCAACTTGCACGTTTTCAAACAGGGAGGCTGTGGCAGTCCCTGTTTCGGTGACCATGTGGTCTGACCCAGGCTATGATGCTCGATAAGGAATTAGCAGTAATGCTCCATGCATACTCAGCAGCAGGACAGTTTGGGTTATCTGGTGATGGAGAAGTGTGGGCCAGTCCTGGGCACAGCACAGAGCCGTGCCCGGAGACAAGCCTCCCGCAGCGGCTGTGGGAGTGGTCCCGGGGGGTACCTACACGAGCTGCGTGGCTCCCCAGCCCACCGCTTTGGAGGCAGAGATCAGCCCTTCAGTCCAGCGTGAGTTCTTGGCATAAAACTCCCGAGTTGTTGCTGCCCCCTGTTGTTATGAGAATATTATAGCTTGCATTACCTTGTTTCTAATATACAACAATATATAAATCCATAAATCCATACAAAATATTAATACGAAATATAACAATACATAAATTCATATATAAAGCCATAAATCAAGGGATTTGCAGCATTTCTGTGCCCTTCAGGCTGCTCTGACTGGCCTGCTTAAACACAGATTGAGAAAACTAACTTTGGAGCCCCAAGTCTGCACATTTGGCCTGGGTTTAACATGCACAAGTTTGGCCTGTCCTCTTTAGATGAAGAGGGCTTTGCAAAGGTGACAGTGATGTCTGCAGAGAGCACACGGCTGAGCAGCCTGTTTCCAGCGAGACTGCCAGAGTACCGTTAACATGGGAAAGCACAACATCCAACCAGTGTTTCTGCAAATTGTAGGAAATGCTCCCATAGTTCGTGTCAGTGCAGAGACACATGTGTAGGGAAGGACTTACCCGGCCACTTTCTACTATCTCCTTCTGTAGGTTTGTAGATGTCATTACAAGAAGTCTAATAGCCTGGAACAAAGGAAAACAGGTGTTGGTGTTTGATGGGGATTTTATAGAGAAGGATTGATGCTGCTGATGGCGGGAAGTTACAGTTCTGCACAGTCTTGGTGTCCCAGCTAGGTTTCTGCAGTACTGACCTTCATTAGGTCTGTGCAGGAGTTCAGGATCCTGTAGGGAAACAACAGAAAAGTGCTCAGCATCTTCTGACGCTGCATCCAGGGAAGCAGGCTTTGGCCTCAGTTGAAAACAGGTCTTTTTTGGAGACCAGCCAGCCTGCAGGTTACTTCTAAGCAGCTGCAAACAATTGGCTTAGACATGCAACATGAAGGTCTGCCCTCCTAAAGAGAATTCTGAGCTTAGCATCAGGACGATGCAGCACCGGGTTGCACAAGCAGCTTTGGACTAAAGTACAGCCCAGCAGGGTATGGGCATGGGACAGACACCTGCCCACGGCTGTCACATGCCACCCATCAAAACTCACCGCTCGTTCACTTCAAGCTTAACACCAGAGCTCTTGTTTCTGGCCTGGCTCATCATCTCCTGTTGGGAAGCACAAGAGGAAAGGTTGTACACCACATTGCTGTGACAGCAAGCAGGATGGAGGAAGAATGGACACTGCTGCCCCAAGGCACCAAAATGGCCCATCCTCCAACTTTGTCTCACCTCTATCCGCCTGACAGCATCCTCAATTGCCTCTGAGGTGGAGGCCATCTCCTTCTCAACCATGTCGCCCAGCTCCTCCTGCTTGATGTCTAAGCTCTTAGGCCTCAGCTCCTGCCAGAGGAGCCAGCAGCCACCAGGAGGTATTAGGCAAAGGGAGAGAAGGGGTTATTTGTAAAGAATAACACCAAACCAAGGTATCTGACTCCCTTTTTTCCCCCTAAATAAAGCGGCAGGAGCAGCATTCTGCAGACCATGAGGATGGAGGCACATGTGCCAACTTGCAGCAAACATGGCAGAGGCAAGAAATGCCCCAAATCAAGGTAACAAAACTTGATCACAGGAGCAGTTTCAGCAGGGCAGGGTTCCAGAGGGCTCTGGAGAGCTGACAGCCTTTGAATTAACAGTGGTTTAATGGAAAAGACTAATGGGGGCTTCCCAAGAAGTCATATCTGAAAGTTGGGAAGTTTTATTCTGCAGGGGTTACTGGACTGAAAAACTTCAGCTGAGCTGAGGGTGAGTGTCTCCGTGCATGATCAGAAAGGGTCTCGGCACTCAGAAGCTGAGGTGGTTCAAGGAAAGTACCAGAATCTGTGGGTATGGGCAACAAGCCACCCCAAAGTGCTCACTCCAACCCAGCATCTCCCATTTCAGCTCTGGACAAAGGGGAAAGCCATGGTTTGATAATGGGTTTTGTTTGGTTTTTTTTAAAAAAAAAAACAAAACAGCTGTCCATCAAGATGCAGCCAGAAGGCTGTGAGTAAACATCCCACCTTGACAAATGGAGGTAATATCCTTCTGCATTAACTGCCTGCTTTGATTTTTCCTTTAGGAAATAACAGTGTCCGGAAATAACCCACCCCGCCAGCCCCACTGTGTTGGTGGGTGCGCTGGGCTCCATCTCCTACCTGAGCCAGCTGCAAGACCCCCCGCAGCGCCTGCTTCACATCCCCCAGCTCGGCGCACCCCAGCGTCTGCTTGTCCTTCAGCTCGCCCAGGTAGTCCAAGCTCCGCTGCCCGCAGTCCCGGCATGTCTCTGTCAGCCCTGGGGAGAGGATGGGTTGGTGCCAGGCCCCATCCAGGGCACAGGCGTCCCCCATCCCAGCCCTGCCACCCTCCTTTTCCTCCTCCCCTTGGCCACAAAGATGATGCTGAGCATCGGAAACATCCAGCAAATTTCTTGCAGAAGAGCATAAATCAGTTTCCAGGAGCAAAGCGACATTCCTGGCTCAGGAAGGGGCATTGGAAGGAAGGGAATGTCAGGAAGGGCAGCACAGGGAGCTGGGGGGGATCATGCTGTCCCTGGGGAAGATCTGCCCCATATCCAGCCCCTGGTGGAGGGGAGCCTTGGCACGGCCACCCCAAAAACAAGCCCCACAAGCAAAAAACACCGCCAACACCCACTGCATCCACACACAACACTCACGGTCAGCATGGTCGGTGGGAGCCAGGTGGGACGTGGCACTGCCATTCACGATGGTGTCGGCCACCAGGTGAGCGAAGAGGGCCAGAGCCCCCACCAGCCCTGCAGCATCTGCCGGTGAGAGAATGTGGTCAGGTACTGCCAGCCCAGGGCACCACTTGCCACGTCCTGGGGGCTGCGACCTGCCCTTGAAGGCACCCAAGGATCGGTATGAGAGCTTGGAGAGGTCAGGATTAACCCCTCAAGTTTGCAGGTTGCTCCTTGTATGAGCTCATGGGAACCCACCAACTCCACCCACCGTGTCCCTCCATCACCAGGGCATTGCACGCTTGCTGATGGCCCCGAAGCAGCTGGGGGCTGCTGGATGTATAAAAATAAAAGCAAGATGCAAGCAATGCCGCCGGTCCCCAGCCCCAGGTACCTGCCATGGAGGCCACGTACTGCGCGTGCCCGTTCTCCAGGGCGTCCGTGGACTCCAGCGCTGCCTGTGCCCGGCTGAGCAGGTAATCTGCAACAAATTCAGCTTCATTAGCATGGTCAGGCTGCTGAATGTCTGAATGAGTGCGAGTGCTGGCTCCACAAGGCACTGCTGAGTGGAAGCCAAGACAGCTCAGCACCTTGTGGCCCTGGCCAGGGAACAGCACTAAAATCTGAGCAAAATAGTGCTGAGATGAGAGCTAAAAATTCACTCCTTTAAAGTCTGACCCTAGCCTCCTTGGGTGTGATGTTCGCCCGCAGGATAGCTGAGATGCAACATTATCCATCTCAGAGGGAGAAGGGACTGCGGGTTGCAGCCCTTGCGGCTGAATGGGACGTACCTGGGGAGCTGGTGCAGCGCACATGTAGTGGGTCATCCAGCTTGGACATCGCGTCACGGAGGATGCCCTCTGCCTCCCGCACTGTCTCCTGTAGGATGCCGAACTGCTCATCCAGCAGCTTCTGCTGCAATTTCTGCTCCTGGTTGCTCTGTGGGGTGGGAGGAACAGGCAGGTGGCACAACTGGGACACAGGACCCCTATTGCCATGGCCCCATCACCAGCAAGTCCCTTGAGAGCCCCTTTGCAGGATAAGACCCAAGCATCCTACTATTGCTGGTGCAAGTCATATCCTACCAGCTACGTTGGCAATGCCTCAGCTGAGCCCCTCAGCTGCTCAGCACCCCCCAAACATGTCTCGTCTCAGTGAGTAGAGGGCCAGTGGGCTCTCCACACAGCACTGTACCTTCTCCTGGAGCCTGCCCTGTAGCTCATGGATCTCCCTTGTGGCCTTCTCTGCCTCCTGGCTCAGCTGCAGCTCCTTCTCCTCGATGAGGCCACGCGTGGAGAGCAGCTCACACTCCTTCTCGCTCACCGACCGCCTCAGCACCTCCTTCTCGGCGTGCAGGGCCTCCACCTGGGCACTGAGCTCCACACCTGCCTGCCAGTGGAGCCAGGAGACCCCTGTCACTCACACGTCACCATGTCACAAGCCCAACAGTTACGCAGAGGGGAACTGAGAACAAGCCCAGCTCTTGAGACCGATGGGGTGGACCCGCATTCAGCCCCATGACGGCTCCCTGGGCTGCTGTTTGTTCTGCTGGCATGGCAGTGGTGGCAGACACGCCATCCTGTATGACAGGGATTTGTGATGGGGATTTGGGTGCATCCTGTGCCCCCGGCCTCGTACCTGCTTGGCGTGGCTGAGTGACTGCTGTGCCTGGTCTAGCTCGTCCCGCCGGGCATCCAGCTCCTGCCGTAGCTGCTCCATCTGCATGCTCTGGTCCTCCAGCTGCAACCGCATGCCCGTGCGAGGGGCTCAGCCACTGCAAACGTGCTCTGGCCCCACTCGGCACCAGCACATGGCCAGGACAGTGGGAACAAGGCCCCGTTTTGTGGGAAGGGTTTTCAGGGTCTTTGCGGGGGTTGTTTCCCCAAGGCAGGAAATTCAGGAGCAGCCTCCAGCTTGGGCCCCAGAGAATTAAAGCACCCAAACCCATCAATTTACATTGTGGCATTTTCTTGGGGAAAAAAATGGCAGATTTGGGCAAGAGGGATGAAGCACACATTAAATAACACTGTCCTGAGGAGCCAGGGCAACTCTTTCCCGGATCAGGGACCAACACAACAACCACCCCTGCTACCCCTTGCACCCAAATTGTGCAGAGCCACCATGTTTCCCAGACTGGGAAGGGCTCGGTGCTGGGCCGGCGGGGCTGGACTTGGGGCTGCACTGGCTCACCTTCATCTCAGCCTCCCGCTTGACCTGCTCCACCTGAAACGCCAGCTGCTCCTTGACGCGTGCCACCTCCTCCTGGCTCTGCTGCGTGACCGTCAGCTGCTTGGCAGTGTCGGCGTTCTGCATGGGGACACAGGGATTACTGGGCATTTCTTTGGAGGGGGGACCCTCACCACCACTGTGCTCTTTCTGCCCAAATTTTGGCTGGGAAGGAGCTTGAAGCCTTTTTCAAGGCATCCAAAGCACTGACCATTGGCGGACATGAATCCAAGGGGTGCCCCCCACCCAGTGCTCAGAGGTCCCTGGGCACAGGATGATGGGACCAATATGGGGGGGGCACTGGGCACGCACGAGCCACATGGGCGGTGGCAGAGGAACGAGGGCAGCAGTCAGTCCCTGCCTGGCGCAGGCAGCAGTGTTACCTTCCTCAGGAGCTCAGCGTGGGTGTTGATGAGCTCACTGTGCTTCTCCTTCAGCTTTGTGTAGCGGATCTCAGTGGCGTTGGCTCTCTCTAGACAGGGTGAGAAAGCATCAGCAACTGTGGTGCAGGTGTCCTGCGGCTGACGGGCACTGTAGGGCACCTACTTTCCGCTTCGGCATAGAGACGCTGAGACCTGTCGCTGTCCTGCTTCACCTTCTGCAGCCTCTCCAGCTCATCCCGCAGCTGCTCATTGTCCACCAGCGCCTTCTGCTTCTGCTTGCGCTGCTCCTCCACTTCGCCTTCCAGGCTGTTCACCTGCGCCTTGAGCTGCGTGATGTACCGCTGTGCCTGCGGGACACCATCAGGCACTCGGGCACTGCCCTGCACCGATGCCAGCAATGACTCTTCCCTCTCCAACATCCCTACCCAGGTGCCTGGCTGTGATTTAGGTAAAGCTGCCATGCGATGCACAGGAAAGCTCTCCCCCTGGCCCCTGCAGCTGCTCTGCCCCCACTGCAAGCAGCATGTCTGGGACAGCAAGGGTCAGGTCTCAGGTTTCCCCTCCCCACATCCATCAGGAGTCAGGTCCTGGCACTGGGAGAGGCCCTGAAACATGGTGCTGGGTGCAAGGACCCTGGTTCCTGCGGCATCCCGTTGGGGTCTCCATGCTACAACAACCAAAACCGCCCTACTCTCCCTCACTGGCTGCTCCCTGGCCAGGCTTTACCTCCAGTTTAATCTTCTCCATCTCCGCATGGAGCATGTCCACCTCCTTCTTCAGGCTCTCGATCTGCGCATCCCTGCAGAGAGAGGCATGTTGGTCCCACATGGCAACGGCCACCCCGCTTCCGTCACCGTGGACCCTCGTACCTGTCATCCCGAATGCCATTGGGTGGCCCAAAGGTTTGCTCAAATATATCTGAGGTGATCTGGGGAACACAGAGGGTGCTGAGCTGAGCCAGGCTGCAGGGGCCTGTTTCCCCTGTCCCAGGGTCCCCATCCCATTTCCATGACCCCACCTGTGGCTCCATTGTGGAAGCTGTGCTGATCTCAATGAGGTTCTCTGGCTCCTCGTCCTCAGGCGCTTCCTCGGGGATTACAACCACTGGCTTCACATGCTCGGCAAGCGCAGATGCCCGCAAGAAGTTTGGGGGGCTCTGCAGGGACAAGAAGTTGTAGTGGCATTGCCTGGGGTTTCAGGAACCACTGCAGACAGACTGCTCAGGGAAGCAGGGCATCCATCCCTGTGCTGCTGAGATTTGCCGGTAGGTCCCTCTGCAGTGTCCCCACATCTGTGGGGACACCCCCGTGCACCCCGAACCCACATGCTCTCCAAAGCATCACACATGAGCACCACACCGAAATCCTGACGTACCTCTGGCAGCCGAGGGATCTGGATGAGCCGCTTGAAATACAGCATGTCGGATGCTTTCTTAAAGAAGTTTTTGAGGCTGGAGAGGGGGGAAAGAAAAACCGCTCGCAGGGGAGGCAGGAAGGGGGCTTGGCAGGAAGGGAGAGGACCCCACTGCCCCACCTCAGCCCCAGCTTACCTGCGAAACTGCTCGTGGAAACGGTCTCGGTGTCCCTGCAGCGTGTCAGCCGGTAGACCTACGGTGATGCGGGGGACAGCCGTGACTGATCCAGGGCTGCAAATTTATTCACACATGCCCGGATCTATCTGGCTGCAAAAGCCAGCTGTTAAAGGCCAGGTGGGAGCAGAGTGTGAGGGGTCAGGACAGGAGTGGGGTGATCCCATCTCTGGCACAGGGACCAGGGATGCTGCGCAGGGCGAGGCAGGTGTGGGAACCCTGAAATACCTCTGTGAGGCCCCTCGCACCGCACTGCCCAGCAATCCCATCAGGGGCTGGTGGGCCAAGGCACATCGGTTTGAATTCATCAAGGACAAGTCCTTCTAATTCTTTCATCTGGGATGTCTATGTGGGATGGAGCGGGTCCTCAGAGCCCGGCTAGGATATGGGGGTCATGGCAACGGATACCACCATCCACACAGCCTGATCCCCGAGAACCCAGCCAGAAGCGGGACCCAGGAAAAGAACAGCGCAGGGCACATCCCTGGGGACTCACAGGAGTGCAGCTTGAACATTAACTTGACGGAGTAGTGGTAGAGGTGGCTGCAGTCCTGGATGACCTGGATGAGGGGGGCCAGGCGGCACTGCACCGCCGACATCTGCGAGATTGCCATCGAGGTGTTGAGCTGCCTGAAAACTGAAAGGTTGAGTACAGTGAGGCGCCAGTGCCATGTTTACAGAGCCGTCCCATTCTGGGCGACTCTGCTTGATCATTAACCACGATGGACGTGGCTTTGCCAGCACACAGCGTAAATGCCAGGGTTGCTGCCTGTCCTATCCCACTGAGCTGGGAACAACTCTCCTCCGTGCAAGAAAAACACCCATAGGGACCGTGGTGGCAGAGGAAGAGGTGCTCGGCTCTGCCCCGGATATCCCAACCCCAAAAAGGAGGGATTTAATGCTGGGATAAAGCAAAGGCGGGTCGGCTGCCCTCAGGAGCTGCCGCTGCATGATGCAGCTGAGGAAGGCAAGGGGTTTTGCTCTGCTATATTTAATCATGGAAGGAGCTGGGAGAGGATCCCAGGGCAGGGGACGGGCCTCCTGGCACTGCAGCCTCGCCTGCCCTGGCTCAGAAATGGATCCCTTCCCTTGGCAGAAATCCAGCCAGCGTATCTACTCTGGCTTCTTCCCCACTCAGCTTTAAAGTATTTATGAATATAAATTCTCTGTATAACTGGGTCAGGAGGAGAAGCAGGAGGCTGACGGGAGCCGGGAGCACAGTCTCTCCCACTGTGCCCTGTTTTCCAGGGCAGCTCCATGTTCTTGACTCACCACAGAGAAAGAAACTGCTACATTTTTAAGCCACCTAAAACTTCCTGGAGAAGGAGGTGAGAGAAGCAAACATGGACAGGGGCCTCCAGCCCTCCCCAGAGGTATTTCAACAAGGGAAAATGAGTATTTAGAAAGAGGTACAGCCCCATCTTCTGCTTCAAGAGTACAGAAAGGATTTGGGTAATGCATATGATTAACACGGTTGTACCAAAAAGAAATAAAGACATATTTCAGAGCAGCACCACTCCAAAAACACCACTCTGCATTGCTCAGGTGGGTTAAAACCACCACATTCCTTAAATATTTTCCTACAACTGCTTCTACAGAGCATCAACAGGGGAATCTGGCTGAGAAACAACCTCAGAAATCTCACCGGAGGAGAAGGAAGGAGGACCTGAACCTCCGACCTCAGCCGGAACTCCATTTCCAACCAAAGAGTGAAACTATTGCTCAAGGGGCCCCAGGGCGAGTGGGAGGGACCTGCCGCCTCCTCACCTGATTCCGACAGCTTCAGCTCACAGTCCAGGTAGTCAAACAGCTCGACCGTCAGCTGGAAGCTGCCAAAAAAACCAAAACTCCATCACTCCATGGCAGAGACATCCTCGCTCCAGCTGCTCATGTTCGCTGCAGGTCCCCACACCAGCAAGGGATCAGACTGACAAGAATTTGGTTATTTTGCTCCCTTCATTTACAATCCTCACCACTCTGCGGGTGGAGGAGGAATGAGGCACCATCCAACCAATTTATAAAACACTGATGGCTGCCTTGAACAGGAGCCATGTCATTAGCAGGATGCTGCCAGCCAGGCAGCACGGAACTGACACTCACATGTTGTTCACATCAGTCCCCGCGGTCTTTTCCAGCACTTCATCCGACACTTCAAGGCCTGGAGGGAACTCGGGATGCTTTGTAAAAGGAAAACAGAAAACAGCAGCTGCTGCTAATATTTTTGCTGATGTGATACAACCCCCGGTGAAGCCCCATACCCTGACAGGGCAGGGTGCAGAGGTAGCAGGGTCTCTCACCTTGATGTGGAAGGAGATCTTGGTGAGGAGGAGCCGCGTGTAGATGCTCACCAGCTGCCCATACCTGTCGTGCAAATGGCCCTGCCAGAGACACAAAGAGAAGCGTGGCGAATTTGGAGCCATGCGACCAGACCTGGCAAAGCCCATGCATGCCAGTGAATCTATGCCAGCCCTAGAGCTCTCACCATCTTGCCCTTCACTGTGTGTGTAACTGTCACCCAGTGGAGCCAGAGGTGATGGGTTATTTCAGGTGGTGGTTTGCCCTCCCCTGTGCCCACGACACCTTTCAGCACGCACCTCAAAGCCCCCAGGAAGGCACAAACCTCTGCTTAGCCCCACTCACCCACAGGTCCCCCGTCTCTCGGATGTTGCTGCGGTACCTCTGGCAGTCCTGGAGGACCTGGTGACAAAAACAGAAGGGATGCAGCACGGTGGGGCTGGCACAGAGCTGGGCGAGTGCCTGCCTGCCCGCCCTGAAGCTGGGGAAGGGGATGGATCCGGCCCCTAACACCGCTCCAGCTTTGGGAGAAGTTCAGGCCATTCAGTGGCAACCAGATACCAGGGCTTTGCACAGGGAGGTTTCAAAGATGTGAGATAACGAAGTGCTTCATAGCCCCACGGCCTCAGAAAGGTGGCTGGAGCAGGGAAGAAGGAAACCGACCCTCTGCGCAGAGGGATGTTGTCAACAGCCAAAAAGTTCCCCCTGCCAGCAACGCGGGAAGGACATTTTGGAGGGGACACTCACGTTGGGGTGGCCGTCACGCAGGACCTTGTGCAGGACGTGGCAGAACTTCCAGCTGAGGATGGCGCTGCTGGGTAGGGGCAGCCCGATGGCGTAGGACCAGAAGGTGAATGCTCCCTTCTCGTGGTGCGTTCCCAGGATGATCCCTTCCCTGTGGTCAAGGCCAACCTGACACACACAGGAGCCAGGGACAGGCAGGGCTGGGGACTATTACTGTTCAACTTTCATTAAAAAGAGGACACGCACGGAGCGTACCGCAGACATGGAGATTACCGGCATGATGCTGCACCCACAGATAAAACCTCCATTTATTTTTTTCTGGTGCATCTTCCCCTAGTGCAGGGCACAGTGGGGCCCTTTGCATTTCATCATCAAAGAAATGCAATTTTATTGCACTGCTCTTCTTTGCATTTTCACGGATGGATGACCCTACATGATGCCATCCCCCAACCAAGCTCTGCCCAGGTCTCCCATCTCCCAAACCTCCAGTGGCTCCAGCCCCGCAAGGTGAAACCCCCTCCTGCCTCGGCACTGGATCTCCTCCACACCATCCAGGTGAGCCGAGGAAAAGGATACGGCGGGCATGTTTCTCCTTCACCGGTGCTTCTTGTGTATTTATGGCTTTGCTGATGCTGATGGCCTGCAAGAGGAGGAGAGAGCGGCCATCAGCAGCAGCATGACCCTCGCAGTCCCCAACCCACGAGCTGGGCGCACTGCCAGCTGGGAATGGCCTGGCCATCTGGTGGTTTTGGGGAATACCCTGAATTTTATAACACATTTGTCACTTTAAAGCCATTCATGACACATCAAAATAGTCTTTTTTTACCCATCATCAAAGCAGCCCATTAAAACCCCGCATCCCCAGTGTGATCGGTCAGAGCTGGGCCACTACCAGTGCTCAGCTGCTGATGCTCCCTGCTGTCTCCGTCCCAGGAGACAAACGGCATTTTTGCAGCCTGAACTCAGTGCCGTGCCCAGGGAGCATTAAGGCACAACAGTGAGATGCCAAATTCCAGGTTTGTTTCTCTAATCACAAGGAGCCTTTGAACCGCAGAGGTGGGGTGGGTGGTGGGTTTTGGGACGGCGTTGCTGCGTGCAAATAGCATGTGGGGACAACGCAGCCCCTGAGCAAGGAGGGAGTGGCAGCCACAATGCCCATTTCAACGGAGCAAAAATCCTGAGTCATGTGATTATCAGAGGAGGATTATCTATATTTTAATGTGTTTGATCAGAGCACACTTTAAATTATGGGTTTATTCCAAAAGACGACCCCAGATAGGGGTCGTGTCTCCTGCGTGATGACAGGATGCAAAACTGAGTTGCTGTGATCAGTAAGGATTTTCCTCCTCCTCCCCAGGTCCCTGCAGACTCAGCTGGGCTGCGTGGCCCTCGCATGAACATTCAGTCTGTGCCCATGTCTGTGAGCCCTCAGTCACCGACGGAGGAAAAGGTCCCAGCTGAGAAGGCAGGAAGCGGCCCCGCCACCAGCGCTCATGCCGGAAGAGAAACCCAGTCACTCCCTGCAGCCCCACAAGCCATAAACCCCTTATAAAAATCTTATCTCTCCTCCCAGGAAAGGTACCTGCTTCAACATAGCCACTTGTCCAGGGGATGCCTCTGAACTGAGGCGCTTTCCTGAAGGAGGAGGAACCCAACACCAGGTTATTGAGTGCTCCTGACTTACACAGGAGGAACCCGACTCCCTGCCAAAGGGGCGATGCTGCAGGTGTCAATGCACCAAATCTGCCCCCAATGAGCCCAAAACGTCTGCACCCACAAGCCAGGCACAACAGTAGCAAAACACTGTGAATGCATCCCAAAAACTGAGCCAGACCCAAAATGCTGAGCTCAGTTGTTGGGAATAGATGCTGGTTTTGCCTTCCCTGCACCAGGGGAAGCCCCGGCGTTACCCTGCCGTGTGGGGCCATAAAGCAGCAGCAGAGTTAAGCCGGTGACTTGCTGTAATCCTCTTATCCCCAAAGGTTAACGAGCCTGGAGTGCCCGGAAGCAGGCACTTGCAGTGCAGCTGCCTCTCCCTAGGCGCTCAGCACCTCCACAGCCACCCAGAAGGCTGGACCAGTGAAGAGGCTGCACTCTCAACCACGGCTCAGCCGGCGAGATGTGCCACAGGTCCTCAGGGCTGCTGGCACCTCCCAGTACAACACCAAAGTGATGGTTTATTGACAGAAAGCAGGGTTTATCATGCACCAGAAAGTGACAAGCTGATGGCTTTGCAAGGCAGGGATTCGAAATGCATCTTGTGGTGAAGAGCTGCTAAATGGGTTATTACATCTTATTGAGGTGCTTTGCATGGGGGGGAGCAGGGCAGACATCTCCCAAACCTGGATTTTCACTGCCTGCCATGTGTGGGAGCAGCATGATACGCTCATCCCACCTCTCACACTCATTCCAACCCATTGGCAGGAGCTGGGCTCAGCCTCAAGCCCCATGGGGCCGGGAGGAGGTGCAGCCAGGGGGGCTGATGCACGAGATGAGGGCAGACCCCCAGGAAAGGAAACACCATCCCATGTCCTTGGGGATGGGAGCTCGGCTGCCTGGCGCTGCCCAGCAGGATGGGGATAAGGCTGGGACACAGCCGGCCTGTCCCAAAACCAGGCTGTAATTCCCATTGGTGCTGGTGGTTTTATTGCGTTTATTGCCCTTAAGCTCATTTCTAGCCCAACCAGACAAAATTCAGCCTGGGAGCTTCTGGAGAGGCTGTTTTCATCCTTGGTGATTCAGTGCAGAGGTTTCAACTGAGCCATTTTATGTCCAGCACAGAGGACCAGTCCCATGCAGGGGCAGCCCCCAGCCCACCTGTGGCAGCACCATGACAGAGACGCCATGTCCAGCATGGTCCCAAATAAACCATGGTGGCACCAAACCAATGCCAATCCCTTGGGGCTGCCAGCTCAGGTGTGCTTTTGCTGGCTCCAAACCCCACACTGGCCAGGAAGTCCCCAAAAATGGTTGGTGGGACCAGGGATGGGCATGGGGCGATGCTGCAGCCTGGGACATGTGTGCCTTCAGGATGACCCTGCTGGCTGCCCAGCAAAGCTGAGACATGGAGGTCAGCTCCAAAATGGGGAGATTCACCCTCAACCCAGCCTCTTGCAACATCATCGGCATATCTGGAGATGGGCAGGTCGCTGTTGTCACTGCAGGTGTGCAACCAGCCTAGCCAAAATTTTCATGCCACCTGCGGATGGTTCCCCATCACCGCCGGGGAGAGGTGCAGCCCCAGCCCCAGCCCTGCCGGCGGGGGGGGGGCCAACCCCAAAACCTGCCTAGCTGCAGGCTGTGGGAGCCCACATGGGCACAGCCCAAACGCCTTACTCACAGCCCTCACGTACCAAGCTGGTGACTAAAGCCAGGATCAAAGCACCCAAATGAAGGAGTGCAGTTTACATCCACTCTTTCTTTCCAGACTGCTTTTAATTACCCCATGATCCTCCCCGCCCACGGCTCCCTTAAACCCCGGCATCCCACAGGGCCACAATCCCCGCCCGGCAGGTGGATGCCAGGTCCCGGCGCGACACTGTGGCAGGGAGTGATTTTTTTGGCAGCAGGACATCAAGCTGGAAACCACCCCGCTTGGGCAGCGCAAGGGCTGCCAGATCAGCTGAACTGCAAACGGTTGCTCCAGAGTTCCCTTCCTAATGCCTCTCCTTCCCAAATTACACCAAAAAAGCACCACTCAGCAGTCACATACGCTGTATTCCTGGCAGCTCCCAAGCTTGTTGGATTTTTAACCTCCTTTTTTAAGAAAAGCAAAAACTAGCCACAGAAAAGCGTAAGTTTCACCTCCTGCCAGGCTGCAGAGTGAGCACCCGCTGCAGGACAGTGGCTTCCCACCTCCCACACGCAGCCACTCCGAGGGGCACATCTGCATCACCCAACACAAGACCTCGAAAAGCATTTTCAGCAAAAGCAGCTGGCCTTCACATCACCCGTGAGCATCCAGGATAACACCAGGGCCAGCAACCCCTGTCCGCACCCACAGGCATCGCCCCTGCCTTTGCCGCGGGAAAGGAGATGGGGAGCTCGGTTCTGGCAGCATCATTTTCCAGGGCGGTGTGAAATCCTTGGCTGGCAAAGGCACGCAGAGGGGCCATGCCACCAGCTTCCCCATGATAAAAAGGTGACCAGCAGCCATCTCTGCAGCTGCTATAATTAGATGTAAAAGGCAGATCAATACCCACATACTGACATTGGAACAGTTCTGCTCTTACCCGAAGCACTGCTCCAGGAAGCCACATTAGGATAAAGCTCCTTTAGGACAGTTTTTTAGCAGATGCTGGAAAAAAGGTCAATTCAGGGTGGTGGATGTGACTGTCAGCCAGCGAGCCCCAGGTTTAGCTCTAACAGAGAGCAACCACCTGCGAGCCCAAGGCATCCCCCAAGACCATGAGCGATGTTGCACCCATGTGGGGCACAAAGCCCACCAAAAAGCCCAAAACACTGTGGAAGGACGGGCGGCAGGGAGGAAGGACACAATCCTGCCCAGCCGGCACTGGCTGCCCTTTGGCTCACGAGGCAGCACACCCGCCACAATTATTTATCAGTGGTGCCCAGCGGGACGATTGAAGGAGACACGTCCAGAAGGAACCGGAATGGCTGGTTTTCTCATGTTGCTCCCCAAACCCGACAAGCTCTGTTTCCTATCCAGCATGGCCAAGCAGCACCGTGACCCCACGAGGATGGAAATCGCCACCTGCCTTTGCTGGCGCGCTCTGGGGCTAAACCAGCCCAGGGCCAGGGAAGGACCAGCAATGCAACAGGGCAAAGGGGAAAAATATCTGTAATGCATTTGCAGCCTACAAATCAGAAGGGGTCAGAGGATGTGTGCCAGGAGGGCACTATAATTTTTGCTGGGGCAGCTGGTGAGCCCATCCCTCTGTCTGTCACTGCCCACAGTGCTGCAAGAATTAATTTCCTATAAGCCATACGCCAGCCCCGTCGGCACCCAAACATCGCCCACCCTGCAGGAGCTGCAGAAGGGCTACGGACACCCCCATCCAAGCTGGACACCGCAGGGCCCAAATGCATTTGGGCTTCCTTCTGTCGCCCTCTCCAGGGCCAGGCACCCCGACCCCCGCGGGGGAACCCCACGTGTGACCCAGAGCGGCGGGGGCTGTGTGACCCATCCCCCGCGCAAAACAGCCCCCGGTTTTGGCGGGGCCGGGCCCGGGGGGGGCGCAGGGATACCGGAGCGGTGGGCACCGGGGGGCAGCCCCGGGCTCTTGCCTGCGGCCACCCCGGTCTCGGCCGCGCTCCCGCCGGCACGGCCGGGGCCACAAAACTTTCCCTGTTTGCTCACGGCGGTGTTTACCTGCCGATAAGGCCCGGGGGTGCGGGGCGGGCTGCGGGGGGGGAGGGGGGAGGACGGGACACACACACACCGCCCGCCCGGGGCTCTGCTGCCCGCCGGGGTGGCGGCGCACGGCGGGGACCCAGCCCCAGTGCCCGGCCCAGGGGGCGGCGGGCCGGGGCGATACCCACGCGGGGCCGCGGCGGGAGGAAGCGGTGGGGCAGGCGGGAGGCGGGGAAGCGTGCGCCGCGCCGGCAGCGGGGACGGAGGGGCGGACAGACGGACGGACGGACGGACGAAGGGTGGCCGTGCCGCCCCACCGCGGGGGGGGGGGGTGGTGTCTCTGGAGTCCTGCGGGGACCGACCCGCCATCCCCTCCCCCGGGAAGCTCCCGCGTGCAGCGCACGGCGCGCCCCGAGTCGCTGCCCCGCGAAGCGAGCCGGTACCGGGAAACCGGAGCCGGTACCGGGGCACCGCCACCCCCTTCCGCCGCCCTTGCCTGGTTCTTGTCGAACTGCTCCCGCTCCGCCTCCAGGCTGTGCCCGCTGCGGCGGCTCAGCACCCGCGCCGGGACGCTCTTGATGCTGTTCATGGTGGGCCGCGTACCGGCCACCGCGCACGGCGCACCGGGCAGGCAGCGACCGGCGCCGCCCCGCGCCGCCCCGCGCCGCCCCGCGCCGCCCCGCGCCGCCCCGCGCCGCCCCGCGCCGCCCCGCGCCGCCCCGCGCCGCCCCGCGCCGCCCCGCGCCGCCCCGCGCCGCCCCGCGCCGCCCCGCGCTCAATGGCGCCCCGGGCGGCCGCATCCGGCCTCGCACCGCCCCACGCCCACCCGCGGGCAGGTGGGAGCCACCGCGGTCCATCGCCCATCCCGCATCCCCCGCCGTGCGCCGGGGCGGTTTCCTGATTCACGGAGCACCAGCCCGCGGTGCGGGAAAGGCGGCGGGTACGGCGTCCATCATCCCGCTCCGCCCTACTTCCTTCTCGCACGTCCCACTTCCAACAGCACAACAGCCCCCTTCTTCATCCTTCTCTAAACCAACCCTGCAAACACGCGACGCATTTAAGAGACTTGGGGCTTTATCACTACCTGCTTCACAGTCTTCCCTTCGGAAAAGCCAAGCAGCAGAGAGCGCATCCGCCCCTGCAGAAAGCAGGCCGTGGCTGAAGAGAAGCTTTGTTTTCTTTAATAACAATTCCATACGAGAACACAATAGCAAAGGCACTCCCTGGAGTGCCTGCAATACTTCCAGAAATAAGGCAGCCGAGCTTAACATGGCTTGAGTTTCGATACGAGCCTCGGTGCACAGCAGATAATCCAGTTGGTTTGTAAGTCACTCGGTACCTGAGTAAATTAACCCCAACATTCCCCTTCTTCCCATCCCACAAATCCAGGGCAGCCCCGACACAAAACCTTAGGGGCCTGCAGATTCTCGTTGCATCGCTTGAGCTCAGTTTTCCGTAACGAGTTTAAAGCCATCAGCAGAGCATTTTAAATTCACAAGGGGGTTCAGTGTGTTCATCCCCTAACATCAAACACACCTAAACCAGAAAGCGCAGCCCACGCTAGGAACTGGCTCTGATTTCCCTAGGGTTTGACATACGGTGGGGTTGCTGGACAGCTTCGGGGTGAGCATCGCGGTATTGCTATCGGTGGCTTTTGGGGGGGATTTTTGTCCTACCTGCAGCAGCAGATTTTAAGGATAGAGTCTGGACAGTTTCTCCACAGGTAGAGGATTCAAATGTTTTTTAAAGACTTGTGGAAACTTGAAAAAAAAACTGGAGAAGCAGATTCCCTCTGTGGGTAACGCTTGCGGGCGGGGAGGGATAGAGTTTGGAAGACAGCAGCTATGATCAGAATTGGTCAACTAATTTTGAGGCCATTAGTACACGGAGGACAGCAGGCTGTCATTTAGGTAATTAAAGAGAAAGCGGAAAATTATATGAAAGAGTTAACAAGGGGAAACCGTGGTGCAAGTGGTGTATTTCACTGCAATTAATTTCGTGGCAGCGGATACAGCGAGAGACTCCCACCCCTCAGCTGCCCCCACGCAGGAAAATCACTGGCGCAGCGCTCAGCTGCGGGGACTTGGCACAGGTGTCCCAAACCGCTCCCAAACCGCACACGGCCACGTGTCCCACTTGCATCTCCGGCAGCTGGTGATCTATGTCGCGGAGAACTGCCATAAATTAAGTACTAAATGTGTTGGAAAGTGTGTTAAACAGGCAAGAAAAATACCTTTATTAGCTTATTTACCTTTTAGTCATAAGTTCAAATTGTGATAACAGAACATGCCTGGCCCAATAGTCAACAATAAAAACCAATTAAAAGCCAAAAAGCTGGTCACATTGTGCTTGGCTGCTGCCGTACAGTGCCAGCAGAGCCCATACACACACCTGATCTTGTTATAAGCTTTTGTCAGAATAAATAGCTCCTGTCTTGTGGGTGACAGCTCTCCCGTTCCAACAATGTGGGAGGCAGTTCCTGGTTACAACACTAATTGGGAACTTCCTACAAACATTATTCATCTCTCTCTACATGGCAAGAAGTCCAGAACAAAAACAATAAGCTAACAAAAACAAAGAATGCTTACTGTGTCATACTCTATAAATATTTCTGAGCCACCGTAAAAAAAAAAGTAAGAAAAATAGTTCCTATGTCATAACAATTACACACTTAAGATCCTTAAAAAGCAAGCTAGCATTTAACCTGAGCTCTCAGCTATAAAAATCATGTTGTTAATCTTGGCATAATTCTATGTTTTATTTCAAGATAAAAATATATTCCCACATAGTCACATCTTTTTGCCACTTGAGAGTCTTTCACACACTCACGGAACCGTGGAAAAAAATTAGGTAACTTTCCATTGTAGCTGACGGGTTGATGATCTTCAGTTCTCAAAATCCATTCTGTATCAGAAACTTCTTCATCCACTGCAGAAAATTAAAGATTTTCATTAGAATGCAGAAACATGTCCTCTAACATATATGAAGCAATCACATACATGTCAATTTACTATAGAAATTTTCACACTGCAGACAATAAAAACATAGAGTAAAAATATAAAGAGGAGAAAGGTAAACAAAGCACTTCACAGAAAGACAACACGCTCAGGGACAGAACTGGAGTGTTATGAAATACAATCTTTCCAGTTTGTTTTGCAAAAAGGAGCGATCTTTATGCCCTCAGCCAGCCACTGAGTCACAGTTTATGAGCAGTGGCACACGCTACGGTGTCCAAAACTGAATATATCCCTTTACTCATTGCCTTCCTTCTTTGCTCTCCAACTCTCCCCCACCCAATCTCTCTCTAAAGGAAAAACAACTGACTGATGAAAATGGCTAAATCACTGTCAGCTAGTTAGGAAATCAACCTGATGTTTGTCAGTGCATCTGCCCTCCAATGATTTCAAAGCAATTAAAAAAAAAACTCCCAAACCAAACAAACCCAACCAAAATCAATTCAATCACTTCTCTACACGCAACTGCACAAACATTAGTTATTTCTGGACCTGCTATCAACTCTGCAAATGCTGCTTTGGATCTAACTGATCACAGTGATTCAGTGCCTTTCATACACAAAGAACACAAGAATTATGCAGCAGCCAGTGAGCTGCACAGTCACTAATTCTTGTCATGGTTCTACAGTGAATTGTGGGTACGTTTGTTCCACCAGTTCTTTCTCACTTGAAGCAAATTAGATTATTTCTGTAGGCTAAGCGTATGCTTACCGCTTTGCCGTATCAGCACGGTGCTCAGCAATTTTGGGGATTTGCTCCTGAACTTTTTAACATCAGTAGTTTCAGGATGCAAGTCACAGTGCTGGCTTCAATCTATAAAACCTCCAGCTTTGTTTACCTTAGGGATTTTTTTAGGAAAAGAGATCTCTACACAGGAACATTACAGCAGAGTGAGGTATGGCATTCCAGCTACTCAGCATCCATTTCCTATGAGAGCCCCATTAGCCTGCACTAAGCAGACCCGACTTATTTTGGAAGAAGACTTAGTGTCTCCAGACTTAATGCAGAAACAGCAGGACACAGGGGTGCTACAAACCACCACCATTCCCCAGGGGCACAGAGGGTTTAGCTCCACAGGGGAGAAACAGTTCAGGGACTGCAGTCTGAACGTAGTGAGAGAGAAGAACTGAGCACCAGCTCTCCACTGCATCGAAGCTCATCAGTATGAGAAATCCAGTGCCACACAGCCTCACACTCCAGCTTGCTGTGACACAGCTTCCCTTTGCAGACAAGAGCTTGGGTTGTGTCAGCTCTAGATGATTTTTTTTTTGTCGATTTCCCCCCCCCCCATTCTTGCTACTTCTTATTCAGTTTCATGTGGCATTTGGTATTTTAACCATATCTGGTTACCCTTTTGTCCTCAGAACCAGACAACATGGTGCCTATTGTAAGCATCCAATTCACATTAGCAGAACAAATAATTAGGGTGAGAAATTTCCTGATTCAAAAAGAAAAAACAATCTGCTGTGGGCAAGGCCGCTTTTTATATTCTGAAACAGCTCTATTCAATATGTTCTACTTTTGGAGCTCTGAGCCCAGGAACAATATGCTAAAAAGGCCCTTGGCTGTGGCACTGAAAAACACTTGCCAATCTCTCATTCAACAATGTTCATATCCTTGATCCTGTTATCTGTAACATGCAGAAGGACTTTAACTACAATAAGCAGTGTGCAGGTACTCAGGAATGGAGCTGTGCGATCTGACCGCCTAGAGGATGAGGAGCATTCTTGAGAAAAGTTTAATTAGCTGACTACAGGAATTACTTGCTGCCTTAATATCTGTTTGCTGTTACAGTACTTGCAAGAGTTCTACTGAAGTGCCTTCAGAGCAGTGCACTTAGAATGTTGTGCCAGGCTCATCTCAGAAGTCCATAACTTGTATTAATATTGCAGATGCATTTATAAAGAGGGAAACAAAAAAAAAAACCCAACCAACAACAACAACAAAAAAGTTAAAAAACACCTTGGTACTCACGGGACATCATAGAGAAAAGAATGGAAGCTTAGCATCTCTTTCTTCTGCAGCAGATAACTGGGTTCTGTGAAGAGCTTCTGCAAGGTCTGTTGTCTATATTGTAATGCAAAAACACCACGTGGAAATCAAAGAACTCAGATAATAGAAATTACAGAGCTGCCAGGTTCAAACTGGCGAGCAGGAAGGGTACACTTTTTAATTCCCTCTTCTCCTCCCTCCCCCAGGCAGAGCACAGAATCCAACACGTACAGATTCTTACTGATTAAATTCTGAGGGTTATATCTGATACACATTATGTTCTAAAACGCAGTTTAAAACAGCCTCGGGTAAACCCAGTTTTAAGCACAGATTAGCTGGCCTGCATAGATTAACTAAAACACGCTTGACAAGTTTTGCCCAGAACTACTCTGAAAGTAGATCAAAGTTCTGCAGATGTGGTTCAGAAGCTACCCCCGCCAGTAAACACGAGCCTGCTTTATTTTCTATCCACTAAAGCAATCGTTCTGAATGAGAAGCCAATTTCCAAGCTCAAAAATGCAGTATCAGGTTATAAAGCAGAGTCATGCTCGCTACTAAAGGACAGCTGGTTTAGCCGAGCTGTGATGTGCCAACCAGTAAGCAGGAGCCAGACAGCTGATGGGGCTGGGCAAGAGCCACAAGCAACCACTGTTTTGCAGAGAGCTTTTCAGGAATCCCTCCTACAAGACAGTCTTTGCAAAGACTACACTGCTGCTGTCTTTCACGCTGAATGAAATCCTGCAGATGAACTTCTACACAAAATATCCTTTCAGTTTATGCAAGCGCTGGCACACAACCTTTACACTCTGTCAATCAGTCCCAGCACAGCTAAGGTTTTATGGTTCTGAATGTTATCAGAATTACTTTGTCTGTTACTTACAGTAACATTGTTCTGGTCAAGTTCATCTAAGGATATAAGGAGTGCAACATTTTCAGAGCGAGGTAATAACTTTCAGGAGAAAGCTGAGGTTTCAGCATGCAGCCCTCTCATTAGGTGTCTGCTTTAAAACCAAAAGCCTAAATTCTGCCTTTGTGATACATACCAACACAAGTTTGCTCATTCCTGGTGATGAGTGGTACAATCTCCTTGACAAACAAGGTAGAAATTCTTAAGGATATTTATGAAAACAAACAAGTGCCCCGTTCTCCAACTACTCCTGTTGCCCACATACTCAAGGCAGAAACTCCCCATCAACGTTCATGCTCATGAAATAGATTGCCATGATAGCTACACATAGGTTATTTACTTTGACCACTGAATATGTTGTGTGGCCCTGCAATGAAGGAACTAAAACTATTAACCCACAAAAACTTTAAAATTATTTGTCTGGTTTAAATTCGTATACAAACCTGTTCTATATATCGCCTATTTCCTATACTGTCCTCCTCTTTACAAATACACCTAGCGTAATAAACCAGTTCTGAATATAAGTCATACTTCCATTTGCTTTTTTCTAGACCTCCTACTGCTCGCTCCAAAATGACTTCTTCCTTCCACCTCTTTAGGCACATGCAAAAGTCAAATCCTGTCATGACCTTGAGGAGCCATAAAGAATTCTATTTTAAAAAAAAATCAAGTACTTCATGCTAAGCCATGCAGGAATTTTCTCTTTAGCAAAGCCTGAGGAGGATGTTATTTATAATGTCATAGCACATGTCAAGCACAAGGGAAAGGATGTTCACAGTTACTCTTCCTGGCCACCTAAATCTAGTCATGGGGGAGTGGTATATACCATATTAACGCTGCTGCTGTTTGGACTGCAGCGAGGGCTCGTGCGGAGGAGAGTGCTAAGCTCCAGATCAGCAACCATCTGTCGAGACTCGGCCAACGCATGCTGCAGCTTACTAATGGGGGAACTGGTGTCCTGGAGGAGACAGAAAGTGAGCCAAAGTTATGAAATTATCTTTTTGGAATATGTCAAAGGATTATGACGTATCAAGAATCATCACTTTCATTTTGAAATGTCTCAGTTCAAAATACAACAACATAACACTGCTCCACACTCTGTCTAAATGATGGTATTTCTAATAAATGCAGAGGTCTTTCCTAGCGTCAGCTTTCTAACAGACTTTCACATGCATGTATACGTAGCACACAACAGCAGTACTTCAGTGATAAAGGGGAGGATAAACAAAGACATGAGAAAGAGGGAAAACCAGGCAGGACAAGAAAGAAAGCGTCCAATAGCTTCTAATAATTGCGTCCAAGTTGTACTCAGATATTGTGCTTTACCAGAATCACCAATTAGCCAACATCCATTATCATATAATTTCAAAAGCTTTTCTTTTTTGCTTTTTTTTTCTTTTTTAACTCAGTTATGCTGCCCAAGACATATTGAGACAACACGGAATTATTCTGAAAAAATATTTAACCACCTTTGCTTTAAGCCTGCTGTCTCATCATTCAGGTCCCTAGTTCTTCCATGCCCGCAGACATTCGCTTTTCTACCATCAGTCACAATTCTCCTTAAAATTAATGAAATACATTCTGCAATAAAATACTGACTTGGTGCGTTGTAGCGCTGCAGCATCTCTTTGTTGGCTTAGTCACTGAAAGGTTATTGATCTCTAGAGGGAAGTCTTCATCAGAGAATTTTTCACACCTCTGAGGCCTGTCTCCTTTCTGGGTGAACGTCAAACAGGGAGAATCCAAGTGAAAAGAATTCAGATCTGCATTTTCTTCACTGTTAAAAAAAAAAAAAGACATTGCCAGAAACAGTATCTCTGTCCTTTTTAAACTTTCAAAGGAAAATCATGGGACAACATAAATAATGATGGGCTCTGAGCCAAGAAAACCATCAAGCATGTGAGACTACTTTGTTCCTCAGAGTGGTTTCCATGTTTAAGAGCTTCCTTAGATCAGTTTCACCCTCTGAGGGTAACAGTTTGACATTCAACCAGTTTAAAGAACAGCTACATTACCATGTGCCCGAGTTATCTATTTAATCTTGCAAAGATCACACAAAAGGCACTACCTCGTTCCTCCCAATACTCCGGTGCTCTTTCTTCTCTCACACCCTAATCCCCCCCCTCTTTTTTTTAATCAACCTTTCGGTGAATTGGTAGTTGTAGGTGTACTTTTAAAGGGAATTTCACAATCTTTTAAAGTCATCTCACTTTAGAGATCACAGGAGAGCCTTCCCAAGGAGGTTTTATTTTATTTATTTTTAAATACAGCAGCAAACAGCAAAGTGCTGTTTGGGCAAACTGTAATTAAGCACAAAACTCAGTTGCCTGACTACCATTTCAGTGTGGAGCTGAAGTATAAGATCTATCGGCATACCTCTTCCCCTAGGTTTCAAAGCAGAACAAAATATTAATTTAGCACGGTGTACAATTGAGTGTATTTAGGAATATCTGAAAAGCAATTTAAATGACAGTTAAAGCAACAATCATACCCTGCACATTATTACTGTCCAAAGACTGACTCACAGCCATCCCAAGCTTGTCCCAATGCAAAAGGTTTTTAGCTCTTACTGTGCATGTCAAATGATTGAAACTTTTCTCTTACACCTTTCCCACACCAAAAGTTAACGTTATTAAAGCCTAGCCTAGAGACAGTTCTCAATTCCAATTCCTTAAATCACAATTTCATCAAAATGTACCCAATCCCTCACTCAGCTCCAGCACCAATTAATCACAAATTAAGACTAGAACTAATAAAAGCTGTAGCATCTTAGAAACTGTCTTGATCACCCCAACTAAGCCCTCTTCCCCAGGATCACCTGTCCCCTGTGCTGTGTTTTCACACAGTGCTGAGTGCTGTCTGAAGCTTGTACAAAGATGTGCCCTGGTTTCTTCTAGCAGTTATAAGCTATGCAGTGAATTTAATTTGCAACTGCTCATTTCCACTTCATAGAGGTTTTTTTTAAAAGTAAATACAATAGCAACCATCTCCCCAGATAAAACACCTCTGTATTCATCACACTTCCGAACAAAACAGAAGCACAATCCTAGCACTGCCTAGATCGGGTAAATAATTAAAAAATACGTATAGTCTAAAGAAAATCAAATTTACAACATTTCATTAAATATTCTTTAGATACAACACATTCCATACCTGGCAAGACTGTTACAAAAAGGTTTATTTGTAAATTACATTCAAGCTAAGAAAAGCCCTTGTGAGAGATGCCAGCTCGGAACAGTCTGCTGTGTCTCATTTAACTTCTCTTGTACTGGGATACAACAGGCTTTTAAGAGAGAAGAGCTCATGTTTGTGAACTTCTGACAAGGAAAGGCTCTGAAGAGATATGAGGGAAGTAGCTGTGGCAGCCTAGAAGCAGAGGATGCAAGGAAATGAAATGAGCACAGCTAGTTTTGAAGGATACACAGGTTGGGAGGGAAATGGGGAAAACAGGTTTGATTCTGAGGCAGGAGACAGCTCAAGGAACAGGTGGCTTCCTCCAGCAGGAGCAGACTGAACAAGTAACTGCTGATGCTCCATCTTTAAAATCAGAATTGAGATAAAAATCCAAAGGAAGCAAATGTTGGTCCAACACAAATTAAGTCACTAAGTCAGAGCACACATAAATGATTCCTGCACTACCATATTTCACAATCGCTCTTGCAGTTGGATAAGGTATTTGACTGTGTTAATAGCCTTCTTGTTGGCTGTTCCAGAATTCAAGAACTCATGTCAAAAATATTTGCTGGGCTGACAGGGAGGTGCCAGTACCCTTCCCTACATGCAAAATACAGCATCAGCACTATGAAGCCAGCAATGGAAAACTGGAGGATCCAGATTCAAGTCCCAGAAGGAATGTTGTGTTTGGTCTCTGCCATTAATGACTTAACAAGAAGCCCACACTGAAGACTGCAATCCTCCCATTTATGGGGTGAGAATTTATTCAGTGGCAAATCAGAGTCAGCAGAGGCTGGAAAGCAGACAGTCTGGGATTTGCACTGAGTCAATCCATCCCCAGTCAGCAGGGCTCCGAGGACCAAATGTGGGCATTCAAGACAACTTGACAGCTCAGCAGCAAATCCCAGATGAGTAGAGCAGTCCTCCCTTATGAAGGATATCTGCTGTATCTCCATTTCCTGGGTTGAATTTGTTCCTTCTCCCCTAAAATCCCTTTAAGGACAAGACAAAAAGTGAAAGCAGTTTTCATGATTCAGCCTCAAAAGAGATTTGGAGGGATGGCAGAGTGTCATTTATGCTGCTGGGGGAGTAGATAAGAAAGGTCAGGGTAGAAGTAAGGGGAATTAAGTCTTTTTAATGATTTATGGACAGTGGAAACTAGAGAGAGTCCACACATAGCGTGAAGCTCAGCTAAGCTAAGCTGTGTGGGAATGTGCCGGGACAGCATTCTTTTGCAGTGGCTACCCATTCACCTTGTTTCTGAACAGGTCTGTCTCACTGCAGTAACAATATCTATAACATTTTTGTTTTAAAAGCAACACAGAATGAAAGCATCCATACAGCAGATATTTCCATTCCATAACATTAATTTGTTTGAATGTTGGGCAGACTTGCTGGCTAAAACTCTTTGCAGGTTTAAACAGCTGCTCAGTTGCAACTGGCTATGAGTTGCAGCTATGAAATATCTGTAAAACTTCAGAAATCCATCTAAAACAGAGCTGGTAAGTCAGTCAATTTTTTGAAATGAAATAGAGGAACCAAGACAACAAATCCACAGAAAGTCACAGCTCTGAATGCCCTGGCTTGGGCAGACATAAAACCACTTCTATAAATGCAAAGCAGCTTTTCCATCTCTGATACCTTCCAATACCACTACAACACCTGAGTATTTTTCCGACGCTCCTCAGCATTAGAAACCTCATTCTGCTCATCCCCAACCACATGTCCTTTTCTCCTCCCCCAACATAAACACAGGGATTGAGTCCCATGAACAAAGACACACTGACTGGAGAACGGACAGATTGCTGTCCTTTAAATCTTGCCATCTCATTTTCTTGCCCTGAGTGAGGGAAGCAGCCTGTGCGGAAGAGCTCTGTCCTACATTCTTGCCCAGGCACCGTGTGATTTCTCAACAGAAATAACACAGTCACTAAAGCATCACACAAAATCTAGGTTTGTTTCTTGCCTTACAGAAACATCTCTGCAGAAGTCCAGCTCTGGTCAGAACTATTTTACCCACCAGATTTAAAAGCAATATCTGGGATTTCAAAAAAATCAGAAGATCTTTTAAATCTGCATTTTTCTCAATGAGTTTATTTGGCAAGTTATGTGGCATTGCAGCTTGTTCTACCCACGCAGCTCTTGGAGATAAGAGATGCGAAAAAATAAATGCGTAAAACCAGAATCATAATACCTTAGAGCTATTTTAACTTATTTAAATTTACTACTTTTCAAGTTGGTAGACTAATTTTAAAACAGCAGTTACTTTAAACATCACTTAAGGTAATACAAATTATTGAGAGCTTGTACACCCAAGTTTCTACATAACTCCAGCTTGTACCTATCTATTTCTTAAATATAACAAGCACATAACCTTTTTGGGCTGGCACATTTCATCTCTTGTGCAGTCTTGAGACAGTTGCAATCTTTTCCATGACATATACTTCCATCTCCTTTTATGGGTTTGAAAATCTTCAACCATTCTGGATCTGATACCGGCTTCCACCATGCACGTTTTTTTATGATGAAGTTATTACTACAGGACTCAGATTCAGACTCGTGAACGGCAACAGTAGGCTCTCTGCTTTTTTGGCCAAAGAGCATTCCAGTTCTCTCTTCCCAGGTTTTATTTTCATTATCAGTTTTGTCAGATGTGATGGTGTTCTGGATCAAAGTACTTTGTGAATCTACGCAACTGACGTTAAGCCAATGCTCATATTCAGGTGAAGATGACTCAAAGGTTTGTTGGTCTCTGCTTTCCACTTCATTCTCAGAAATTTCCCTGTTTCTCAATGGCCTTGTGTTGTTTGCCTCACAAAATACTTGGCTGCCTAGCTCATCAGAGCTTGATGCAACATCCTGCTTTTCTTCTTCTTCCGTAAGGAGAGCCATGACTTTCACAACTTTTTGACACTGGTTTAAGTATGCTGAGGTAGTTTCCTCCAAGTCTGAGGCATTCAGTAACAGTTTATTATCTACTTCACACATCTCAGACGTGGTTTTTACCCTACTTTTTGGAACTTGTGCAGTTCCACACTCCTCGCAAATCCCGTGGGTGCCCTCAGTCCTAACCGTGTCTGTCTCGCTGCTACTTTCAGGGGCAGAGAATGCCATAGCTGTGCTACAATGGCATGACAAAGAAAACAGACAGAAACACTGTGTTTAAAGGACATACATAACTGTACTCAAGGTGAAAGCTATACATTAACCAGAGGCTGTAGCCATGGTTCTGCAGTAGTTCATATACTAACAGGCAGCTGTACCCTACCAAAACCCAACAGAAGTCTGCCCAGATTTGGCTCTTACATTCCAAAACCAGTCTGAGAGTTCCCTCATGTTTTACATAGTGTGGTGATTCTGTCTGAATCTCCAGGGTGTGCACCAATTTCCTAATCTGAAAGCAAAATAAACTTTGATTTTTAAACAAAAGCAGTAGTGGGCCAGAATAACACCCCTACCATCAGACTATTCAATTTAGAAAAAAAGAATTTTAAAAAAATCATTAACTCTCTGGCTGCATACAATGCTTTATTCTGTGACTGATACTCACGGCGTCTCCTGACCAAGTTAAAAAAACAGTATCTGACAACTTCACTGGGTGTTAGTGGTTGAGTCCAGCAAAGGCAGCTTGTCCTAGCTTTTAGGACATTAGTTGTGGCTGAACAGTGAAGTCTCTCTGAGAGAGTAAACTACCGAGAGAGAGAGAGACTGAGACTTTACCTCCTTTCATTTGCTGCCCTTTCATGCTTTTGCCTTAATTCCTGAGAGCTTTCCAAATTCGCGTGAAGAAATTGCAAGTCACGCTGCTGTTTTACATACATCTGTTTAAAGACAGTAATGTGCATTAGTGAAAGTCTGGAGTGCAGGAACATTGTCATCAGGTACTAACACACTGCTTGTCTTCCAAAAATATCCTCAAAAGAGTTTATAGACTAACACCTGCAGCCAAACTAATGTAAAAGCCTTTCAAATCTAAGGGGCCATCTCTGCATGTATTTAGTAAAATAACATTTTGCAGCAATAAACAGTATTTCTATTAGAAGACTGCAGTGTTGTTCTAACACGCACCACATTGATCCATAAATACAATATCACTACTGTTAGTTGATATTTAATACATGTTGCTATTACGTTGTTCAAAGTTATGCAGAATTACACGGCATGAATGATGATCGTGGTACTTGGCTTTTACTGCAGGGGATTTTTTGTAAAGCTAATATATAAGATAATATACCAATCCATTATTTGCAATGAAAAAAAAATTGAACATGCCTTGAGAGACTCAAATGAGTGCAAGTGAAAACACTGGTTTTAAGTCTCTCTTGAAACAGAGATCTTTCAGTACACCATGCCCCTTCACGCCGTGCGAGTTCACCTTGGGCATGTGTGCAAAGCAGCACGCCCCACTCCCTCTGCCTCGCTCGTGACTTCTCGAGCCTAGCACTCTGGTTATACACACGCACTGATGAACTGTTATCTCAGCAGGGTGCCCCACTTTACTGCTATGAGGGTGGTATTTATGCATTGTAAGGACAGAGTAAATACAATTATACAAAAAAGGCTAAAAGTACATGTAAATACAAGGCTTTGTACCGTAAGTTTTTAATTTTAACCAAAAAGAAAAATCAACATTCTGTAGGGTTGCCAGCAAGGCAGAAACAGCAAACTTTTTTCTTTAATTAAGCATAGCTAGATCTAGCTTTTTTATGGTGTTCCATGCAGATTTGATGTTATTGAAAAACGCCTTCATAATCTCAGAGTAGAAACACAATTAAGGTTGTACCTGTCGCAAACTTGATAATTCTGTGTCAGTCCGTGCTTGTTTAGACTTGGCAAACTGAAGAAGTTGATCCTTTCTCTTTGCTTTCTCAACTGTTTCAAAACATATACAATTACATATACAATTTTTGAATTACGTAAAAGTGAACAGACACAAGGCAAGTACATTCATTAACACCTGTATGTCTGTAGCACTAGAAACAGGTAGCTAACCAAAACACAAGCATTTTCTTAAGATCAACAGGATGTTTCCCCTCCAAATAAAAAGATCACAAAAACCATATTACAACTAAACGTACCAAGAATTTTCTTCTGACTTTTCACCAGCACCTAGCTTTATTTTACTAGCAGCAATATTCCACTTCATTGACTGATTTTACTTTTTCATGTTAACATTCTTCCATGGAAAGAAAGTTCAGTAATTAATTCTAATTCATGCCTTGTACAGGGAAGTGCTGGGAAATACTTGCTATTACTATTGTTTTTAAAATAATAAGACATGAGACCAATATTTGGTAAAGGTAATGGCAGATAAAAAGTGACAGGCAAGTAAATAATCTCACAGCAGAGGACATCTTTGGTCACCTCATCTTTCAAGGTATATTGCTTGTCTGTAAGAACACTGCAGCAACAGTCATCCTGCCTTTCCTATTCACTGCAATACAGAAGAGCTTCTCTCCACCCAAAACCAAATGGAAGCTATCAACAGATAGCAACTTGCAGTTTCCCAAGCCCTGTATATTAAACCATGTAACCAAAACCATTGGTTAAAGAAAATAAAAAGTGAATTTGTAAACATATTCTTCTTTACAAACACTGGAAAGAGTGAATGGCTTGGTAATCTAGAGCCTAAGCTTTAGATTTTGCACATGGTTTCTTTTCAGTAGCTTGCCATTTTCTATGCGACCTATGTCAGAAGGGAGAACGGCACCCCCATTTATTGTATTAACACCACAGCAGACATGAAAGTCTCAAAAACTTTCAAGAGAGAATCCTCTGAGCTATTCACTCCTCCATGCATAATGATACTGGTGAACTTTGTGCTTTTACAGGATTTTATAAACCATGCCTGCAGAAGCCCTAGATATTGCTTTCACAGAAGAATGACACACAAAAGCACATACCATTATTAAACTGCAAGAAAGGTAGGTAAGAAGTTGCCTCCTTCACAGATATTAGTGAACTGTCATTGTCAAGAAGTCTCAGAGCTGCTGAAAGCTAAGGCATGAAAACCCAACTGCCCACACTTACCAACAAGTGCGAGCTCATTCCTCAAGCAGCCATTTTCTTGTTTGAGGTGAATGATTTCTTCCTGCTGCGTATTATTTTCTTCCACCTTTTCACAGAGGTCATCTTTAAAACAAAATGTAGTATTTCCCAGAATGAAAAGGAACCGTGCTGGTTTGCACTGAATTAGGTGCCCAGTATAAGCATTTACCTTTCAGTTTATTTGTTTCAAGTATTAGTTCTTTTAGTCTCAGTTTGAGGTCTTGCTTTTCTTTGTTGAGACTGAATTCCTCTGTCTTTGCTGCACGCAATGCACTTTCCAGCTTTTTGAATTTAGATGTAAACTCAGTAATATGATCAGTTGTTTCAAGTATAACCTCGTCCTGAAATAAGAAATAGAATGTTATTGTTTTATCTTCCTGTATGAACAGTACATCTTACTGCAGGAGTTACAGCTACTTCACAGATTTTCTTCTGAGCTCTTGAGGAAAAAACCCAAAAATCAAAGCCAGGAAGCAAGTTTGTTTATGAAAATAAACCAGTTTATTGTTTGTTGACCACTTTTCCCTTCTCAACAAGCCTAAGAATTAAACAGCAGTGAGATTAACGGTGACTAAACCACTGTGGTACAGTCACCAGTAACTGCACTGCAGTTTGACCACATTTACTGCCTGATGAGACAACAGATGTTACCTTCAGCTTAAGCATAGTAAGAAGCTCCTGCTCCCTCGCTTGCAGCTGCCCTGTTTTAGCAGACAGTTCCAAAACTGAGCAGTGGAGACTTTGATTTTTCTCCTAGTCAACAGAAATAAGAGTGTCAGCTACTACTTCAATGATTCAGAGTTACTATTTTTCCAGTAAATGTGTGCACAACATTATTTAAACATTATGAATGGTAATGTGGGATTCTGAGCAAGCTTTGAGGACCTGGAGGAAAATGGACTGGAGTAAAAATTGTTCCCCGATTTGTTAAAACCAAACTTTCTTGCAATCAAGGATCTTAATATCCTGCATGTCTTAAGTCAAGCTGATTAGAGAGATGAAAGCGCACAATGCTGCTTTACTGTACTGCATACAGGGGAAGAAATGATCCCAAGAAGCACACCATTGCCAAATCACTTCAAGAAAAATCTAGAACCCTTAAATACCCATTATTTTCATAATCTTAAACTGTTTTCGGAATGTTATAGTTCATCATAGTAATCAAAGCTGTAAATAAAACTTTCTGGAACTTCCCAAGCAAGTACCAGTACTGTTCTGGGGGTCAACACTGCCTTTTGCAGTCACAGTGCCTGACATTAAGGTGGTTCTGAGCAATGTTCCCCAAAACTAAGCAAACAAACAGCAAACTGCAAATCCTAGCTTAGGAAAGTTTTTTTGCCCTTTTTTTCCCCCAGTGAATCAGAGCTATACCTTAATCTAATATCACTGTACTAAACGACAAACACAACTCATGAGCCTTAACATATTTATTCAGTAGCGAAACTCAGAAATGCCACTGGCACTCTGAACATGCACGGACTGCAAAAATCAGACCATTACTCAACTCCTACCTCCAGAGCCTGACAGTGAACAGTTGCATCTGTTACTTTTCGAGACAGCTCTTTAAACTTCTGTTGTGTATTTTCATATGTTGTCTTACTGTCATTCTGCTGAGATTCTAAGAACTTTAACCTTTTCGTCAGTGATTTTATAATTTCATTTCTCTTGTTCAGCTCATCTGAAAAGGAGACAAGGTATCTGTGACAAAACAGCTCGGATACTGTCACAAAATTTTTTATATCTCAGAAATAATTTAATCCAGTGTTTTAAAATCAGGTGATTCAGAAATGGATGCTCGCATTGCACACTCTGACGCAGGACCCCACAGCTACCCAAGTCAGATGGAGAAAGAACTCTGTGGCAACCTCTGTACTGTGGCTGTCAAACACAACTGTTCAGAGCTGCCAGGTGATTAGCCTGTGGGTGATGTCAGAGCTGTGCAAGCAGAACCTCAGGGCACAAGGCTCTGTAGTATACCAGCATGTTTGCAAATTGTTCTCCTCCCCCACATTTATTTCATCATATTTTTTTAAAGCGTCCACAGAAGCAATTTACCTATTCAGACAAAAAAGATCTATCTGTTTATCATATCCCCTTGAAGATCAGAGCACTTTGGTACCATCATGGAAGTTCTGATCTCAGAAAGAAGACAACCAAATTTAAGGCTGAAGGGTAGGAAATGGTTCCTTATATGATGCAAAACTGTTATTGAGGGGTTTAAGCACCTGAACGTACTTAAAAAAATCAGGGTCTTATTCTTTATATACACAATACTTACGGTTTAATAAGTTGCATCGTTCTGCTAAAGTCAGTATTTTTTGCCGATCATCTTCCCAGGCTAAGAGCTGTCTTTGATGTACTGCAACCATGTCATTGAGTTCCTCATCACGATCTTTCAGTTCTGCAATTAAAAGCTGGAGTTCTTGCCTCTGTTTCAATATGGTGCTGTTCTCAAGGCTCGGGCTATGTTTCTATAAAAGGTAATGTGTGGAACACAATTCAACAGAAAGAAGCAGCAACAAACTGTGTGATAATAAACTCGAGGTTTTAATTCAAGTTAAAGTATTATAAGCAAAGACCATTCCAAAAGTTCCTCTTGTGGAACCACCTGTGGTCCTTGACTGAAAGGGCTAGCGGTACCATGAGCATTTCACATTACAAACAGAGTGCTCTGATTGCTAACTGTATTTTCATTTTTTACCTGGGGTGGAGCAGAATGTGGCAGCGATGAATTCATACGGGACCGGGGAGCAGAGCGCTGCCAGGCATCAGGGGATACCGGTAACCGTGGCTGGAAGGCTCAGCACGGCGGCTGCTCCGGTGGCAGCACTACCTGTTTGTGGCCGGGACCCCTGCGGCCCGGCCACCCTGTGGGAGCAACCCGGTCAGAGGTGACCGAGGCGGGGGCGCGGCCCTGCGGCCTCCCAAGGGCCCCGAGGGGCCACCAGGCTTGCAGCCCCACCCCGCCCCCGCCCCCCTCCGGTACCGGGGCAGGCCTGCAGCCCTCCCACACCCCGCCCCCCGCTACCGGGGCAGGCCTGCAGCTCCCCCACATCCCGCCCCCCGCTACCGGGGCAGGCCTGCAGCCCTCCCACATCCCGCCCCCCGCTACCGGGGCAGGCCTGCAGCTCCCCCACATCCCGCCCCCCGCTACCGGGGCAGGCCTGCAGCCCTCCCACACCCCGCCCCCCGCTACCGGGGCAGGCCTGCAGCTCCCCCACATCCCGACCCCCGCTACCGGGGCAGGCCTGCAGCCCTCCCACACCCCGCCCCCCGCTACCGGGGCAGGCCTGCAGCCCTCCCACATCCCGCCCCCCGGTACCCCGGCAGGCCTGCAGCTCCCCCATACCCCGACCCCCGCTACCGGGGGAGGCCTATAGCCGCCCCCTCGACCCCCCCCTCAGCCACGCCCGCCGAACCCACCGGCGCCCAGCCCTGACGTCACGGCGGCGTCCCGCCCCCGCCTGCCGTTGAGTGGCCGCTCCCCGCCGGCCGTTAGGGAGAAGCCCCGCCCCCCCGCGGCGGTGGGATTGCGGGTTCGAGCCCCGCGCCCGCCCGAGGCCGGGCCCCGCCGGCGGGGCCGGGGGCTACCCAGGAAAACGTCAGAATAACGTTGTTCACAGGAAACGAGTAAGAACCCGCGCGGATGTTACGGGATGGCGGTACCCACCCGGCTCAGCTTCCAAACAGAACAACTACAGCGATGCAGCTCCCCGTTGGATACACCATTCTCAACCAAACCGATCAGCTCATAAACAAAAATCACTGAAAAAAAGAACTTTACCAGTAGCAGACAGGGTGTACGTCACCCCCTTGGGTTTGACCTCATCTAGGTTTTACAGTGACAGGAGAATGTCAGTTCCAGGACTCTGCCACCAGGGAGCATTTACAAACCACCGAACCGGTGCTTAAGGCCGTTGCAGGAGTACGAGAGCTGCACCCCGGGCACCCCACCTTACCTGCTGCGTGAGCACAACTTGTGGAAACAAACAGTCCACTACAAAGCTGTGTTAACTACTACCATTCTTGAACGAGCAGTACGCTAAAAGTATAAAGCCACTAAAACTGCCTCACCTAGAAGTCCAGCAGGGTTAGCTGGAAATAGAAAAATAGGCTAAACGTTTCAGATGTATTCACATGTTACCTGGTGTTTCCACTTAATAGAATAAGATAGTTCAGACTGAAGTGACCTACAACAATCATCCAGTCCAACTGCCTGACCACTTCAGGATTCATTTTCCTTCAAGTATTAACAAACCTTCAGGGTGTTTGTTCCATTCTGATTCCTAAGATTTTATTCAGGTACAGAAACTCATGCAGCTGATTTACATGAGCCACATCCCTTATTCACTTGAGTTCAGCAAAAACGAAAGTAGATGGAAAATAAACCTTTTAATGACTTAAATTACTATTTTCCTGTAAGATTGTTAGAGGAAAGTAGCTGTAAAAAAATACAGAAACTGTATTCAGTGAGGAACAGTAATTTTATTTAAATCTACTTCATGCGTAAGCATGATAGAACCCCAATTTAACTTTGGCAAATATCACAACAAAAAAACCAAGCAGCCTATACAGAACAGTGAAAATGCCAAGGATACGGGTTTTCCACAGTTTTACTGCAGAGCAAATGTATTTGGAAACCTCACTTTGGCTACATCATTTATAACCATATAATTAAATAAAGGTAGTCTTTCACTCTCACTTCTTGACTTCTCCAAGATCTTCAATGCTATCATCATCCACCTAGGGGAAAAAAAGGCCAAAACACAGCACATTGAGTATATTTAATTCTTACGTGTCTCACTCAGTATTCACCACTGTATGTGTAATGAAGTGTGGGGGAAGCACCATCTGAGGGTCCCTGCTGTAAATTCTATGTGAGCGACATGTGCCTACGGGGTGCAGCCGAACCTATGGGGCTCTGAATAAAGACAGACCTACAGTTATTTCGGTAAAAACTACAGCCAGGAAATACCACACGGAGAGTCAAAGAAAGCAGCACAACCAAACCTCTCAACAGTCGACATTTCAGTCCAACCCAAAATTAGCTAATCTCTTCTGAAGCACAAGTGTGTGCTTTTGGGTTGCTTTTCTTTGGGTTTTTTGAGGGTTATTTGTTGTTGTTGTTTCGTTTTTTTTTTTTAAATTTGCAATATTTTAAGAGATTTTTAAATAGGATGGCAATGTAAGAATACTTAGGCATTTACTGTTAAGAAACTGTCACAAAGAAGCCACAGATATTTGGCAGCTGGACTTATTCCTACATGCTTTTCTCCTGTAGTACCCACAGTAACAGCACTACATGTTTAGTGAGTTAATGTTTCTTGGACAATGGAAGCAACATTTGATTTCAGGTGTAATCACTCCTTAATTTACTCAGTCATAGGTGGGAATGCAACAACTGGTCTTTTTTTTTTTGCACAACAATCTGTGCTGCCAAAGATGAAACCCTTTTTCAAAATCACTGGAAATTCACACGCTATTGTGCAGAACTAGAGTTCTGACAGAGAAAGGGTTTATTACCTCAGGCCACTTCTCCTGGATTACATCAATAATATCATCTGTAAAGTCGCCCTGAATGATGATTTCATCTTCTCCTGTTACTGAGGCACCGCAGGAAAATTTCTGAGCAAAAAACCTCTGTGCTTCCTTAAGATCAATTTCTGTTGATGGGAAAATGGACAGTTTAAGTACAGTCATTTCATGCAAGTATTTTCTCAAGTTTAAAACCAAAAATCTTGCTTTCACTCTTGAAGAACTAGTGGTAGTTTACAGTTATAGCTTCACTACCGTTTCCATTGAAAGCAAAAGTCCGTTGTTTACATACAAAACAACTGACTGTACAAATCTAGCAAACTCTTCAAGGTAAAAACCCCTGAATGTCCTCTACATATTCTGTTTATGCAGGCCTATACTACACACGCTCACCAGAAAAGCACATGCAGAACTGTTTAAAAAACACCTCCAGTTCTGAATAACTTCTGTAGTTATTGAACAAATTTTTCCATAGAAGTGCTTCAGTGTGTTCTTTTCAGACACATGCCCCAACAATTTTTGAGAGTGGTTTCCAGCACAAAGATACATAATCCAGTGCAGATCAAGCTCATGAATATTACCAATCCCTCAACAAAACCGACAATACCCTCATGCAGGAAATATGTAGCACATCTTCTTAATACAACCAAGGTTAAAACTTACCTTTTTAACAGAATTTGTGATCAATGTGTGAAGTAAGATGTTGTTAAAAACATCAAGTGGTTGTTTGCAGCTGAACCAAAGCTATGTGGGACAGCATTGTTAGCATACTTTGGCAATAATTTGACTGCCTTACTAGTAAGGCAGTTAAAGCCTTACTTAGTCTCAAGAATAGGTAAAATTGTCAATAACATATTTACAGGTTTGATGGAATTAAGAAACTTTTTAAAAATAAACATGTATAATTAAAGACAATAGACTACTCTGAAGTCTAACATGTGGCTTAAAAGATGAACATGAACCAACAATGTGCACTTGCAGCCCAGAAAGCCAACCGTATCCTGGGGTACATCAAAAGCAGCGTGGGCAGCAGGGCGAGGGAGGGGATTCTGCCTCTCTGCTCCGCTCTGGTGATACCCCACCTGGAGTGCTGTGTCCAGCTCTGCAGCCCTCAGCACAAGGACACTGAACTGTTGGAGCGCGTCTAGAGGAGCCCACAAAAATGATCTGAGGGCAGGAGCACCTCTCCTACGAGGACAGGCAGAAAGAGCCGGGGTTGTTCAGCCTGGAGAATAGAAGGCTGCGGGGAGACCTTATTGCAGCCTTCCAGTACTTAAAGGGGCAATCTAGGAAGGATGGGGGCAACCTCTTTAGCAAGGCCTGTTGTGATAGGACAAGGGGTGATGGTTTTAAACTCAAGGAGGGTAGATTTAGACTGGATATTAGGAAAAAAAAATTTTCCTGTGAGGGTGGTGAAACCCAGGAACAGGTTGCCCAGAGAGGTTGTGGAGGCCCCATCCCTAGAAACATTTAATGTCAGGTGGGACAGGGCTCAGAGCACCCTGATCTAGTTGAAGATGTCCCTGCTCACTGCAGGGGAGTTGGACAAGATGACCTCTAAAGGTCCCTTCCAACCCAAACCATTCTATGATTCGATGATTGCTATGAGAAGCCCTGTTTCAAAAAAAGCCTATAACCCTATTTGTTTGCAAACACCATGGAAATAAGGACTTCAATAATTTATGCCGAGGGAAGTCAGTGTGCCTTTGGCATGCTTTGGAACTGCTAAAAGCACCTTGGGACTTTCACCTCGCACAGATGAAAGCGGATCACTCAATGTAATACAATCAGAATAAATATCATGTGGTTAAAGGCAAGCACACCCAAAACCAACAAAAACTGCTTAACAAAAGTCAACTCACCAAACGTTGCAAGGCCACATACTCTCGTGACATATTTTTTCTTTGCTCTAGGAATTTTAGCTATTGTAACTTTCTGTGGTACAGTCTTCTTTTTCTGTTTTATCTGACCTCTTCCACCTTTAAAACAGAATATAAGGTTACATAATTAGTTAAATTATGTCACACTTAATTAACGAAAAAAGCATATAAGGTCAGATTTCATCCCTATAAACAAAGAAACTGTTATCTCCCCATCTCTGTTGGTAATTGTCTCACACTGTCTCACGTTCAGGTCTTTTTATTACTTAAGAAAGGTCCCATGTCATCAAAGCTTAGTATTACAAGGAGGACCAACATATGCCTGTCAAACGTGCATTTGGGTACAGCTTGCACAGCAGAACCCCACTACAATTATCAAAAAAGGGGTTTTCCCCACACTTTACTAATCACTGCATTTGGACTACATGTAACCCCTCTTTCAGGAATTGTTCTTTGGTTGTAATCCTAGGAACAAACTGTTGCTTTAATGTTTTCCATGAGTTTAACATCCTCAGGGTTTGTGTATGAGGCAAAGCAATGTACTGGACACCAGAGGGAAATTTTTCACGGTGAGGACAGTCACCATTGGAATAATCTCCCCGGGGAAGTGGTTGACTCGGCCATGTTGGACACCTTCAAGAGTCGTCTGGACAGGGTGCTGGGCCATCTTGTTTAGACTCTGCTCTTCCTAGAAAGGTTGGACTAGATGATCCCTGAGGTCCCTTCCAACCTGTGATTCTGTGATTCTGTACTTGGGTCCTTCTACTGAGGCCATGAGGACTTGCCTACTCAGGCTGCTGGGTTAAACAGCAGATTAAATTCTAGATGTCTGTGCATGACCCCAGTATGAACCATATATCTATATATGAGCTAGGAGAAAACACCATGCCTCTGAAAGAGAAGCCAGCTACAGTAGTTGACTGCCAAACTTCCACATGATCTAACATCTTTCCTACTGTTTCTAGGCCAACCTGAGGGAACACTTCACGTATTAGGCTTTTATTAGTCTGAGTAAAGCATGCAAAAGATATATTCTGCTCATTAGGATTCTTCAAGTCAGATTAAGATCTCTGTTAACTTTGTATACAGGCATCAAGTTACGCCAGGGTAACCAAAGTTTCATATTCTCGAGCCTCCTCAGCATGAAAACCTAAAGAATTTATGACAAGCAAACTAACCCCTTCTGACTACTTTTTTTCTAACGTGCAATACTTTCAATTCTACATTACTATAAATTGACATCAGATAATTTAAGACAGTAAATTTCTGTCTTAAGATTTCTTCAGCAAATTTCAGCACTTACTAAGGAAGTTTTTGGGTTTTTTTCGACACCCTCTATCTTACGGTCAATCTTATACCATCATACTTAACACCATACCATAAGTTTTTATGAAACTTTAGATTCTAGGAGAAAATCCTTAAGTATTTTAAACACTAGTATTTTAAACCCAAAAACCAGACTGAAAGCTAACCATACCAGCCCACACAATAAATGAATGTTGAAAGAAAATGTCCTGAAGTCTCTGGGAAAAGCATCCAAGCTACGGAACATAAAATTACTGTTTTCCCTACACATAGCCTACTGACAAGGTAAACACAACTGGTTACCAATACACACAAATAAAACATCTGCAGTGATATGTGGCTTAAAATTTGAATCTTATTGGGCTGTTAGCCATTATTTCTGAAGCGCTACAGACACAACTGACACTCCACAGGCAAATGCATATTAACAGCCACAGCATCCTGGTTTATGGTGGAAAGCACAATTAATTAAACAGAAAGAAGATAAGTGTGTTTAAATTGTTTCATATATTTTATATCTTCCAAAGTTGGTTTTTGAAAATGTTTTTCATTAACAGCTACATCTCTTCCCAGCAATGCTAATGGAGACATAGGTGGTAAGTGTTAAAAGCATAAAACCAAATCCCGTTACGTGAATAGAGGAGTGGAAGGAAAAAAGGCAAAAGCAGTGTCATGAGGCATTAACAGAGGAAAGCAGCCTATAAACTGCTGTTCAACAGGGCAGAAACAAGTATTCCGGGAGGCATGCCAGCTGATTTTAGGTTGAGAAGAATTACTCCCTGAATAAGTGCAATAGCAGTGACAGGAACAATGAGACACATGATGCAGGTCATCTTTCACTTGCTATTACTACTGTCGAATTCTTTCATCAGCATATATCACCGCACTAACTCTGCTACCACTGGAAGAAAGATATTCGGTATCTTCTATGCAGAGTCAAAGTGCATCTAACAACCAAAATGCAAGGAATCTGTGCCATAGTCCAGACCAGCAGGTGAGAAAGGGGTGCCCCAAACTGCTTATAAATCAACTATTTAGACCTTGCCTCTCTTTTGCTTCTTCTTCTCTTCTTCTTCTCCTGCAGTTCCTTGGCCTTCTCCAACCCCAGCTTCCTGTTTAGGTGAATTTTCTTAAATACATCAGAAAGGAGGGGGGAGAAGAAAGAACAAAATCAGCGGTCAGACAACCACAGCCTCACGGGAACAAGAAGTAAGGTACACTGATATTTTGATAAATCCGTAAATTCTTTGCTTAAGTGCAGCGGCCCCTTGACTAATGCATGTTACATCTTCATTACAGTACTTACGCAAATTAGATTTCAGAAAAGCCTTAGCTCAAAAGATACAGTAACAATTTCAATAGTCTCTTCACATAATTTCCAGAGTGACAGAAATTAGTGATAGTGTTAATATTGAAATTCCAAATGCAAGTCAATAAATTCCCTATTATTAATGACCTTTTCTCCAACCATCCACAGAAGACTGGACAGACATAAAATCTAATAAACTAACTTTGATGGGAAAGAAGTACATGGATGACTGGTTACAGTATGAACCTTAAGAAAGCTCAAACGCTATTACTGAAACTAGACATTGTTTATTCAGTGTTTTCTGACATTATCAAACGTATTTTCACAGCATCCAAAAGCATGGCAGACTCCTTAGAAAATTATTAACTTTCACACTTGATACAGCAAGAGAAGGGAAGAGATGAGAACTGGACAAGCTCAAAGATTTTGGAATAAGTCTAAAGGAACGTATCAGTCAGAAAATAGAAAAGACTCTTACCTACTGTAAGTTTTGCAAACTCATCTGGAAAATTCTTTTCTAACCATTGTCTGCATTTAGTCACATCAGGCATGTATTCGCAGTACTGGAGAAGAAAGGTCATATGAATGTTGTTAGCAGAGTAACTACAAAATATGTCACAAACACACACGCCAAAACACATTTGCGATTCAGCTCAGCCGTTTTGCCTTAAGAGGACTGAATACCAATACTATACCAGTGCATAAGAAATCTCATGTCGTCCTAAAGATGACAGTGGCTGAAGCACAGAACTGCCACAGTTAAGAAAAACCAGAAAAGATCAGAAAGAATCATCACAGTCAGGAATCATAGGACAGAAGAAAAACTCAGACAACAAAAAAAATTAACTCACCTCTGTTGGCAATGAACAGACTGGAGAAGGGAAGAAAAAAACAAAAAAAATAATAGATTACAAAAAGAAGTTCTCCACTTACAGCCTTAGCGTTAAATTCAAAATGGTATTTTAGAGATGACTTCTTACATCATAACTTCTGGTTATAACCACACATTGACTCAAAATGATTACTTTATTGATACCACCACACATTGACTCAAAATGATTACTTTATTGATACCACTCTACATTTTAATTTTTTCTCTCATTAGCCATTTGCTCACTTGCTCTGCATTAGGGTAAAACTATCACAGCGAGAGCAGCCAGTCAGTGAAGGAAGGGAAGGAGATGCCTACAGCTTTGGGAAAAGTTGCAGAAAGAAACACCAGTACTACCTAGGCAAAAGATATACCTAACAACTTATCATGTATTTGGTTAACTTTCCTTTTTTCCAGCAGCTGCCAATGTCCAGACAAGGGGCTCAGCCCCAACACAAACCCAAACCAATTGTGCAGACTTTCACGCACAACCAGGATTCTTTCCTAATCCCCTGCAATTGCATTCAAGCCCAAAGCAAAGCAACGTACCTATCTAAAAACCGTAACTATCAAGATTATTTACTTCCCTTTACATTTCACCCACATAACTACAAATGTGAAGAGTAAATAATAATTCTAAACACAGAGCAACAATCACTGTCACAAATTCTAACTTTATTTCTTACTGTCATACTAATGCTCAGAGGCCTCGTCCATGCTAAAGGCTTTACTGGCTTTCTGCAGGAAGAGATCTCTGCTCGACAATTCACAATCTGAGCACCACTCCCATTAATGTAACTTTTACACACAGAAAGCTGTTAGTACCTCCCCTTTCTCAGGGGGAAGATCCTACCCTTCACCAAAATGCTTGAGATAAAGTATAAAACACAGGCTATTTCAGAAAGACAATCAGAAAGGTCAAGTTGACCATGGTCTAGCTTCTCAATAAAAGCTGGCCAAAATAAAATCTCCAATTCTCTCATTCTTTCTCACAAACAGCACATTGTAAGAATCGTGGACAACTGCCCCTTCAGCACTTGCCTCCGCAGTAGAGAACCCGAAGAGGATAGTCAGCATCTGACCTGGCACCGCTCCTTACGTCTCCTCTGCAGTCAGGGACCACAGGCTCAGCTACATCTGTGGCCATGTCACAAGCCTGGAGGTCACAGAATGGAAGAATCAGGAGCTAAGCTCTGGACTAAAGTTATTCACACCTTTCCCAACTCAACAAGAATCCCAGAGACTGACAAATCCGAGAGAAAAGAGGTACAACTGTAAGAACAGCAGGAGAGATCAGGAGGGAAAAACAAGAGTCAAGAAAGAATAAAAAAATACAGGGGAAATGGCTGTAAAAGATAGCAAGCAATATGGAATCCTAGCACATAAGGGGGAAAAAAAACCCAAACCCAAACCACTACAAAAGGTAGGGTAAAATGAAGAAAGATCTGCAAGAACACCACATAGAATTACAGAACATAGTGGGTTAAGCAAAATGTGAAGGAACACGTTAAATCAGTGGCATACAAACGGTGGGTGCACTGGGGGAGGCACTGCCAGAATACTGGCAAAGAAAATCAGTGTCTGAAGAGTTACAATCCGACCCTGGGACACTGACAAAAAAACCCAAACACCACAAAACAAGCAAACCAAACTCAACCCACTAACACAATCAATAATGGTTTACATGCGCACATTTTCGGGCAAGAGGTTTATAAAATAGGAGTAAAGAAGGAAGGGGGTTGCAGTGCAGAAGTCCCCCAGGAGCACGGGAGCAAGAAGGATGTCTGTGCGGAAGACTCAGAGCCCGATGTTGAGCCTGGGCAGCGAAGGGAACGGAGGGAAGATACCAGGGCACCAGAGGTGGTGGGGTTCGCGGTCGGGGGGACGGCAGGGAAAGGCGGCAGGCGGCCATGGTGAGGGGAGGGATACTGGAGTACCCATGGAGACCCCAAATGGGGGCGGCAGGGTACTGGGGAGGAGCGGTACGGGTAAGGGCAGGTCGGGGGAAGGGTGCTGAGCTACTAGGCGCGGTGGGGATCGCAGACATGGCGGGATGGGGTTGAGGGGAAGGAGGGCGGCGGCGGGGGGACGGGCTGGCGGTGCGGGGAGGGCGGCGGGGCTGAGGAAAGGGAGGGCAGCGGTACCCGCGGGGGGAGGATGCTGAGGTGCGAGAGGCGAGGGGCGTCGCTGCCAGGGGCGGCAGAGCCGCAGCACCGGGGCAGAGGGAGGCTGTCGGGGCTGGGGGAAGGATGCTGCGGGTGTGGGGGTGGACGGGACAGGCCGCCCGCCGCTGGAACGGGGCGGGGGAGCCGAGGGGCGGCGGCGGCGTGGCGTTACCCGGGAGGCCCCTCAGGCCGCGGTGGCAGGGGGGGAGGCAGCGGCGGCGGCTCCTCCTCCGGCAGCGGCGGCGGCTCCCCCACACCGCGCGGCACGTGCGCCCTCCCCAGCGCCGCCTCTGTCGCCGTCTCGCGAGAGCCCAGCGGAATGAGGGGATTGAGCCCGCCGGAGCTCCGTCTCGCGGAGGCTGCGCCGCCGGCTCCAAGCGTGCGAGCCCATAGGCTACCGGCCGCACGTGACCCGGCGTGCTACGGGGCGCTGGAGCGGCCGTTTGTGGCGGTAGGCCGCCGGCCGGCCGCCCGCCGCCATGCCCCGGTACGCGCAGCTGGTGATGGGCCCGGCGGGCAGCGGGAAGGTGAGGTGGGCCGGGGCGGGCGGGGAGGCGGCGGCGGCGGCGGCGGCAGCAGGAGGTCGGTCTATCCGTCCGTCCCTGACGGCGTGTGTGTTCCTTGCAGAGCACGTACTGCTCCACCATGGTGCAGCACTGCGAGGCGCTGGGCCGCGCCGTGCAGGTGGTGAACCTGGACCCGGCGGCGGAGCAATTCAGCTACCCGGTGATGGCAGGTGAGGGCCGGTGGCCGCAGGGGGTGCTGGCAGCGGCCCTGGGGCGCGCTCCGGGCGCGCGCGCTAAAGCCGCCTCGCGTGTCCGTTGTTCCAGACATCCGTGAGTTAATAGAAGTGGACGACGTCATGGAAGATGAGTCCTTAAGGTTTGGCCCCAATGGCGGCTTGGTATTTTGCATGGAATACTTTGCCAATAACTTTAACTGGCTCGAAGAAAGCCTTGGGCATGTGGAGGATGACTATATATTGTTTGATTGCCCAGGTAAACAAATGTCTATGTGTTGGTATCGTTCTTCATATGCGATGTAAAATTTGCAGTCCTTTTGTTGGTCATAGTCATGCACGCTTCTTTTTATCTTTTTTTTTTTTTTTATTTTGCATTGTTAACAGTTGTCAGAGTCGCTTTCAGATGTTTCAGAAATTAACTTTGTCCCAGGCTAATCTGGGTGACTGCACTGACTTTTAATAGCATCATATGGTGTGGGAATGCCATGGCAACTGCTAACGAACACTAGCTGGAGGTCAAGGGGGAGGGGGGGAACCTTCTTTTTCTTTTCCTCTTCTCCGGTACAAGTCTGATACAGTCAGAGTTGTCTGAAAAGAAACATGATGCTTTATCAACTTCTATTCATTATAAGTGCAGTGGTCTTATTTATACAGCCAATAACTGTTCCTGTTAGATTGACATTCCTGCATGCTAACATCCAATGTGTGCCCTAGGTCAGATCGAACTCTATACACATTTGCCAGTGATGAAACAGCTGGTGGAGCAGCTTCAGCAGTGGGAATTCCGTGTCTGTGGAGTTTTCCTTGTGGATTCTCAGTTTATGGTGGAATCTTTTAAGGTACCCATTTCAAATCTGGTGTAAAAGTTCATATTGGTAAAGAAAAAGAAATCTGAGCAATTTAGGGAGCTGGGTTTGTTTAGCCCAGAGGAAAGAATGCTAAGTGAGGGGAGATCGGATTGCTGTCTTCAGCTGCCTCAGACACAGGTTGCAGCAAATAAGAATTCCAGTTGGATGTAAAGAACACCTGCACTGCAAGAGTTGTCAGACTGGAACAGGGGCACAGAGAGACTGTAGTGTATGTTCATGGGGTTGCTCAAAGCTTGACTGGGCAAAACCCCTGAGCAACCTGATCTGACTTTGCACCTGGCAGTTTGAGCAGTTGTATGAACCGGACAACCTCTAAAAATCCCTTCCAACCTTAATTCTTCTGTGGTCGTATGAGAGCTTTCTCAGCTCTGGAGAGAGAGCAGGCCACTTTCCTTCTCTAGCAGTAAGAATCACGAGATGGGCTTTGACTTTTGTAATGGCCTTTTCAGGGGTAGATCCAGATTTGAGGCTGTGGAAATATGATGGCAGATGGGAAGCTCAGCACCTCCCTCTTCCAACAGAAAGACTCCCCACTTGGCCTTGGATGTTTCATATATTAATTAGCTAGATTTGGTCTGTGGTAGAGTGTCCTTCATGTTTCTGTTATGTTTTTTTGCCCTTAACTACATCACTTTTCGTATTTCTGAAGTTTATCTCTGGAATTCTGGCAGCCCTCAGTGCAATGATATCTTTAGAGATTCCACAGATTAACATCATGACCAAAATGGATTTGCTGAGCAAGAAAGCCAAGAAGGAAATAGAAAAGTAAGTTCCAAAAATGTACTTGCTCTGTAGCATAACATCTTGAGGTAAACCTCACTCAAAATTCAGTCTATTGTTTCCCACAATTGAAACATAGTCTTTTCAGAAGGGAGAAGATACATTTATTTTATATCAAACATAGTCTTTAAATGTCTGGATAGGATGCTTACAATTTAGTCACAGTCAAAAGGCTAGCTCCATGTTTGTACGTATCTCTGTTTTTTTCTGTAAATAATTATCTTGAATAACTTAATGTCATTCTGAATGACATTCCAGGGTACTGTGCTCACCAGGGTACTGTACTTCAGAACCTAAACTGGAGGTGATCCTATAAATTTTTTTATATTGAACACACTGAATTACTCATGTGTTACTTTTACATTTGTGCTAAAATTACAAAATTTTTTCCTGTGGTCTTCCTCAAAGGATACTTTCTTGAGTATGCAAGTATATTAGCAAAAAGAAAATTAAAAACTGCTTCAGTCGTTTCTACTAGCAGTCATAATCTGAAATATTTAAATACTTACAAAAACTATTAATAAACATTTAAAGTTCTCCTGATATGAAGTTAATTCATTCAGATCACAGAACAATAGATGGTTTTGGTAGCTATATGAAAGCACGATGACTCATTTCCTCTGTGACCAAGGGTTCTTTTGATGTTAATGATGACTCTGTTTCTCCCAGGTACTTAGATCCAGATATGTATTCTATGATTGAAGATTCTACAAATATATTGAAAAGCAAAATGTTTAAAAAATTGACCAAGTCTATATGTGGATTGGTAGGTATATTGCTTTTTAACTGGTACACTTACATTCAGTCCTGTATTTATAACCCATACTGTATGGTTGCTGACTTTATTGCTGTTATAGATACTGTATGTACTATAATAATTCTCCCTGCCTCACCCGAAACTATGTATTTACCTACCAGACTTATTAACAAAGCCAGGATCTAAAAGATTCTCAGGCAGTTGAGCATTTTACTTTTTGCCGATTTTAACTCAGTTCTTAATTTTTTCATATTAGTTTAAGATTCTTGATACTGACATTTGGATTGAGCCAATACATGTTTTGTGAATCCTGTTCTATTAGCAATTCCGGAAAATGTCTTTTTCTACTCTGTAGAACTCGGGACTGACAGCCAGGTGTTCTGAGTGGGGAATTGTCATTGGTTTGCAGCGTGGCTTTAAATGGTATTTTAGCAGTCCAGACAAGGAAGACATAAGCGTGGTTTAAGGAAGTGGCTTGGAGTGCTGTGATTGAACTAACTTACTGCATTTTCCTACTAACATCCTTTGAATCCTTTCTCTAGATCGATGACTATGGTATGGTTCGATTTCTACCTTTTGATCGCTCCGATGAGGAAAGTATAAACATAGTTCTGCAGCACATAGACTTTACCATTCAGTATGGAGAAGATCTTGAATTTAAAGAACCAAAGGTAAGGTACTGCTGATGATGAGATGAAAAATTAAAAAGGATCTATAATGGAAGTTGTAATACATGTATATTCTTTGCCTTGCCAATAAATTATTGTCTTAGTATGGTTCAAAATAAGCCATGTTTAGTCTTTTAGTGACAATGCTTATATCATCTTCATTTACAATTACAAAATCGAAATTCTTTAATACCATTTTGCATATGCAGACTGATCAAATGGTTGTTTTAAAAATAATGCTTTGGTTTTCAAAAATAATGGAATTTTAAACTTCAAAGGTCAGAAGGGACCATTAAGATCACTAAGATTTCTTCCTACATGACTGTTCAGACCCCCCTGATAATTCCTGTGTTGAACCCATGTGTTGTATACGAGATGCAGCTTAGGAATAAATTCCATCATGTACAATACACGATAGAAGACTGCTGTGTCAAAATCTGTTCCAAGCGCTGTCTAGTTCTATTATTCAGCTCATAAATCCTAAGGAACAAGTCCAATTCTTTTATTCCAATTTTAAAATTGTTCTGTACTCATTAAGTATGCAGAATACCTGGATCTAGGTTTTGATGTATACAATTTCAATAGCTCTGGAAACAAATTGCTTTTCAGAAAGTTTTGCTATATGTTTTATGGAATCATTATTAGACATTGCTCCTGTTGTGGTTTTTAAAATAAAACCTCACAGAACAGAAAATGTGCAAGAGCCACTAGGGAAAAGTCAGGTTTTACCTTCTTTGTTTTCTTTTTGGCAGGAATGCGAAGAAGATAAATCTGCTCTTGTGGATGAATACTTTCAAGATCACGTGGATGAGTAAAAACCAGATGTTCAAAAATGGCAGGAGAATGCCTTGCTTGTGTTAAAAAAATAAAAATGGAAAAAATCTACCCCTACACAAATATCCTTGATGTTTTATCTGTAAGAGAATTAATATTTATAGTGAAGAGTGAGCTATATGACCTCATAACTATTTTAATAAACAATTTTTATTCTTACGTGTGTGTGGTATGAAATACATAGGCTAGCAACAGTACATATAAAAGTTCCCAGCTTATATCTGTATCTCATTTAAGCATGGGAATGCTTGAAAAAAATGATTTGCAAAAGAGGCAAAGCTGAATATAAGTATGTTCTAATAAATATTTATCTCCAGTATTGAATAGTTAGTTTCATTATTAGATGAGAGAAAGACTTGTTAGAATGAAATCAAAAGAACATTAGAAACTGTTAGGTAATGAATTTAGCAACAAATTAAGCAAGCTCCTTGATTTTTTTCCCTGTATAAAGAACTCATAGTCCTACTATGGGTATATGTTACCTTTACGTGGTGGTTTCAGAGAAGCAAAACTTTAGCACATTATCTCCAAAGAACATATTCACCTAAGTAAATACGTGTAAAAATGGTATTAGGAATCTTTCAGGTCAAGTAACATCAATTCTGGAATTAGGTGTAGCTGTTAACAGACTCTTCATATCAGATTCAAGTCCTGTGGGAAAACCTACTGCTGAATTTACCTCTCACAGTTCATAGTTCTTTTATATATACAGACTCTTCCTGGGGTGTCTTGAGTGTTTCAAAACATGTTTTATTGCTTCTCCTAAAATCTACTAGTCCAATTTATTTATTACGTTCAGCTGAATTTCAGGATGTGGAGTTTTTTTGCTGCTTATGTCGAAATACATACCAACCTTTCCTTTTCCTTAACCCTATGGAATGAGATTTACTCGTGGAGTCCTTGAATTAAAATAGTTTCCAAAAAGGGAGTCATGGTTATGAAATGCTTAATATCAGTGAACGCTTATATGTAGGCATATCATCTGTCTATTTATAGTTCATGTATTAGAAATTAACCCCATCTTCACAAAATACGAACAGCCAAGTATTTCAGTAGAATAAGAACAACTGATGTAATTTTGTAGGAGCAGCTTGGCTGGTTAGCAGATGTCTGAGTGCAAGGACACCCCTTAATGGAAACCAAATCAAGGGTTGAATACTTGCAGGCAACTGCACTTACCTAAACCTGGGGTGTGATAGTAGCTTGGCACAGAGTTTATTTTTGTAATTACTTGCTTCCAGTCCAGAGGTGTCATTATTTTCTTATTCATCAGCAGGGTTTTTCTTCATTAAATGGTTAAATGGTCATACTGTTGATATGGTGCTTAGTTTTGAAGCAAGGAACTGCTTTTTCCAAAGCAAAGCCAGAACAGGGAGAGAGGTGCAACAGACCAGCAAATCCTGCATGTCTAGAGGAAAAGAGCTCCCCAGAATATGTTGAGGTCAGAGGGTTGCATGGGATCTCTTAAATGGAAACAAATAAAAACTGGGAAATAAGATGCCACCTAAGAGCTATTAAAATAGTTTTTGAAAGCCAGGTTTCCAAAAATTGCTGGCCTTATGACCTCTACAAGTTTCATGATATTTGGCATTTCTAAAACCTTACTCCCAGCCCCAGGCAATCAGTGAATGCTGACACTTCAGTTTCAACATAGCCATTGTGGTCACCAGGAAGATGTGAAAAAAACCCAGCTCTTCAAAGCTTCATAACATGGGGCCAAAAGCCCTGAATACATTTCTCTTTTAATAGTTATGGTGTAGGTTAACCTCACAATGGAGCGAGTCTTGATGCCCACACGGAGCTAATCACATCACAGCAGGGCCTTATCTGGCTGAACTAAACCACATAAATGTTGGGAAAACTTTGTTGCCTTAACTCACCTCCAGACTGGCACATCCTTGGGACAAGTCATGCCTGTGGACTGTCAAAATGACAAACCCCAGCCCTGCAGTTAGATTACTTTGACTCGCCCTCCACATCTACCCATTTATTCTCCCTGACTCATGCCATAAGTCATTTACCAGGGAACAAATCCAACATGCCGGGGAGGCTATGGCTTGATAGTAACAGAAGTGTGCAGTTTAAAACATTGCACCCCTCCAAAGGCAGTGTGCCTGGACACGTTCGGTGCTTCCTTATGCCCACTGTCCTGCACAGCCAGCTGTGCTTTGCGTGTCAGGTCAGAGCAAGCGACGCCCAGGAGTGCAGCGAACACACGGGATGGATGCTGGCTGTGAGCAAAGCATCCCCACCTGCGCTCTTGTCAAGCGCTGACCCTCGCCAGGGACAGGAGCTCACCTCTGCCAGCGAGGCAGCAAGATGGCAGGGTGGCTGGAGAAAAGGGCGGCAAGGAGGGACTGAGGGGGGGTTAGGTGCAATGCCAGTCGCAGCAAAGGCAGACGGAGGGGGGGAACTAGATGAAGGGGGGGAAAAAGCAAACAATCTCCCATCTGAGAGTGCTTTCAAAGCACCTTCTCCGTGGTGGCAGGAGCGGTGCCTCCCGGGGCGGTGCATGCTACAGGCCTCCGCTCGGGCTTCCCCTCCTCGCACCGCCTCTGCCGCCTCATTTCCTGCAGCGCAGACAGAGGAGGAAGGTTGGCTGCAAGCTCGTCTCTGCTCCCCTCCCGCCCGGCCCCGCCGACCTGCGTCGTGCCCTTCGAGATGCCGGTGAGGGGGGCTTCGCACCCGCGGCCGCGCCAGCCCCTGATGGTGGGGGGAGAAGGGCAGGAGGGCTTGGGGCTGAGGGGCCAGGCCGGGTGCGACCCCGGGCCGGGGGAAGGGGGCTCTCTGCTGCAGGGTCTGCCCCGGGCGGCTGCGTGGGGCAGGGAAGGGGCTGCGGCCGCAGGGATCCCTGCTGAGAGCAGGGAATTGCTGTTGTGGGAGGCTGCTGTAAGGCCAGCGCCCTCCTCTTCCTCTTCCTCTTCCTGGCAGGGACCGCCACCCACAGCTGGGAGGGTGGCAGCCCCCGGACCCAGCGAGAGGGAGGGAGATGGAAGCTGTGCTTTGCTCTGATTTTGTTCACACCACCTTCCTCTGGTTAAAATAAACTGCTTTTCTGCTAGAGGATGCTTCCTCCGCCCCCCAGCTGCATCCCCCTCTTCCCCCCCAAAACCTGGGCTGGGGGGAGGCAAAGGCTTCCTGGTGGCCTGGCACAGCACGGTGGGAATGTTTGGAAAGTGCCTACAACTAAATCAATCAATTGTTAAAAATCAGTTTCCCAGGAAGAATCTGTCATGTGCAGAAAGGTTTGTTGTTTTGTTTTTTTTTTCACTTAGACCAGTTTTAGAGTGCACAGAAAGGTCTTGTTTTTGAGTGTGTGAGTATGTGTTAAGCCTGGCTTTATTTATTATTATCTAATATTACTAATTAGACATGGAAATAAAATGCCATCTTTTTTTAATGACCGGCTAACTTTCAGTTAACTATGCAATACCCCATACTTAGGCAGGAGCACAGGGCTGTTACCCTGCTGCTGGGCAGAATGGGGTTAGGCAACCTGGGGTTGAAGCAATGCCTGCCAACCAGCCGTACCAATTTTATCCTGTCTCCCACAACCGTAAATGGTGCTGGTGATGATGCTTTCACAGTCTTCACCAGAATGGTGCTGAGATCAGGGCCTGATTAGAAAATAGTGATTATTTGTGCAGTGAAGTAGACTCTGACTCCTATTTGATGAAGAAAGGAGCCAGAAATGTCTATTTTCAGTAGCATTAATAACCAGCTTTCCCTCCGTCTGTAGGCTTACCACTCAACTTTAATGGACTCCGATACCAAGCTAATTGGGAACATGGCGCTGTTACCCATCAGAAGCCAGTTCAAAGGCCCAGCACCTCGTGAAAGTAAGTTTATAATAATCTCCGAAAACCTGTCTATGTATAGCTCGTCATCATCTCACAGTTTGCTCCAAGCCAGCCGTAGCGAGAGTGATGAGAGGAGTCACGGGTTGGAAATGGAGTGCTTTGCAGTTTATAGAGGAGGAGAAGAGTTTTCAAATAATTAAGCTGTACAAATCATAGAAGATAATTACACACAGATAAATATATACTGTGCTCCAGCTAAATCAATTGTTTCTGTAATTAAAGCCTATGGTTACTATTCTTATGCTTCCTCCTGTGTCTTACTGTGCTCTTCAGTCGGTTTTGAGGAGGACGTGGTGGTGTGAACCCTCTGCTGTCAGAGGAAGTGGGGGTTTAGCTACAAAGAACTTAGGCTTTGGGGCTGTGGCTGAAGACACTCGGCTGCTGTGAAGGATGAGAAGTAGGATGGGCAGCACTTTAGGGTATGGGGCTTTGAAAATTGAAATTAAGTTACGGGCATCCCAACAGGGCCTACAGGCAGCCTGGTACGGATTCCCCTCAGCATGTGAATTAACATTTCCCAGCCATGATATCCCCCAGTAGTGTGGCAGTTCAGTCTGAGAAAGGAAATACAAAGGAAATGTTTCTGGGTTTAAGCAGTCTTGGATGGTAGCAAAAGCAATCAAAAGTCACACGTAAGCTTGCAGCTATGTGTTCTGCTCACCCGCCTCTTGAAGAAGATAATGAAATTTGAGTGATTGTGGTGTTATGCTTTCTCCAAAAACATTTTTATGTTCTGAGAAGACTTTTAAACTCCGGTGAGTTACTCAACTGGTAGAAAAGCGGGGAGCTGCTGAGTTGCTGCCGTTTTGTGAAGTGAGAAGTCGTAGTGGGAGGAGAAGCAGGGAGTTAATGCTGCTGAAAGTAGGAAGCTTAAATGTTATGGTTTGAGCTCACCAGTGTTTCACATGGCAACGACTTGCATAGTGCTTTCTTCTGCTTTTTGTAAATACCAAGGTTTTGCCTTTGCAAGAATCCTTATTGATATATATCAGTGAGTAGAAGTTATGAACAAATGTAGTATAATGGTGCACTGTTTAACTCTGTGTTTCTTTTTTGTTAGCTAAGGACACAGATATTATAGATGAAGCCATCTACTACTTCAAAGCTAATGTTTTCTTCAAAAATTATGAAATTAAGGTAAGTTTTCGAGATACTGTGCATAGAGTAGTTCTTTGGAGGGTTGGTCTTGTGAATATAAATTTATTTTCAATGAAATAATCTACTAGATAACAAAAACTGCCCTTCCGCCCACTTAATTGTTAATGTTGGGTAAATGTCATGAATTGCAAGTCCCTCTCTCGTGGGGAAATTGTTGGCCAAAATGGCTTGAACTCATTCACGTTTCAATCTTTTATCAGTTCCATAAAGTCTCTTAATCTAAGATTGGCTGGGCTCTGTGCTGCTTCTTGTTTTGCAGAACGAGGCGGACAGAACGCTGATCTACATAACCCTCTACATTTCTGAGTGCTTGAAAAAGCTGCAAAAGGTAAGAAAAGTGAATTTCTGTGCAGGAGGGAAACTGAGTCTGTTCTGGGGATTGTACCTGGGAAGAGGTTTGCTGATATTCTCCTCATAGTGGCACAAAAAATCCTCTTTACCCAGTCCCAGATGTCAGAGCCACAGATATTCTAAGGCTGTGGATCTGCAAAGACGCATGTTGCTATTTTTGATGCGTTTTTATGTGCTAGAGATCGGTAAAATATTTGGGTCTAATGCTCCATCAGCTTTTGATTATAACTATTAATCCATTGTTTGCCTGGCTTTTCCAGTGTAACTCCAAAGGCCAAGGAGAGAAAGAAATGTACACACTAGGAATCACTAACTTCCCAATCCCTGGGGAGCCTGGCTTTCCACTTAATGCCATTTACGCCAAACCTGCCAACAAGCAGGAGGAAGGTAAGGCTAATCCAGGACCTCTGCAGGCTTCCATGGGCTCATACTTTACCAGCTGCTTTTTTGTGACTGCAGGTAGAAAAATTACCTTTAAAACTGAATCTTCTAAATCTGCAGTTCTATCTTCTGAGGGCAGCACAAGCTGGATTTTCTGACCTTGGGGGCCCAGTGACTCCCCTGGATTAATAGGAGTCTGAATCTGCCTTTTGTATCAACTTAATCACTAGCTAAACCCTGTAACAGCGCCCAAGCCAGCTGCTGCACTGGCAGAATAGGAAGCCCACAATAATGAGTAAAGGTAAATGAGAGAAGAAAACAAGTTTGAATGATCCTCTTACAAGTATTGTAAAAATCCCAATTATGGCCATAAATTGAGCAAACTAACTCAGCCAGCTGACAAGTACCTCCAGATGTGAAAACTCACATTTTGCTTTAAGCAGTGATATCTGATGCTTCCCTGTTAAATTCAGTTTGGCTTGGTGCTGTCTCAGTTTACACTTTTTTCCTGTGCTGTGTTTCAGAGGTGATGAGGGCCTACCTGCAGCAGCTGAGGCAAGAAACTGGTCTTCGCCTTTGTGAAAAAGTATTCGATCCTCAAAGTGACAAGCCTAGTAAGGTAAGAGTTTCGTGCGATCATCACAGATTTAATGAGAGGTTTGGTGTGTGTTTTCAGAAATGTGTGGAGAGAACTGAGATGATGGGGTGAGGGATCAGCTGTGGGTAACTTTGGCGCAAGCTTCCCTGGTTTTACAAGGCTAGTGAAATAGCAGGCTGCAGGTTATCAATAAATTTAATCTGTAATGTGGGAAGACAGCAAATGCCAATCTGCGTTACTTTAAAAAGCCAGGCAGTAATAAGAGGTGTCTGGTTCAGCTCTTCAAAGTATTGCACATCTGCTGTTGGGTAGGCTTTCAAATAGAAATTCACAGGCATGGGAGATGCTGTTTATCTTCCCGGGTGGTTCTGATCTGATAGCTGCTTTGAAGTAGACCATTATGCCTCATATCCAGATGAAAAAAAAAAGCTAATCAATGTGTGAATTACCTCCTGACTGTTCATATGTTTCATGTGCAAATGTGACTGCATTTAATATTGAAATAATTTAGGCTAATTTAGTTTCAAAGCTATAGCTTTCTGATGCATCCCTTGTTTATAATTATATTGGAATAAATATATTGGCATAAACAGTAAGAAAAGATACAGAAATAATAGAAAGGAGAATATCCCACTTTAATTTGGAGTCCTATATTATAAATTCATTGGGTCCATTCCTGTCGTCCTGTTCTAAATTCCAGTAGAAACTAGTGTGGAAAACTGTATGTGCAAAACTGGAGCCTTAACATTTGTTGTTTGTCAGAGGTTGAACTCTCTGAAGTCACTATTTTGTTTCTGGCATGGAAACTGCTTTTGCCTGTTTTCTGACTTCGTACTTCCTTCTGCAGTGGTGGATCTGCTTTGTGAAGAGACAGTTCATGAACAAGAGCCTGTCGGGTCCTGGGCAGTGAAGAGGCAAAGTAGTAACATTAAACACTTCCACAGCAAGGTGTATAAAGTATTTTGCCTTTGTTTTGGATATATTTTGTACCAGGGAATATTAAGTGCTTAGGAAGAAAAAAAAAAACAATCCACAAACCAGTCAATGAGGGATAGAGGGAGAGCAAAAAGGTAATTTGTGGAATCAAATGTTATTAAGCTGGTGCTTAATAAGTGATTTCTAACACGCTGTTTGAGATGCAGGCTGCTTTATTATCAGTGGCTACAGCTAGCATTTAATACAGGGCTTGTATTTAAGAGAAGAAATGGGCTTGCCTGTGGGGCAGGGGCTTTGTGATTTCTCTGCTGGCTAGAGGCTCATTATCTTGTGTCAATGGAAAACATACCTCTCATGCTGTTTTGTCAAGTGCAGTGATTTCTACATTGTTTTCAATAAATTTAGCTTGTAATTAATGTGGTAACTGCTTTGCATCTTACAGATAGGCTTCAAAGAAATCAGAGTTGTTTTTTGTGAGAAGACCATCATTACTGAGTAATGGTTATCAATAGGAAGTGAATCATTCCCACTGAGGACAGGGCATTAATACAGGGGTTTTAGTTATTTAGGAGGCCTGCCCTCACAGAGCAGTGCTCCATTGTACTAAAATCCCTTCAAAGGGTAACGCAGGCAGGTTACGTACTGATTGGTCTGAGGCTGCGCAGATTCAAACACAACCATCACCCAACACAGGCAAAAACTGCCTGTTTGGATCAGCCAGATGGCTTCTTGGAGAACTGCAAATCCAAGGTCAGTTTATTCCGAGTTGTCCCATTCCTTCGTGGCGATACTTGTTTTGCTGTCACTGTACAGCACCAGCACAATTTTTGTATTACTTGTTCTGAAGTCTAGTACCAGTAATGTTTTGCTGCTTGTTGTGTGTCTGTTGAGAGGTGTATTCCTCTCCTGGCAGCAGTGATGGTGTGTTCAAACTGAAGGCTCCCACTGATTTGATTTGTGGTAATAGGATAGCCATGTTTTGCATTTTTGTAATAAAGGGGGACAAAGAAGTTTATGATTCTGGTCTCCTTTCAGTCTGTGCCTTGCAGTTAACAGTGGCCCTAGTGAGGTGTTTCCCCTGGTTGTGGCCCAGAAGAAACCTGGGGTTTGAAGAATCTTTCTCCTCAGTTACCGATTTTTGTATGCAGGAACTTTATCTCTCATACTTCTGTCACATTTAGCTGTTGCAACCAGCAGATAATAAAGTCTCAGGAGAAGAAGGCCCAGATTCAAGAGCTGTGCAGGCACAGGGACTGTGTCTATTCCATAGAACTATACTGAGCCGAAAAGGGCCTCCCCACCCGTGTAACACCCATCGCGTCTCCGCAGTCGCGCTGCTCGACACTCCCGCCCCACCATTGCGCAGGCGCCGGGCCGCCGGGGGCCTGGTGCGGGGCGCACCGCCCCGGGCTGCCCAGCCGCACGCCTGCCGGGCCGCGCTCCCGCCATGGAGGCAGTGCCGCGGGCGCCCGCAGGCGGCGGTGCGCGAGGCCCCCTCGGTGGCGCCATTTTGGAGTGCCGGCGGGCGGCGTCGGCGTCTCGTTCTTTGCTGTGTGTCCATCCCGCCGCCGGCATGAGCGTGGTGGAGCACGTACGAGAGATGGCGTCCGCCGGGCTCCACTCCAACGTGCGGCTCCTCAGCGGGCTTCTCCTCACGATGAGCGGCAATAACCCGTGAGTGGCCCTCCCCGCGAGAGGGCGCGCCGGGTGGCCGCGGGCTGATGGGGCGGGCGGTGCTGAGGGGAGAGGCCGGGCGGGGGTTGCCGTGAAGGCAGGCTCGCTTGGCGAGCCGTCCCTCCCGCGGGGCACCCGGCCCCGGCCCTGCGGAAGGCGAAGCCCGGCTTTGCCAGCCCGCCTTCCTGCCCGGGCTGCGGCATCGGCAGCGCAGCCTCTGCCCCTCGGGGCGCACGGTGCAGCATGAGCCTCCTGGTAGAGGTGGAGGGATTTTCTCCCAGGGGTACCCAGTGCAGGTCACGGCTCTTCCCCGGACTCCCTTTATTGCCTTTATTTTTCAGGATTTCCCTGTAAGGTTTCATTTTACAATTTTCTTGGGTTTTGAGGTACTAATTCAAGCCAAAATCTAATTCTGAAACTGTAACCCTTCAACACTTATGCAGACACACTAAAAGTGTTATAAAGGTGTGTTTTTTTTAAATGTGGGAACGCGTGGATCGGGACCAGGACAGCTGTACAAGGAGCTGGGTTGCCTTGTAAGCTTGAGTCCATTCAAACAAAATGTACTTTCACGGACTTTGACAACATGTGTTTTGTTATGGGGAGGATGGGGCTGCTCTGTTAGGGAGGGCGGTGGCCAAGCAGCTGAACGTAAGCTGTTGTTACTGATGAGGTGTCAGGAGTTATGTTTGTTTGTATAGAGATAAAATAAATTGGTGAGATAATCCCTTTGTGAGGAGGTAGTACCTGTTACCCAGGGGCCCTACCAACTTAGTAAAGCAGCAACAGCAGTTGGAAGTTGAAGGCAGGCAAACCAAAGCTACAAATACTTTGGATCCGTAAGGCTTTTGTTCTTATGCAGGTAGCTGATCACAGCCTTTCTCTTTCCGATTCTTCTAGGGAACTGTTTTCGCCATCTCAGAAATACCAGCTCCTTGTATATCATGCAGACTCTCTCTTCCATGATAAAGAATATAGAAATGCTGTAAGTAAGTATACGATGGCCTTGCAGCAGAAAAAAGCATTAAGTAAAACTTCAAAAGTAAGACCTACTGGGAATGCTGCGTCAACTCCACAAAGCCAGGTATTTAAAAATTGACTAATGTGCTGTGTAAAACGATCATGTCCCCCCTTACATTTAATGTTGCTGACTCAGTATTATAGCATTAGATGGTGGATTTGTCAGGTCAAATAAACTTGACATTTAAGGCTAATTCATTTTGAAAATATCAGTGTGGTGTTTTCTAATGCAAAACTTTGTATGGTCTCAAACATGAGATTTTTTTGTATGTGTAGCTCATGCTTTTCATGTGAAGACAGGAGCGATATGAGACGGGGGTAGGTTGTACTGTTGACTTTGCACTAGATTTTTTTCAATATACTGTAAGCATTTAAGGAAGAACCCTTACTCAATTTTTTTACTTGACCAAAACAGCTACTTTAAAGTTTGTTTTTTATTTCAGTGTTTACCATCTGAAATTGAAGTGAAATATAAAATGGCTGAATGTTATACAATGCTGAAGCAAGATAAAGATGCCATTGCTATTCTTGATGGGATTCCTTCCAGACAGAGGACCCCAAAGGTTAGTTCTGGCAGACATTTGTCACAAGTCCTTGGTCAGTGTATCTTGAATCTGTAGGCCAGTATCTGGTCAAAAATGAACGTAGCCTATAGAGGTAATGTCAATGTGTCTTGGTATTTGCTTTTGTAATAGTTAAATGTTGTTTGGAAACACTTCCTAATGTTTAAATTAGCTTAGTTTATTTGGCCTTTTTTCTTTAAAATCAGATAGATTTTGTATTCCCTCTGTTAGAAGGAATTAAAAAAAGTTAAAAGAATTAAATGTTTGTGTTCATCTTTATTAATTTGTGTGAATTACTTGGTTAACTCTTTAGTACTGCACATGGCAGGTACAGAATTTTCCTTGTGTATAAAGATTTTTTTTTTTTCCAATTCTAAAAGTTTGTAAAATACTTGCATATCTATACATAAGGCTTGGAATCTGTATCATCATTTGATAGTTCTTTTCATCTTATCATGAATAGTTTTCATAGGGCAAAGAATAATGGGTTGCCTCAGCAAAAGCAATATGGATCACATCTGCCGGGAGAAAAATTTATGCAACTGCAAACAGCTGAGTTACTGCAAGTTAGTAAGCGATTATCAGATACCTGACTGACTGATTTTCTGCAGTTCTGAGTCAAATATGTAAATACGAGAGCCAAAGTGATTGTTTACATTACTGTACTTTGGCTGTAACCACAAAGTGCGGTCCTAGTCTCTGTGGAAGAGCTATGTATCACTGGACAGGAAAGGCACACTGTCACCTGCTAGAGCTGAAGGAGAGACCTGTAGCCTGGTTGTCTCACAAGGTTGGCCATTTTGTGGCATTTTCACTATTAGCCAGTCAACCTAACTTGATAACTTATGATTGCTCAACCTGAGCAAGTGTTTTAATATATTCTTGAACCCAGAATGCACATGGAATGGCACTTCATATCTTGTTGTATAGTTTGGGCAATGTAACATCCTTGAAAGGCTGAAGAGGTTGGCAAGTAGAAGGAATGCTATCTTTTAAAATCTTTTCAACCTTTTTAATAACAGTTGAGATAAAATTAAATACTTAGATCGCATCGTGGTCTACAGTGCCAAATATGTTGAGTCTTTGCTTGCTGGCTCTGTTACGTCGTAAGGGCTTAAAAGACTAACACATCAGGTCAATCAACTATGTTTCGTGTTAACAGTATTCCTGTATTGTGCTAACAGTGTACGTGGCTTAGGCTCTAGTCATGTCAAAGTGTTCTGTTTAAAGACCAACTTACAGAACAGAAAAAGAAGAAAAGAATGAGAAAAGCAAACTTTCTACCTATACACACTAGTAAAATTAAGTATTCTAACAGAAACCAGCTACTTGTGTAGAGCTCAAATAATTTCTGTTCTTTCATCAATTGTGACTTCATTCAGAAGCTAAATGGAAACTCTCTCTGCCTTCCTAAGATAATTCTCCTAAAGACTTCCATTGATACGGAGAGACCAACTGGAAGAAGGCTGATGTAATGGATGTATAGGTCCTTCTTGCTATCATATATGAACGCTTGCCCATCTTTTGACTTCTTATATGCAAAGCACTGAGATTTCAAGATGCACTATGCAAATACAAAGGAATGTAAATTTTATTTTTGGACTCAGAAAGAAGCAATAATTTAAATTTTATACTCTATGGTAGGTTATAGTGTCCCCAGAAGAGCAGGTAATTTTGTCTTCTGCCCAGAACAGGAGGGAGGGAGGCAAGCATGCTTGAAGACAAAGTTGTGACCTTTTCTTAGTGATGCTTTCTCCTGTCTCATGCTTGACTCTACCAACATTTCTATTGCTTGTAGATCAATATGATGTTGGCAAATCTGTACAAGAAAGCAGGTCAAGAACGCTCCTCTGTTACGAGCTACAAAGAAGTACTAAGGCAGTGCCCCTTAGCACTTGATGCCATACTAGGTAGGTGTCTGCACACTGTTAGTATTTCAGTATTAAACAGTATTATAATTTGAATTATGCTTGGACCTAGGTACCTGTTTTGCATTTGCATGTAATATGTAATGCTTACGTTATGCAAATTATAAAAAGCATTGTAACAGGCTGCTTGTTTACGCTTGCCAAGGGATGGAGTTTCTGGTATTCAGGCAATTAGTTTGTATTAAAAGCAGTTTGTGGTGGCTGAAATTGATGTCTATACTGTTCTGAATAGGCTTGCTCTCACTGTCGGTGAAAGGTGCGGAAGTGGCATCTATGACAATCAACATAATTCAGAGTATTCCTAACCTGGATTGGCTTTCAGTGTGGATCAAGGCATATGCTTTTGTGCATACTGGAGATAACACAAGAGCAATAAATACCATTTGGTAAGAGTTCAAAGACCATGATGTAATCAAATAATATATTAATATTTATATATAATTACATTTAAAATTGCATTATATAAACAACAGACTTTTTTCTCTTAAAGCTCTTTAGAGAAAAAGTCATTGCTGAGGGATAATGTAGACTTACTGGGGAGCTTAGCAGACCTGTATTTCAGAGCCGGAGATAATAAAAACGCTATTCTAAAATTTGAACAAGCACAAATGCTGGATCCTTACCTCATAAAAGGTGAGTAAATCCTAAAAGAAAGTTTACCTAGTGTAATGATCTGATGAGTGACATTAGAGAAGCAGCTACATACAATCAAACATGCAGTGGAATATTGTGTATTGTTGTACCTGGATTTCAGTTCAGAATTTGCGTTCTGAAGCTGTGTATCTTGAACCGTTACTGAAAGTTGCACAGTTTAAAGTAGGTGTATGTGGCTCTGTTTTTGGTTTTGGGGTTTTTTTGTTGTTGTTGTGAATGAACTTTCCATTTCTTGATGATCTTCAAACGCTTCATTTCAGGAATGGATGTATATGGTTATTTATTGGCACGTGAAGGTCGACTAGAAGATGTGGAGAACTTGGGCTGCCGCCTCTTCAATATTTCTGATCAACATGCAGAACCCTGGGTGGTATCTGGGTAAGTTGCTTTCTTTCTTTTCTTACCTCCGCTCTTGATTTGCTGCATGCAGTGGATTACTGTTGATACAGTGGATTCAGCCTTTTTGTTTAGAAGGTACTTTTCTGTCCTATCTGTTCTTTCTTGGGGTAACTTAAATTAGCTATCCATAAATATCTTCATTGTTTTCTGTATGTTTAAACCTATTAGAGTTACCGCACATGTGCAACAACAATGCATTAAATAGCTGTAACAGTTAATATTCATACTGCTTTTTTATAAACTCCTGAAGTTTTTTTTTTTCCCCAAACATATATTCTTAACTTCAAATGCAAGAAGTTTAACAGTTGCTTGTAATTTCTTTCTTTTTTTTTTTCTTCCCTCCTTCTGTTTTTAAACCTCTGTGAATGTGCACAGGCACCACAGGCAGTACATATTTACAATCACGTTTGTCTTTCTGTAGGTGTCATAGTTTCTACAGTAAACGATACTCTCGTGCCTTATACTTGGGAGCCAAAGCTATCCAGCTTAATAGTAACAGTGTTCAAGCTCTCCTGCTGAAAGGAGCTGCTCTTAGGAATATGGGTCGAGTACAGGAGGCAATTATACACTTCCGTGAAGCAATACGTCTTGCACCTTGTAGGCTGGATTGCTATGAAGGTGAGTCAAGTGAAGCTGCTCATGTGGACAGTATTGGTTTGGTGTGAAAGTTGGTGTTGTCACGATGATCAGGCAAGGGAATAGACAGGAGTTCTTTTTTCCTGCTGACTTTCTAGTAAGTAAATTATTACCACCCAAAAACATACAAAGCTCTAGTAGAAGTGGTCAGATAAGTGATACCAGAAAATGCATGTATTTATAAGAATAAGTTTCAAACAGGTGTGTTTTTGTTTTGTTTAATCTGGGTATAAACAGACTTGGGTATTCTGAGCAGGTCACTTTCAGATAATGACGTTAACTGTGTGGTTAGTTCCATGGGGAACTTTGTGTTGTCATAACTTTTGTCATTTATTTAAATAATGTTGATCTCAGCAGCTACAAGTAAACAGTGAGTTGTGAAGAGTCTGGTTGAAGTATTAATAATCCAGTACTGGAACTGGACAAAAATCTTAGATTAGGTGTACTTATTCTTAGGCTTTTTTTTTTCAGTACCTGCCCATAAGTAAAAGTGATAAAGTCAGTTATCTGTAGAATGGATATGTTAAAATGTATAGAGTCATATTCTCAATTGCAATTTGTATTTGCTTATTGGAGTGTCAGTTTTTTGGAGTCTGAGTGCTACTAAGTGCAAATAATTGAGGAGAGGCGAGTGTCTGTCATGCTAACTCAAAACCAGAAATGTTTTCCTTTTTATATCATCAGGTCTCATCGAATGTTACCTAGCATCCAACAGTATCCGTGAAGCTATGGTTATGGCAAATAATGTGTACAAAACTCTGGGAGCAAATGCACAGACACTCACTCTGTTAGCAACAGTCTGTCTTGAAGACCCAGTCACGCAAGAAAAGGCAAAAACATTATTGGACAAAGCACTAACACAAAGACCTGATTATATTAAAGCTGTGGTAAAGAAAGCAGAACTTCTTAGTAAGTTACTTTCCTCCTCCCCCGTCAATTTCTTTAAAGCATACTGTTTTACATGGAAGAGTGTTCTTCAGCCTTGTCAATGTGAAGAATGTGACAGTGGTGTTAACAGCCCAGGGATTTATTAGTTCTATCCTGAAGGAAGAGTCACAGGAATTAATTGCATCTAGCAACTGATATGCCACCACTTTAAAAAATTGCAAGCAAAATGTTTTGACTTCAAAGAATATGTAATTGTGAGTGTGGCAGTTATTGCAAAAAAAAAAGCCATTGTTTAGAGTTAATCTTGCAAGATCACTGCTATCCCCTGTGCTGACAGTTCTGAAGGAAGAAATAGCCGTGCATTGTGACAATTCTTTGTATACACTCTGATTTTTTACTTAATAGATTTATCTAAACTATTAATTAAAACTGTAGTTTTACATATAAACAGGTAGAGAACAAAAATATGAAGATGGAATTGCTTTGCTGAGGAACGCACTAGCTAATCAGAGTGACTGTGTTCTGCACCGAATACTGGGAGACTTTCTTGTGGCTGTCAATGAATATCAGGAAGCAATGGACCAGTACAGTATTGCCCTGAGGTAAAGCAGAGACTCTGAGGTTGCAGTTTACTTGTGAGAATCAGTAATCACCTTGACTAACTAAAAAGTTGAGCCACTAATTGATTAGGATGTGCATCAGAGGTAGCTTTATAACATTCTCCCTTCAAACAAACAAAAACATACAAATGGCGTCATGTTAATGAATTAGCTGGTCGTAAGGCTTTGAATGAAGTGCAAAATGTAGGGACTGCGTTAGTGCTAAACATGTCACTAGGCATGTGATTCCTTCACTAATGACAGGATTAAGGCATGGATTTATTTATGGTTATTAATTATTATATAGTCAGGCACCTTTAAGATCCATTCATTTAGACTAGAAGGGGCTATATAAAAATGAGCTATGAAATAAAGTTAAATAGTATGATTCAATTTAACATAACCTAAATGTTATTTTAGGGTGTTACCATGTTAAATGTTACCATGTTTTGATTTCAACAAGTTAAATTTCCCTTAAATCTAGCACATTCTGTACGCTATAAACTTATAGCTTGACTAGGTCAGCTGTTTTTTGCTTGCATATAACATATTTAGTCATAGTAATTTAAATTTTTACTGCTTTGATGTTAACTTTAGTATTGTCTGGAAGAATTGATTAAGCTTTCTGGAAGAGTGTGATGTTCAGTTAAGCGCATTTATATAAAGATTTAATATTCAGTGTTGTGGTCAGCCTGAGATGAAGTTGCATCATCTACTAAATTTAACTTCTTGATGTTAAACAGGAAGTGCAGGCAACAAGATGAGACTTTATTCCCCCTCTTTACAATAATGTCACAAATATAAGAAAAAAATTTATAGGACAATGCTTTTTCTTTCTTTTCTCAGTTTGGATCCAAATGATCAGAAGTCCCTAGAGGGAATGCAGAAAATGGAAAAAGAGGAAAGTCCAACAGATGCAACACAGGAAGAAGATGTGGATGATATGGAGGGAAGTGGAGAAGAGGGGGACTTGGAAGGCAGTGACAGTGAAGCAGCTCAGTGGGCGGATCAAGAGCAGTGGTTTGGCATGCAGTAGTGGCCTCTCATCCTGCTGCTTCTTTCGGCACTTGAACGTACCACTAGAGCTGTTCCTTGAAGAACATAAACTATGATTTTTGCAGTAACAAAGGACTTTTTTTTTTTTTCTTTTTTTTAAATAGACTCTGAAGCCATTTAACAGTTCTATGCATCTCAGTGCCATGAAGGTTCTTGATGCTTCTTATTTATTAAGTGTAAGGGACTAACTGTGTTGGAAGTTATTTGTAACTTTCATTTAAAAAAATTTCCTGCTAAAACTAAAAGCATTAGAATCTGAAGCGTGTAATAAGCCTCTTGTTTATGGTGAAAACAATGTCTAAGTTCTGTCCAGGCCTAAGTGTGCTTGATCAGTCTGTAAATACAGTGGTTTGTACTCCTTTGTGGAAAAGGTCTTATTCTCTTGTTTGTCTGCTACCATTTGGGCTCACACTCCTGTTGAAGTCTGGAGGAGTTGCTTGGGTGTGGCTGAAAGCAGCACTTTTCTCTTGCTGTGTTTGTTGCATTGATTTGTCTTTTTGTAAGGCATTACACGTGCTGTAAAGACGTTTGGTACCGTAGCCAGCTTTGATTTAGAGGACACTTTTGTAGCTGACCGATTTCTGTGTGTACAGAATTGAGCCAGCATTGGAGAATTACAGTCGTTTCCTCAATCCTTACTAAACCCTGTAATCACTTAGTCTGTACATGAGCGTTTATTTTTAAATGCAGTTTAGTTTTATTTTGGTATGTTACTAAAAGGTTTTACAGCGGTGACTCAAAGCACTTCACATTCTGTATACAGCACTGACATTTAAAATTATACAAAAAGAATTCATGCCTCTTCACTTGCATTGCTGTAGAAATGTTAAATTATGCAAATACACATATTGTCTTGTTTTTGTCATGTTTGTAGACTTCATGTTTTTGTCAGGTAATATTTGGATTCATGTGTTTTCCCTCACCTTTCGAAGCAGAGTTGCATTGCTTCACATACAAATTCTCAACATCAGTGTTTCAAGGGTGACCTCGTTTGTTTAATCATAGAAACTGTTCTAGTTCTGTGGGCTTGATGTGTGGGAAGAGGAATTAATTCTTGCTCTTATTTTTCTTACCATTCTGATTTCCATACTCTTTACTAAAATATGTATTTTTATCTTTATATTGGCAATTTGATTCCTCTTGTATTTATTCTGTTACCACAGGTATGCTGGAGCACACAGACTGCTGTTTTACAAAGCTAAAAAATGGGTTTGGGTATCACTTGGAGGAAAAATGGCTACTTAATAAAAACACATGACATGGAAAACAAGCTTCACCCTAGCTGTAAATGTATAATGCCAGATAAGGGTAAAATCTCTCCTGCTGTCATGTGCGTTACATCAGTCAGAAGAATGCACTACAAAAAGAATAGAATTAATTTGCCTATTATAGTCTATTTTGAAAATATTTTGGTATGTCACATCCGATGAAGGAGGAGTCTAATAGTTTATCCATTTTAAAAAAAAAGAAAACATCTGGGTATCTCTGGAATTTTGTGGGCTTTAGACTTTCCAAAATATAAAATTGAATTATGGTCATTTGAAGGCTATATGGGAAGAATAGAAAAAGCGTGTGCTGCTGTCTTGGTGATGGAACTGGCATAAGCTGTTCCTGCTCTTTTATTAAACAAATACAGTAAATGGCTGTATTTCAGTTAGAGCAAACATTTTGTTAATTGCATTCTGGTGGATGAGAGACCTGCTCCTGTTCACCTCTTAGGAAGAATCTATTTATACCATTGCTGTGTGGTACAGTGAATAGATTCCAGCTCACTGCATGGCTTTCATAACAGAAGGAAGTACACATGTACAAGCAAATTCAAAGCATATATCTTTTTTTTCTTAAAAAAACAACCTGCTTTGTTCTCTCCACGCACTCAAGCGCTCGTCAGCTTGTGTTCTGTATCTGGAATTTGGGTAGTAGCTTCATTAGCTTTCTAGTTATATTCCAAACCTCTATTGTGGATGAAAGAACGGAGTTCTTGATGTTATTAAACTGAAGAAAGGCCGTGTTTAATTTTGATGAGAGAAGTCTACAAGTTATGTGATGTATATTTTGCAAGCTGCTCAGCCATTTTATTCTAATGATTCCTTTAAATAGGTCATTAAGTGCAGATGGAAACCACTGGCCTTACGCATTTCTCTGAAACATTTACATATAACAGGAAATCAGTGAACCACAGTTTTACTAAAACCATTCTGTAGTATGTTTGCAGATAATCTTGATAACCTCTCCTTTCAGAACAGATGGGAAACCAACTGCTTCAAGATGAGTGTGCTGTAAAGAAAACATCAGTATGCTTCCATGTCGCTTTAAGAATCAAGTCCAGGTACACCTAAGAACACCTTAAGATCACTGTCAAAATAGAGTTGTCTTCACTGCTTTGTTTTTCTGAGAATTTGGCTCCTTATTGAAAGTGAAAAGTTCCGTCAGATCCGGCAAATAATACCTCTGTAAGGGCCTGATGTATCGAGGTTTGTAGCTTTTCTATGGGCTTTGCTCATAGTTGTGCAGTGAGTGAGTAAGGAACTTTAAGATGCCATACATGTCGAGTGCATTTGGGATTATATAGATAAGATATATTTAGCACCAGCTTCAGAATCCTAGAGGGGTTCTTTGTGCCTGTTAATGAGCCTTCATTAGTGCTCTAATTTTAGAATGGGATCTCTCGTTTTGTGGAGTTCCTGTATTCTCAAATTCAGTTACTGGTATTCTAGTTCAGAGAATATAACAATTAGCCCGTAATAAGCCACTGACCTCATTCTGTCCCTTAATCATGTGCTGTGCACCCTAGAAGAAAAGATTATAAAGCAAAAAAATGAAGGTCAGGCTGCATCAAATCTGTGATATAAGCTCTCCAAAGTGAAGTGATCTGCAGGTGAGGCAAGAGAGCCGTTGCCATCCAGTTGTATTGTCCAGCACGTCTGCAAGCATCTAGTCCCTGGGGGCTGGGTGAGGGTGGAGTGCCTGTGTTTGCTTGAAATCCTTGGCTTTAAATCACAGATGACATTAGTAACTTTTAATTTTTTCCTACTTTGCGATAGAATAGACAGAAGTGATGCAAAGGGACAGAATTTCTCCAAACCTTACATAGACTTGGGTAAGGGCTAAAAGTCTTAATTTACCAGAGTCTAAAAGCAGCACGCATTCACGATGTGGCTAGGAATTATCTAAATAATGCATGGTCCATAGCAAGAGATTTGCCCATGCTTTCTTCTGTAATATGATGATAACACGTGAAATACTGGCAGTGTTTCTAATTCTGATTTCCAGATCTTGGGAATCCAAGAATTGCAAAGCAGATATAATAGAAGGAGCTGAGGACTGCTGGCCAATATAAACGTTTCCTGTCGAATTTGAGGTGCTTCTTCCCTTTCTGTTACTGCTGATTATAGAGAGATTTCTGATTAACTAGGACTTTTTTTTCTAATACACACCCCCCCTCCCTTCAATAACTGTCTTCCTCATTAGGCCTGTTTTTGTGTGGTGCTTCTTCGCTCCTTGCTTTTTGGGAGCTCAGTGATGTGGAAACTGATCCATCTGCAGAAGCAGAGAGTATTTCTTATTCAGCAGCCCTTATTTCCTCACTCAGATCTCAGCGGTAAGAAAATCTCAAAGACTGACTGCCACTGTAATTTCAAGTCACACACAAATATACCTTAAAAAAAAAAAAATCTAAATTAGTGCAGTCTCCAGGGATCTTAAGCCCACCTAACATCACTAAACTTGCTTAAACTCAGTATAAACATATGATTTCAAACTAAATATCCTTAGGCAGGGCTTAAAGTAGTCTATTCTAGATAATGTATGTTCAGTACTGCCCATCAGTAAATTGATACAACTTTATGTAGTGCCCAGCAGAAGTCAAGTACATTGCAGTTGATTTTGCAGTAGTTTCTTCATGGAAAGGATCTGGTGTGGGCCTAAAGAACGATTCCCTCGCCCGTTAATGTTCGTGTCCTGCGAGGGTGACAGCTTGAAAAGTAATCCTGTGAATTGATGCCTGGACCTACCTCCAGAGTATTGCCACTCCTCTCCTATCCTCCTTTTCCTTTTTAACTCTGCAAACCTTTTTGCTGCTTTTTAAATTATTTTTTTTTTAAATCCTTTATCTGTTCACTCCATAGCCCTGTGAAATGTTGAACAGTTTAAGCATGTCGAGAAGCAGGGGCAAGAACTGTAAAGCTGTTGTTGAATTGCTGGAGCTGTGGCCTAAGGCCTTAGTGGTAATTAACATGTTTGTGTCGGTCCAGTAACCAGATGTGAGAGGGAGGGGTAACGGGGCAGGAGGAATGCTGGCCTGGAAAGGGGAGAAGGGGGCTGCTGCCGCAATCCCTGCAGCATTCCTAGGAGTGGCAGGCTGGTCAAGATGTCAGTTGGAAGCCAGCCAAGATGAGGCAGGGAGATGCCTAGTGCAGGGTGTTTGCATGGAGGGAAGAAACATTTTTCTGGTGCAAACGCAGCTCAGGGAAAGTAAAACATTGATGTGGGGAACTTCAGAGTAACAATATGCACATTAAGCAAAGCCCTTTGGCTAGTCCATGTCTATCGCTATTGATGACAACAAAATAGAATAAGCTATTAACTTACTGTCTTGAGCCTTGAGGTTACTTTGCGAACCTCCATGGCTGTGCAATGCTGGGTATGGAATGTGCAGGGGAAGCCTCCGCTGTGGTGGGTCACTGACGGATGTTTATGCTCTAAAAGCCTCCCTTTCAAATAGCTTCCCCAGAGAGGCCAAGGACTTTGTTAGTTTGGAGATCAGATTCCTTTTCCTCCTTTATCATCCCATCAAAACACTGATGCATGCAAATTGAGTGATGGTTTGGGGATCTAACAAGAGCAGTTCAGTTCCTGACTTATGAATTTTAAAAGGGATCAAATTTTCTACAGCTGGCCTGTCACAGACAGTACCATTTCTTAAAGGACAACAGATGCCATCTACTGAACTGCCTGCCCTGCGGCATCTGTTTGACCAGAGCGCGGCATGGCAGGGAACACCGACCTTGCATTCTGAATGTTTGCCTGTGGACACTTCAGCTATCTTTTTTTTTGCAGCTGTCAGCTGTACGTTCCAGAGCGCTGTCAGCCTTGTCTAGAGGACAAAGCAGGGAAAAGAATCCCATGTCCTGAGACTTGGGTTTGATATAAATTTCTTAAATATTTACAGAGAACAAAAAGTCCAATTAAATTGAAGTAGCTGGACGGCCAGGCAGCAGCAGCACACTCTGCTTAGCTAATGGGGGGTTTGGTGATTTGGAATGTCTCCCAGTTGGGCTCCCTGGGCTGGGAGAGTTTAACGGCTGGCAGAGTGAGCTACGTACGTTGGCAGTTGATCCAAGAGCTTGGGTTGATCTGGCAGCACAAAAGGGCCTGTTCTGTGCTGGAGAGACGACGCACTACCCTGTGCTTTGCTGTAAAGGCTGTTAAGATGCCAGCTCTTTCCCGGAACTTATTTAACTCTAAAAATTCTCTGAATTTTTGTTCCTGCTTTTTTCCTAACATTTAGTGTATAGCATATTGTGTTATTCCTTGATGGGCAGTATGGTTTGATGAGCTGAACCTGGTAACTTGGATTCATCCTCTTGGAGCACTAAGTAGTTTTCCAGGAAACTTAAGCATGATGACATCAGCAGAGCAAGAACAGCAACCTGCGGGTGTGCATTTTCCTTAGACTGGTCTGCATAAGCTGCTGTCCACGTGGTTCGTGAGACAAATGTTTGCCTGTCCGGAAGCCAGTAAAAAGCTGCAATCTGTGACCGAGGGGCTTTTTTGCCTTGTAAAACTTGCCAGAGTCCCAGTTAGCCAGCGATGGAGTGGGAAGATGGAGTAACATCAATTTCTGGTTTTCCTGTTGAGGTCCACAGTGAAAGTGAGATGGAGGCAGTGTTTGTGTGGACTGAATTGTGTGGCCTGGAATGCAGGCATCTGTTTAACTGATGAGGGGAAAGTTTGGCATTACTCAAAAAAACCCTGGTAATTCTTGTATTAGCCTAAGTTCTAGCTGGCCTGGGTAACTACTGGATCCAGGTGTGGCTGCTGGCTGTTACAAGAGGAGGAGTAGGGTATGGAGACAGGCCTTAACACCTCCTCAGCTCACTAGGACAGCTTTTAATAGGTAGGAAAGGAGGTAGCTCCAGCTAACCTCTCGGTGTCTGTTCTGCAGAGCATAATGTTACAGTGAAACTCAGCCAATTCGATAAGGCTGGGGGATTCTGTCAAGTGTTTGCTCCCCTTATGGAAATACAGGGAGCTGAGAAGTTTTAAGCACCTTCTACCCAGTAACGCTCCAGCCCTGGAAATATTTGAGTGTTTGCAAAAGGGGTTTAACCCTTCCTGTGCTGTGCTTGGATTTCTGCTTTTGTTCCTGCCGCCTCGATTGCCTGAAAAGGGTGATTAGGAAACAGGTTGGTTTAATCTCTTTTTGTGCTGTGATTTATCATCCATGCCTTGAATTCAGAGGATTTATGTGGTGGAAGGAAGAACATCCATCATCCAGCCTTAAATAGGTATAGAGACACTTAGAGCTAGCTAGAGGGATTCCCTGGGTAGGACACGAGGCTGCTGAAGGGAAGTGTTGCCTATCAGAGGTGGGACTTGGCGTTCCTCTCCCTGCCCTGAGGGAAGGGGAAAGCCTACGGCCTGCTCCGAACCCTACTCTAGTGCCAGTGCCAACCCAGGGAGGACTGCCTTTGCACTGGGCTGTTCGCAATGGGTAAAAGAGGAACTGAGTAACTTGGTGGGGTGGTGCCAGTGGGGCTTTCACTGAGATGGAATCATCTTGGTGCAGACTTCAAAAGCCAACGCCTACCGTGCAGCTGGTGAGGGGAGCTCTTAATCCCATTAGGCTTTAAAATCAGAGCGTCAGCAGCTCCATTTTGTGAAAGGTCGGATGTTGTTAGCCTTTCAAAGTACATCTGTCAGATAAAAGCCCTTCTGGTTTATGTAGGGACCTCTCTAATGAGCACATGGAACCTGATGAGGTGCAGGGAAGAGCTAAATGCTGAGCTGGTCTCACCAGCGCTCTGAGTAGACATAGAAAAGGGACTTCAGGAGTTAGAGCAATTTCCAAGAAGAGAAAAGTATGCTGGGAAGTCTGCATGCTCCAGGGTCAGCGTCAACTTGAGAAAGGAATTCAGGACGTCAGTTTTAGGTGCTTGAATGTCATTTCAACACCTTTATTAGCTCTGTCTTTCAACCCGGACTAAGGGAATGAGCACCTTGTTCCCTGCTGCGGTAAGCAGCCACTGGCAGCAGTAGCATTTCTCTGGTTTAGTTACGTGTGCTGCTGTAGATCAGTGCTGTACAGCGCGCACATCTGTTCTTCAGGCTAGTTTTGGCATGTCGCACACAGCATTTTGCTGTTTTATTGCGGAATCCAGTTGACACAATGCTGGGATGTGGGTAGAAATGACGGTGATGCTGTTTGGGGAGGTTCTGTAACATTGGGAGGCAGAAAACTTGTTAAAGCAGGTTCTGGGTGCTTTGGAAACTTGGCCTTGGTTTCTGACAGGCCACCTGTGGTTTGTGTGCCTTGTCTGATGGACTGGAGATTGAGTCAATGCTCTAGCAATTTCCTTCTGGTTTTCTTTTTGATCTATGAGAGGTTTGGGAGCTGTCAGCAAGAGCGGCATGGGGTTTGGAAAGCAGCCCGTTGTGTGTCTGTACTCTGGTTGGGGCTGAGGCTTCCAGCACCTGATGGCTGGTTTGTGAGCACAGGAGGGTGGCTGTGGCTTGGGTTCTTGTGCTGTCAGTTCCCTGAAGGGATAAAGCCCTGTGTGGGATGTCGCAGTAAGATGACAGTGCCCACAAACCAGAGGCTTAGATTTTATAATGATACGGGATTGGGTACCCATAACTTACAGCCAGAGGTGAACTGTGTCCACAGCAAGGTGGCCACTGCAAAACAGGACTGAAATTGCTGGTCGCAGCATGGTGAGCTGATGAATATTTGGCAGGAATCCCTGGAAAGCTGAAGAGCTCCACCATGAATACTTGTTGGCACGGCAGCCCTGAGTCAGCCCAGCCATGGGTAGTGAGGTTGTTCTTCCAGGAAGGGAAAGGAGACATTTTCGATGAGTTAAGGGGTGGGTAGGAGCTTTCCTGCCCATGGTTTGCTTGGTGCACGTCAGTCTTGTACCTAAACTGAAGGTCTGCATTAGTGCTTATGTCACGGCAAAGGAAAAACTTGACAGGAACTTGACAAAACTTGACAGGAAAAACTTTTAAGTTACAGCTTCTGTGTGGGGTGTCCTGCCTTGCTGCATGCAGGGCAGCAGCAAGTGCAAGAGCAAAATGCTTGGTGTTTTGCAATCATGGTGTGCTGGAGCTGTATGACTTGGTTATGAAGGCATGAGCTGGGTGCAACTTGATTGTTGTTAGCTGCTGATGTTATCTTACCCCGGCAGTAAAGCGGTGTTCCTTGCCTGCCTCTGTAGGAAAAATTGACTCTGCCACCTGCATAAATAGCAGGGGCTTTGTAGCAGCCTGGACTCAGTGAGTTTTGGGTGTTTGTTGTTTCTGAACTTTATTTCAGGTAATTATGGCAGCTTCTCTGCCTCAAAGAGAGGCTGAGCAGGACACACCAGGCGGGTCTTGGAGACTGGCCACAATTCAGAGTCGCTCTCTGGGTCTGCAGGAACATGGACAGTCCCTTTGGGCTGAGTGACATGCAAAGGGCAGCTTATACCACATGTGCCAAAAGCTCCCTCCCTCTCAGCTGCTTTCCTTGGGTTCCTGAGCCTACATGTGTAAAATCGGCCTAAAAGTGCTTTCCTTTGCCATGCCTGAAGAGGTAAATTTTACCTCTTCTCTGAAAGTTGGTGATGTCAGCAAAACCCCGTGTCTGGGTTATGTGCAAGCTGTCACTGCCCCAAAAGCACTGATTCCAGTGGAGGGGTCCAGGTGGTTCTATCACGCTGCACACTTCCAGCCAGCAGCTCCAGGAGGGGGAACTCTTACAGATTCAGGTATAAGGGGATAATCCTTATAGATTCAATCCCCACTGTCTTTATTTGCACAAATGACAGGGACTTGACCTGATTAGGCAAATAGCCCAAGCCTGCTAAACTGATGTCTGATGGCTTCTCTGCATGTCCACGTCGTTAAATTTTTGGGCTGAAATATTTTAGAAGAATGCTTTGGGTGCTCCAAGCTCTGCAGGCTGAGCAGAGGGTGGGTTGCTAGTCGGTCTTCTAGTGTACTGTGGCTTTTCCTGTGGCTTTTTCTAGCTGAGATTGCAAAGCAAATTTGCCACCTCTTCCCCCAGAGGGTTTTCTCCTTTCTTGCCCACCCTCCTGGGGGTGGATGCAGGTGCTCATCACACACAGATTCACCTTGCTGTAAAAACAGGGCTGTCTTCTGCCCTCTGTATTTAGAGTTTGATGTAATGTATCTATAATGCCTAATAACTTGAGCTGTGGGGAACTTTTCTCCTCTGTGGCTGTCACTGGGGTTATCCATGCAATGCTGTAGAGCAGGGGTTTGCAGTGAGAGGAGGAGGAGGGGGAAGATATAGCTGCTTATCTCAGCATTTCTTACCACATACCCCACACTCAAGTACCTAACCACCCACTGAGCATCACATTTTCTTCATATGGCTGCACGCACAAGTGCTACTTGCAGTTCATTTGGGTGACTAGGTATGAGTTAATCTTGCAGATAATTTTAAAAAAGTTTAAAAACCAGTTCAGAGGTCGGGCTGTTTGCTCACCCGTGAGGTGCTCTCTGAACACAGAAACGCCAAAACCACTGTGGAATATAACTTGCTGTGACATCAATGCAGACAGAGCGAGAGTTGTTTTCTGAATAATGACTTCATAGCAGTGCTGATTTGCATTTGGTACCAGTGCTGGTAGCATGTGTTTCTGCAAGTTGGGGGGGAAAAACCCAAACTGGGCATGCGGCAGGATTAACTTTCACATGGATGTGTTGGTGGAGGGCTGAGAGACTGGCCTTCAGCCACCTGCTGTTGAGAAAGAAGTGAGCCTCATTTTCCTCCCATTGCTTCCTAATTAAAGCAAGGCTAGCGGTTATGACAAGGGAGGAGGTGCTAACAGGCAGTTTCTTCCACTATGTTCTAGACAAATGACTTCAATCATTTAGCTCAGGTGTCTGTGTAAAGTGCTAACAGGACATCTGCTGCTGCCCTCGGGTGCTCGCTGCACCCGCGCTGCCTGCAGAGGACCAGTGCGGAAGGCTTGCTGGTGACAGCACTGTTGGTGTGTGCTGAAGAGAGGCTATAAATGAGGTGGTGGGAAGAGCTGCTGTGGTAGATAACAGCTGAGTGCTGAACTCGGTTCTGACAGCCCCAGCCCAGAGGTTAGGAGCCGAGCTCAGCTTGCTTAGAACAACACTACCATAGTAGGAAGCAGGAGCGAGCAGCTCGGCTCTATGTATTAGTGCATCCTTCACCATCTTAAAGTTTAGCTGAGCAATGGAATTCAGCTCTAGTATTTTTAAACCTCACAGAGTTGTGCTTGAAGGGTCTCAGACATGTCACCTCGTTTGGATAACTGTTTGCCAGCAGTGTGCTGGTATCATGGGCTGGAAGTTAAGAGGCATTACATATAATTTAAAAGCCATTACTGAAGTCGGCTGAAGTTGCATATTCAGAGAGGCTCCCCCTTCTCTTACTCCGAACAAAACTTAGTCTATGGGCTTTGGAGCAGAGTGTTAAAGGACACTTGGCAAATCCAGCTTTTACGCTTGGAGTGCTTTAGTCTTGCCTAATACTTAACACCGACTCCTGCCCCGCCAAGTTTGTCGCAGGAGCTGCACTGCTGGCAGAACAGCCCCTTTTGGGGAACAGAATAAGCCGTAACTGATGGCAGCATTCCCAGCAGGCAGCTCCTGGGGGATGTGCTGCAGCAAACACACCTGGTTCATCATCCTGTTGCCTATGGAAGGGGGAAGAGAGCAGCAGCTATGTCAGGTGGGGGCAATTTAGAGAATAGAAAAGGACAAAAAATAAAGATGTAGTTGGGAAAGAAATGTTTATTTTAAATTCTCAGAGGGATTTTACAAACAATGGAGCATTTTAAAAAAACTGAGTGATGAAAGTACTTGACAGTGTCCCTTACACACACACACACAAGCCCCTGGACGGAGGAAATCACACCAGCGAGGAGGTCAATACTGCTGGAAGAGCAGCTGGCATCTGCATAGTTCTAGGAGGAAAGAGTGCAATGGTGTTGGTGCTAACAAGTGTCATCCTGGCATTAATATAAGAAAGCACTGAAGTACGTACACATGTACCTGCGGAAAACAAAGTGCATAAAATAACACGCAAAGTATGTATTGTAGAATAAATTTATTTACCTGATACAAATGAAACTAGGTGTGATGCTTCTTACTGTGAGCATGTAAATAGACAATTGATCCTATTTACAACTTGTAAAAGGTCATACATGCAGTTGCGGTAACTGGCTACAGTCGGTTGTTGCTTTTTAAATAAACGCATCACAATATTTTGTATTGCACCAACATCTGTCTTACTGCCTTAGATTTAAATAACTTACATTACAGTGCAAGAAGTTGATTTGCACACATGATAAAAAAAATTCCAAAGTTATGAACTGGAGGCTTACGGTTTAACATTCACCTGTTATCTTTTAAATGAACTTTATAAATAGGATAGCATTGTACATAAGCTGTTATAGAATGTTTGGGTGATACAATACAGAGAAAGATTTGTCTACAACCGAAGGCATGCATTATTTTGATATTGTACATTTTATAAACTGGCATTTTACATACAGAAATATGGAAAAACTGGCTGACAGCTCCGCAATCCTTGTTCAAGGACAAACAAACTCTTCTCCATGCAGCACAGAAACCAAACTTCTCTGGAGAGAGTTTCCGAGTCGGTAAGCTATATTGCACGTTTGTACATCTGTATAATGAAGTCCTAATGGTACCACACGTTTCTTCCAGAGAGAACACAATGAGTTTTGTTTTAGGGAAAGCAAAGAATCTTTACACATGATACATGCAGAAGTTTTGGTAGATGTGTTGCTAAAAACACATGCACGCAACAAAACAACCTTACATTTCTGCAAAATTGTTTAGGAAGCGATTACTCCAGTATTGCTGAAAAGGAAAGAAAGAAAAGGCATCAGTTAATGAAAGGATGAATGCTAAGTATCATTATACAAGCAAGACTAAGATCAACAGTGACAGAAGAAAGAATGTTAAGTTCGATAACTGGCTGCTCTGTCATTGAAGGGACACTCTCAGGTTACTTTGTTCTTAAAGCCTAGAACCCTCTGGGTTATGGCTCAGCTCTGCTGAGTGCCGCAGAGCTCCCTTTATCATCAGCAAAACCAGCACTTCCTCCAGAAGACTGCAGTGAAAGAGAATTAAGACGTGTTCAGATAGCTTTTGCCTTTCTCTGCCTGACTAGCGGCAATAGACACGTCTCACTTATTTGTAATTTTTACTTTCAGGTTCCATGCTACACAGTTTGAGCTCAAGTTTTTAGGAACTTCAAGGGTGTTTCTCTAATCAGGCATTTATATTGCAAGTTTGGCCCCAAAGTGACCTAACAATGTCCCTTTTCCAAGTTATGCAGCAGCTTATTCTGGGAAGTAGTAGGAAAGCTTTGAAGAAGTCATTAAACTACACAGATTAATGCGTAGGCAAAGGGTAGAGTACAACATAATAAAGCTACTCCTGTACTTTACCCCTAAAACACAGCGTAAGGTTAGCCTTGCATCTAGGAGAGAAGAACAGTGTACTCTGACCCCCTAGAACTTGATGGTGGCTCTTCAAAACACTGCTTCGATACTATAAAATTTAGGCTCTCCTGCTAAGATTTGAAAATGCATATTAATGTAATTAAGGATGTAATTAGCAGAGATTAGGGAAACAGTTAATGGTTAGAGGTGCAAAAAAGTAAACGAGACAGGTGCAAGACACAGACAACTTTGTATCAGCTTTACCTCCCTTCATCTCAGCAAATTCAACCATCTTTAAGCTGTTTACCATGTATACTCTGTGCATCGGCTGTGTTCTTGGAACAGTGACAGATGACTGCTGTACTGCATTTTATCATCAGATCAAAAACTCATTTTCTTACTATTAGACTTCTCCAAAATAGCCTCTCTACAAACACAAGCCTTGCAGCATTTTGACAGACTGGTATATGTTTTTCTGCAGCCTCTTTCATACTTATTTATTTGCAGTAATACTTTAGGAAACCAAGTATGAACTATTTTTATCGCTTGGATGCCAGCAAAAAGGAGCAGCTCATTGTGTAGCTCTCACACAGTACTTTGAGTGACTCACATTTGAAAGCAGAGAGGGCCCGAGGCACTATGAAGACAGAAGCCCTTGTCTAAATATTTGACATATGGCTGCAGCTGCCCGACCATTTTCTTTGCTCTGATTTGGATCAGGCTTCAGGACACCAAATTCAGGAGCAGCTGCTCCCATACCAAACCCCACAGGTTCCCCAGCAGAAGCTGATCTCCTTCCTGGTGTTTCTAGCATTAAGGTAGCATCAACCACCTAATTGATACTTTCTAGTGTGAGAGGTGGATAAGACTAGTAAGTGGCAATATGTGAGGACATTAACAAATCTGGAAAGCAGCAGAGATAAAAAAAGCTCAGGGAGATGAAAGCAAAAGGAAACAAAAAATATGAAGTTATTCTCTAAAAATGCGGTGAGAGAGAAAGCCTGGGTAACTGTCAAGTTATTTCTGCTTAAATAAGTGCTTCCATGTATATATTCACTGGGCTAAGGCACTAAAATAGGAGTTACCTATTCCTATTCCCAGATGACCCTAGTACAGTGAAGAGGCTGGAGAGGAAGTATGTAGGGAACAAAGAAATTGAGAGTTTCACCTTTGAGATGTTACCAAGTAAGTCTATTCTAAAATTAAGAGTCTCCCCTTTTTGGCTTCTCTAGATGAAAGGACCGATAGCTGAAGAGTGACAGGATCTACACAGTCAAGGATAAGCATTTTAGGTAACACATCTTCTTGCAGTGCATTACTAACCTTGCACTGTATTTCTGGTTTCTATAATTGAAAAGCCAGGCCCATCAGCTAATGCCAGGAGCACACTCAAGCAACCTGCTGCAGCCAACTCAACTGAGAAGGGTTAAGATCAGATCCACAGCGCTCTAGCTCCAAGATCACAGGAGAGCTTGCAGCAGAGAGTGGTTTTTGGGGCAGGGTGCTTCACTGCCTGGGAGGAAGCTCAAGGTGGGTCTTAACATTTGTCCAGTCCAGACCACACAAGGGTGGTATTTACAATGTAGTGGCAACACTTGGAAAACAGGAGTAGTGAAAGCATAGCAACAGCTGCCATTGAACCTGAGGTAAGTGCTCATCTTGGGGAACCCTACTGCTCCACTTCTACAGGAAAATTTGGACAGCAAGACTGGGAGAAGTAACAGAAAACCAGAGTAGATTCAGATTGCTTGGGCTTTTTAGGAGCACCTTATAGAACCTGACTGTTCCCATAACTTCAGGAGTCCAGAGGGATAAATACCACTCCATTTACCCACCAGTCCAGCTTTCAAAGGCAAACTCCAAGGAACACAAGGCCCTAATGCAAGTGCCCCTGGGCCATACAATATGAGTGAGCTTTCAGATGTCAGTATGGAAATCCATGGCACAACCAGTAAAATTCCTCTTCAATACAGAGATCCAACAAAAAAGTTGTTGAAGACTGAGTTCTACTCATTGACAGCCATTTTCCCCTTCAGCTTCTTAGAGACGGGGAAAAAGAAGGCATAGAGCAGGATTATTTGGGATAATAGACAGGAACAGGATTGTACAAGAAGCAGAACCATTCATGGTGACAATCAGGTAAGTGGCTTTAAGAAGACCAACACGGTGCTCTGGGGTTTCACACAGAACTGGTGTTCAAAGAGTCAGTGGCATTCCTGCCCTAGAAAATGTTTGTTGATCATGTTGGGAACACATAAAGCTTGCTAGCATTTCTTTCCGACAAATATACTTGCACATATTTTGATCAAGGAATCCTAAGTGACATGACCTATTATTTTTCTGTTTCAGGAAACAGGGACAAGTTTCATATTGCTCATTTATTACTGATACAGTGAATGGCCAGTGCTGGCCATCGGTTTTGTGGTACGCAAAACCTTGGTTTGCCAAAGCAAACCATGTTTCCACACTAAAGAGGCATTCAACAGGACTTAAGTGCTGACAGTTCAACAACACACCTACTACATCATCAGGTCCAGCTCCTCTGAGCCACTTCAGCATCAACGTAAACAAGTCAAAGTCTATATATGAACAGTGAGGATTCACAATGCAGTGCAATTTCAGATAGGGTCTATGTATTTTTTTGTTAGCATCTGTATTTGAAAGCTGGAAACCCAGCAAATTATCTGTGCCCACTGGATTCCAGCTGGCTCCAACAGAACACAGCTTTTAACGACCATTTTCCTCTATGAGGAATCAGAAAGCTGTTTGAACTTAGTTATTAAAGCAGACTGGGTGAGCAGCAGGTAACACTAAGTCTACAAAGACATAGTGACCCCAGTACAATTTTCAAATACTATCCTGTTAAGCTGAGACTGTTCTTTTGTCTTTTTGTATGGCCACTATACAAAGTGTTTCCACTTACTGGAAACAATAAGCTGTTTTTGCAAAGAGGAGTGCCTGTACTTTGAGCACTGCAGATACCAGAGACTAGGGAAGGGTGGTCAGCTTCGAGGGGTATCCCCTATTTCAGAGCAGGAAAAAGCTTTGGAGTAAACTGCACCTGACCTCAAGTACCAGAGTGTTTTGGACACTAAGCATTCATGTGAACAGCTGTCACTGTCTTAAGTTACAGATTTGTCCAATTTTATCTCAAACTTAAGACCAAGATCTGTAAGGTCTTGGGGTACTAAGGCTCCTGGGTACTATAAAACAAGACCTAAAATACCCTGATCCAAAAGCAAGTGTTTTGCCTTTAGAATCAGTAATTAGAGCTTCAGACCACGAAACAAAGTCTAAAGTGGTGATAATAATGTAGCACAGCAGTTTGACAAAACACAGCATGGGAATGAAGGAAATTACTATTTATTCTTCAACATGTATACAGCATATGCTATTTTACAGCAAGTCACCACTGGCATGGTGAAATGGAAGAGAGATACTCACTTTAGTCGATGAAAGTTGGAAGGCATTGGAGAAAAACACCACAGTTAGGACTGTTAATGACTTACACGTTGTTGATACAGGACTGAATCTGAAAACATGCTTTAACATTTACCGTAATAATGAAGGTGGTTAGTGCCACATTAAAATAAAAATAGTTCTATACAATATGTTCAATTTGGTCATGTGCTATTTACAGATTTTACAAAACACACACACGAGCTTGTTACTTCAAGTCAGGCTAACAACAGGCCAGCAGAGTAACTCCATGTATACAACTGATCATTAGTGCCCTAAAAGTGTAGGAAATCCAATTTCTAGCTATGCAGTGCAAGTTATTTTTCCAGGTCTCATTACAAGTTTTGATCTTAAAGCAGGGGGTGGGGGAAAGAAGAGATCTGATACACGTAAATAGGATTAAAACCCAACTTAAACCCTCTTTTGAATTAAAACAGGTTGTGTTTGCTAAAAAAGCTTGTTTTAGATTTAAGCAGACAGAAGTAGCCCTCCCTATCCCTGCATAATGGGCAACACTAGCAAAATAAGGTCTGTTACAATAAAATACAATAGACAAATAAATAATCTTAAAAAAACCCCAACCCTACGTGTGTTGAGAGTGTGGAAGAAGCCCAGCAGGATGCACCTGGAATGGTATTTTCTGCATGAGCAATATTAGGCATACCTCACACAGAAACTGGTGTAAACAAGGACAGTCAAGAACCAAGATTAAGGGAACAGGAAGAGCAGAAACCGAGAAGAAATCCTGACTGAGGTAGCAGTACTCTCTACCCAGCGCATAAAGTTCTGCTTACAAATAAAACCTGACTATGACAAATTAAGTTTGGATGATCATGCAGAAGACAAACAGTTACATGCTTTTTTAGTTTTAGACGACACACATTCATTCCCTAAAATCTGCTGCCAATTTAGTTTGATAGTGTCCGCTGGCTCACAAAAAGTAAATTTTTTTTACATGATGAATAGACTATAGAACAGAACACTGTACATGCTTTTCATCTACAAAAAAATATTTGCATAAAATAGTGTTAGTTCTCTGTACATGTCAATGGACACTTTAACTGTGTATAAAAGAGGAATATATTGCCCCACTGAAGTCAGAAAAAGCAAAAAACCAAAATCTATATGAAACCTCCATCACCGGCAAATATGTTCATGTGAAAATTCAGCAGAAATAGACAGTTGCTCTAAACAATAAAAAAATTAAGTTAAACTTTTTCCTTAGAACGTAAAACTTGTCACCATGTCAGTCAAGACCAGAACATATCACTAAAGTTAGTGTCTGTGCTGTAAAGCCAGATAACCAAGGGCATAGTAATGAACACAAACGGCCAGGAAACTCCTTCGGTGCATGCTGACAAAGAACATGGTTTGGTGGCAGGCCGCACACTATCTTTACCAGGTTCCAGGTAGTTACGGGCCACGTATTTAAGTGTTTCATCCAGTAGAATGACAGGTAGTGAGATTTTCAATACCATCAGCCATTGCGTCACATTCAAAGGTGTGATCTGGAAGATAATCTGAAAGAAGAGCCAAGCATTACATCTTTTCTCCCCCTCCATCCCTTGCCTTAAGCTCCAGACAAGTTCTTGGTCTATCTCCAAGTTCAGGGATGGGTGTCAGATACATGCACTTACTGGCAGCGGTTCCACATAAAGAATAAGGAAGTGGAGTGACATGGACAAGCAAATAGCGCCCACCAGCCAGATGTTTTCCCACGGGGGCATCCTCATCAAGGATTGATTTTCTGATAGACTGCAACAGAAACATGGTATATATGTGTACATAAGATACCAACAGGAAATTCAGTGAATCAGAAAATGAGCTAGAAAGAAAGGAGCATTTATCCCAGTCATGAAGGGAAGCAAGACACTAAGATATGGTTTATACATGTTGTAACTTTAAACTACCTTGGAAGTCTGCTTAGCAAAGCAGTCACAGTTCAGCTGCACTTTTTTTTTTTTTAAAGCTTTTGTGTTCCGCTCATTGCTGATCTAGTCTACCTCTTCTGCTAAGACCCCACATCCTCTCCACGGGAGGAGAGAGATGGGCAGGACAGCGTAAGACAGAATCCTCCCCAGTCTATTGTATACCTGGGGACCTAGCGCACTCACTTCTTCTGAAGTTCACTTAACTAGATATGAAGGTCAAATATTTGCACCTTCTTAGTGCTTGTTCTTAAATTCTGCACTTTAGATTCTCTCTGCATTTAGGCTATACTGCAGAAGAGGCTGAGATCCAGAACATCAGATGTAGAGCAATATCTTACTATGTAGGACTACCCCAGTACATTTGTATTTAAAGTTTATTTGTTTTTAAATTAACTGACCTCTAAGCTATTTGAAGAAAGATACCCTTGACATTGTGCTATTTAGTGGTTTCCATTTATAATCTAATTGGCTAAACCCTCACTCCCTTAGGGCAGGAAAAACTATTTTCCATATCTTCAGCATTCTTATTTTAGTTGTCCTTGATATCACTTTATACCAACATAGGAGAGATAATCTGATTGATTAAGCTTAGATTAGAAGTAACGGAAAACATTTCAGTTGCTCATGCTTAGTAAAATACCAAAGTGAATTGGCAGACTTAGAGATCTCAAATGTTATCTACGAGAGTCATTTTGTTTGCACTACCAGGATTCAGAAAGGAAATATGACTCATTCTTTATTAGCTGAGCTGTCCCCACACTATGAATCAAATTGCACAAAAGGTAAGATTTTGGCTAAGCTCTGCAGAAACTTCGCTTTCCTATTAGGACATACGAACCTGTTGAGAGCATTGCACATCTCTATGGTGACAAGCACAGAAAGCGCCATTGTCATTGGATATGGAGACTCAAAAACCACACAGTCGACACCAGAGAAGTCTGGATTGTCCTCTTTGCACTGCAGAAAATGGCTCTAGAACAGAACAACATGAACTGACTTCTGCAGCTTAACTTTTACAATGTAGAACAGGCAATTAAGAAATTAGCAGTGAGTATTATGAAAACAGAGCTTTCTAATACGACTCCTATAAGCACTGGTTTTAAACTTGCCAGCTTTAGAAAAATCCCCATTAGTCTTTTACTTACAAGACAACAGTTAGTCCTCCTAATTGTTTAGCTCAGGTATCCCACCTTTAAGCTTTAGTATTAAGACTAATTAATCATAATCAAGTTTTTACAGTAACAAGTCTGAAAATGTCTTGTTACATAAGTTGTAACCTACTTTTTTTACAGTCATTTCAAGTACAAAAGAAGCATGCACCTCCCTTCTGCCCCCAAAGATATTAAACTGAGCAATTACCAGCTGATAAAAGGTAACTCTTGGACCACCATCAGCAGCGATAAACCACCAAGCAGCAGCACCCACTGTGGCAGCACCAACATAACCTTAAAGAAAACAAAAGTGCTTTTTTACATTGTGAACTGTATGCATGAGGAGATCTCACTTGCCACACTTCAAATTCTACCTCAAGACCTCCAATACTGTAAAAAAAAAAAAAACAACCAACAGACTGCAATTAATCTGTCTCCTCTGCAAGAAATATGCTCCACCAGTTGTAATTTAAGTAACAGTTAAATACTGTATTAGATCAGCTTATGGAAGCTGACAGCTAGAACTTAAGGCAAACAAGGATATCACTTGGAGTAATCAACCTGCAATGTTTCTTTTTTCCTCTTAGAATCCAACGTGTCTGTACTTACATTAACTAATACTGAGGTTTATTTACTTCAAGATCTATTAAGTCAGTCAGGAAAATTAAGGCCACAACTTCTGGCATGAGGACAGTGTGATTTAAGTATCCACATAGATACTTGTTCTAGCTTTACAGTATTATAGCTATATTTAAGGTTTAAATCTACATCCAATCATTTCACAAATTGATACTCCTTTATTTTCTCCAGCTATAGCCATGCCAGCAAACCTGTTGTGTCCTTCTATGTAAGCACAAAAATGGTAGGTTAGACACACGACAGTTGTCTTTTTCAGATTTAGAAGTAGTTCTATGTAGGATCGCAACAGCTAATGCAGGTACTTATTCACTAATCCCTGGTCTTGGTTCTTCAATCCCAATCCCACAACATGCTCATCTTCCTAATGCTGACAGTTATTATTATTATTATTATGGACAAGCTAAGATCTGCTGTTTTAATGCTCTGAGCTATAAGTATTTTAGACTGGAATGAGTCAAACAGGAAAAGACAAAGTAGGTGACTGCTTGGGAACACAGGTCAGACTTGGCCCTAAATTCATCTGTTCCTGAAGGGCTTCTCTCCTTAAGGACTGTAATACCATCCACTACTGGACAATTTTAAAGGTCTAATCCACTATGGCAGTCTATAAAATTTCTAATGGTTTCCTACTTGTCAAAAATCAAATGATTCTGACCAAGTGGTGAATGTCACGCCAATGTTATGCAACTAGGGCTTTTGGTGCCTCAGTTGCTACCCACAAGAAGGGAAAAAACCAAAACCACAACTTTACTGTTCTGATCATGGCACTGCCTACAAATGTGTGAAGCAAAGTGAGAATCTCAAAACAAAATAAAGGAAGAATACCAGTTCCACAGAACATCTATTGCTAGCTTTCAAGATTTCAGCATACAAGAAGATCAAACAAACTGCTTTCAAGTGGATCTCAAAAAAAATGTTCCTGCCTAAGTTTACTTAAAAAAAAAAGCTATTACTACTTACATCCAATAGCTAGGTAACGGAAGAAGAGCCATCCACTGATCAGTGGCTCTTTAGGGTTGCGTGGTGGCTTATTCATGATATCAAGATCAGGAGGATTAAAGCCCAGAGCAGTAGCAGGGAGACCATCCGTCACAAGGTTTACCCATAACAGTTGGACAGGAATTAGAGCTTCAGGAAAACCCAGGGCAGCAGTCAAGAAGATACTATAAAAAAACCCACCAGTTATAAGCTTATTCTTGTGCATGTACTTAAGTCCTTTTAACACTTATGCCTAAGCCTGTAGCATCAACTTCTCTCATACAGAGTTACCCATTTAATAACATGAGCTGAATATTCACATTCAGAAAACTAAAAACATGTTGAATAGCAAACACTTCTAACCACTGGCATAGAGGTTTTGAAGCATTACCTTCTGGTAACTTCAGGAATTGAAGAGTTTCTGCTTTAGCCTTGTTTCTTCCCACTCTACTTGTCAATATAGTTAGATATATAGATATATGTGTTAATGGCTCGCAAGCTGCTTTCTAAAAGACACTAGAACTTGTGCAGATATAATAGCATTTTAGCTCAAACAACTAAGCTTCATTTAGCTAGGTTACTGCTAGTTCCTGCAAAAATTTAATGAGCATTTAGCTTTCATGGTTTCAAGCCTGTGTGAATAAATAGAACAGAAACAGGGGCTGCAGCAAGAGCCACATGAAGGACAGCTTTAAAGTTTACAAGAAACAAGGCAAGACAATTGCTGTGTTATATTCCACTCTGGGAAAAAGTATGCTTTGATATAAACAACTGCTAAGAGATCAATATTTACATTCTGTAACCAGAAATGCATTCTGTGCCATTGGGTCACCATTCCTTCTAAAGACCATTCTTCTGTAACTTAAGGTTAAACAAACCTCTAAGTTAAATCTGTGGCTAAGTTATCTGATATACCAGATCTTGTAATACTTAAGTTTTTTATTTTCCTATTCTACAGAATTATTCTAAGTAATAGAAGTAATTGTAAAGTGTTTAACCACCTACTGAGCTAGAATATTATGTGCAATGCAATGTGGTATGCTACAATTCTCCAGTGAAGACTAGGCTAGAAGTATGCAGACTTCCACACCATCACAATGATCAGTTACCTGGAGAACCTGTTTCTCTGGTTTTAGTGGGAAATACTGGAAGTAAATAACTAGCTAACAAAAGACTCCATCATCACTACTCTAGTTCAAAGAAAATGAAAACATTTTAAACCTACCAGACAACTTCTCCAACATTGGAGGAGATCAAGTAACGGATGAACTGTTTCATGTTGTTATAAATTGCACGTCCTTCTTCCACAGCAGCTACAATAGTTGAGAAATTATCATCTGCTAAAACCATTTCAGAAGCAGTTTTAGCCACTGCAGTACCAGAACCCATAGCAATTCCAATTTCTGCTTTCTTCAATGCAGGGGCATCATTGACACCATCACCAGTCTAAAACAAGAAATTAAAGTTTAAAAAAAAGGAAAAAAATAAGGCGGGCACTTACATATAGGACTAGAAAGGTATTTTGTACTGGGTTTGGTTTTAGATCTTTAAAAATCACTTAAGTGCAGAACTCTTCTGAGGCTTTGAGTTCAGGAAAACACGGAAGTGTCTTCCAGAATGAGGCATTAGTCTAAACCCAAATTATGCCTTGTCAAACACAAAGTCTGCCTTTCAAACCAAGTAAACGTTCGATTACTCACCATAGCTGTAATCTCATCAAAAGACTGAAGAAACTCAACAATTTTAGATTTGTGGGAAGGCTCTACACGAGCAAAGCAACGGGCATGGTGGCAAGCGTCTCTTTGGGCAGCAAGTGAGAGTTCGTCAAACTCACGACCAGTAAAGGCTTTTGTAGAAACATCTTCGTCTTCCACGAAGATACCGATACGACGGCAAATAGCCACTGCTGTGCCTTTATTATCACCAGTGATCATAATAACTCTAATACCAGCTTGTTTGCACAACTTTATAGACGAAGCTACTTCGATTCTTGGGGGATCCAGCATACCCACGCATCCAACAAAGGTCAAGTTGGTCTGAAACAGGACAGCAGCAAGCTTTAGGGGAAGATCCTACAGATTTCTGACATTAGCAAAACAATCATTTTGCTCGCATGCTAAATATCTCTCAGCATAGTGACATTTGTTTTTGTTCCTTGTCCACAATATTCTGTGGTTCTACATCAACCAATTAAGACACTGAGGCCTATGTCATCCTGCCATTTGGTCAAAACCAGTGTACTACGCATGATATACTTGCTCTTATGTCAGGTTCCCCTCCCCCAAAAGGTTTACTTCAGAGGGCTTATCTGTCTCACCATACAAAATCTTCACAGTACTTCAGCTCTGATACTGAATTCAGACAGCGGGAGAAGAACTGAAAGTCGCAAGTCAATAGGCACATTAACAAGTAAGAAGTACATAAGAATTTAATGCTTTTGGAATCACAGTGCTAATGGTACTATCTCCACGATGGGAGGACACAGTTAATTCCCAGAGCATGACCACACTCTGAAATGGGATCCTACATTTCCAAACATATCTTGCTTTGAATGCACTTGTTTTATCAGTTAAATTGTGCTCTAGTTGTCAGCTTTGCAAATTTAATCTGCAAGCTGTCAAGTCTTTCTTTTGTAATCAGTACACCAGGAGCAGAGCACACAAGCCAAAAACTCTCATGCAACTCCTGTAATTTCCCCCCCGCCTTAAACCCTAGATACAGATTTCATTGGGAAGTTACAGAGTAGCTAACATGATCATCATGGACAGAGCTTTTGCAGCTGACAGTATGGAGGAAGGGAAGTGAACTTGACTCTCAAGAGTACAAAATGGCAGGTGTGTTTCATCACAAAATCCCCAAAGACGTCTTGCAGTTGAGCAATGTCAAACTGAAAACCATTAAAGCTGAAACCACAATGCAATTTTTGGAACATTTTTCAGAGTCAGTCTCTAAAAACAGTTTAAGGTATTATGATCCTGAGGACTTTGTGCGTGTACACAAAATAATACAATTTGCAGGTGGGCTTTTAAACTGATTTTTTTCTTGTACTTTTATCCAAGCAGCAGCATGTATACCAGCCACCAAGAACACACACAACATGCTTTTCTTTCAAACCCAAAATAAACTGGGGGAATGTAGTAGGAGTGACAGGTATCAAACCACAGAGTAGTCCAAGTTTTACCCCATAAGTTTCTTCAAGGAGATATATAGTGTCTTCCTAAACTGAGCATTCCCTCCACACATGTGGCTAACTATTGTGCCCGACATCAAAAGTACCCAGAAAGAGAATATTGTCAGATATAGCTTCCTCAAGGAAGAATCAAACATAAGGAGTCACCATTCTCCAGTGTGGCAGAGGGAGAAGTGTTAAAAGCATGTTTTACTAAACTTACCTCATAGTTAATAAAATTTGAGGAGTCCTCAAGATTCATTTCCTCTTTTCTGGGTGGATTGTCATGGGTTGCCAGAGCCAAACAACGCAGTGTGTCTCTACCAGTTCCCCATTCTCTAATGACAGACATTATTTTCTGCTTAATTCCTGAGGTTAATGGTATTTTAGCATTTCCAACACGGACATGTGTACATCTGTCAATTACACCTTCAGGAGCACCCTGCAGAGGCCAAAAAGTAGTAACTTAGCTTAGTAAATCTCTTTCCATTATAGCATTTGCTCAAATCAGTCATTCCGTCAACTTCAAGCTGCAGTTAGCTGTGCCATAATTTTTAAATATTGTGCTACCTTTGCAGCCATTCCATAACTACAATTTCACAAATGAGGAACTGACCTTAACAAACATCTTACTCATGGATGTGCGGCTTGGTTTGTTCGGTGTACAATAGACAGACATAGACTTTCTGTCTCTTGAGAATTCCAGAGTGAATTCTTTCTTCATCAGTTGTTTTATCACCTTTAAAAAAAAAAACAGCATAAAAATGCATTTAGATAATTCATACTACAAAACTCACTCCCCAAGGAATTCCAGATAAAAGAGTACTGACCGAGTTGCAGGCATTTGCACGTTCAATTCTAGAAAGTCCTTTCAAGTCTGTATCAAATACATTCATCTTTTCAACCAGACAGGTAAGCGCTGTTTCTGTCGCTTCACCAACTTTTTCATATACTCCCTTAGCCTTTAGTTAACAGAAAACAAAAACACAGGAGTTTACTTTAAGCCTCACCTGGAACCTACCAGAGACAAAAGTTCAAGTTTCACAATGGAAAAAAACAAAGCTTAACAAGACTTACTAAGGCTTATGAAACAAGCATGCCTATTTTTAAAAAGCAACTTTGAAGAGTATCATTTGTAGGAAATTTCAAGCCTTTACAGTCAAGACCAGCAGGGAAGGATGTCAGCATTTAAGTCATTATGAGATGTAGCAACCTTAAGGAGGCGAGGCAAAGCAAGAAAGCAGCAATGAATGCTACACACCAAGAGATCTCCAAGTTCCAGATTATATTTGCTGCTTGGCTTTAGTTTTTTCCTCAGTGTTCAACAAATAAATAATTCCCAGAGTTAATACTTAAGAGGACCTAAATACTCTCCCCTCCCTTGACTAGAAGAAGATTTACCACTGAAAGGTATTGCATAGATGAGAACAAACTTTTATCCTCATTCTCACACTTTCCTCTGTTCAGTATGTACTTACTTCGTTATAATCCAAAGAGGAATCATTACAGAGCGCACAGATCGTTGCAAGTTCCACAAGGCCATCATACTGGCTACATTTAATAAGTTTGTCATCTTTATGCCTTTCCAAAGGAAGAAAAGGGGGAGATTTCCATTAGTTATTTAGTATTAGCATCTCACCTTTTTCTGTTCTTTAATCCCTTTACTGTATTACCATTTAGTACAATGTTTGTTAGCTACGGACTTGGAACTACAGAACCAGAAAACTGTTGAGAAGGGCAGGTTTGATAAAGGTGAGTTCAGAAGTTTAGATCAAACAGTCATGAACAGAATGTGACATGATTATCAATGAAACCACTGAGTTATAAAACCTTATTTCCTCCAGTGACAGTTGTACAGCAACATAGAAGATAAGTAAAGAGTTCAGTGAAGACACATATGAAAGCAGTATTAGAGTATGGCACAGGACTTGGGAGGTCCAAGTAGGAGACGGGTATTGTCGGATAACTTGGGAGCTTCGCTTCCTTAGCCTCATTGCATATTCTGCAGATTTAGTGCCATGCATGAAATGCATGCACTGGACAGGCATAAAAGCAGATTTGGCCTCTAATTTCTTAAACCGTAATCTGTACTGTATGTGAACCTCATAAACCAATGAAAAGCTAAGTAATTTCACAATACAAATTCACCTAGAAAAGAAATACTCTTTTCTAGTAGTCATATACGCTTAATGATTAATATCCGAAGTCTTTAAAAAGAGGGAAGGTACTTTTTCCTAAAGTAATGCACCATTTAGGCATCACAAATAAGAAGCAACTTCTTTGCTTTCACTGTTGGAAATAGACAGCAAATGGATTAATGTTCTGGAACATCAGCATACTTCTAGTGTAAGCATAAGAGAATCAAGACAGTGTTCAATACTGTTATTTTCCCCCCTAATTAGCAAGACATAATTCATATATAACATCTTTCATTAAAGTTCTCAAGGAGGGGAAAAAAAGGGTATGGTGGTAGAAAGACATGGATCATTACTCCATAAGACTTCATAACGTAGACTGTGACATGTCTGATTGTGAAAGCTTTTGTTCAGTCTCTTGTAGTACTGCAAACAAATGCCAATGCTGTGTAACACCACATGTGAACAAAATGCATCTTAAACAACCAAGTGTGTTTGTTAAAGTTTCATTTTGCACACGAATCTACAGCCTTAAGCAGTGGCTTTAAACTCTCAACTCTCAAGTTCCCAGCAGCTCTCAGTTTGTCACCTCATCTACCACAGCTAATATTTCCTGTTTTCACCTGTTCTGAACTTGAAGAAAACCATCATACCTGAATATCCATAACTTGTTATACTGGGGTTTGGCACCCTACCCTCTCGCCCCCTGCCCCTTCTGCTCCTTGCCTGTGTGCTCCTTAACAATTTATGAAGAATGGCAAGTGCACATGGAGTCTGAGTTGCTGGGATCAGTTCTGGATAAAGGTTGTTTCTTTGGGTTTTTTTTTTTCTTTTTTCTTTCCCATGTTACACCCCCCCCCCTTAAAACTTCAGGTGTTTTGATTAGCTCAAGATAAACTCATTTGAAGGCCAAATGCTATCTGCTAGCTTTTGCCACAGTTCATTATTGTTAGTTTTATGCTCTCAGCTTGCAAGTAAGCATGCACACTGCATGTGCTGAGAGCCAAAAAACCTACTCCAAACTGCTTAATGATCTCCTAACATCCCTGGGAAATCAGTCAGTAAGAAATGTTTGTAATTTTCTATTCTGAATGTGTCTTAGGGGAAAGCTGTGTATCAAACACTTCAAGAGTAAGTGAAAAATGATTGATTTATTGGAAAAGCACTTAATGGTTATGAAATAGAGTAGGCTGCCTATACAGCAGTGGAAGACAACAAAACAACAACTATCAGGAATGGTTCATATCTAGAGCAGGTCCTGCTTTGAGGCAGTGCAATGGACTAGGCTGCCTCTTAAGGTCCCCATCAAACTTGGTTTTCAGTGACAGTTTGCAATCCAAGCTGAAGTAAGTCACCTTACTTTAAGGTCACCGATTTTAAAGCAAGCCATCCATAAATGCAGAAATAAAATCATCCCTAAAGGTTTGCTATTTTAGCTATTTGTGTCCTTATGCTCCAAGGATGTGGTATCACAGAATCACAGGTTGGAAGGGACCTCAGGGATCATCTAGTCCAACCTTTCTTGGAAGAGCAGAGTCTAAACAAGATGGCCCAGCACCCTGTCCACACGACTCTTGAAGGTGTCCAATGTGGCTGAGTCAACCACTTCCCTGGGGAGATTATTCCAATGGTGACTGTCCTCACTGTGAAAAATTTCCCTCTGGTGTCCAATTGGAATCTCCCCAAGAGCAATTTGGTCCCTTTCACAGAACATTCCTTATGAACATGAATGCAGTGCGATTAACATGCTTATTCACATTTCCCCAATTTCAGCAAGCAAAAATAGAACATAAACATACATTGATGACTGCCTTATTATACTCGACATCTGCTGCCACACACTGTTTTATTATTTTGTTTATCTACAGCTCTTGCGAGACCAGCTAAAGCATAATAGCTGGAAGCTTTACAAGCTCTAGAATGTCATCTTGCCTAGCCTAAGTAAATGCCATCTCCTGAAATGAAAGCAGAAGCTTTTGACAGCAATTAGCTTTGAAAGAAAAGAGAATTGGGAAATTAAGATTTCCAGCCACTGAGAACACGATGGTTTTAACTGCTATAAAAATCAAATAGAGATCAGTGAAGATTACATGGAGTCAGGGGCATGCATGTGAAACTCCACAAGGTTGAGATGTTTATAATAACTGAATCTCCAATCTACTTCATATATAGTAGAAATCTAGTCTATGAGAGACTAGACAAGCAGAAAGAACTCTAACAATCCAGTAAGATTCTGGAAGCAGAACCCTAAAGATTCCTGAAGTTGTCAGGATGAACCACCTATCCTGCTAGCGGGGACTTGCAACTGATAAAGTAAACCAAATGTACCATTCTGTTCCTAAGGGAGCAGGTTTAGCACCAAAGCCTGACAGAAACACACATATCTATTCAAGTACAGATGAACTGAGTTCAATGAACTATTAGGGGTAGGGGTTACAAATTTACAGTAACTTCAAGAATTAATGCCAATGCATTCATAAGATGCTTTAGAAAAAAAATCTCCTACCTTCTTCTAAGGCAGGGAAACTGGAAACACTAAGTTCACAGATTAACAGAGGCCCACCTCTTCAGATTTAGGCAGGTTTTTAAAAATTAAGTAAACCTCATTTTGAAGCACTGGGATAGCTAATTTTAGTCCAGGAAGATTTCAGTAAAATAAATAATCTCAACCCACCCCTAATTTATTTTTTGATTATCAAAGGGACACTGCAATATTGCAGACTGTATTAAGTTTCATGAAGGTTTACTTTTCTAGAATTTGACTTCCCTTTTACTGTTAATTACTTTCCCTCCTGCCCTTCAGTTTGCATTCTCACTAGATGAGCTTTCACTTATTAGCAGTCACTATGGAATATTGACTTTTCAAGTCTGAAGTAATAGTCAATGCAAAAACAGACAAATATTTAACTTCAACAGAACACTTACACTTCTCCCATAGGAGCATATGTTGAACCAGTTACAGTAAATTCATTCAGAGAACAGCTATCTCCTTCTACTCTGTCCAGGACAAACATCTGAAATTAGAGTTAGAAGTGTTACTGCCTTTGAACAACAATTAATGCAAGACATTTAAACAGGCCTTAAGCAAGCAGGCACAACAGGCAAGTTCAGGTTGAATAAACAAACTAGACAAAACCAGATAAAATACTCTGAACTTCGATCCCATATACGTTTGAACAGCTCCCTGTACTGAAGCACAAAGTACAGAAAACAGCATTTCTGCTTAACAGATCTCATTGAAAATTGAACTGTGGCACAAGTACATCAAAAGAGTTGAAAAACACATAAACTATGCACACTTAACTTCAGCTGTGAAGACTACTCACACATCCACTTGGCAATCCTGACAATACAAGTCTGAAGCCTAGGAAGAGCTTGGGTAAATAAATTCTCATGTGTAAGTTTGAAACAGCAGTTCCAATCAAAAGGGCAGCTTGGAAACTACCAATTCTTCCCAAAGTAAAGGTAAAGCATCTACAAATAGGAGAAGCTTCTAGATCAAAGAGGTGAAGTTTTAGGCAAGGGACAGACAATGGCCAGTTTCCCTTAATACCAGTCACTAAGTGAAAGTGTTTTCTGTCCTGGTTTTCTAGTTTGAAGTCACTTTGCCATCCAGTACACTGGTAGCTTAAAAAACATTCAGACAGCTCATGTGCCCTTCTAGCATGGGTCAAAATGTTGTTTTCAAATAAAGACACCAATTTTAAGGATGCAGTTGTACCCCATAAGACACCTGCATCTCAGGTTTTCCTTTGTTTCTGTTTGCTTTCTAAGAGAGCTGCAGGTAGAACCAAATCTGGGGGATGGAGGTAAAACCAGTGCCTGAAGCTGTCTTGCACTTATTATGACTTGCTGGAGTGGTAGTAGAGAAGAAAATGATTTCTCACTGATTGATAGTGTATCTTAATGGAACCTCTTATCCGTTGGTCAGTATCAGCCATTTTGCCATACCACATTTTATCAGCATCTTAATTTCCCATCATTGTGCCACCTTGTGTTTTAGGTAAGCATCTTCACAAAATACAGCCTAATAATTAGGTGTTCCACAACTGATCCGCATTAATGTCTGGAGTCCCTATCTTCAAAGTGATTTTAAAAAAATCAGAAAAGCTTGACAAGCTGATAAATTAAAAGCCCACAAAGCAGAGTAAGTGCATTCTCAGTGATACCACTGGAGGACATTAAAACAATCCCGCAAGTCTCTTCCTAATGCAGTATCATTTCTGACTGAAATGTTTTAGTATAAGGTTCCTTTGGACACTCAGGAGTTACTACTTAACATGAAAACTAAAACTACAAATGGAATTAATGTTGTAAACCAGACTTCTTAAAAAGCTAAGCAATCTCTCGCTCAGAGTGAAACCAAGAATAAGCGTATTTTGTTTACATGTATTAGGATTTTGCTGTTTTGCAAAATCTTGCAATTAAGGTTATTCTGTAGCTGTCAGAGGTTAACAAGGAACCAAGTAAGTTGTACTGCAGAAGATCTAAAACATTTAGCCCTCTAAATATAAGAGCAGAGCACTTTTAGCTTTTAAATAAATACAACTTAAATGATGAGTTAACCAGTAAGCCTTCTGCTTTTGGCATCTGCATGATGAAAAAAACCCCTGCAAAGACTAGGGCAGTTATGCAACTCTACTGCAAGTAACCTCCTCTGGAATACTGATGAGCAGCTGCTTTGTGTCTCCTAGGTATAAATACTACAATACTTAAAGAAGTAGGACAAATCAACCACCAGTTAAGAAGAAAAGCCATCTTCACATGAGAATAAAGTGCTTAAGGCTTACAAACTTTTGCCAAAAAATACTGGTGTGTAGTGCTCAACATTTACACATTTGGAATTCTTACCCAATGTAATGAGTCTGAACATTTGATGTCATAGAGTTGCTATGCCACTGAACATCTACAATTACTAAACAGAAGAACTCATGTTTTCTCAAAATTCCTACACAGCATAACAAGTATATGGGAAACACAAGAGAGCTGGCAACTGAACATGCATTATGTTAGGTGATTAGCTATAAAAGTCCCAGATTAATCAACACTAGAAAGAATACTGGGAGAAGGGAGGAGGGGCATGTAACTTACGCTTAACTAAAAATATGCCATACATTGAAGATGACCTTGGCAATGGTGGTGGCAGGGTCAGCTGCACCTCCAGTTGCCAGATTAGTCACACAATATTGCATGCTGAAAACACTATAGTGATCTACATCAGACCAATAGGAGCTATTGAAGATAACCAAATAAGGGTGGAACCACTCAATACTGAAAGTACTTTAGACTATTCAAGTTACTGCAGTATACCTTCCACCTTTTTCTCACTGCTAAGTTTCTCCACCATTGCCATCTTGATAAATTAAAGACATAGGTGTTTTACACTTACACACATCCTGCTTCTACAGTGTAAGTATCCTACCTGTCTGAAACGGGATAAATCATACTAAATGATTACCAATTGACTTGTCTGTCAGCCATTCAGTCTATGTGAAGCTGCTTGGAAACAACTTTCTCTTCCGTCAAGTGCGGGTACAGCTATTTTTGGCCATGACTAAATAAGGGAAGAGATAAAGCCTTAAACACTACAAAGTGGAAAACTGAATTAAAAGTGGATGCTTATCTTAGGAAAATAAAGCAAGATTTTGATTATATGAGAACCAAAAGACTCGCGATCAAAAGAATTCAAGCAATGCTGACTATTCAGAGTAGCTGAGGAGAAAAAGAAAAATAAAAGCTAATTCAACATACCCTGCAGACTGACATCTGATTTGTGGTGAGAGTACCAGTCTTGTCGGAACAAATAACTGAGGTGCAACCCAAAGTTTCCACAGAGGGAAGACTCCTAACAATAGCATTCTTCTTGGCCATCCTCCGGGTTCCAAGGGCCAAGCAGGTGGTAATGACAGCAGGCAGACCCTCAGGAATAGCAGCAACAGCAAGAGCAACTGCAATTTTGAAGTAATAGATAGCACCTCGAATCCAGGAGCCACCATGAACCGGATCATTGAAGTGACCAATGTTTATTATCCAGACAGCGATGCAGATAAGCGAGATGACTTTAGACAGCTGTTCTCCAAACTCATCCAGTTTCTGTTGAAGCGGGGTTCTCTCTTGTTCGGTAGCCACCATCTCATCTCGAATTTTGCCTATTTCAGTGTTTACTCCTGTTGCAATAACCACTCCCATAGCTTTACCAGCAGCAATATTAGTACCCTAATGTAAATAAAGAAAAGGGATGGGGAAACTTGTAGTCAATCTATAAATAGGTTTTGGTAGTGGTTTGTTTTACTTTTTGTTGTGGGATTTTTTTAAATTAACACAAAAAACCACAAACAAACTCAAACAAAACCAAAAACACCTTATACAAGTCCAGACTGTTTCAGCTAGGATACGGAACAAAGTGAAGAGGAAGAGAATGACATTCCCCTATCATCTGAAGAGAATACTCCAGCGTACAATTTCTACTTAGAGAATGGGCTCAAAATGATTCAGTATTGATCTATTATAAGCAGCGTAGTCAAACTCGGCTGCTGAGTAAGCAGTATGTATTTCAACTGGCATCTTTAGTATGCTTTCCCTTCCCGTTTTTATTAGGATTGTATTTTGTCAGATTTAGTATTATTTACTATGAGTAATAGCCATGTTCTGTGGGGCTCCCTGTGTGAACATACTTAACGTGAGAAAGAACAGTTAGAATTTCTACAAGGAGCCTCCCAACAATAGAAGAATTATTTTCTTATCTGAAAGGCATTCAGTGCTTCCTTTAAACAAATTTGAAAATTGCTTCATTCCTATATAGAAAGATAGTTCTCAATTTTAGCCAGACAATACCACAATTTGTGTGGGCATTCTTATCAGCCTGAAGAACTATTACTTTAGAAAATTAGCATAGAAGCACTTTAGAAGTGCATGTGCTCCAGCCTTCAAGACTTTCTTGTGAACAACAGAAATCAGTCTCCTCACAGAAACCAGTTTCAACAAGCATCTTCCCTGAGGACAGCTTTTAATAAAAGTTGCTTCTAATTTTTAATCCATTTACTTCGATGTACATAGACAAATGCATACAGATACATACAGAGAATACAAAGAAGTCATACAGGTGAAGACCTGAAGCTCTGCACATTTTTATCAGCTTCGGTATTATTTTATAAAACTTTTGGAAACTTCAAAATAAATAACTTACAGAAAAAAGCATGTTCTTCTTGTCTTGATTTACAGCACGAGGATCAGGCACAGGGTCAGTGTGCTTAATAACAGACACAGATTCACCTAAAATAAAGGTAATAGTCTTAAGAAGAGATTATACATGTATTGTCTTGAGTCCTGTAGGGAACTGGAAAGTTACTAAAAAATTTTAGGACTGAGGATTATATGTCAAAATTCTTTCTTCAAATTATTTTATTAAATTGCTTACGTGAAACAGAAAATACTTCATCGGACAAAAAAAAATTGAATGGTATACATCACAAAATGGTGGTATACCATCACAAAAATTGATGGTATACATCAGTTATACTGGCAGACCTTAAAAAAACCCCTAAATGTCATGCAGCCATCTGTTAACTCCTTTAGTTGGAGGTATTCAGAGAACTCTTCCATAAAAACTGTAAATACATCAGTTTCTATGAACATGTCACAGGAATAGAAAGGTTTCTTTTCTATAAAAACAGATGTTAATTACTAAATCAGATTTCACAAGGTGGTAACTCTGACTGAAGCTAAGAGCACGCTGCTTTTTGTAAGCTCAAAAGAGTCAAAGCTTCCTACTTTCAAAAGCTTTGTTAAGTAGCATCCTAGACTTCAGTCCTACTTTACTAGTTAGGAGACTCAAGTATCAAATTAAATAGGTTGAAAATAGAAAAGTTTTGCTTTAAAAAAAGAAGTCTGTTATTTAAACAAAGGCAAGGAATTATTCCCTTTACATAGACTTCTGGAGGATTTCTTCTACTTATTTCAGTTCTGATAGTTTGACAGAGTGCCTGCATTTTCTTATGCTAAACATCAGTAAGTTTGATCAGTTCTGTGATACTCAGGATCTGTACTGAGAAACTTTGGAGCCTGTTTCCAAGACAGATTTAAGAATAAAAAATAGGCTTCTTAACTTTACTGTTTTAAAATTCAGAGTTAGTTAACATTAATTTAAGCTACCAAAACAGGCAGAGAGATCTTCATGTTCCAGCTGAGAGAAAAAAAAAGTTATAGCATGCTTGGTTGATTCCTAGTTTCTTTCCTATATTCAGAAATACTGCTACTTTGTTTTGTTTTCAACAGCTCTGAAAAGTGCTCTAAATATAGCTCCCGCACTTGTGAGCCCATACTAAAAAACACATGAATGTGCATGCACAGAATTTAAGCAAATAAGGCTTTAGTATACTGAGTCTTTAGTAACAGCTTTAAAAGATGCCTATATTTAAAAAAATACTCTCTCGTGAAAGAAAATGGATAACTATTACAAAAGACATTTAGCAAGATTTCCATACTTTCATATTTGAGCAGTGGCAAGATGTTCAAATCTACAACACTGCATAAACTAGAATAGAAATTCTTAATTTTTTTATTTTAGTTTCCCAGAAGTTACTAATGCATGTCTATTGGGGGGATATGGGTAGGAAAATGGACCAAAAAAGCATTACAAGTCTCAGTAAAAATGTTCATCCCACTGAAGTGAACATGTAAAGCCAATGATGAAGCAATGCATTTCAGCCACCCTAAGAGTTTAGTTACTAGGTCAGAAATTTATCACACTTGAATCCAACGTAGTACTTGAATAGCTACAGGCTTGTTTCTAATGAATTATTCTAAACAGACAGTGAAAAGGCACTTTCAATTATGCACATAATTATCCAAAATTCACAGAAATTATACCTGTGAGAATTGACTGGTCTACCCTTAGAGTAGTAGATTTGATAGAAGTAATTCTTATATCAGCAGGAACCTTGTCTCCAACTACAAAGAAATGAACGGGACAAAGTTAAAATTGTTATTTGAGAGATTTGTAACCAAGTGTACTACTACCTCTATCAGCCAGGAAAACTATTTTCCAGTAACTGTTCAGATGACTAAGATTACTAATGGCTTATTACTACTTTTTTGGTCTGCAATACTCCAGTTTTCTGAGTATCCAATATATTTCAGCAATTTAGACTTGCCTTCAAGATCTCTACCCCTACCTAACCTCAAAGAAAAAAGCCGTAAATCACTGGATTGTTTTTCTAATCACGACTACCACCTGACAGCAAAGGGAAAACATTCTCAAGAGAAATATATTAATTTCAGAATACATATTTATAAACAACCAAAACCCTTAGCTAAGGTGGATCAAGTTTCCTTTTCAGAAGAACTGTCCTGGAAAGTCTTCTGGTTGTTTTCTCTATGCCCAAAGTCAGTCTTCTGCTCTCCAACAACCAGAATGTTATCCACATATATTTATTTAGGAGCTAAAAGAAGTTGTATTTTCCTTTTCTTTGGCACCAACTGTGAGAACAACATGCTTCTGCAAGTCTCCTCTTTTAATGTTATACTTTGAATACTGCCAGATGTTTCAGAGTTGGAAGTTAAATTCAGATCATACACTAGCTTTATTTTTCAGTAATGCCTCTCTATTAAATACACCCCAATCCATGTACCAGTTAAAATTTCCGCAGACCTCTATGCTACGTTTATCTTGTCTTCTCTAGGTGTCCCTGCTCAAGCAGGGGGGTTGGACAAGATGATCTCCAGAGGTCCCTTCCAACTCCTACCATTCTGTAATTCTGCAGAGTGGAAATGTATATGACAACACTGGAGAACAACAAAAAAACAACCAAAAAATCTGCACTATCAAGTGTTTGAGACACTGAGGCAGCAGATGATACAGGAAGTTAACAGCATGTGACTGAAGATGGCAGAGAGCAATGAAGTCAGTTGCCAGAGCTGTGTGGCCAGTTTAGCTCTAACACTTCTAGCACCCCAAAATTAATTCTACCACCTTCCTACTTTCTCTACTTATCCAGCATCTCCTAGTTTTTAAGAAAAAGAACTAAAGCTCCACCATTTTGTGACTACTGCAAATAAATGGCTGCATGCAAATTAACTTGGTAAAGCATATTAATGAGAGTCATGTTTCTGACTCATATGGGGGTTTCTACATTCTGCATCTCAATATTGCTAACAAATGCATATTGCCAAACTTATTCCTAGCGTAATTTAACACAGCAACGATTCAAGTGTCAACTTCCTTTTTATTTTAAAATATTGCAAAGAAACAAAGAAGGGAGTGTAACTAGCTAAAAATTGCTGATCATCTTAGTAGATGGACTATGTCCCTGCAGTAAAATTAAAACAAGCTGCAATTCCTGCAGGAACTGCTTATGCAACTAACAGTAATAATGCACATTAACAAATAATACCACAAAAGACTCCGCAGTGGTGTTACAGCCTTAGAACGTACAACCACTCACACAGGGAAACTATGGAACAAAATGCTGAAGAGGAGAATTAAGTGCTATTCCTAACGTTAAGTTGCACCATGTGACTTTTTGTAAGGTCAAAGAAATCCCAACCATTAAAATCAGCAAAAGATTGCTTAGTTTTGCTTGCAAACTGAGAAGGCTGTTTTTGTAAGCAATTGTATATGAAGGGATCCAGTAAATAGCCACAAGTTCCCTTTTTTATCATTATAGCATGTGAAAACTAATTTAAACCACAATGCCCTTGAGCAGCAAGAGAAAATAGCATTAGACAAACAGTGGCCTAAGCCAAAAATGGCAAAACTATTCAATATGCTCCCCTGATGTCATGAGGAGGTTTATATGGAGACATATACTAGCAGCTGGTTTTCCGATATCACTGAACAACAGGCTAATACCTCAGTTCAATGTGGTGTAACGGCTGTCAATCTGCATAAACATTTCCAAGTACTTAAAGCAGCTGGAAAACTACAGCCAACTCAAACACACTACCACATTTGACAACACTCCTAAAGACTTAATCACTCCATAAGACAAAAAAAGAAGCTGTTAAAAACAAAACCCACAACTTAAAACATTCAAGGAACTGGACAGAACTTATGGCAAAGCTTACAAGTCATCTTCCAACCTACTACTTCAGAACATCTCTAAGTTAATCAAACACAATATTCACAAGATCTAAAGTACTAGGAGAGACCGCTGCTCTAGTAGGCTATTGATACTCAAACATGAGTATTTCCATGATAACTACTCCTACCATTGATTACCCCAATTGTCAGAATTAAAGTGTTAAGTTTATTACAATACTGCAACTTTCTAAGTTTATCTCAACAATTTAAGATAAGACACATTCACTCACCATCTCTGTTTGAGAAGGCTGTAGTAAAACATTCAAGACATTTCCAATAGGTAGGAAAGCTGTACATCAGGGTCAGTTATAGAACTATTTTAAGCAGTTCTTTGTAAAGTAACAGCTAGGACTCTAAGTAATTTATAGTCTTGAATATACTGTCATGAGCATAACTGAAACTGAATATAGATAGGAAATCATCCTATGATAGATAGGAACCCACAGGAAATTTTAGAGAACAGTCTAGTGCCGATCTCATCTACAAGAAGGCTTTTTTTTTCCCCCCATATCCTTTAAGAAAGGAAAGAAATCAGGCTTTTTTGTTGCTTTCTTGGGGGCTTTTTAAATTCAATCACAGTTCAGTCCACAAAACCAGTAAAAGTATTACTCAAGGCTTGAACTACAAGAAATTAGAAAGTGAATATGTATTTGTGTTGCTCAGTACAGAGCTGCTACAGTCCAAACAGATATAATACCATAGTTCTAAGTCTAAAATAACAAGTCAGTTGCGAAGGCATTTCATCCATTATTTTAACTAAGTTTTAATCCTAAATAGTTATTTGATTTCTACAACAGCTCTGAAGAAATCAAATAGCCTGCTTTCAAAACTGCCTAGATAAGTGTTCTTAAAGCATAGTTTAGATAAACACTTAACTACTGATTAAAACAGCCCTTCTGACTGTAAGACTTCAAGTCTTGAACGATATTCTAGATTTTCTAGTCAAAACTGTTGGTAATGGCAGGCTCAGGAAGCAATATTAACTTTATGCTGAAAAAGCCACTATGATGTACAAGAGTCCTCAACACAAAGCTACTACTTTAAATGTGTACTTTGAACACCATTATCAGCTCTGTTAACTGCCTCTGACCCCTCCTACAACTGAAGACTTCCTAAGAGGAGGTTTACAGACAGGCACATTATAAAAAGTGAAAAGTTTTGCTTCCTTTTTATGTTAATACAAGTATTACAAGAACAATTCATCTTCTTAGCAAAGAAAGTGATCTGTTTGCAAAAAGCCCAAGTGATCACAGTATATTAATTTTTCCCTATAGAAGTCAGAATGGTTCTTCATATACAACATTAACCTAAAACTTTCTTATTTATGTTTATCATTAACCAAAGCCAGTGTTGACCTATATCCGCTATCAGCTGGTTGGGGCTGGAACTGGACTTTTGCAATGAAGATTATCTGTACAGCTCTAAACTATTCCACTACTGTTGTCCAATTTTGCAGGTTTTGTTTTTTAGGTGCGTTCTGAAGAACTGGGATACCCTTTCAATATATTGTTGAACAATTCGGGAACACAAACAATGATTCCTGAAAGTGAGTGAAAACATCCCCAGAACAACTTCCATAAAACACCAAATGGAGAGGAAGAAGAGAAAAAAAAAAAAGCAAGCATCATTTTCCACCCTTTTACGTATCTTAATAGATTAATGTTCATTGTTGAAACATGCCATGTATTTTGATTTTTAAGGCACTATGGTCTTTCTCCTGCTTTATTAGGATGCTCTGATTTCATCAGGCTGGAGTAGAAATACTGTCAAATTCAACAACTGTAACTTACCACACCACTATTAAAACACCTGATTCAAAATATACCATGCATGCTTTTTTACCATCACCAGGAAAAAGTATTAATTCTTTTGCCAAAAAACATTGTGTTAGCAACTACTTTCTTTAACTGTTTCAACATCACATAATATGTGTACAGTTATTTAAACCACTTTTCCTAGTGAGATCTTTAGCCTCTTAAAGAATCAGTTACTTCAAAGTCCCCCCCCTCTTGCCCAAAGGTAAGTTTCTTATCCTCTAAATTAGAGGACACACCACTGTGTGAATATTTACTAATAAACTGAGACAACTGAACTATCCACATGAAGTATGGGTACAACCATAAGGTTTAAGAATTTGAATGAGCAGGCTTAAATAGCACATAGAGGATGCTACATACCTGGATCAACCAGAACTGAGCATTATTTCTGCTGGGGGATAGTAATAGTTAAAACTTACACCTGAACAGAATTGACAGCTTCTATTTAGAAGTATAGCTGTTGCTGCACAATCATTTCTTATATTAAACTTCCTTAACATGAGCTCAGCTTAGCTCCTCTTCCCCCTTGCATGCATACAATCTAGTCTTTCTATTGTGTTTGATTTCCTTTTACCATAAGAAACTTAATTTTTCTTCCGTAGTAACAGGTTTTAAGTATTTAACACTTCCTGTACAGGGTATAATAAAATGCTACCAGAAATCAGAAGCTCTACAAAACAGGAAGATTATTGAGTCCATCTACGCTTTCATACAAGGCCAAGAGTGTCAAATTGTCAAAATTAGAAGAGTGACTATGAAATATATTTTGAGTCTGAGTTTCCACTCCAAACTAGTAAGATAGACAAAGATTATAATAGCACCAGCACTTGCTTTTACTGCCAAGGTGACAGAACAATACAGTTGAATACATTCATTGCTTGCATTTAGCAGGCATACTGCAGATTAGACAACATTAATGAAATAGGCTTCTCTATCACATGCCATTCTGCCTTCTGGATGGACAGAAAAGATCCATGGAATTTACTGTGCAGCGTATGCAGAACTGTGATTATCCTAACTTAAGAACTGTTAAAGGTAGAAGTTAAACAAGTTTCAGACAAAACACTTACTCACATTGCATTCTTATCAATGAAAACCAGAATCACAGAAAAAGCTTAGCTTTCTGGAGCAAAGTATTTTACGTTTGGAAGGAAAGGTTGTATCAAGAAAAAAATTTATATACTGTTTAATTAACAGTACGTAAGACCTGAATTATTCCTACTTCGTTTCTTCTCATTCTGTAAAACCATATTTCTATGTCATTCTCTCTGAAGAGGGCACCAGAACATTAAATTAGATGTGCCAATGGGCAGGTACCCTGTCTACAAGTCTGCACTTATTTCTAATCTGAGTATGTCTAATCTGAATTTGTCTTGTAGATTGAAAACTCTTGTGACCAGCCTGTAAAAGTATCTAATAGCAGAAAGAAAAAACTGGTAAGCTAAGCTTCAACTTTTGCCAGATCAGGTGGAGAATCAACACCTTCACACCAAAGCTGAAGTCCTATTTCCAAGTTAGACTGCATTTGGGTAACACAAGCAGCAAGAATTCTGGAAGTAGAGCATAACTCCAAGTGCAGGTTTTCTTTAGCCTTACAAAATGCTTGCTTTGCCAGGGTGATAAGTTATTAACAGAACATTATCTTGATGTTCAAGCATTTTATTCAGTACTATTTATACTTATAATTAAATCCCACTGCAGTATCGTTTCTAATCAGATATAGAACATCAGATACATTCTGAATTCAAACAATTAAAACAGAATTAGTTTAACTGTTTTTACTTGTTTGGCAACTCTGGAGGAAACTGCTACAAGAATTGGGAAAAAAATTGGAGATGTGTTTCTAAGTTTTCAAGTGTATGTTGAAAGTGACACACATTTGAAAGTATGCCCTGACCTGAACCCTGTATAACTCCAGGCTTCAGTGGAGTTTGGACTGCGTCCGGTTATCTCAAGCCTGTCTCTGATGTGTTAGAGTTTAACAGCCAAAATGCTCACTAAAGCGCACAGATTTATGCACTACTCGTATGTGTATTTATTAACCACTGATTTTACTTACGTATTTTTTCTGGTTCAAAAGCAGTACACTTTATGGAAAAAGCAAAATATGTGCTTAACCTTTAAAAACCAAAACTGACAGCCTGCACTAGGTAAGAAAAAATATAGTTGTAGTCAACTTCTTTCCATATCAAGAGATGCTTTCAGCAGGATGCTTTTAGGACAGTAGGTCAGCATTCTGGACTTAAGTCTCACTCCATCCTTCCCCGCCTGATCTCAGTACTTTTCCAAAAAAGTAAACCTGCACCTCTAGCACCAAGTCTGAAAAATCAGTTCTAGTTATTAGAAAAGCCACACAGGCATGAGGACCCAGATGTTTTGGAGTAAGATCTGCAACATCAATGTTTGTTGCTTATACTGTCAGGGAGAACCCACAGGTCTTCATAACCACACTGGAGTTTGACGTAATTCACCTCAAAAATCTTCCTTCCCAAACTTCTTCACCACAAAATTTATCTTCCCTTAATTATAAGGCATCTGTGCTTTAGGAAGTCTTCACATGCTCTGCAGTTAGAATTGAAAGCCTCAGAAAATAGTTCTTGCATACTTTATACCAGGTATAAACTTAAAACTAAGTCTCCTGGAAAACACACCAATTTAATAAGCAACAGATTCTGGGAACTGTGTTAAGCTGCTCAGTACTTACAAATATAATAACGGATGACAAGAACCATCATTCAGCACTTCAGGGAAAAGAGAAACTGTTGTGACTCCAGTTTCGTCACTTATAGATTGCAACAAATGAACATTCATTTATTAAATTCAGCAAGTCAGATATGCTGTATCTAAACTAGAACTTTTCAGACAGGAAAATACAACAGAAGTGAACAAAGCTCATTTCCATTCCTAAATGTGCTTCTTCAAGAGTAAATGATTTGCAACCAGTTTATCCCAATTTGTTAGACTGGGCTTCATACAAAACTTCAAAGAACCAAGGCCATGCTATTCTAAGCTTCTCTTTAGAATGCTACTTGCACCAAGTTAAACAAAAACTCAGCTAAAACAAAGGACATCTTTAATCTATTAAGACAGCCATTAGTTACAAGTTTAGAGTACATCCTCCAATGAATTTAAGCTTTTATAGCAGCCAATAATACATTTTAAAAGACAGGTGAACTGAAAAGCCATTTGAGGCCAGTATCTGGATTTTTCCAGTTTATCAATTCTACGAAGCAAACAGTGCAGCATAGTAACCCTTACACACTACAGTTCCGAGAACTACACCTGCCAGAGGTCTGCAAGTAAATTTAAGGCATACATCCCAAACCTGTAACCCCAACTTCATCCCAAAGAGTTTGTCAATTGTATAGTATCTTTTCAACGACCTCTGCTTCAGCAGACATGGAAGAAAGTCTTCCTAACATGTATAGCTAAGGAATTCACTGCCTGCACAGTCTCTGAGCAAACATGGTCTACAGTGTCTGCTAGAGCACCTGCAAAATTTTAGTGTAGCATTTATGCTGAATTTGTTAGCTACGAGGCGTAAGAACCAGTAATTGTTCATCAAGAGTTCTCCAGTATCAGTATGCAGGCTGGGCCCCAAGAGGCACATCAGACACTAGGTTATCTACCACTTGCGGGATAATCTAATTCATGTTACTCCCTATTTACTGCAAGGTGACCATGCAGACCTGCTGTTTCCACCTACTACTTCAGGTCAAATAAACCAGCATCCATCTGCTCTGTTGACAGACCAATTAAAGAAAATATTTTCCAGAAGCTTTATTTTAGAAGGCCACGAGGCAGACTGAATAGTCTATATAATGAACACAGTCAAGCTCTACAAATAGCCTAAGGGGCCAGAATAAAAAGTAATAATATAAACCATTATTGCACTGTCATTGGGTTACGCTGAGCCAACCAGGTTGTCTTCAAGAGGTTTGAAACTACTGAAAATACCAAATGATTTTATAAATGATTCAATGCTACTTTTTCCTCAGGGAACTCTTGCAATGTAAAGAGGTAAATATATTCCCCCACTTCCCCTGAAATGCAATACCAACCTACCAATTCCTACAACAAAGGATTATCTCTCTGTCAGACCCACATACAGCTACTTCAAATTAACAAAGCTGTTATAGCGTGAAATACAACTGTTTTGTAATGGAAGACCCATAGAAAGTTGTTCAAAAGGGGATTATATCATAGGGGAGAAACCTATCACCTGGTTATTTATGCCACTCGGTTAGAAGATATTTGCCTGGACACACAAATGTCATTGGCACTTTGCCTAGAATTCCATACCCAGATATGTATCCAGTATGAAGCGCTCTGTTGCTTCCCTACATGGTCATCTTTTTGCAAACACCATGTCAAAGGCCATCGCAGTACTCTTATACTTGAGGCACAGGCATGCACACAGTCTCTCTCACCTCCGGGTCTTGACACTAACACCAGTACATCATGTATTGCTCCTCTTTACTTGCTCGATAGCTTTTCTGAGATTGATTACAATTAAAATCTCATTGTTGTCAATCTACATGTTAGAATTCCTTGTTTCAGTATCAGAGTTTGTGTTACACTGAAGCACTTATTTCTGTATTAAACATCCACACAACTTACCCTTAGTTACCTTCACTTGAAGCCGCAACTGATTTGCCAATATAAGAAAAATATGATGAATCCTTAAGACTAGCTTCAGACTGTTTGACCCACCAGTTTGAGTATTTTAACCAGCATGAACTTCTACAGACAGTCAGCAAGCTAGACCATCTATCTTAAATTATCCAACTTTTATGACTGTTCTTTTTGTTTCTCTATACGAGCATACCAGTTTTTAAGTTTGTCCCCTTTAAAAAAAAAAAATCAGTTCTACACATGTTGGGCTATCCAGACACTCTTCTACAAGCAGATTTAAAAATAATGCATAGTAACCTTACAAAAAATAGAATACGACATTTGTTAAAGACAACCTAGTGTTATAGGTATGCTAGTCAGCAGTTTATTTCCAATTTATTTCTCTCCTTCAGACATAGGCCTTTTAAAGAGACAGCACAAGTAATTTGTTTTATTGATACTGACAACATACAGCAAGGTAAGTAAAAGCCCACACATCCCCAGGTGTTTCACATACAAATTTAGCTTTGTCTTTTTCTGTAAGATGAAAATGCAATCTCTACCTCTTCCAAAATAGCAAAGAATCAGAATTTTTTCTGTGCTCTAAGCACCTGACAGAGCAGCAAAATCCAGCTTTTTCCCTTAGCGAGGTACCCCAAACCAGTACAAAATACACAGTCGTCAACTTGTAATTCTACCAATACTGCTTTAAAGTACCAAAAAACACAACCCCAATGTATTCCCGCGATATAAACTGCTTCCAAAACTACCATTCCATTGGTGACATGGATAAAGGTTTGGACTAGACACCTACTGCAGAATCTGCAATTTATACAGGTCTGTTTCCCTCAAAAGGACACAGGAAACATCAACTGCTTAAACAAATTCTCATTGCAGAACTCACAGATTTAATTTACAGTGCAGTAACAGTGAGTCAAAACAGCAGATTAAGTGACAAGGTATCATCATTCACCCTTTATTTCAGCTATCAGCACTTTGTATTTGCACTTGTTCACCAACAGATGCTAAGAGAACACTAGCTTCAGCCTTCATGAGATTGACACTCTGAATTGCCCTGGCAAGGGATGCTGTAGCTGAATCATCCTATGCACACACAGAGGCTCGAGACAGGGCTCAACAAACATTAAAGTTTCTCAAGGAATGAAAGCTGGGCAGACAGCCAACACCAACTTCATTTTGAGTGCATACTCTCTCTGCCCGCTAATTACAGTAGGAGGATAGTCAAGTTTAAGGGTATATATCTCCTCTTGAGACAGCTACCTCCTCCAAAAGCAAAGTGACACTAGTGGAAAAAAAAGTTTGATGTACACCCTAAATTGTTCCCAGAGGAATAATCACTCAATTAACAGTTGATAATGACCTACAATATATGAGCATTCAATCACGCCTGACACTGAACAAGAGCCACCTAGTTTTATCTGGGAAGGAACTGGAAACATTAAAGCCACTGACAAGACCAGTTTAGAGAACAAGTTATTGGTATGTCATTATCACCAAAATGAAGGTATTTTAGCCATAAGTATACAATACTTTATTTTTGCACTCCTTCCAAATAAAGATACACTTTTTAGGGCAAATCTAAGTTATTAGAAAGCCTGATGCAAGAGTCCAGTCTTTTAAGACTGTTACTTCAAACGCTTATACTGGAGAAATAGGAAGCTCTAGTTCATAGAGTTCCCTCTATTTGAGGTCTCCTATACAGCAATAGGCAAAAGAAGCAATAAGGAATTATGGAAAATGAGAAAACAATGATGTCACATGCTAGTCATACCAGCCAAGAGGACAGAGGAAGACATTTGTGAAGAGACATTGAAAGATGCTGCTACTACAAGCGTAAGAGGTGGAAAAAACCTTCAGATGAAATTATCTTTCCTTAGATAAAGGATAGAGCATGACTGAAAAAAACTCTCTGCATTCCAGAACCTAAGGAAACTGAACACATTTAAAAGCAAGGAAGAGTATTTTGTGATAGAAAACAGACAAGTTGTAAGATACTCTGAAACCAGACTTTAGAAAATAAAATTTTAGAGTCCGAACAAGTGTTAAGACCTGCACTCCAATTAAGATGCTTTGCTTTTAGACCTACCAATTAAACTAAGAGGCAATTTGAAAAACAATCCCTTCAATGTCAATGCACATTTAAGGTAATTACTGATGAACAGAAGCAAGACTGATTTTAAGTGAAGCATATACTTAAGCATTGTTGGAAACTCCCCCCGGGCCTCAAATAATTAAGACAAGGCCCCCACAACAATTTTATAATAATGTGCTAATACACATACGTACTATGTAAATGAGTCTTACCTGCCACTTCTACAATATCCCCTGGGACAATGTCTCTTGCTTTAATCCTCTGTACACTTTTTCGGTCTTGTCGATATACTTTGCCCATTTCTGGTTCATATTCTTTAAGAGCTTCAATAGCATTTTCAGCATTTCTTTCCTAAAAGACAGCAAAATTTGTGTAATTTTAAAGCCCTCAAGGAAAAATATGTGTCAGATCTGGTTTTTCAAATGCATCATCACATCAGTACTACTGACTCAGCTCAGCTACATTTATTAATACAGAAAATTATGTGACCCCTCCCCTTATGAGGTTGCTGACTGGAAATTATTACAACATAATGAAGATATTAGTGGGTATGTAGAACCTAGAAGTTGTTCATTCAAACCCTGCAGCATTTCCCATCAAGAATATCCATTATGTCTTGTTACAGGGAGGCCACACAAAGAGTTCTGTGTAACATATGGATGCTTTTTGACATAAAGGACTAAGCAGAATTAAGACTCATGGATGCAGTCTTGTCTCAGCTGTACCTTACCGGCTGGAGCAGCTTAAACTCAGACTGGACTAGCACTACTAATTTCACTTACCGATAGAAATCAAGGGTCAAGTTAAGACAAAGTTCAAAGAGTGTATTATCAACCTTTGTTTCAGCAAATCAAGTCACACTAAAGTGAAATCAAAGCATACAGACTAGAAGCTTCCCCAGAGCCTGAAAGTTTACAAGCTTAGATGAATCCCACTCATGACAACCTTTTTATTTCCACTAACACTATAGCTTTCCTAGCTCAAGTGCAGTGTTCTCAGCTAAGCTCTACCAGAGATTGATATCAACATCATGATGCCACCTAGATAAAGGACAACAGAAGAAACCAACAGCTTATCGGTACTCCTTCTCTACCTCTTTGAGAAGAGCTTCTAGTTTTTTAGAATGGCTGAGTTCCAAATATATACCAGCCTTTCAAGGTAATAAAAGCCTTTCTCCTGCATGTGTCAAAGCAGAAACCTAATCTTCAGAAATTCAAAGTTGGAGGTATCAGGCCCTTCCACATCACAATGGAGCTGAATAACAGTATTACCAAAATTATTGAAGGAATAATGTTTACATGGCATAGCTTGGTGCCAGGCAGTGCAGAGATATCAGCTCAGACCTATAAAGCTGTAATTAATACTAGCCTCAGTCTGCCAGGTAAATTAATTCTGCTCCTCAGCACAAGAACGCTGATATTGCTTTTCTGTGGATTAACTAAGAGTTAACATGAGGCAACACCTGAAAGGTGGAAAAAAAAAAGTTGCACAAATGGAAGGTTAGTTAAACAGAACTTTTCCTTCAAAAAGGAGAAATAAGAAATAATTAAACAAGATTCAGCTAGGACAGCCAGCTCAGTGTGCCAGGCTCTATCTTTTTGTTCCCAGTTTGCTTGAAGTTATGGTAGTTAGACTATCTTGCCAACCACTGAAGTACTGGTGGATGGCACTTTGGAAAAGGGCACGTGAGAGGAAAGGTTGAAGAGGGAGAGCTAAGACAATGACTCAGTTGCTCACACCTAGTACCTGCAGAAACAGATATATTTAAGGGTGGAGACTAGGTACTGTGACTTATTTTCCATGCCCATTAAAACAAAGGAATGAGTCATTTATCAGTACAGCAATTCTGTTTCACAATTAACTTTACTGCACATAGAAAGAGATAGATATACTTACGTAGGTATTCTTTGCACACTATCACGTCTGAAAAAAATTGGTTCCTTCCTACAACAGGGTATACAACTACACAAGAAAATCCCCAAACTATACAGATAGCTTTACATTTCATACTTAGAATTACTATATGCAGAATTCTAACTCAAAGTTTCAAGTTAAAGATTAATTCTTGCACAATTGCTTTATGAAGATTCAAACAGAAAATGACACTTAAGGGGGCAATCCTTGATCAACATTACCTCTTCTCCCCATACCAGCTCTAGCAGTTGCACAGCAAGCTGGATTCTGCTAAAAACTGAATTTTTGAGGGTTAGTCTTCAACCAGCTTACCTCTGCTAGCATAAAGCAGAGCACAGGAGTGTGCAGCAATGCCACTCAATGACACTTCTGGTGGCTTCCAGTGTGTAGGCTCCTTTCTAACGTGTTTTAACCTGTTAATAGGGCTCCTCCTCTTAATTTTTGTTGTTATTTTGCTCAGGTTTGGTTTGCGTTTTTGTTGTGTTTTGGGGTGTTTTTTGGTGTGTGTTTGGTTTTTTTTTAAGTATGAAACTTGATAGCAAGTACATGTCACATTAACATCACCCCCTTAAAAAAAAATATATCCAAAAATAACCTTAAAAATAACTTTAGTTACCCTAAAAACCCTAGAATACTTTCAGAACACCTCTAGAATCTGCAGAAAAACAACCCTACACAAGACATGCTCCATCTGAAGTGATCAAATTAAAAAGCTAAAGTTATATGAACAATTTTGTTTTGGCATCTCAAGAAGTGTTAGAGTATGTTACTGATGATATAATTTATAAAAAGCCATCTAATTAATCTCACAGCTGATAATGTAGGAAAAATTTCATGGTCTTTAGATGTTGTTTTCAGAAGAAAACTTCTGCCTTTTGACAGACATGCAGTCTTCAGATGTACACTTAATAGGTACTATAGTAACTGAATAGGAAGAATTAATACAGTATTAGATGTATTAATAAATGTATTAAAATATAACATTTGTCTCAAAAGGAAACAGACAAGAAACTAGATTACAAGTGTTCCATCCTTTGTTCCCTAGTTGGGACAAAACCCCCTTTTCTGCAAGCCGATCCAATTGATTGCTTCTTAGCTTTGCAAGACTTGATTTATTTCCTGACTTCATGCCTTTGTTCTGGACTACCTTGTTCATGCATTCATAAGCGTGTGGCCAAACACACTGATGGGCACTTTGCCTTTTTGGCAATGCTTCTGAAGCTTTCATTTTACCTTTAAATAATCACTTTCTGTTCAGAAGTTTTATGGTATGTTGACTCTCAGGAATCTAAAATTAGCAACATGTATTACTCGCACTGTATGAAGCATCCAACACTACACTGCAGTTTTTCCTCTTAAAAAAAAAACCCAGAACATTTGGGATTTGATGTTGTGAAAGTATCTGCATACCTGCCACACTCCCACAATTGCATTGGCTACTAATATAAGTAATATTACAAAAGGCTCTACAAATGCTGTGATTGTTTCTTCACCTTCTTCAAACCAGGCCAGGACCTGCAAGAGAAACACAATGATTTAAAATACTGATTTACACCTTGCAAACTTAAGACCCAATAAATTTCAGCTTGAGGTTCAGCTGCTTATACTTGAGCAATTTTTGAAACCCCTGTCTTCCAAGGTGTAGTTTTGTAGAACATGAATGAGTTGGCAACATACAATGGAAAAGAAGAAAAAGAATCTTTCCTGAAGTAGTACAAAGTTCATTTCCAAGGCTGCTGCTCTTTTAAAAGAGCAAGCTATTTATTTGGGAAACATATTTCTACTTTTGTTTCACAAACGAAAGCCAATGTGACAACAGCTACAGCAGTGAAAAGTAAAAAAAAAATTTTTCATTACTGCCTAAAAACAGGACGCAGACCAATTTGTTTGACTATTTTAAACTGTAAAACTTTGCCAGGATCTGAATTTTAACCAAGCTAATTTTTCTTTAACAATAACTTAAACACACAAATGAAAACAGCTTCACAAGTTTTTGTTAAGTAGGTATGAAAAATAAGAATCTACTTATTTAAATTCAAGCAGTGTCTTATTGAAGCATCTAAGTGAAGTGGATAGTTACATCTGAAATTGAATTCTGAGCTGAATAGCTGATAAAATTAAAATTAAAACTGGATTTTAAAAAGTGAAGCAACTTGAGGACTTGCTTAAAAGGCTCCAAAGATTTTATTTTAATGCATTTGCTTTAGAATTACACTCTAGTTTCAGACTTCTGCCATGCATGTGACTTGAATGGGTATGTCAGGGCCTCAGCAGAGTTCTGTAGTTACTGAAAAGTCAAGCTAACATGACCAGAGAGGAAGAGATTTTTCATCAACATGTTGAGCAACAGGAAGCCTGGAAAGTGACAGTAAATAGGAACAACGTGTCGAGATAATTAGGGCTGGTAGTCAGGCAACAGCACTCTGAATCACTATAAGACTGCAGCGAGCAAACCGTTACTAAAGCAAGCACAGTAATTCCACCAACATGCTGCTCAGAGCTATTGCTCAATTGTGAAACATTCCAGGATGTTAAAAGGAAGAGGCAGCAGCATGAAAGTCTCAAGCAGAAAACAGACTGTCAAGCAAATTCAATGCAACAACAAATTTTGTTACAAAAGGATAAACTTGTAAGATCCAGGTTATGATTAATAAGACCAAAACATTCCAACCAGCAACAGAACATTTTCAGGGTCTGTGTAATCCCTCTGAAGATTAGTTAGGGTGTCTTACATTCTCTGCATCTTGGTATTTCTTCCCTCCTCCCACACCACTAATTTCCAATCCCCAGTAACAAGTTCTGCCATTTGACCTGCTAGAGCAGCCATACAGTTGATACTGTAGTCTTCATTCCATGCATTACCCCTTATATCATGGACAGCTGTTACTCTGCACCAGCACTGCTGCCCCCAGTGGAGCTACAGAAATGGCTAATGGTACATTTCCAGTTTCCTTAGCATATACAAGGTCACATGCTGCCATCAGAAAAGCTGCTTAGTATCCATTTCTTCCCTCCTTTTTATTTGAATTCTGTAGAGCCCATTTTGCTTCCAACAAAGCAAGTAAACTCAATCATTTTGTGATGTTCTGAACGGAGCAGGCACCTACAATGTTAACCAGAATGGAACATCTGCTTTACACAATTCTAAACCATAATCTTTTCAGACTGAAGACCACATGTGTTGTAAAATAACATCAAGAAAGCCTGCAATGTTAAGAGGTGAAGAAAGTAGCTATAAGGACAGCAAGATCCAAGTATGTCAAGGACAACCAAAATTTGGTTTTCAAGGGATCTTTTATTTGAATAAGCCGTTATTTCAAAAAGAACAGATTAATTCAGAATAGAGATCCCAACAGTACAGACCTCATGTTTTAGGTCTTCACTGTTGGGTTTTTTTTTTTTGCAAAATTATCAATCTGTGACCAGGTTAAAATGAAGTATCTAGTCAATCCTGGAAGCCAGCAATGCATGTTTCTCCCACCAAAAGCTTCCACACAATTACTAATAGTAGAACAATCTAACCTCGAGGTTCTAGAACATTTTAGTAAATATAGACATACAAACACAGAATATATTAAGTTCTTGGTTTCATTATAGCAGACTACAGCTGTATTAACACTCCATTTAGGACACTTGTAATACACAATACATAGTGCTATAACAGATCAGGTTTATTATTTGATAGTACTCTGAAGTAAAAACAAAGCCACAGTAAAAAACAAAGAGAAAGTAAAACAAAAAATACAAGTATTTACCTAGGTGTTTTTAGTCACGACAGAGATCATATGCTGCAGCCTGGTAGAAACTAGACAATTCTTGTCCAAGGCATAGAGTCCTTGGCAAAAAGTTTCCACTTTTAAGACCCTGGAGAGGTTTACAATGAGTGATCTTTTATTTTACTACTACTCAGAAGGGCCCCACCACATTTCAGCCCTAATCACTAAGACTCACATGTAAAACAGCTTAATTTCCAGGTCATTGATCTCCAATGTACTGTTCAGGCAGTATGGTCAATAAGTAGAGTTACCATGCATTTAAGAAGCTTAAAAGAGTAGGACAAAAAAAAGAGTAAGATAATTGCTCAAGAGAAATCCAAGTCTGAAAATATAACAGAAATTCACAGCAAGACAGAAGTCCTGTATCAACAGCCGATGTAAGCAGCTTAAAGGACACCTTTGATTCAGCATATTTGCTTTATGGCTGCTAGAGCTACGGCTTGCAGAAGCCTATTTTAATCAAAGCCTAATGGGGTAGACCTGCAGGACACTAAGCCAAAAAATACACTATGACAGGCAAATAGCACTTAGTTTTCATGGTTATTTGTAAAGAGGGGGCAGAGGTACAATGCAGAAGTCAGCCAGCAATGAAGTGACTACTGATGACAACAGCTAGAAGAACAGAAGCGTCCTTAAAGCTTTTTGCATTTCTACAAGTTAATTATCTCTACACTGTCAGGTAAGTTGTGGAGGCAAGTTGTCTCAGTTGACTATTTATCATTAAGCAACAAAAACAGAATCAGAGTAAAGAATGGATGTTTCAAGAGAGAATGCTGTTGCCCAGCAGGCTGTACCTGCTTACCACTAACAGAGGAAAAGCAAACAGTTTGTTGTCAGCAACCTAGCAAGGTTTTGTGTTTGTTTTTCATTTTGATAATGGAAACTTAGAAGCAAGCTGGGAGAGTAAGATCTTGTAACAAAAAGTAGTCCTGGACTAATTAAAGCAAGTCATGCAAAACTATGGGCTGCTTTTAAGAGAGCTTTCTTCTCACAGGATACTGTGAATTAAGGTTTAGTATATTTTGGACAGAGTACTAAATACTACTCAGGAAACCCTCTTTTAGTGATTTTTCTTTTCAATAGAAATTAGCTTGAAATTAAGCAAACTGTTTTAGTAGACCTGATACTGGTTCCATGTCAGTGAACACTAGGAAACACAAAAGAAAAACCTCCCAATTTTAGTTCCATTGTTCAGTAGAGTGGGGTTTTTTTTGGCTACCCAAGGTGGGGTGGGGGGAAGGATCTTGACCACAAATGTAAGTACAAAATCAAGAATTTCACTGGGTTAGCAGATTGTAAGCACCCATCAGACATGCCACACCATATTCCTGTGATTACTGTAGCATGTAGCAGTAAGGGAAAAAATTAAAATACATAGCACCCACAGTTTAATTTCTACGAAGTAAAATGGAATCACAGTTGCTTCTCAGTTTATTCACCCCTAACCATCAGTTGGTATCTCAGGTGCTATTGAGTAATCTGAGTTTAGCTAAAAGCATGCCAGTGTAATGTACTACAGCAATCCTTGTCTTGTGCCACATACTCACTGCTACTGACCTTAACAGGTAGCTTTTGGGGGAATTCCAGGGCAACACCTGCAACATTTTCACTCGCACATCTTTCTTACTCCAAGAGTAGCTTTGCTCACCTTTTAACACAGATTAAGCTGTACTCATGCTAATTTACAGGCTGTAATACTGTTTTAATCTAAACATGGATATCCGCTAGTAGAAGCCATTCCCAGAACATTCACTTCCAAGCTTAGAAATCAAAGAAACAACTCGGGGGGGAAGGAGGAGGGAAAATAAATAAATAAATAAATGTTCTTAGGATGCTGTATTTAACCACCTTAATACTTGAGTTTTTGGTAGAGTTTATAATCTATACTGCCTCTTATAGAAGAAAAATCACTATAAGTGTGATGCAAAGGTAAGACTGCATGTTTAAGCACACATGACTGTTTAAAGCATATATACTTTACCAAAGAATTATTCTACATCAGATACACAGGTAACATATTGCAGCTTGTCAGAGTCACTTACACAGCAGAGCAAGCTGTTCTTTTATGTAAACATTGTAGATTCGAGTACATGCTCCAGAAGTAGCAAGAACTAAAAGCCATAGTTCGTGTAAAGTTAAACATCCTCTCACTTGCACCTAGAAAGTCAGGCTATGAAGGCCCTTGAACTGCTGAAATGCGCTCTGCAGCTTTATTTCTGCATAGGCTTCACAGATTTGACGCAACACCAAGACAAGGCACAAGCCGATGCATAGATCCATTTACTCACTATCAGAAATTACTTATACTGTTTCTCCTCAAGAGATACTTAAGGCCAATAGAAATACCAAAGAAACAACAGTGTAAAAATTTAAGCCATTACTAACTAGGCACATCTGTAACAGCAGTTCTGACTTGGAATGTAGGACATCGTATCTACAGCCAACAAACAGGCAGCATATGACCCCTACAATCAGCCAGGGTGACACAGATTCAGCTGTTAGTCTGATTTATTTTACTGACACATACCTGACGGGGTGTCAGAGTAGAGGACACAAAAGGCACTTTGAACACAGAAGTTTATATAGTTTGTCAGAGGGGATGTTTCTGCACAAAAATCTAATGCAGATCTCAATGTTAAAGATGGGTGTTTCTGTGCAGTCATAATTGTCAAGAATCCAGTATGATTTGTGATCACAACACTGTTACCAGAAGATCTTCCATGACACAAAATTATAATCTATATACCTCAAGATCCTCTGTCTCATACCTGAATCTTCAATATGTTGTTTGGTTTTTTTTTTTTTAACTTGCTGATGTACAGCTAGTAAAGAACACTACTACATTCACTGCCCTAACAGCACCTAGGCCTTTCCTAAAAGCACACATAAATCTGCTGCCACTAGTAAAGTACATATTCCACTTGATTGTCAGAAAAACAAAATTCAAACTAGAGTAAGCTTTCAGCGACACGCTTAAAAAAACCCCACCCTTAAAAAAAAAAATCAAGTCATTGCTATATATTCACGCCCAATTTCAACATTCAGCCCCCTACTAGTAACTCAAAAGACCTGGGAACTTTTGGGGTCATTTGTTCTTGAGTCCTTGGTAAGCCACACTTTCCCATCCCTTTTCATTCAAGGGAAACTACTTATCTGAGCATCCAGATGAAAATTCCCTTTGGGACATACACTAGGCCTTGGAGTCTTCAGTCAAAAGTTATTTCAGACAAGAGCTGCTATCCAACCTTACTGCTGTTGGTACACTATACAGTGTCCTACCTTCTACTTGAGTGCTACCACTTACAGTCTATCAAACAACAAATCATAGTAAAAAGCAGTCCAGCACTTCAGAGATCCACAGTATGATTCTGCGGGATCTGACACTGCCCCCCCAAAAGCCAGAAGTCTTGACTCATTAAAGAGCGGCTCTCAACAGTATTACTCAACATCCAAACCAATGCAAATTTAACTGACTCCATTTTAGGTCCAATTATCCATTTCAAGATCTTGCATGCCTTCCAACAGTACAAATTGAAAAATTGAATTTCTAAGTCTTGTAGAAGACAGCATAACAAACACACTGAAGCTAAGCTCTAGCATTAAGTTTTTTCATCAGAAGAATGACTTAGCATAATTTGTAATCTCAGCACTATGTATAATTCCAGTCTTGAATGTAATGTTTTCAAATATTCTCAATGTTCTCACAGAACAATCACTGTCCACAAGCCTAACACAGCTATGTACTCTATTCAAACATTTTCAGGATCACCAGAGTTTAGGTGATGTTAATTACATACAACTTTTGCAGCAATACCTTCTTTATATCAACATACTCAAAGAGTTCTTTACAGCTACTACAAAAGTCTCTAATATGCTTTCATCAAGAAAAAGCGTTAAAAACTAAGAAAAAAACCAGACAACAGGTTATCACCTACTGAGCAGGGAGAAAGCCAGAAACAAAAACAACAGGGACATGCTTTTAAAGTACCAAAATTATGTACCTAGTTTTCTTTTTTACATTCCATTAAAATCTTTACTACTAACAAATTTATAGTAGGCATCCACAACTCTTAAATAGGAGACAAAAAAGGCAGAGCAGTAGTCCAAGGTCATATACCATGCCAGCTGCACAGAAGCAGAGAACCCAGCTCTATCCCACACTCCATTAGACTACACTTCTTAATTAGAATGGAAAATTAAGCATACTGAAAAAAGAAACTGAATCCATATGCTAATCAAGTTTTCAGAGAAGGCTTGGCAGTGTATGTTATATGACCTCTGTCAGTCTGGTATGATACTTACTCAGATTCAGCAATGAAGGCTTAAGTTTGGTGAATTTGATTTTTCACTTACTTGGTTATAATAAAAACAAATAGTGTACATTGGCATGAAAGGCTAACAAACTTCTGAACTTCCATTTGTCTTATGAGATGAGAGAAACATTCCTGACTTTTCAGGAACAAAAGTATATCCCCATCTCACCCTCTGGGAGGAAAAAAGGGAGAGAGGAAGAAAAAAGCTATTGAATGACCTGTTTATTCAGTTTTCTATAGCCACCCTGACTTCTTCCCCAGGAAACAGAAGAGCGAGTAACGCACATTTGTCTCCATGGTCAAGACCAATGCCACCAATCATTGCTTAGCTGGTAACAGTATATGCATACCAAAACCCAAAGCACTTTGAAATCTGTCAGTGTGGGGATAGCTGAAGTCTCTCTCGGTGGAGGATCAGCAGCACAGTATATACTGCAGCCACAACAGGCAACCCTTCCCCCATCAAACAGAACAGCTTCAGAGTACATTCTCCTCTGCCCATCCTAATTAGCTTGCCCTTAGCTAAAGGGTCACCACAATTTCCACTCCCCCCAAGAGCTGCAGCATTTTTTTTTAAATGAGTTAATGACAACTCCAGGGCAAAGTCTACCATAAACTTTTTGTCCTACCTAAACAATTTTATATTCTGCACACTTTTGTTTCTCTTGTCCAGCTCCCCAAGATATACAGCCTTCATCCTCCTCTATACTTAGCCTTTGCTCAGTTTCCTGGTTTTTCAGCAAGCTCATACCCTTCACACATTATGTAAAAAGATTGCCTAAATATGCTTTAAAAAAATGTTCTTGTTCTTTTAATCCCATATGCAAAGCAAGATGTCCATTTAATGACTAGACTATCCGAAGGTCAGTTACCAAATTTGGTCAACAATGGTGCCATCACAGCCGTCATCATTCTTGTCACTGTCAAAAGCAACAACTGTCACCTTGCTATTATCAGGAAGGGAAAGCAACTGGAATATTCGCCATGTAAATTCTATTTACAGTCTGCATTGCATCCAAAAATGTCTTCCAATGATTATACATTGAGCTTGATAACGATTAACTCGAAGGCAAGAAGAATGTCCAGTTAAACACTTACTCAAGGTTAGTCTTCGAAGCCAACAAAAGCATTGGGAAATCCCACCTCAAATAAGCAAACTGGGTTGAATGAGAAGCACTTTTTAAAATACCCATCTAATGTAGTTACATACTTATGACTCATGCAGTAAAAGATTCCCTGAAATTTTTCTAGCATACAGAAACCTCTTCACAAGGCAACTAATTTAAGAGACAGCATTTTACTTTGCATCCTATACTTCTGCCTTTTAGGAAAGAGAATAACTTCAGTATATACATTTCCTGTACATTGGAACATCTGTCACTCTGCAATACAGAAGCCTACGCAATTAAAAAAATTTGTACTTACAAAAGATATGCAAGCTGCCAGCAACAAAATTCTAACTAGTAAGTCTTCAAATTGTTCAATCACAAGCTCGAGTAAGGTTTTTCCTGCAATATGTAATAGAGCCATTTAGTCATGCACATTTAAAAAATTATTAATAATCAACAAGATTTAGAAGAAGATTTCATGAACATGCTTACCTTCCTCAGCTGGTAACTCTGGCAGTGGAAGATTTTTTCCAGGAAGCATGTCAAAGAAAAAAAAAAAATCATTGAAGAAACACATTAGAGCATTATAAGGCATCCACCAGATATTGTTCTCAAACTGCACACTCAGCTGGGTTGGATTTGACAGACATACTGAAAGCCCCATTAAGGAGACTCTTTTCATTAGAGCATCTGAATAGACCCGATAGTTTTTGAATTTTAAGACACAAGAGGTTAGCCAGAATGTGCTAAGTGTTATAATTCAGCCAAGTCATCACTCCAGCCAGCTGTGGGACTTCTGCTGTTGCTGCACACAAAGGGTCAAAGGCTCAATATGCTTTTCAAACGCTTTCCGACAAATATTTTCCTCCACGTTCGCTTAAAAAAACCGAACCACCAAACTTGGTACAAAATATTTCGAATTCTTTCCTCCATTTTAAGGATATTTTCTTATCACTGCTCTCCCTTTTATTTCCCCACAACTCGATTTAGTAATTCAAGAAGCACAAAAGCAGTGTTAAAGCTAAAAAAAGCCCCACTGTATAATTTTCTCATAGCTTTTCATTTTTACACAACGGCATGGGACTTTAAAAGGGACTAGGAAGGCCAAGCAATAAGGATTAAAAAAACAAAACCAAAAACACCTTATCGGCTGAATTCTGTGCCCCGACTCGAGAGAAGAATGTAAAATAAGGACAGAAAGGCACCCAAAAGCAGGGAAAAATGAAGGTCAAGACGGACAAAAAAGAAACCCCACAGCGCTTCGTTTCAGAATGGAAAAAGATTTCCCACCGTTAAGGTGAAAGGAAACGGAGGTGACATCCTCCTTCCCAAAGCAGCCCTGTGAGCTTGGGGTATGAAAGAAACCCACGAGGTGGAGTTCAAGTCAGCCATCTTCTCTCCCTCGCTTCTATTCCGGGTCCTGTAAGAGATGCCGGCTTTGCAAATACACACACGATAGGCCTTGAAACGGGGCCCAGAGAAGGATGAGCGAAAAAGAGAAAGGGGTGGAAAAGGGAGCAGAGGGGGGGAAAGACGACGAGTGCCAACGACAGCATCCCCGCGGCGGAGGGAGGCGGGCGGCGTGGGGCCGCTTCACCTACCGTTGGAGCCCCATTTCTCCTTCAGCTTCTTGACTTGCTCCAGGCTGAGCCCGGTGCTTTCGTTGACGCCGAAATATGCCAAAACTTCCTCTACAGTCTTTGTGTGCGCGTTCTCCATGGCTGGGGCAGGGAGCAGCAAATGGTGCCTCGCCTCCTCTTCCTTCTCCTCAGCGGCGGCGGCGGGCGCGGCGGCGAGCCCCCTCCTCAGCCCCTCGCTCTCTCCCCCACCGCCCCCGTGCTATCACCATAGACCCCCTCCCGCAAGAGAGAGTAGCCCCCGAGCCCACCTCAGCGCCTCACCCCGGAGGAGGCAAGAGGGAGAAAGGGAAAAAAAAATTTTTTTAAAAAAAGGGCAAGCCGCCGGCAAAAAAAAAAAAAAAGCCTCCGCCCCCCTCCCACCCCACACGCCCTCTGGGGAAGCCGAGCGGGGATAAGCGGGGCTTCAGGTGCCCCCCGGCCCCGGGCAGGCGGCTGAGGAGAAGGAGGAGAGAGGCGTGGGCTCCCGGAGCCGCTGTCGCCTCAGAGGGAGCGGGGAGCTCGGCGGGTGCCTGTGCAGGGATGGGCCGCGTCCTGGTGGCCAAGCGGCCTCTCCGTTCGCCTCACCAGGCTCCGAGCCGCCCCCGCGGAGGGCGATAACGGCACGCCTCACCCCGCTCTCCTCCAGAGGTGGCGGGGGGGGGGGTGGGGGGTGGGAAGAAAAAGGCGCAGTTTCCCCGCTGCCCGCCTTAAAGGATCAGAATCGCCCCCCCCCCCCCCTTTAGCAGCGCGATCCTCCCCTCGCCGGCCCAGGCCGCTGTCGCCGTCACGGCTTCGGCTCGCTCGGCTGCCCCCCACGCCCGGCCTCGCCGGTCCGCTCCCGCTCGCTCCTCTCGGGCACCGGCGGCGGCTGCTCTAATGTAACTTATGGGAGCTGGGCCGCCCGGGCCCCTCTCGCCGCCGCGGCATGTGGACGCCGCTCATTGGCGGGGCGCGCGGCGCGGGGCGGGAGGAAGGCGCGGCCCCGCCCGCAGTGCTGAGGCGGTGGCGGCGCCTGGCGCGGCCCTGCACAGCGCGGGCGCCCGCCCGCCCTCGGCTCCGAGGAGGAGGAGGAGGAGGAGGCGGGTGATGCAGGCCTCATGCGGCGGCGGGAGCGCTTCCGCTCCGCCGGGGGAGAGGCCCGCAGGTGGGGTGGCAGCTTTCCCGCCCCCCTGCCCCGGCGTGAACCGCCGCGGCCGCCCGCTGTCCCGGCCTCAACCCGCGGCTGGCGGCTGAGGGGGAGCGGGGCTGCCCTGCCGGTGGCGCGCGCCGGCTGACGGGAGCTGCCCGCCGCCCGGAGTGCCCGCTGTCGCGATAGGCGCCTAAGCGCAGAGGGCTGGCGCGGAGCTGCCCCGGCGCATATCGTGACAGGCATGTCAGCCTGCCTGCGGGGGCTGCCCACAAGTCTGTTGTGACAAGAGCCTCATCCAGCCAAAGGGTGAGTGGGGCTGCCCCCACCTCTGCCGTGATAGGAGCCTCATCCAGCCAAAGGGTGATTGTGGGGCTGCCCCACCTCTGTCGTGACAGGAGCCTCATCCAGCCGCGAGCGTACCGGAGGTGAGGGAAGCAAGGGCTGTGTGCCCACATGCTTGCACTGAAGGGGCTCGTTCCCCTGAGGTCCTGCCCCTGATCGGAGGCCTGCGCTGACACTGAGCAATGTCTTTTGCACAACTTCCCTAATTCCTGTTGCAGCTATCACACGCTGCCCCGCCAGCATAACAGTGACACGCACACTCAGCCCTGGCTTGCACAGAGATAATGTAAGGAGGTATAAACTGCACAGTGTGATTTCAGCAGCGTGTGTGGTGTGAGGTACCAGCTTTCCTCAACACAGTATCTTGATGACTGACACAGACTCACAAACCAATATAGAACACAGGAAACTGACTGGTACAGCCGTCCCACCCAGTAATTCACAGAAACTTAAATGAATACAGAGACCACATTAATGGCACCTGCAATACATGCACAACACATAGCAAGCAATTCAGTATACAATATAAATACCTTCCCTTAAAAACACTTGGAGCCAAGTGATGTTCTTGTATGTGCATGTGCAAACATAAGAGCTGTTCTCTACATGTGTGCTGGCTTACATAAATGCATATCCTACATACAGTCTGCATATCCATCACTGTTACAACCACCCACAGTACTGTGCTATGAGAAACTGTATGATCTGGAAGGAAAATATCTTAGTCTTACCTCTCTATTACCGAAAGGAGTAAGGAGAGGAGACAGCCAATATAAAATTACAATGTTCTAGGGTGTGTGTGGCCCTATATCCTTTCTAGCAAAAGTATAACTGCCCTAAAAGAGATTCCTCTGTAACTAGCCAATGTCCAGATAAGGATAACTTGACAGCATGTCTACACTTGACAGGGTAGTTCTGAATAAAAATTCATGAGTTAGATCTGGTGATCTAGTTCAGGTATGACAACTACCTATTCCATGCCTTGCTTGTATTATTTTTTCTCTTGCTTATCAGCAGGATTAATCAGCATGGCCAAATGTTGCTTGAATACAGTTACGTTGCCTCTCATACCACTATCTCACACTGCATGTACATAGACATACCCAACCATTACAGAAGAAAGTCAACATGACAGTTTTATGTAGTTTATATAGTTTACTGTACATTTCTTACCTAGTTTTAATACTCTTATTGATATTGTACGAACACATGATCCTAATCATCCCCAAAACATAACTGAAGTCACAGGGTGCACCTGCATCTCAAACTAATACTCTTACAAAACAATATGTCTTCAAAAATATGCACTCAATGCCAATGAAACTGCTGATTGGTCCCTGTCACAGGCCCTCCTAACCCACACCAAAGTTGTCAGTATCCACTAGGGCACAAGTGTATACATACGCACCTCTGTCTTCAGACACCTCTGCATCATAGACTCAATGTCAGTCCCCATATTATGCACAACATTAAAAAAAACATAATTTCCACAATCATTATATACAGAATAATGCCAGGTACTTGAATTAATATATTTCACTGACTAACAGCACAGTACATCTATATGAGTAGTTTCTTCCCTTTTACCACATTAACACAGCCTGCATTATAGGTAAGCTTTTTGAAAACATATATTTACCACAGCATTGTTTTTACATACAAGCATATTTTACTAGCCTTCACATAGAAGAACACCTGTAAAGGACTTGAAAGTCCTGCATTTCATTTTCTTAATATTTTCAAGTAGTACTTTTAAATGTTGTAAAAAAGCAATACAATTAAGCATCAACAACAATTTTCAGAACAAATTGGTATTAGAAAGAAACCGAAGTCATATTTCATATTATTTCTCTCTGTGATATACTTTGTATGTCATTGTTGGTTACCTTTTTGTGCCTGTTTTCAAAAAGTCTTATGGAAAATTATTTTAAGCATACCAGAACCATGGCATGTGCAATTAGAGCTTGGCAGAGTGTATAATGAAGTAGGTAGGGTGTCCTTTCAGTCTTAACTTGTTAACAGGCGGAAACGCTGCTAGGAAAGCAAACAGAGTTTGCATTCTAGTGAATCCTGGGGAACTCTTGTCACCCTCTGGGATTCACTAGTTCAGCTACAGCTTGACAACTCTACTGCCATTGTTTCTCTCTAATCCATTAAGAACAGAGAAATTGATTCTTCTCCTTTTTCCACCTTTTGAACATAGACCCTACATAAAATCTAGAAGGAACCTGAAAGCATAGTTTTCTGCCTGTGTTTATTTCTGTCCTGTGTTCTACTATGGCTCAGTAAATTTTGAGAGAAGAATGACTGAATTAATGACTATTCTACAGGTCTTTCTCTTCCAGAACAGAATAAACTCTGCATTTCCTTCATAATTGTTTCCCTGTCTTTCCACAGGTGTGCCAGACCAGTGCTACCTGACCAGTGAGGGTTTCTTTGCAGATGATACCCCCCAAATAACTGAAGATCTTCTGACAGCTAGCTGCATATTTGAAAAACATTTGCAGATACAATGCTTGGTCTAGACAGCATAATGCAGAATGAACTACAAATACCCATATAGATACTGCAGCAGAAGCAGTACCTGCTAATTTTGGAATCACTTGATATCATACAAATTTAGAATTGAAATCAGTGTTATTTCCTATTGCTATGCAAGGATTCATAAAGGTTCCTATGAAATTTGTCTTGTCTCTTAAATAATGGTTATCTTGACCTGAATCAGAATGATGGCACCTCAACTCTGCCTTAAGGAATGTGATCCCATGAAAGCTTCCAGGAGGTTAATACTTCCAGCAGGTACAGTTAGCTTTATATTCTCAATCTTTAAGCAAGGAGGAAACCAGTTTATTTCACTGCTCTGAGGTGAAGATGCGGTTTTAGAGTGGGACCCCTTAGAGTGGTATCTTGGAAAGAAACATGACAAAATGGGCCAGCTTTGGCCTTGGTGAAATTCCATTCACATAATGGAAGTATACTGTTCATACATTTGGGCTACTATCTTTATTCACTTTATTCAAGCAGCCAACACATCAGGCAGCAGCATTAGAACAGTTTCTGTAATGCTTACTAATTGAAGTAAATGGGAATTTGGCCTGGGAGAGAACTGCAGGATGCTTTCCTTCAAATCACAATAACATTAAGTCACCCCTATTGCTGCAAAGCAGATTCACAGTAGAGTTGCTGGTCATAATGTGAATTGTGTCTTGTTGTACACAAAGACATATGTTTTCTAGCTCAATTTTCAAAGAAGATCAATAGTTCTAACTGGAGCTAAACGCAGGATAGATGGGCACTACACAAAATGACAGTTTGTTGAGCCAATACACCTGCATGCTGACCTGCAATAGCCTTCTTATTTCAGGCTTGGATCTCTTTCAGTGGGCATAGACTAAGTTATGCTATTCTGCTTAACTGTGCCAAATTATGTAATGATTTTTGCAGACTGGCTAATTGCCTAATGGGGTTTGGTTGAGACCACCAAACTTATTGCTCTTATTACCCCAGCTGATTTCAAATACAAGTCTTCATGAGTGACAAATGGGGACATTGTTTCTTCCTCCTACGGTACTACTTTATTCCTCTTAGATTACAGTTATTAAAATGTTTCAGCCCCTTGAAATCTACTAAGACATATTAAAATACTGCAAAAGTGCTGTATCAAAGTGGAAGGGTTTTAAAACTGCAGTTCTGAAATAGGATAATGCACTTTAAATATAGTAACTGTTTTTTCCAGTCAGTTTGCTCTTTGATTTCGTGGTATTATCTCAAGGGTTTTTTTCCCCTCTCCCCTTTAAGAAGCTTATAGCTTAAACAGCAAAATGCAAAAAATACTGAGATGAAACAGTTACACCGGTAGAAAAATCAGTGATGAAATATGAATTTGAATTTTGATAATTAAGGTAATTATTAATAAGTTTATTCTGAATAATTTTCATTCCTAGGCAATGTGTGTTCCTGTATCAGCAGCAGGTAGAATTTGACTTCCACTGAGACTGAGAGACTGTGAATACAAAGGATAGTGTTGCTGCTGGGAGATTTCTAGAACTGGATCACTGTTCCTGCACAAAGCTGCTGCTTGCTGCCTTGGTAGTGAAAAAGAGACAGCGAGACAGATTCTGATCTCAGTGACAGTAACTGTAAGAGATCACAGTTTGGCTTAGTAGATTTCTTTTATTTCTGCATCTTACTGATAGTCACCTGGTTTGTCATCGAAGACTCCATTAGAGAATTTGCCATAATCATCTCAATTTTCCTGTTTGGAAAAATCTTTCTGTCTACACCATGCTGACATCAATAAGAGATCTAGAAGTATGGGAGAGACCAACACTATATCAGAACAAAGATCCATCATACATATCTGAAAAAATATTGTATCCTCCTTTGATGGCCAAGTCATTTCTCTTAAAGGGAAATCAGCTTGACTGCTATCTTAAAAATGCACAACAACTCTAGAAATAAAGCACTGATCGGTGCCCACGAGATTTTAATTCTTAGCCTGACCTGAATTTTCCATCTAATTAATGTCTAATTCTAATTAATTTCATGGCTAGCTGCCATTTTTTTTCTGTGTAAATATCCCTTGTGTGCTTCTGGATCTCAATTTTGCTCTCTGTAGAATGGGCTAGGGATACTACCAAGCTTGTGGGCAGCTGTGTGGCTGGGCACAATATTTCTAAAATGGCAGTTTGTTGTTTGTAACGTGTTATAAAATTGCCCCACATTTATATCTGTATAGCAAGTTGATGGCTAATAGAGGTGTCATACCTGTGATCATACTAGTACTTGTAGAACTTACTAGTGCAATGAAAGTTGAATTACTTTGCTGTAGGACGTGGGCCACCACTTCCTGAGCAAAGAATTTGCTTCAGTTTTGACACTATCAGTCTATGATCTCTGGCATTCAGGAGGACAGCACCAATTCCAAGTTGGACACATAAACACACAACACAGCCTTGTTTCTTACAGTGTTAAAACTTCAGTTAATTATTCTGGGTGGTTCCTTTTTGTGATTCTTGAGTATGTAAGAAAAGAAATGCTAGCATGGAATGTAGAGTTAACTTGCACTCTTTTCACCATTCAGTGCACACTTCTATATTAGACATGTTCAAGTGAGCTAGCCTGGTACTTAGGGGGCTAATGACAAGTCCTAGAAACTACCAGCTACAAGGTAGGGCAATAATCACTGTGGATTAATAGTACCATTGTATCTATCTCTACGGGCACTATAGATTCAAACTCCTTTCCTGCTTCTTAGATATTTGTGGGACAGAACCAAAGTCTTGTACACTGAAAGCAAAACAGAGTGGAGAGTACTGATCCACAGTGCTTTGCACGATCCTGTCTATGATAGGATGGATGAAGGAAAGGATGTCCAAGAAAAGTACAGAAAAAGCTACACTTTTCATATGTTTGTATTAGCCTGTACATATTGATGTTTATATTCGAGAGCAGCAATGGCAACCAGAATGTAGCTCAGTGAAGCCAATTTTTTATCTTCACCTTCTGTTTACTCAGGCTTTGTACATTAAGACTCTTTGGTTAAAGTGAACCATCTGAATTACTTGGTTTTAAACTTTTTTTTCCCTTTTCATCTCTTGACCCTATCAGAGGCTCTAATCAAGGGGGTATAAACAACATATAGTTCATTTTTTTCATTGTTATAGTACTGTACCATCCACAGTTCCACCATGCAACAGGTATCTGTTGTTTCATATATTTAAAACTCAATGAAAAGTCACACTCTCTCTGACTTTTCAAGATTGACAGGAAGACATCCTGAAGCCTTCCATGTAGCTGAGTAGCAATCATGTAAGATTGAAAAGCTTTTCTTAGTCATGGAGATTACTTAATTTTCAGCCATTGTTTGGGACTAGTGGCACATGACTACCACTTTTATTAACTTGTGACATTTTGTGATATGACACAAGGTGAAGTTACTTTCTGGGTTTCCTGTGGAGGATTTCCTCTAACCTCATAGGGAGTTATTAGTAACACAGTGAAGTAACACACTTAAGTTTTCAGACATTGATAAAATTACTGTATATAATCAAACAAGCTCTTTTACTGGTTATGTGAAATTTTATTTAATATAAAATTCTTCTATGTTGAATTTTTTTCTTTCTCATGAAATAAGACAAAATGAAAGATTGAGACCAAATGCTCTGTTGCTCTGTTTGCTTTGCAGGTGAATTCTTCCAGTCTGAACCATCAGACATCTGTGTAACCCGCAGTCCACATGGAGTTGTTTTTTAGAAGGCAACGTTTCTGTGGTAAGATTAATGGATGCAATTACACTGTGTCTGTCACCTTCCCCTACCTTTCTTAAGACCTTCATACCCTCTTCCTAATACAGGCTGTTCAGGAGGAAAAGAGAAACTGCTAGACTGCCTTCATTCTCTATTAATGTGACTCTAACCAAATCTGAACATATTTTTCTTTAGTGGAATAAATGCTATATTGATCTTTCATGTTTCTGTTTCCTTACCTCATTTCTACCATAATACAATCTATATAGGTATTTGACAAAAATGTCAGATTTTCAAATTTCCCTCAAATTTCCCACGGTAGTTTTTGGTCACTCACAGAACAGAAATTCTTACTATTAATCTGTCAGACCTCAAGGCTTCAAATATAAGAGATCTGGTTTTCTCTGCTGTTTATGCATAGATTTCTTATATGTCAATGGCGTTGCATGTGAACTCAAATCATCCTGACCTACAATACTTGTTCTATTTCAAGGTTCTGGGTTTCGAAAAGATTTTTTGACTCCTGGGTGTTATTTCAACACCACCACCACCCCCGTTTCTGTTAGAAAGAGAAAACCTCTCCTGAGTCATATTTTAAAACCACTGTTAAGCTCTTAAAGCTGCTTCTGCTCCTATGTCACAAAGCATTATTGAAAAGATACTGATTTTTACCACCTACAATTGCTTATATGGAAACTTCAAGAATTCTTTTCCACTCCCATGTTGAAACTATGCCGGCAGCATTCTTGTTCCTAGAAGTGCACTACAATGATCTTCCTGTTATGTGCAGGTTGGGCTCTTTATGAGAACAATGCTATCGAGTTTATAATTTAATATTAATAAAATTAGCAAACATTATTATTATTATTATTGATAGTAACGCTGATACTGTGATTACTACTACTTGATTAATAATTTGCACTTGCAACTTCTTCTAATCAAGGATCTCAAGCATTTCATAAACCTTAATGAAAATTATGTTATACAATATCCCTGAGAGAACAGTATTATCATCCCTGTTTCACAAAAATGGGAACTGAGGTTCAAAGTCATAGTCACACCTTCTATGGCAGAACTAGAAATAGAAATAGTCTCCTGGCTCCCAGTCCTGTTTCTTCTTAGTCACCCTAAATAGTTTCTAGTGTAGTTTTGTAAGACATTTGTCACATGATTTTCAAAAATCTTGTCCTCTTTGTTAAGGAAAGCTAAAAAAAAAAAATTAAAAAGTGATAAAAAAGGAGACTACCTAATTTTTGAATGAGGTTGCTGAAATTATTCTAGCTGTTTCATGGGCAACGCCATCCAAGTTTCATGAGTTAATCCTGACCGTAAGTACACCTAAAATAGATATCTTTGCCTCCAGCTAATCAACAGGCTTGCTAAGATTGCCTAAATAATTTATGTATAACCAACTAGTGGAAACTAGATCTTCTGTGATTTCCCTAGATACATATTCTGCATGTATCATGTATATCCTTGCCTATTTCTGATATTCATTTGAAATTCAGTTGGGACATTTCAGAACACTTTTGTACAGCTGTATAGCTCTAAGAAAAAGCCAGCTGGAGACAACACAGTATCTTTGAACTGGGCTAAATAATGTTTTAAATCCAAGTGCATAGTAGATGAAGATTCTGAATTTTCTGTTAATGAAGAGTGGATTAGAATTAAAATCCCCACAGTTCTAACTCTAACACTGGCCCATGTGGATAAGCATTTTGTCTCTCTGTGCCCTATTTGTACAATAAAAATAACGGCATTTAGCAACAACGTTTGACGATGATATATGGCTATGCAGACAAACAGATGAATAGGAGGTATGAAAGGATGATTAAATAAAATGAAGAATGAAATAATCTAATTTTTGTATACATTTGTGTAATGTTGCCTTCAATGGAGTAGTGAGATGAAGCTTGGATTAAACTGGCTCCACTGTGGAGAAAACAGATTTTCTTTTCCAGTGTCTGCAAACAGAAAGCAAAAGCATTAGTGGACATTGTCCTACCTTGCTCTAACTGCAAATTCAAGAATCTGTTTCATGTCTGTAGCTGAAATGGAAGGTACAGTACAAACTGTCTATCTGGAGTTCATAACTTTTATCCAGAATTCATAACATAAATATATTCTGTCTCTTTTGGATAGCAACTGCTAAAAGACAATTCTTGCTCATGTCTGCTCCACTGTGCCAGGAATGCTTTGGACTGTTTCCTGTACTTGTTGAGACTAGCTACAAAATTAGGGCCAGGTTGTAGCTTCAATCAGCCATAGAGGAGGTAGAGAAGGAGCACCAGGTACTCCAGGAATAATTTAGGTGTGGCAGCCAGAAATTTTGCAGCAGTCACTGAAAGAATACAGCAAGCATTGTTGCTACCCAATGTCGGCTCACCTGTACTGGTTGGTGCTGCCTTCATCTGGGGAGTTTATGGCAGCACTGAACTAGAACAATGCTTGTGTAGCTCTTTATACCTGTTCAAGAGGAGTGCAAGGCTCTGTCGTTCCAAATCATATCATTTTACATGCATTTCTACCTCCCCATGCTATTTTTATCAATCCAATAATTCCCACGTATTTTCACAGTTAGCAATGTCACCATGTTCCTCGTATTTCTGTCTTTGCATGTTCCGTCTCTGTGCAGTTGAAATTCCTTCAGGCCTGAGCCTTGGGGCAGTATGTTGAGTTCATGTACTATTCTGAAATGTGAACTTGATTACTTTGCACATACAAGAGTTTTCACATTTCAAATGCCACAGAAAAAAAAGACTAATTAAAATCTCATTAAGAATGGTAAAGATATGAATTGTTTCTGGCCTGTATTCATGTAGCACCTGTTTATGACAACTGTAGGAAGGGATAAACAGATTTGCTAATTAATGTTTGTTGTGCAGAACTCCATGCTGCTCTGCAAAGCTGGAAGATCTCCACTGCTTAAACTGACCTTTAAAGGCAAGTACCACTTTTTTCCACACTCAGCGAGCCATGGTAATTGGGCAGGTATTCTGTCAAAGCCTGTGGAAGCTCATCATCCATAAGAAAACGTGGAACATTCAATACCCTTTTATGGTGAGACAAAGTTAGGGTGGTTCTACATTGTGACACCTGGTAAGGCCTCAAAATATTAAAATTGGGCATTTCATAGTCATTTTGTGCTGAATATGTTGTGCTGGAGCCATTCACTTCTTTTATTTCTTCAGTGTTTCTTCTTTCTGTCCAGGCACCTTGGCTGATTAGAAAGACCCCTACCTTTCCATATGCCTTGCGATGTATTCAGCTCATCTCAACTGATGCTAAGTGCTCTAAGTGCTATTTCCAACTTTTTTATTAAAACCCTTATCTCCTACACATTTACAATTTTTGTTTGAAAAGCTGTGGTCGCCACCCGAAACTGTGACTTTTCAGTTAATCCTTTTGGTTGATGCTGGCTGACACATCAGAGATTGTATGTTTGTACAGTTTGTACAACAACTGTTGTTGTTCTACGTGTGAAACATTGTCATTTCTGTATGTTTTAATTCCTTCTGAATCATCCAAAAAAGAGGCCTGAAGAGCATGGTCAACTGAAGCAGTGCCAGTAGTTTACTTTTTTGCTATTTTGGCTCAAAGAAGAAACAATTCAATTATTCTGATTAGGAAAGAGGCTCAGTTAAATTCATTCTCACTTCAGTTTGTGAGAGGACATTCTTCCTTTCCTGAGTATGATGAAATAAAAAGCAGACATTGAAGGGTTGTTTGTGCTGGGTGGTGGGGTTTTTTTTTTGGTGTGGGGTTTTTTTTAAATGAAGGGAATATAAAAAACTCAGACTATAAATTTTCTGTGACAGTAAAAATATGTATCAGATTTTTGATGGGCTGGCTTTGTGCCAGTCAGCAGCCTTTATGCTAGATCATGTGTTGTCTACAGGAACCTTTTTTAACTTTATGCTGCTATAATCTTCATGTGTCTGTCCTCTCACAAGCTGAATAAATGTCATATAGTACATTCTGTCCCATTTGTCACAAGTGCTATTTTGTGCCTACCCTGGATCCGTATTGGATTAGTATTGATCAGGTACTTTATACAAAGAGAGTATCAAGGAGGATGTGTAGAAAATACAGATATGAAAACAAAGCTCAAGTGCTCACTTTTGGAAGTAGCTGCATTAAAAGAGTCTGCTGAAACATACTTTGGAAGGTCGTTCTCTTATTTCAGAGATGTTTGGGAGAGGTTTGACATTTTTAGTAGTAATTGTTTATTCTTTGAGGTGTAAACCAGCTGTTGTGGCTTTCACATGACTATATAAGTATCTGAGATAAAACTTACATACTTTCAGAAAATTTTAGAAAAAGCTGTATTAGACATAGAAAAACCACATCTCAGATCCTCCCAGACCACAGAGTAAATGATACCTAACTGGCAAGATAGGAATCTCCCTTTTCTGAAGGCATAAAGTTCCTACTTTTAGCTCTGGAGTTTCATGGCCTTCCACCTGCCACCGGGCCAGAATGATGACCGTTTGTTGGCTTGCAGGGCGGTGTCATTTCAGAAAGAAATTCCACTTGAAATGGAGAAAGTAAACGTTTTTTGAGAGGTATATATTCACTTACTCACATGACAGCTCTTCGAAGAAAGAAGCCAAGCACTTACAAGAATGATTTTAAATAGGCAGAAATTCTCAATAAACTATTCAGCTTTCTTTTAACCGAATTCATACAGAAACAGCAAAAAATTAATTGAGGCCAAAATGCATGTCATACCGAGTTTGCATTAGCTGGAAGGTTTGGAAATAATTAAGAGCAAAACTGCTAATACTCCATTTAAATAGCTGCTGCCTATCTGTCCGGTATGAAAGCCCAATCTGTTGTATTCAATCAGCTTTCAGCTGCTGCTTGCCAGCACCCTAATTCCCCAGTCTTGTCTCTGTGCTGTGCTTGTGCATTCCACTACCTGCTAAGTTAAACCCTGCTGTCCTGGTTCTGCATGGAGATTTCTAATGCTATTCAAGCTATCCGTGCTGGTTCAGAGTAAAGCCCCCAAACCTGTAGGCTGCCTTGAGTATCCATACACACATGCTGGTTTCAGGAGAGCGCCACATGGGTGAAAAGGGGAGTCAGCAGCTGTGTAGTTTAGCTCACAGGATTAGGACTGTGCACATTCATATCATTCTCTGGGCATTTATGCGGTTTTGACAAGCTGTTGACCTGCAATATTTCCACCTTTGGTCCTCTTTTTTTAAGTGATGCAATTGACAATGCAGAGTAAGTTCCTCATCCAAACTGCTGTTAACCATGCTTCAGATGATAGTATATATCAGTTTTCCTAAGTCTCTTTGCATTTGTGTTTCAGGTTTTATACATTGGCTAATCATTTCTATTGCAAGGGGACTCAAAAAAAATCAATAATTGAAGTCCTCCTTATGTGCTTAGCTTGTGCTAGGTTCTGTGCAAATTGTGCATGAACACTACAGGGTAGTCTCTGCTTAGGTGTGACAGTTATAAACCTATATGGCTAGTGTTAGAAATATATTGTGATGAAAGGTGTTTTCAGGTTGAGTGGCATTCTAAGCCTTAAACCTGTACCACCAGTTCTTTGCTGAGAAATCTGTATTAAAACTGGCAAAGTTCATTGCACAGGCATTTGGAAAGAACCAAGAGTAATTCACTGACCTTTGCAGATTAAGTAATGCATATTGTCATAAGGAAGTGATATTTGAGTAATAAACAGCAAATGTACACAATTATCTTTCATTAACCTCTCAATGGAGGCAGTCAGGATTTCCTGATCCTAACACGTTTGGTGTTCTTGGCATCTTGAATATATGTTTTCTGTGGACATATTAGTTCTCTAAACATGTCAGAGAATGCTTAGTGCATTGCCTGCCTTTTTTTTTTCCCCCTGGAAGTGTACATACACAGGAAAGAAGGAAGAAGGGTAAGGAATGGCTGTGCAGATGGAATACTGAAAGGCTCTTGTGCTCTGCTCTCGGATTTGACAGAAGCCTCAATGCCTGACTCTGTGTGCCTCAGTTTTCACTGAATTAAATGGGACTAAAGTGCTTGCGCAATACACAGAGGAACTTACTTCCACTTAAAGGGCTTTGAGATAATGAACAGTAACAGAGCAACAAAAAGCAGTTTCTCTGCTTTTGCAGAACATTTATATTACAGAAAAATGACACGAATGGAAATGACCCATGAGTGTAATTCAAAATTTGATTGCAATAAATGTTAAATATATTCTGTTTTCTTTTATAATTTATTAACTCAAAGGATTTTTAAAAAATGTATGGGAAAAATATTATAAGAAACTTCTTTTTGCTGTCTTCAGGAGAATGAAATAATCTGTTCAAGAGCAAATGAATATGTCAAATTTTTATATGATTTGCAAGAAGATGAATTATTGGGCCTCCTCCAGTCTTTCTTCCACTTTTCTAATTCTACGTGACGATTATTTTCAGATTCACTGTGTTGGTCTTTCTTCATGTGCCTTGTTGCACAATGAAATAAATTTTTAATTTTAATTTAATTTAATTTTTAATTTTTGTTTTTAAAGCTATTTCCTTTATTTAGAAATTCTTAGTACAGCATTATACAATTTTGAAAAATTAAATTAGTGAAATAGATAAGATTTTTCTGTTTATCAGTCTTAATGCTTGAGCTCATGATTGTGTGGCAGATGAAACAAACAAACAAAAAAGAGCAATCCAGGGCCCCTGGACAAGAGAATAGCTTTACCTCAGGACATTGAGATAATTTATCTGGGTGGCTTAGGAAAAATGCTAGATAAGACTAAAATTTGGAGAGGCTGAGCACATCCAGGCTCAGCCTTTGGATTATCAAGAAGCAAATAAATCCAGCAATTGGCATCTGAATACATTAATGCTGTAGATTCTAGCATGGAGACAGGAAACTATGAGACAAAAAATATATCAGAGACTAATTCAGTTCTATATATAATATATACATTTTAAATATACAAAATCGTTGCCAAAATATGAGTAATTTGCAAGCACACTGAAGTTAGAAAATGCCAGAGTAAAGGTTGCCTTTCCATGTATATACCCTAAAGTAATTTTTAATTACATGATTCCTAGCTTCTTTTTCTAACCCTGAAATTTTCTGATTTCAGTGTGTGCTTGATTTTGCAGTCTTAATACTTTCTCTTTTAAATAAAGACTTTTGGGATGTACTTCCCCAGGTTTTCAAAAAAGCATTTGAAAATTATTATATTCCATCCTACTAACATCCAGATGGGTCATTGTCAGACTGTAACCTTTATCTGTCATCCTAGGAGACTCCTGAGCGGCTATAACTGATGTTGGTGTGATGCTGAAGTCAGCAATGATGCCATGTGTCTTCTGCCACGTGACATAAAGCTAAGGGTGTCAGACAAGAGGACTGTAAGGTAAGGGAGCACCTGAGCAGAGTTTCAAATAAGCTACTTGTTATTGCTCTCTCTCATCCTTTTCTATTCATTAATACTCTGTGTTGTGCAACCATTAACAACCTTGCTTAGACAGCTGTCATGTAAACTTTATCCACCTGATTCTGTACTGCCTTGTACCATATGTGTGGTCATTTCTACATATGCAAAATGAATGTAAAATGTTGATTTCTGATTTGCTAACATTTTAAAACTACTTTGCACTTAGTTTATGCAGCTGTGAATGGTAGCACATAATGCTACAGCATGCAAGTCTAGGGCCCATATGCTGAGGAGGGTTACCCTTTAAGCTGATTTCTTCACCATGGTTGTAAGTTAGAGCAGTCACGCCGAGAGCACACAAGTTTGATCCAGTGTGCTAAATCATTATTTCTTGTCTACTTCTTTCTAGTGTGGACTGAAGAGTTTTGATCAATAGTGGCACCATGCAAAGCCAAAAAATTGTTTGTTTCCTAAAATCTATTTCCATGCTTAGGCAGTTAGTCTTTTGTATTGATAACTGAGAGGGTAATATTTCAAATCTCTCTCTGTGCACAACAGAAATGCTCCAAAACTAGTACTCACCTCTGCTGCACTGAAAAGGCTGTGCAGTCCCAAATTCTATATCGCCAGAGAAGAACTTTCAGGGCTCAGGAAACTGACCCTAATGAGATAGCTTAGAGGTAGAAAAAGATCCTGCCTGTGAAGTTTCAGACAGAGTGTGAGAGGGTTGAGTACTTGCTGTATATTACTTTTTAGTTGATTAGTTTAAGCCAGGAATTTTACCTGGTACTGAAACTGTAAACTGAAAGTTCTCTGTAAGATCTGGAAACAGCAACAGGCTGGCTTCCATAAATAATACTGGAAGTTAAACAGTGATTTCACAAGGTCCAGGACATAGTATAAATAAGAAGGCAGAAAAATCCAGGAAATCCTTGGTTAACAAATGTTTTGTTTTAAACATTATATGCTTTTCTTGATCTCTGAGAATCATCTTCACAGGAGATATTAAACTGAGGGAAGTGAAAAAAAAATTTCTCTGACTTGAGCAAGGTATTTTGACATACTGAAAGCATAGTTTGTTCTCAAGCTTTTCAGAGTTAATCCAAAAGCTCACAGACCTGGCAAAAGGTAAGAAACCAATGAAATGCTCTATTAACAAGAGACCAAGCTTGTGTCAAAAAATCTAAAATTCTGCATTCTGACACCAAACATTACAGCATTTGGCAAATGCAGGAGATTGGATTAGTGCAATATTTTGAATTGAACAATCCCAAAGGATGTTCTAGGCATGTTGGGCCAAATTCAGCCAGGAGGTAATTGCATTGATTTTATTGTATTTATACCCAGAGGAGTTTGGTCCTTTTTGTTGTGGCCAAAATGCAATGCTCAGGATTAAACTGAGCAGCTGCATAAAAGTTGTGACTTCTTTTTTTAAAGAAATAATTTAAAAAGTCATCTAGTTATTTCAGCTAAGCACAGGTACTACTTCAGATAATCAGTTCTACTGTTTTCATCTTTGGCTTCTACAGCAAACTGGGTCACTGAAAAGTGAAAAGTGGGGAAATGGGAACAATTTTGAGAAAGTTTTTCCACTTATGGCGTACACTGATACTTGGTGTTTCTATGCCTCAATTATCCTCAGTCCACCCCATTCTAGATTCAGGACCTGTTTAGGTCACAAGTGTTCCCGTTCTGTCTAAAGCATCATATCTGTCTGGTATTTATTACGTAGTCCAGTGGACTGAGCGACCCGTGAGCGGGCCAAATGCCAGAGGAAAACATACGCAGGCTGGAGGCAGCCAAAAAACTACTGGACAGTCATTGAGAAGCTATGAGGGTTTTTGTCCTGGTTTGCTTTGTTTATGTTTCTCTGTATCTATGTGGTTTTTGAAAACCACAAGCTCTAGTCTGGAAAATACATATTTTGGCTTTGCACAGGTTTCTATATTCTGTTCAGCCCACTCAGTAGTATATTAACTTTTGTCATATGATTTGTTTTTTCTCTTACTGTCTCCATGGGAAAAAAGTGTTGGAACTGTAGTCCTTGTTGTGTGCTGTTTAGGTTTATTACTTTTAAGTTTGCACTACATGCAAATGAGGAACTGCATCTTGCTTTGGAGGGAAAGGTAGCCATCAGTTCCTGAGCAAGTTCAGGAAACCAGGTGCTTGTACAGGGCTGATGTAAAAAGTGTGGCAGTGGGTAACCCTTCTGTATCAAATGGAAGGATTTTCCTTATCCTGTCTCAGAGCAGTGGGGAGGCATTTCAGCAGCCATTACAATAATTTCTGTATCTCGGGAGGCTCAGAGTTGCTGTAGCAACCTTTTGCTAGATAGGAATTTGGCTGGTGAAGCCCCGCAGGAATCTGCTCCCACTCTCAACTAACCTCTCACATCACCAGTCTCAACTGCCAGGGAGAAACCCCAGCTGCAAATCAGGTGCCATGAGGGACCTCTTCCCACAGGTTCCTCATAAAACCTTCCCCTAATTACTGGGATCAGATGCTTTTTGGCAGATTTCCATGGAGACAGAGATTTGCGATGTGTGCAGAGTTCTCTGCCTGAACTCAAATTGTAAAAATGGTCATAGTAAATTTTGTGCATACAAACAAGCCCTTATTCATGCACTTGCAGATACTGAAACTGAACATGCAAAAGCAGGCAGTGCAGTTCTAGAGACCAGTGTGGGAAGTTTGACTGGGAGGCAGCGGTAGTCCTGGTGACAGAAGTGTTATAAAGTCAGCGAGGGGATCAGGCAGATGGGAAGAGACTTGAGTAGGAAGGAATACAGACAAGGTCCCCAAAGCCTGTTACTTAGACTGGGACAAAAGAATGAAGTGTGAAGTTGGTCAGAGCATGAGGGGATGCATCACTGCTAAACCAGTTCCTTCAAAAGTGTGAAGTAGTTTCTAGAGTAATGAAAGACAGTTTTTTGGCCTTCCAAGCTGCTGTATGGTTGGGAATAATATTTGAGATAATATTGGCTGATGGTTATAGAGAAAAGACAGTTATTTTGGACTCTCGGTTGTTATTTCTGATTCTACAGGTGATTAGCATTGTCAAAGCACAGGACCCTGTATGTAAAGCCTAGAAGACAATACGTAATATGATAATTAAAACAAGACTTCGACATAATGCATAGTCCAACAAACAACTTAAGCTGCCCCAAATCTGCTACTTCTGCCAAAAGAAAAAGTAATGCTCCCACATTACACCTTGCTGCTGGTTTCTATTCCTGTATCCTCCCTTATTGTATGGGTACAGGCACTGGAAAGTTATCCAGGGAAGAAAAAATTGACCCTAACCAGGTAGATTCAGAATTCAGCCCTACAAGCAATTTTACCAGCACAGCTGACAGACCGGTGAGTCACACTGTGAACTGAATGTTGACAAGGCTGTCTGAACTCTTTTCCTTGCATTACTTTTCCGGTGAACAGCTCTGTGAAGTGGCTTGCAATTCTGCTGCATGAGCACTGGTGCCAACATGATTGAGGGGTGGCACAGCTGCGCAGGGACAGGGACAGCAGGAACAGGGAACCAAATGCAGTGCCTTAAACCCAGACTGAGATTTCAAAATGCCAGCTATAGCCTCAGTCTTTGGAGGGTTCAGTTAAGTAAGCATGCTCAGAGCCTATCTGACAGCTGTCAGATAAGACTGGGTCTTCCTAGGACTGTGTGCTGCCTTCTGTTGTAACTGTTGAAGGAGGAGGTGGCATAACTATTGTTTTCCTTTTATATATTGTTTAGTGATTATTGCTTTGGAATCAGGACATGTAGGGCCAGTTCCTTCCCTGGTTTCCAGATCCTACTCCCAGCTCTGCTTCTGTAATTCATTAATAATCTGCTTAGACTAAAATATCAAATAGTCACAAGACAGGTACCAAAATCAGTGGTGGTTTGAATTAACATGCTGAGCTGGAGAACTAGATGGCTGAGGAACCAGCTCACACTCATTTTTGCCAACTGTGTTGCAGGGCAGCTGCTTTTGGCAAGCAGACAGTTAGGGAACTTAAATTTAAAATTGTCTGACAAGGATCACCAAAGCTAGCCTTGAGGCACACTGAGGTTCTTTCTATGCTAGAGATGTACCAGCTTAACAAAATGGATTGTGAATCTATAAGGTTAAACTAGGTCGAACCCTTAACGCTAATGCAACTTTTAACTCTTGCAGAAATTATTTTAAGTTGTACGGTCAGGTTACTAAACACAACAAACTGTGAAAAATATAGTTACATTTTGATTTGTGTATATGATGATTTTCACTGGTTTAAAGCACAGGTAAAGCAGGATGAATTCCAGAAGAAGACAATCTCTCTGTGTGTTTGGTTTTTTTTAAAACCAATACTTTACAGTCTGAAGCAATTTTTAATCATACAAGGAAGAAAAAAAACCTATCCCAATAGGTTTCTCAGGCTGCAGACAGATGTTAGGTCTCAGACAGAAAGTGGGCCCATGTATGGTTATAGTCAGCTAAATGTGTCGCTGACTGGCAGTAAGAAAGGCGAGTGGGCTTTGGAAAGCTGACTGATCTCTGTGCACTAGCAAAGTAATCAAAGCTGAATATGGACTGTGCCCTAGTTAGACTTATTCTAACTATTCAAAGCTGTGTGTCATTTCATGCAATTTGGGATATAGCCTGGTCTCTGTTTTGGGGTGTGTTTGTGCGTATGTTTTTTACTGTATATTTTTAAAAAGAGCACCCAGTTCTGAGGAATCTATTCCCAGCTAAAGCACACAAGCTCTGGAAAGGTCAGAGAGAGGCATCTCTAGCTTTGGTAAATAAACAAATCTCTTCTCTGTGGCTGGGATGTTGTATTAATAGCAGTAGATTTGGTTTCGCATTGTGGAGCTCCTCCTGTTTCATTGCTATTGAAGATAAGAGAACACAAAATGTTCTGTCACCCTCCCCATGAGAAAACAAGCCAACAGGCAGAGACTATTATGTTTAAAGATATTACTGAGGCAAAGACTTGGAGAATGCAAGTGCTCGCGTTTATATTCAGTAACTACTGGATACCATAGCTGGCACACCAGTACTCCACATTATTTAATGTCTTCCATGAAAGAGTTTGCAAGACAAAATCGCTACAGTAGAAATAACCTAAAAATAAGTCTTAACCAGATGGAAGTTGATTTTTCCTTGTTGCATTTTTCTGAGTGATTCAGTTGCAGCAAAAAGTAACAGGTCTTTTCTGCTTCTTAACCTATTCACCAGTCTGCTACAATCTGTTTTACTTCAGTTTGCAACCTGGAGTAATTCAGACCTTCATTACAGGATAGTAGGATTGGAAAAGTTTCTCCAAACGGTTCCTGAAAGGAAAAGATTGCTTGTGAAATTGTAAAGCTGTCTAACTTGGCAGTAAGCATGTGTAAAATGAATAGAGCTGTACCCTAGAGCTTCTCTACGCAAGTTATTTGGGAATAATTATTTCTAAAATTCCACATGTGGAATATCTCCGTTTGGAATATGTACTCCTGAGTGCAAGGCAGATTTAACCTATGTTAGTTAGTGGATAAGAAGCATGATGGGAAGAAATGAAGACTTTATCCATAACTAGTTAACATACTTGACACATACAATTTCCTTTACAACACTAGGCGCCTATTACTTTAGCTAATACATGCTTAAGACATACCTCTTGTTCTTAGTGCCACCTTTGCTCCAGATAGGGCATCAGTCCAAAAAAGAGGCAGCCTTCTCTTCTGCAAATAAGCATCTTCTGTTGGAGAGCAGATTGCTAGATAGGAGTAAAAATAAACACGAACCAAATCAGATAATTCTCCTCCGAACAGTTGTTTTCCTTGCCCTGGAAATGTCATTAGCTACAGATTTATTTCTTTCCCTGATGCTCAGGTAGAGAATCTGTTCAGAGGGGAGTTCTTCCTGCATGCAGAAGGCATTTTGTAAAACTACACCTCTACATAGGATACATAAACAAATAAATGACTCAACAGAAAAAAGAGTTACATGCAGTGAAATCTTTTCCTTTAGGGGTATTTTTACCATGAGAAATAAAAATATTGGCAGAAGACAAAGACACTGAAATCACCAAAAATGTTCTCTCCCCAGTCCAAGTCTGACCAGTCTGGCATTTAATTTTTGGCTGTGGTGCGTGATCTGGCACTAAGGTAGCAGTCCACCTCTCTATCTGTCGTGGGGAAGAGAGAGGCTCAGCTGAGGTTAAGATGCTACTTACATGTAAGTGTTTGTAAGTGAATATCACTTCCCACCTGCTATACTCATTCCATTTTACAAAAAAAAGATTCATTATTTCTTCTAGATCAGTACATATGCAAGTTCCTCTAAAAAATTCATAAGAAATTCTGGGCAGAGACAATGGACTTACTCGACAGCTACTGATGACTCTTTAAGATGATATAAATGTTCAGAAAAAGTAAGTATTTGTAGACAGGAGTAAAAAAAACAGTAATTGTTCCATAGTGTAGCTTCCTTACCATTTGAGAACAAACCCAAATTTAATTCTGCCATCACAAGAATTTTGGCTGAGTTAAATGTGAGAAAATATTTCAATTTTGAGCATGAAATTTCTTTTAACTGTGATTTCTGATACAACATATGCCATAGAAATGAGGAAAAAACCCTCTGCAGTTAACGTGTAGGCCTTCTGATCTTTCCGAAGGATCCCATGTGCCTCAGTATGTTAGTGCTTGAAAGGAATTAATATAGGTGTTTTTGGAAAGGTATGTGTTTTATTTGTATCTGATACCAATAAGGTATTATTTTTCAAACAGATTTAATAGTCTGTAGCTTTGCTGTGAATAAGATATTCTAAAGAAAAGAAACATTTTTAATTTAATTACATCATAAGCTACTAAAATAGAAGCATTTATTTTTACTTTAAGAGATATCATTATGAAATTTCAAAGCCATATGTAACGCACTACATTTATGTACTGACCACTGGAAAAGTAGCACTAGAAACAGTTTGAATTATTCCAAGAATATCATGTTCTTAAAAGGCAATAGACATTAAATACCCAATACATGTGAATAATATGGAAATTCATTCTTTTATAACTTCAGTATTGATCCAGTTTTTTGGCTTTCTAAAGATGGATTTATGTAAAGAATGTCTTTGCAGCTGAACTTTTGTGTAGTCATTTTGGCAGATTGAACCTGATATTAAGAACTTAAATCTATTTGAACAGCACCTGAATTTCCTTGCAAGGTATAATAAAAGGCAGCAGGCAGGCCCCCAATTATATACTCAATAGTATAATAGCTGTTCTGCTTGACGAGGTCATAATCTAATTTCTGATTATCTATTAACATCAATAAATTAAGGTACTTCCAGGAAGATGGATATCCAACATCTTTTTATTTAGTATTCCACATGCCTTTTAAAAATTTCTAATTTCTTTCAAGAATGAAGTCTGTTCTCTGAGTTGCAGCTGGAGAATGAGGGCAGCTCAGGCCTCCCCAAATCTCAGGAGATCAATAGTGTTAGCAGCTGATGATCTAATTATGGATTATTTGGGTCGGACTCTTCTCCTAGCTAGGCATCACTTGATTGACTTAAAAGAGGTTAGTTCGTTCAGTTCATAGAGGTTATAGCATGAGTCAATCAGTCCCCTAATAATTGCCATCCTATTAATCCTAAGGAGAGTCTAACGTTTCCCATAACGAGACATTTTTATTTTATAAGACATTTTAATGTATAAATTAATGATATTGCATGAATTGCTGGCAGTTATGTATATTATTATTACATTTGTATTAGTTATGGATAATTTTATTAAAGCTCAAGATGAAAGCATTTACTCAGAAAAATATGAATGTTACGAATATTTCCTTTGCAACATCTCTCTCTCTCTTAATTTTGCAAAGGCATATATCAAAATCAGGATGTCATAGTGCATAATCATTCATGTGTTCATACCTTAAGCTGACCATAAACAGGACATGTGATGATGTAGGGTTTATTACATATTTTAAATCTTAATTGCTGAAGAGATTGGAAAATATTGTCTACTTGAATTACATAATAACCCATAGCTGGATTCCAGTATTTTGGAGGTTTCCACAGTTTCTTGCATAAGCATTTTTATAATCTCCCTATTGTTGTGGTTTACCTCATATTAATTATTGGCCTTACAGAACATGTATAATGTGTCTGGGCATTAATGTAGCACTCAATAAAACTCACGTAGTCCTGCCTTACAATGAGCAAGGCTCAGTGTAAACGATGGGGTACACTAATTAGGGCAGTCTGTTTTCTCTTTTGTTGTTCCAAAATCCTGTTCAGGAAATCGGAAGGGATCCGTCCCAGACATTACATCAGGAAAGTGACTTAGGCTGATTTATACCATCATGTAGGCAGACAGACTTCCAGAACTTTATGTTCTATTTTAACAGATGCATACGTTCTGTGAGGGGAGGACAATGAGTTTATGGAGGGAAAAGCATTCCATGGAAAATCAAAAGCCCAGGTAACCATTCTGCATCTTTGTGTTTTATTTTTTCAGGATCACACAAAGGAGAGGAGCATGACACCTCTGACAAAGCAAATCAGAAGTTAGGAGTATTAATTTCCTGCCTTCCAGCACTGATGGCCTGGTAAGCATTTCTTAAATGATAAAATGTTTCTGTCTTGTTTTTTGTTATTTAACTCTGTGATCACTCAACATCCCATTAGGGGATTAGGTTTTGATGAAGGGGAGATTTCACCTTTGCTTATGAGCTTTTTAATAAAACAGTTGCTATTTTTCTGATTTGTCTTCAGACTGTCCTGTGCTGATCACTGAAGCACATCGAGGACAACAGGAACTGCAGACATAGGTGCAGTTCTGCAAAACATTTTCTTTGATGGCGAAGGCAGTTTAGGAAGCTCCAGACCCTTGTTCTCGTGTCCCTGCTCACCCACCCCCAGCCCATTGCCTGCTGCTCTCTAGCCCTTTCGTTGTGCTTTTACAATTATTTGTGGCTATAAACTGAGTAACTGAGTTAATAATCATCTTTCACCAACACACTGTGATAAGCCTGACTGTGCAGCCCCACAAAGAGTTGTGCCAGCACAACTGGAAAAACATTTTCACAATAATGGCAAGTTGCTTTAGACTATGGTACCACGGAGCAGGGCAGTCCCACCTCTTCTCTCAGGCTACCGCAGGTTTTTTCCTAACTATTCAGTAATATGTATCACTGTATGCTAGTGTAACCCATCAATGAACATACTAACATAGGATTTTTAAAGTCATCTGAGACAGGATTCTTTTGAATGCAAAGCTGCTGTCTTTCATAGCCTTTCTATCCAGGCAATCTGGGTTTTCTTCACAGATGTTTTGCTCCATGGGCACTGTAAGTGGAAGTGAGTGAGCTCTGCCTGTGACCTAGCTTCCTTCATGTTCTTTAACTAGCCCACTCATCTTAGTGTAGACCCTTCTAGCTTGCTGACAGCACTTAAAATAATAATTTATTTTTAAAAAGTTATGCAAACAGCGTGAGCCTGCATAGTGTCTTATAGCTACTGCATTTGTGGACTTGTGTGTCCACAATGTCTGGCTGCAAACAAGCCTTGAAAAAGGGGCTTCAGATGGGTCAGTTCTCCAAAACTCTTAACACACCATCAGTTCTACGAGCAGTTTGCTGATGAAGCACAATGTGGTTACAACTGGAGGAACTGTGGGGACTCGTTTTTTTTACCATTAGTGCAGTAATGGCTATCGAACAGCAGTCCTATGGGAAAATAAATTCTGTTATGTGGGACATGTTTTCTGATGGCTCTGCTTTGAGCAGACTGGCTGGGATTACTGCTGGCTCTGGTCTAATGGCAGGGCTACATGCGTGTATGGAATGCATGTAGGTGCAGTTTCTTGTCTGAAACAGCGTTTTGTGAATTTCGGTTTACTGTCTGTGCCGTGTAAAGCTAAATTGTACAGGATGTATTAGTATATACCAAGTAATGATTTCACTTAAAAGCATAGTTCTCACTACTATTTTACTAGAGGGATTTTGTTTTTAAAGAAGCTCTGGCTTAAGTTCCATACAGTCTATGCAGCACCCTGCAATTTAAGAAGCTCCATCTATTGTTTTTTGGCCTTTTTTTAGATTCCAGGTGCAAATTATCACTGGATTTAATCTCCTGGAAACCTACATCCTCACTGTATTCAGGGAGCAACCACAGTGTGTGCAGTAAGAGGGCAGGCTTAATCCATGCTTACTTCACTGTGTGCTTTATCTCTGCCCAATAATCACCCCCAACTTAATTAGCTAATGTTGTGTTTAGGTATTCAATATTTATGCATCAGTGAAGCAATAACATTGCAAACCACTCTATTTGTTGAATGCCCTTTTATAAAAACTGGATGTACCCATATGGATTGTTTCAAACAAAGATAAATTGCACCAGCGCTAAGCATTTGCAGGTAGAATTGGCTCTGATGCAGCTACCATGTCAAAAAAAAAAATCCCCTTATGATGAAATTCCAGTATCCGTGACTTTCCATGGAGAACATAACACTGTCAGCGCTGCTGAGCATGCTGTGAAGAGTTCATCTGATTCTTATGGGACTACAGAGTAACAGGCTGTACATCTTGCAAGTAAGGAGAACATTTCAATCAAAGCTATTTGAGCTGGTTTTATTTTTTTGTATTGACTGAAGAACCTTTTTTTTTGTCTTTTTTTCCAAAAGTATAAGTTTGCTTTTGAAAATTTTAACTGCGTTAAAAAGTTGTGGGTTTTTTTAAGCATGATTTTTTAGCTGTTGTCAAAAAATAATATGAACATTTAATTTTTTTATTCTGTTGAGACTTAAATTATTCATGGGGAAAATGGTTTTACTCCCCTGTGGTATATGCTTGGATCAACAAAAGTTCCATTTTCATTTCAGGCCAAATTTATCAGACTAAACGGGAGCTATCACCATTGACTGGATTATTCATTAACTGAGGTTACCCTAGATTTGTTCTCACCTATAAAAGCAAAATTTAGTGCTCCAGTGATAAATCCGCTGCCTTTCCATTTGAGGTCTAGTTCCAACCAATTCCATGCCAGCACACTGAGGAGTAAAACAGAGAAGCAGAAGCAACAGCTTTGGCCACAGCTGCCTGGGGCAATAAACCAGAAGCACAAATTCTCTCATCCCTTACCATGTTCTAAGCCAGCCAATCTTTCTCTTATAGTGCTTTCACATTCATGAATCTTTTTGAAAACAACGTTGAATAATATTCCAAATCTCTTAATTTCCTCTGTATGTTCAAGAAAAAATAGAATTTCCTGCTATTTCTGCACTAGGTTATATAATTTCTGTGTTTCAGCTAGAGCACGAAGTAGACACTTGTAAAAACCTGAAAATATACACAGAAGAGGCAGACAAATAAAAAGTTGCCCCAGAGTGCTGTATACCGGTTTATAGCTGAGAGATCTAATCGTTGTTTGCATGCATGCATGCACATGCACACACACAATGTTTCTATTTCAGACTGCTTCTCCTGATATTTATCTCTCTGGGATTATAAAAAGATCTCAGGGTAAGAGAAAATCTCACATTTAGTTTTGTTGACTCCAACAGCTCAATGAAGGTAGTTCTGATGCTTTTTATGTTTGAAATTCCTTGTTACAATTTAATTAAAAACTCCTTCAGGAGATGGCTTTACATTTGTATCATATTTATCTGTACCTATTATGACCATCCCGTTACATATTTCAATGAATTATCACATTGGAAATGTACAGACATTTTAATTCTGAACTACTTTTTAGGGAGTGGCAGGGGTCAAATGAGGATACTCAAACCTAGGGCACTGACTACTGCACTGGGAAATTTTGTGACGTTTGCTGTATCATTCCTTTATGTTCAAACAGACCAAACCTCAGGCTAGGATGAGGGTTCGGTGGCCTGAACAGCGGTGCTCAGGCCAGGACTCAGGAGGTTGCTCAGGGAGATCAGGCTGGGAATCCTGGCCATGCCCTGACACCGCAGCCCAGAGACAAGGACTAGATTCCTAGTTTTGCTTCTGTTTCGTTCCATGCTGTGGTTCACTCATCTAGGAAATAATATAAATAGCGTATCTGGCTATACAGTCAACAGACTTTACTAAGAGTTGTTTGTAAATTATTTTGAGATTCTGTGATGAAAGTTGCTATACCGAAGAGTTTATTTTAACCTGATGCGTGCATATGCTAATGTAGTCATGCTCACATACATACAGGTTCACAGGATCAGGGTTGCTTCTTTTAAGCTGTCCACAAATACCTTACATGACAATGCCATAAAATCAGGGAACTGGATATTCTAGAGTGAGAACTTGAGCCATCAGTCACAGTAAGTATATAATCGAGCTATAAAAATATGCATTGTCACTAAGTGTGATCAAATGAATATAAACAATATACTCCTGAGTAGTATATTTACTTCTGCATCTGCATATACCACTTAGGTCAAATAGATTCCACTGGCATGTCTAGATTTAGTTTCCATATTATACTTTGTATTTGATCATTAGGCAACACCAGACAACGTTATTATTGAAGAGTAAATATTGTACAGGATAAATGACGAGAGTATTGTACTCTGTCAATTCTGGTTTTATTCACAGCAGTGAAACTGCATTATCATTGCAACAATTAATTCCATTTTGTTATGGAATGCAGTATGCCTGTAACAGGGAGTAATACAAATGAATTAAAATATATTGATTATATAGAAAATTAAGTGCAAACTATTTAAAACATCTTAAGTGATTAGATGCAATAAAATGTTACAATCGCACAGCTGGCAAACTGAAGTCAGGAGAGAACAATCACCCCACTCTAGATGCACAGAGAACCTGGCTCATAACCTTGGCTTTTAAACTTGAAGCTTGACAAACAATATTTCTCCTGTGATCTGGACAGGTGGCAGTCCCATCATAGAGCATTCGCCAGCATTACCACTCTCCTCATTTAGACTTTACATCAAGTCTGTGTGAGCTCTGGCTTGAAACCAGATTCTTCGTGTCTATAAGCAAAGACAAAGGCTAACGCTTATTTATGAACACCAGTTCTAAAGAAGCAAAGGTATTACATAAAGGACCACTGTTCATTTAGATTACACAATATTTTTATGGGATATATGATACATTGGAGGACTGTTTATATGTACATTTGAAAGTAACTGTTGATTACCAAAAATAATTCTTACCCTAAACAGAACAACACTGCTAAGAAGGTACAGAAATACAATTCTGCAATAGCATAAAACAAAACTGTCTTGTTTGTGGCTACATGAAAGGATTAAAGAGTATAATTTTACTCTCTTAGACCAAATGAAGTCCTAAATTGGAAAAGCAGCTCCATCCAAGGTCGCCTCTGTTGTTTCCAAAAATATCTTGAAACAAACGCAAGAGGGGCACTTTGTTGGGTGTTATCTAGACATATATAGTTTCAATCAAATTCTTCAAGAAGTGTCAGAATAAAAGTCGAACATCTGTTTGACACTGCCAAGTCACTAGCAAGTGAATCCCTGCAAAGGCTGAAAATAACTTTGATAACAGAATTAAGAATTATGGGATTTTTTCTTTACACTTAAAAGAAAAAGCCACATTAATTTGGGATGGAATTGTAAATACTTTTTAGACATTTCATGAAAGGATTGTATAATTCTTTCTGCTACCCACGGTGAAGTGTTACAAGGTTGTGTTAATGATCCCAGGAAAATATTTATAGTGCTTTTTCCAGTATATGAGTTCTCTCTTTCCTCTCATCATATTTTACAATTAACCTTCACTTTATTCAATTAAGTCAACACGCAGAAAAGAACCTTCAGTGTATACAGATTTTAAAGTGATGCCTTTCACATACAAATGGTTGAAGTACAGTGTAGTAAATGAAAAAATACAAAAGGAACAGTGAGCACAACAGTAACAACCCACTATGAAGTATGCCATGCTCCACCTCTTTGTTAGAGGAATTCAGATTGCCTTCTAGTTATTAGCTGTGGGAGATATTTTCCTAAGGAGACTGAATTTCAAGATGATGTTGTCATTGCCCGTGAAATAGATGCCCAATCTTCATTACTGTCCTCTGAACATTAACTAGATCTCTCACCGTTTCCTGGCTCACTCATGCAGATACCTGAGCAGTCTTATCAGCCTACGTAAAATGAAAATGAAGTAGAGAAATCCTTTAGGACAAAAGATGCAACATGAACGTAAAATATTAGGAGAACAGGTTGTCTGTGGGTGACTCTCTATGTTCTGATACAGCTCTGTTTTCTTTTTAATATGCTATAAAAACATGACAAGCTTTAAAGCACAGACTAAGGGAGATGGGTACAATGTTTTATAAATACTTTAAAAAATACAAAGCTTTTTAACGCTGCAGTCCACAGAATGCAGTCTTGGAGCAATGCATCACTTAAATAGCAGTTGATAAGTAAAAGGCATAATTTGCATCTGATTTTTACTTTTTGAATTTTCAATTTTTAGAATCCCAAATTAATCAGTCCTTTTTGCTTTTGGTAATTCTTCACTAATGGCTCTGAGATTTCTGTGATAACTGCAAAGAAATGCCTAAAAACTAGTTTACTCATCAGAAAATGCTACCATAGTGTAAGTCAAGTAAACTGCTGAATTATTAATATTTTATAACCTTAGAGTTTCAACTGCTATTTAAAAAACAGTAATACAGTAAATAAAAAAGAATTAAAACCCTATAAATTTTAATTACAGAAAATCTTGAGAATTTTGTGGGGGTTTTTTTCAGTATGAACTAGTTGTAAAATTCATAATGAAAAACTGTGAGATTAATTCCTTCATTCCTTCATTATTTCCCTTACATGGTTATTATTTGTACATGATGTATGCCTTTATGGTTTTGTTGTTGTTGCTCCCTGAGTGCCAGGCATATTTTCTATTCCATTCCAGAGAAAAGAAGTAGGGAGAGAGAAAGGAATTTATCCTTGAAAATTGGTAAGATCCCGTTTTCCATACTCCTATCAACTGCATTTTTTTCTGGTATTAGCAAAATGTGCATGATTTGGCTTTATCCTATTTCGAGAGTAGACCTAATTAAATGCTTACTGTGTAAATGAGTGGTTTTAAAACATAAGCAGTTGCAATAAAATTCAGATGCTTAAAAATGACATGTTATTCTATAATTATAGCCTGAACTGAGGCAGTATAACAGACATTGGCCTGGGTAGATCCATTTGCAGGAAAAGAACTCTAGTTCTTGGCATTCAGCAAATGCTGGTTGTGTATGTCCTAATTTGAAAAAACATACTTTTCTTTCAAAACTATGAGGAATGGAAATGCAAAAAGAGTAAAAATATACTTTTTTATAATAAGTATAAATAATGCCTTTAAATACAAGGTAATGCATAAAGTTGTATTTTAATGGTAAACACTATAAATACTCCAGCACTAGATTTGTGCAAGACAGCCTCTCATAGATGTCAAATAAAAATCAAACCATATTGCTAAGGACTTGTGTATTTTGATTGTTTGTGCTGAGAAAAACTTTCACAATCATTAAATTTTGTTATAAACTGGATTTTGTCTAATGGAACATTGATCTGTGTTGGATGAAAGTCGTTATTTTAAATAATTACAGTTCTTTTTTATTCTCTGTGTTTTATAAAACAGATGCTGGCCCTTTAATTCCTGCTTGTTCTGTCAGGAGGAAGAATACAGAGCTAAATCCAGCAGACCTTATTTTGGCAAAACTCCCACTGAAGTCAGTGAGGGTTTTGTGAAAGTAAGGGCTGCATGATTTGTCTCACAGCTCCTGCTGATTTTTTGGAATATGTTTCCTCTCCCCCCCCAAAAAAAGCGGAGCTCCTCATCGAGTTTGACATCACCACGGTGCTGTGGCTTACAGCGTTTTTCTGTCTGTAAACTAGAATGAAGATCAGTGTAATGCAATTGTGAGAAATACCCTTTTCACCCAGTGACCTTGGAATAAAACGGATTGCCTCGGCAGTCTGGAGACTGCTACTGTGGAACTAACTGCACAGAGACACCGAGGATTTGGAGAACCTATTTTAAATTCATGCTGAGAATTTAAAGAACTCTTTAAACAAGCTGGAAATAGGTCAAAATCTGATTGTTAAAAAACAGCTACCCGATTGCGTGTTGCCCAGACAGGTGGTACCTTGTGATAAAATTGTTGGTTTGTGTAACACTTCCTCACTGGAACACTGGCACGTCCATGAAAATTTCAATTCTGTTTCCATTACAGATTGCAGTAGAGAAAGGCAGCTGAAGGGTTAACAGCGTTCCTTCAGCAGGAAACCTACCGCTGCAAATGATAACATGGGGCACACATTCAGACTGAGTTCTTTATTTTTTTCACTTAAGTCTGGACAAATACAGGGCCAACGAGAGAAACCAGATCTGCAAGCATGGGCGCTCCCCTCGTCTGCAGACAAGATGACGGAGTAAGAGCTTCCCACACTCTGCTGTGTCAATGTGTCATGACCTTTCTCCCAAGGGGACACCTTTCAGTGACAGCACTTCAGTCTCCGTGGTCTTTCAGTCATACATCTGTCTGCCTTTGCGTGGAAGCTGGCTCCAGGCTTGCCAGACACTGCCAGAGTGGTGATTTAGGAATTGGACTGATACTGCCAAAGCGCTCTGCATAGGTCACTTGCTGAGGGCAGCCACAGGTAGCGAGCAGTGAGCTTTCAGCCACTGTTCATCTGGGCCAGACATGAAATACTGACCTAAGGAGAAGCAGCTCTGTAGTTCGTTTCCAGTTCTTGAACAAGCAAGTCACTTGTCAAACAGATTTTCTATTGCTGATGGGGGACTACACTATCCGTATTTGTTAATTGAACATCCTCATTGTGAGGACATTCTCTACACACTGAACTGTTGCGAAATACTTCTGTTGTATTGTATTTTATAACGGTGAGCAGCATCATGCTGTGGGAAAGTCTTATCAAGAAATCCCTGGAAATCAGTATATTTAAACATAATAAATACAATAGCAGGGCCTAACTTTTATGACTGTGGGCAACTATATGCAAATGACTTCCTTAGTAGCAATATCCATGTGAGTAAAGATATGCAAATTAGTATTCCTAGATTTGGGTTACTTAAGGAAGTCTAAGAACATTTCTTTTATCTATCATAGTTCAAACGGAAGTACAATGGTACCACTAATACAAACAAAACAATCAGATATCTAGAAGGTAAAATGGCAGGTACTGTTTTCTCATGCCCATTTCTGATGCCTGTAACTATTTATCTCTTAGGTCCATGTGGAACTTGCCAGCAGCTCTAAGGACAGCTGAAGTCAACATGACTAAATAATGCAAAATTGCAGAATACTGCAGTAGTTTTATAGCTGGAATACTTCCTCATCCAGGTCTGGGTAAAGATAAGGAGAAACCTTTTGAAACCAAACAAGCTGCCGCTCATGAGTGACTGCTTGGATCAGCATTCCAACTGGAAGAAATCTGGTAAGTGCTGGAGCCCCAAATTTAGCTATGCACATTTTTTATTTATTTGGACCATCACAAGGGAAAGGCAGGTATTTTTTCCATATGGTAATGTTTAATCTTATTAGTTAACCAGCTAGAGTATTAATAATAACAAAGTAAAAAAATTAGAAGCTTTTTGTTGCAAGTTAGGAAGTAAAGATAAAACTGAAATTCAAAGATTTTTCAACGCTCCCATCAAATCATGAAAAGCCAGTGGACAGAATCCATTAAAGTTGCATTTATTAAATGTCCACTCATATAAAAAGCTAAAAATAGCATTTGAGTTTTTCCAATTTTCTTTTCATAACAGCTATTATGATTTTCTGCTTCATCTCAGAAAGTCATTTTGCTGCTGCTGTAGTGTATAATCTGTGTGCCCTTTCTTGGTGCAGTACAAATGACAGAACACTAATCAGATCAGAACAACAATCACGTCATCTTTGAGTAACTAGCAATAAACTGTTTTTACAAGGAAGAAAGATGAACTATTTTTAGGGCAACTCTGAACAGAGCAACAGAAAATGGTTATATTCAATCTTACTCTACATCATTGCTATGAATTTCAAAAGCATTGCTTTTCCCTGGGCAGCAGGCTAATCTGTGTAATACCTCTTTGCATTAATGGCCTAGTCAAATAGGGTTTTTAGGGTTCTGTTAAAAGTTTTGACTTGAAGTACATGAAATCCCCTTTCTCCCTGCCCCGTCTGGTGACTCTGAACTATAGGCTGATTCCCAAGTAACCTAAATGCCCATTTTTGGTGATTATCCTATGTTTTCGGCGTGTCTCACATCTAGTTGTCTGTGTTATTCTACTATTGCTGGCAAGCATTCAGCAAAACCCTCCTTTAGGAGTCCAGATATATGACTACCATAACTCTCTTCAGACCAACAGACCCTGCAGTGCAATGCAGGTAAAGTATGGTAATAATGGTAGAGGGCCAGCAGGGAGAAAACGTATAGGCGTCTCTGGAGACAGCTGTGCCCACACGATATAGTCTGGATGTGCCCTCTTCCTGAGCTTCTCCCTTCCCATTTGATATGGTCTCCCTTCAGGGCCTTACTAAAGCCCGTTCTCCCGCCACACAGAGTGATCAACTCATGGAAGCAGCGGGTGGTGGCAATGCTGCACGTTCTCCCCACCCCAGCCAACACTACCTGTGCCCATGTCCTACACAACAGCCATCCTTCCACACTCACTGGAAATGTGCGCAGGGGAAATGTTTCTCCTTGTCCTGGGAAAGATTAGTGTGCAGCTGTTGGGAAAGACTATCTTCAGCTATTCAGCGGTGTGGGAGGGCTTACATGAGGATGTCCTGGGGATCTATGGGTCTGAGACCCACTCCTTACACATACACTGCAGCTTTGAACCCTCTGGAGGGCATCTGAATTAAATTTCATTAAACTACCCATTCAAACCACTTTTGCCTGAGGCCCAGCAAGCTACTTGTCACTAACAATTTACCTTCTTTCACCTAAGATATGTAAAAAAAAAAATACCATACAGTCAAAATGTAGTTGTCAGACTTTATTGTAGTTCTCTTAGCAAATATATTTAATGCAAAGGCAAACTAGAAACTATATAATTACCATACCCTGTCTTGATACAGAAGACAGATGATCTCATAGTTAGGTACCAAAGAAAGAAAAATTATTTTTTATGTCCTGAAAAGATGTTTTACTTCAGGCAGGAAGAACTAAAAAAACCCACCCCTATCTAGATATTCTGTAAGCCAAGAGACTACAGAAGAATAGCAGGGGTTCTGGTCCCACAGACTTATCTCTCTGCTTCTGATCTTTGATTGCGGCTAAGAGCGCTCATCTGAAATGATGAGGCGTGAGGGACAGTTTCAAGCCTCACCTACATTCCTCTTCTCCTGGGTCAGCCGTGGGTCTCACAATGCAATTTTAAGATGCCTGACAGTTGCCTGCAGCTCACAGGTCAAAGCCAGAGTATAAGGCAGCCTTGCCTATCTACCTGTTTTGCATATTTCAACATATGCAAGAGCCACTGTGCCATATTTACATCCATCAATAACCCTCCACCCCTGGGATGACCCTCTTTGGGTAGCGTAATCACTTTGGAACCACACTGCACAGACATAATGGCACAAAATGTCCTCAGCGGAGAAAGCCTTTAGTTGACCACCGTTTACACCTTCACGTGGGCAACTCAGAAAAAACAGAAGAAGGAAAAAATACATTTGTTAAAAACAACAACAAAAGATAATGGAAAAAGCTCAGAACCCAAGTAATTGTTCTCCTGACGCTGTAGCAATGAACTGTCTCCTGGAAGCACAATCAGTTTAATTCAACCGTGCAAGGAAAGTATGACTGGGGGTGTGCGGGCAAGGCCTGTGCAGCTCAGAGTGAAAATGGCTCCATTCTTGCCAGTCACACTAGGTGAATAAAGACAATAGGGAAGGAGACGGCCAAGCCAGGAGGGCCACAATTATACAAAATCAAGTCTCAGGCCTTGCAAAAATGTAACCTTACTGATACAGAATAGGGAGCTGAGCAATTACATAAGTTTTCTGTGACCCTGGAGAAGGATTTCTTTTCCTTTGATCTCTCTGCAGATGCATGCCATTCCCAGCCTCATAAAGCAAAGATTTACGATGAGGCTCACCCTAGTGCAGCTCTCATAACAAATCTTCCTAACCATGTTATGTTGTCACTTAAGCAATGGAGGAAAAGCTTCGTAGAGTGGTTAGTTGCTCTCTTTGTTTATCCAGCAAAACCAAATGACGTACAACAAATTTATGTAGAAATGATGAAAGCAACAATATTTAGTACGAGGTTACCTTTAGGAAGCCAACGCGCTGTCTTCCTACTTTATGTTGGTATCAAGAAGGAAGAATTCACAATACAAGCCTATCTTTACCTCCTTCCTGAATGACTTGACCAATGGCCGTTTGATTTTGTTGTTTCAGAAAACATTCTCTCTTACATTCCATTAACTGCTCAAAATCCTGCCACATTTTAATTTGCTTCATATTTGGGCCGTGACTTTCCCGTACAGCTTTCTGCTTCTCCCGTAATTTCTGTTAAAAATACAAAAATGTTTGACTTTTAGAACAGTTTTATGCCACAAAAATTGCTTACATAGGCAGCTCGGAATGACAAAGATTTTTATATGCTACTGAAATATTATTTTGTTCAAGTTGATAACAGTCCTTGCAAGTGATAAATGCATTAACACCCGGGACTCTGTTATGGGTTTTGTACGGACTGACAATGATTTCAATCTTTTAAAACTGTCTAAATAACAGCCTTATCTATTTGAGAAGTTATGCTCAAATTCTGAGTTAATTTCCATACACAGCTCTTGCAGCATCAAGTTGCAAGCTGCAATGAACTCATATCGTGATATTGTAAACATGAAATTAATGTTTTACAATGAAACCTGCTACTGATTATTAATAGTAGCAGCCCAAATCTGTAGATATCGCTGACAGACTCACTCATAAAAAGGAAACGAATAAAAGAAAGATGTTAAGTATGAATTGGTAAGCCTAACCTCGTCCATGCTGCTCTGAGCGTTGTACAAGATTACAAACGGACAACTGCTTTTGTTTAACACTGCTGTGCTGATGATCCCCTGGCCTTTAATAACAGTGATAAAGCTGACAGGCTCAAAATTTATTGTCTTCAACAGGTTGCTTTATATACAACAGAAAATTTGAGCTGGCACGGTTTGTTATGCCCAAGTTTCAGTTTCTTATCCAAATGGTTTTCAGGGAATGTGCTGTCACGTTAAGCTGTTTGACTATCTTTTACAAGTGGCTCATGCTATACTCTGCAGGAAATCAAGCCCTGAAGAGCGAGCAGGATCTCTTTTCAGGGTATTAGTTACCAATGCCAGCAGTAATGGAATTTTCTTTGTAGGCTGCAATATGCTTTTTATAAAAGACTGGCCACAGCTTTTGGTAATAAGCCCCACAAAAATATGAACCGAACAATGTTTTTACAAGGTAAAAACCTCATTCTTACCTTCCCAAAGTTTTCTTGTTCAAGGATCATTCGTGTATACTGTTCTCTAGAGGAAATATAAAATAATTTTATTATTATTTTATTTGGGTCTATGTAATAGGACAGAATAATGATGCAAGCATAGGAAATTATGAAAGTATTGTGAGGTTCATAAATGAGAGAGAGGAGGAAGCATGAAGAAACCTTTTTGTCATTGGACAACATATCCCTTGACATCAAGGATCAGATCTCTGATCCTCTCAGTGGTGCAGTTGGGAAAAGTGGTATTGGATAAGTTCTCTTACATTTTTGAAGCAAGCATGATTACTGCTCCTTCCAGCTTCAAGACAACAGCAAGATCGTTTAAGATAAGACACACTCAATTCCTTTATAATAATGCATTTAGCCTGGTGATATCCTGAAGTTAGCCAGTGGCCTCATTTGTACAAGCGTGAAGAGCTTACAAATCCACAGCCCTTAACTGCTGTAAATGTAGAGTTAGAATGAGTGGGAAAATACAGGAATGAAGGGGAATAGTATTTCACCCCAGGTTTGACAAATCCAATGACAGCAATGGAATCGCTGTGCGTTCCTCACTTTCAGAAAACAGCCGTCACATTTAGGTGCCTAAATATAGGCTTAGAAGCATAACTGTTGACATTCATTATTAAAAATCTTGGCTGCACACCTTTGTCTGTAACAAGTGGCTGGATCACTTTCTGACATATGCAAACTTGATACATGAAACCTGACAATATGCACAGCATAACAGCAGGATTCAGACACGTTATTATGTACTTATTTTGAATTTTTTTTGAAATGTGACAATAAAAAAAATTTTCACTGATTCGCTTGGGAAAAAAAATCCATTATTATATTTTGAGTGTAACAGGTACACTCAGAGGTTGAGAGTTTGCTAGCGGAATACAAAACAACACAGCTCATCTAAAGAACTTTTCCAGATTGCTCAGGGTTGAAGAATATTGCATAGAGAAATCCTAATTTCCAGAAAGAAATACCAGCCTTCCTGATACCAGAGCATGAAGGTTTGCTAGAGTGTGTGAGCAGCCGAGTAAAAGCAAGGCGTTGCGTTTCTTATATTCCTTCCATTTCTACTAAGTACTCCAGGCTTTCAACACAGCACTTGGGGCCCCTGGCCACCTGGTCCTGCCTGCCATACGCCCGCAGAATGGATGTGCAAGGAATGAAGCCGGATCATTTTATGATCTCTCACTCTTGGACAATTCTAGCCAGAACAAATGAGAGCTGTCTTGAGGCTGCCCCAAGTGCTGTGCTGCACAGCTGATCCCTAGCAATCCTCACCAAATCAAAGACATGGAAAGCCACACTGAATCTTCGTATTTCCACTGGCACACAGCATATGTTCGCACACATTTGGCCTCAAGAACGTATTTTTTTTATTTTTAAGTAGAGTCTTCAAAGTAATCATTAGAAGATTAGATGTCTTTCCTAGTAAGTTTTTCTTTACTATTTATAATGATGACTGGAAAGAATGCAACTTAATAACTTCATTTAAAAAACCCACAACTTTCTATATTTAGAGAAGAAAACTAACTTTTCACATTCCTAAGAAGTGACTCCACAGAACGGAGAGTTTATATTCAATAAAGGGGGTCAGAATTAAGACATTTTTTGTTCAATACGTTGTTAGGAAAGTGCTGTTCTATTTATAGTTCATTTTTACTCCGTTTACATTCCAGTGCCTGCTGAAAAATACATTCACATTCTGAAAGGATGTCTAGAAAAAAATTTTATAATCTCATTTTATATTTTGCAAAGATCTCTGTATTGTACTTGGTTGTAATTCAATTAAATATGACAGGTCTGCGACCTCTTACAGAGGGTCAAAAACGTGTATAGTTGTGCGAGAGGGATAATTTCCCTAGCTTCTGTGCCCACAGTTAGCAAGTGAAATGGGGACAGCAGAGAGAGTGGTAATGCTCCGTTCACATTCTCCTCACCATACCTGGAATTACATGGTTGGACTCACACTTAATTCCAGCATTTGGCTTTGATGGCTTGTCTGTGCGAATACTCGCACTGTGGACGTTCATTTCACAAGTATTTCAGCTGGAGCATTTTTTGCTTAGCATCTGTGAATAAACTCAGACCCTCCCCTTCCCTGCAAGGCCATAAAAGGACAGCGCCTGATGTTTGACCTGCATTTCCTCTCAGCTGCTTGGCTGAGCCGTCTTGCCTTTCATACTAATGAATATTCATATCATCACTACGTTTTTTTCTCACAACCACTTCTTTTTTCATCCTTCTGCTTAATTTTGACGTTTCATAATTTTTCATTAGACAAATCTTTTACTTCCTACAGCCTTCCATTATTTTGTGAGATGGAAAAAGAGGCTTCCTAGCCTCCACTCACATTCTATCTCCTCGTCCTTTTCTTCTCCACCCTAATGTTAGTAGTTTTCTTTTCTTACTCTTATTTTCCTACATTGTTTGCTACAGCGTTTAAACATTTTCATGCCTCAGATCCTTGCAGAAGGTCTCTGTGATGCATATTAATCTAGCCATTCATTTCTTAGTGACCTCTGCCTCATGTCCTAGAGCCGCAGGAGATGCGGCTCCACTGATACCAGTGCAACGTGTATCAGGACTTCTAGTTCATGAAGGATCTGACAGAGGAAGACCACCTCATCTCTCAGTGTCTCCTGAGGGAATCCGTGCAGGGATCAATTCGCACTCAGTTTGTCATGTCGCTATCCCTGTCAAGGGCCCCATTCCAGAGCCCATAAAATCTTAGTGGGCAGCTATTGCCTTTTTTCACTCCACGAGTGAAGGAATTGCCTCTGGTGATACTGAATGACATTTGATTACATTTGCTACCAACTAACAGTGCTTCCCTCGTTGCCACCACTACAACAGAAAAGTCCAGAAGTTATTCTGATAGGTAAGAAGTCCTAAGACGACAGATATCTTGGGAAATTAATTTATTCTTCCATCTCCTTTGAGAAGTGACAGACAACTACTGTTTCTCTTTTCCTGTTGTGATGTCAGCGCATTGGGTGGTCTGAAGCTTTCAAACAGAATGTAGAACAATTATTAATTATCTAATTAAGCAGTTCTAGCTTCGCTTTGCCACTCAGCCATGTTTTCAAATTGTTTTGTAAATGAGACAACTCTGTGAAACATTTTGGCAGACTGTACGGAAGACTGTACATGAACCACAGCTCTGACATGACAGATTACACAGATCTCAAGCAACAATCTGTCCTGTCTCTGAAATACAAATGCAGAAATCTAAGAAAAGGCCTCCATTAAGGAACTACATTGCTGTGGCTTTTTAAAGCCTAAGCAATAAAGCAAACTGTAGGAATGCTGATTGATGCAGACTATGAGATGGAGACGTACAAGGCAGAGCCGATGCCCCCTCTGCTCTGATCTAAAAATTCTATACTCTATGGAGATTGCTTGGTACAGCAACAGCTATACCTTTGAGGAGAGCCATTCCTACTTTCAAAACATCAGAGCATTTTTCACTCCTTCCATTCATGAAAAAATTAAACAAAAAGACCCCTCATTATGGCCGGCAAACACGAACTTTATAACTACTGTTTTGATAAATATTTTCATGACTGAGAAATACTATGGTGTGAAAGCCAAAGACCACTTTGTAAAACTAGTGACAACAATTTAAGCTTGTTTATTTTGTTGACAGCTAGGATCTAAGAAGTCTTTTGGAGGTCAAAGATAAAACTGGCTGGAAAATGAAATTTCTATTTCATGCAAAATTCTGGAAGTTTGAAAAAGTAATTATGAAGAATTCAAAACAGAATAAAATTTTGACACTTCTAATGTTTTGGTTTGGATTTTCCTGATGTTTAATTTTGATGGGGCTAAACCAGTGTGTTGACTTTATTGCCTGAATTTTGTTTCACCTTTTATATTGTATTAAAAGATTGAACATATACAAGATTTTAAACTGGATACTTTTACAAAAATATTTAGTATGCAATAAAGTGCAAAAAAATCTATATAACACAGTAATGTTTAGACTTCTTAGCACAGATAATTAATCCAAAATACCTCATTCTCAGAAATCATGTCAATCTTTGGCAGGACTGCAACATTTAAAACAGAAAACTACACAAAAAAAAATCATGAGCTCAATTCATAACCTCTTCTGCTTGTCTCCCTACCAGGCAAAGGCAAAGGGTCCTGAAAAAACTCACAGGATGAAGCAACTGTTTTTATATTGGAGTAAATCAAATTGAGCATAAAGATGAAGGTTCATGTGATGGTGCAGAACCATATTCATTCTTCCTCCAGTAAGAACTGCAAATAGGAGCCACACAAAATCCATTTAGGATGAGTACATGCAGTGCTCCATTCCTGTACCAGTGATGGTGACAGCTATTATACCTCAGAGAAGAGCAGATTTGCAAGAAATGGCCAGGATCTGAGGGCAGCACATGGTTGCTCTCTGAGAGGTGGTAGACCTACTCCTGCACACTGGAGTCTCAGGGAAACTTGGCAGAGGCATTATGTCTGGTAGAGCCACACTTCCTGCAGGACCTAGTTGAAGCACAGCTTATCTGAGCTTGTGCCAACAGGGGCTGCAAGTTAAAACCGCTATCTGGGGCCTATAATCTCCAGCAGGAAGGGAAAATCTTTTGGTATGTCTGAGAGAACTCATAGGTTTACAGCAGTATATACTGGAATTCAAGATGCTTATTTTTAGATTATTATAGCGTTTCTAAATTTGTCAGGTGAACTCCTCCAGTTCAAATGCCAGTGAGAAAATTCCTAACTTCAACCTCAAGTTAACACAAAGGGAACACATCAATATACTTACCGAATTGCCTTTCGTCTCTCCTGTGGGTCTGGGGAGACGTATGCCTTCATTTCTTCTTTAGCACGCTGCAGCTGTATTTCTAGATTCTATAAAGAAATCCATAATTATAAAAAAAAAAAAATTCCTATTTCATTTCACAATGAACGATTTGGTCCCTCCTGTGATCTTACCCTCTTCATGCAGTTAATATAACGGTAGTTGCTTTCTTCCTGAACACACTCCTCAAGAAGTCCTTTCACTTCCTGTAGCACAAGAACAATATTTCAAAGGACATCGTAACTGGAAGTCCACAGGAGATGCCCTGTGTTGCCACATAAACCATGAAAGTCCATAATAGAAACAGACATAATACTGAATCAATAACTCTTAAATGTTTATAAAAGACTTCTGTCTCTTTTAATGATAAACACAACTGATTTTTTTTTGATTTGCAGTTTCAGTCACACTTACAGATGCTAAATGATTGTTAATAGGTGTTTATTAATATGACCGACCTCTAACAGACTTCACAAGTGCTGCCAAGGCTCTTGGTCCTAAGCACATCTTAAGTGCTAAGTACAATTGTGAATAAGCATTTCCTGGAACACATCTGCAAAATATATGTTAGAAGCTACAGACGTGTTAATAGTATGTTAATTAGCAATCAATAATTATGTTGAGTATGGAGATAGCGGGTTAGTCCCACCTCTAAATGGTCCATACCAAAAAACCCTATTAATCCAGATGGAATTCATGTGCCCCAGGTCACACAGCAGTTGTCAACTCCAAAGCTCTGTCACCATAGGATTTTCAGACCATCAGCTCGAAAACTGTTCTACTGTTCACTGCAAGAGTTTGCTGACAGTCATGTCCAGCTTAACCAGTGGATGTGATTGTCATTGTGTGCTAGAAAATGACTTAAGATTTGTCTGCCAAGGAAAAAAAGCCTTGATTGCTATTGTAAAATAGTTCTTATGCTATTCTTATGCTTATTCTTATGCTAAATACTCTTAGTCTGCTTCAGAGTAGGTTCATCTGTGGATTCTTTTATTTTGCTTGGATTAAGTCATACAAAGGTATTTTTAGTGCAGGAAAAGAATTATCTATATATCCACAGATGCTTTAAATGTATGACTTTTTTATTTTGAAGTATATTGCTTATGTGGGCAAGCCCTTGAAAAATCAAGTCCAGACAAAATTCAGAGGAGGTGATCTAGTGAGATAAAGCAGATTCATACAAGCATATTAATATTGGTGTGTCTGTCCCCACCATAAAGGATTGTGATGCCTCCTAAAAGTGCTGTCGTTCAAGCAATGCATAAACTACATAGGCACAAGCTCTCAGATATACCTGTATGGCTGTATTTTTAAAAAGCGGCTGTATGCAAGAATTCAAGACAAGTCACATTTAATGAAGTGTGTTTGCTGTCAATTTCAGTACATTAGTTGTCCCATTGGATTGGCGGCTAATTTAATGAATCTGCTAAATCCATATAAAGAGTCATCTTGATAAATTAATCCTTATTTTCTCAGATACTATCTAGTCAGCAGGATTTCTGGCAGATGCATCTTCTTTTATAGTATCCTTGCTAATCAAAGCTGGACATCAGTGGATGGCCTGATGTACCACTGAGCTCATTTGTCGCTACCCAGAACAGGGGGTGTGTGCAGCTGTGGCTAGTCCACAGCAGCTTCAGGCATGATTTGCATAGCTGTGGATCACCATGGACTCATTTCCACCTGAAGTGGATTTGTACTTTCCGTATCCAGAGGGAAGGCAGGGAAAATATTGTAGCATAGCATTTATTAACATGCATGAACAAGCCACCATCTTACCTGTTCCAGTGTGGAGCGATTGCTTTCTAACCCCGCTGCACAACTGTCGTATTGGATTTTTTTTTCATCACATTCTTGAGTTAATTCCTTATGTGAAAAGGGCAAAAGGGTACATAAATGAAATCTTCACTTGACTGACATGTGACATTCAGGCAGACTGTTCTTGTCGGTCTCACACATCAAACTCAGCTACTGGCACACTCACAGACACTTACATAAACCGAGCAGGCACATGGGTTTTATTACACAAGGGAAAGCCACTAGCCTCCACTCGCATACTGGAGGATCAGCTGTATACACCACAACATAGTGTGCAAACTTCCTCTGTACAGCCACATCCATAGCTTTAATGCAGTAGGTTAATAGGGCAACGTTTGCAAGAAGAAAGGAAAAACAATTATAAAAATAGAGATTAAGAAAGGATTAATATACTTGCTACCTATGAAAAGCCAGCTTTCTAGTTGTGCACAACAAATGCCTTAGCTGGATTTCACTTGCTGACACCTCCAATAGAACCACTAAAAGCAAGTTGTCTGGAGATTCGGTTGATAGATAAACGAACAGCCTATTTACTTCTACGGCAATGAGCCAACTTATAGCAGCTGTGGACCTGAATGACTTTTTTCTTCAGCTCTCTATAAAATTCTGAAAACAAATGGATAAATCTATCATTCCTACAGCCTAGTATAGGACTTAGATCAATGTATTCCGCTATTTGGATGACACATTATTTGCAATCCGTTTAAAAAGGAGAGTGTTAGCTGAGGTCATTAGTGCTGAGATGCAGAAAAAGCTTTGAAACCAATTTGAAAACTAACTTTTCTATGGTTTTGAACCATGATTTTTTACATTTTCCCCTGGTGTAGTATTTTTTTTTTAAATTGCTGTAAAGGACAAAACTTTAAGCCTGATTTTGTGCCTGCGCTGTCAGCTTGTATGAGTTCCAGTCTTTACCATGTTGCCTGTTGCAAATCACTGTTGACCCATTCTGCTATTTCCAGCTTTCCTTCAGAGTTGATTATGTCCTTGTACAGCACTACAGAGATCTGTAACTTATACTTATTTGTGATTCTGGCTTTATTTACACAGAATGAGAGAAGTTTTTCTACTAACTTGGCAATTTTGACGCAACTGTCTCAGTTCTTTGATAACAGGAGCTAGGCTTGCCTTCTTCTCTGCCACCATAGCATTCAGTTTTTTTACCTGATGGAGAGACAAAATAATATACATTAACAATATGATACTAATAGTACGTTTATATAATTAGGAATGTGAAAACAAAGACAATAAAACCAAAATATGGAGAGAAAAAAATGTGCGATGAAGACTGGACTGTATGTAGCATAACACAAGTTCAGGCCTAATTAACAAAGGGAAAGAACCCATCTTGCAGTGGGGTCATTACCACAAATGAGACAAATTCTGCTCCCATTGTTTCAGCTGAGAACAGTAGGGAGAAGCCCAGAAGACAGCCTATGTGCAGCAACCAAAACGCTTAAGGAGTGGGGGGAAATGAAGGAGCTGCACAGAGGTGGACTGAGAGAAAGGAAGACATCCTTACAAAAATGAACAAACCAACCAACCTGCCTGCAGAGGTTAAATAGACTTTGAAAATGCTAAAACATAGTTGCTTTAAAATAGTTATACTGAAAATTCAAATTTGATCCAGCTTTCTATTTGAGAGCCAGTCTGTTTTAGTTATACTGCTTTATTTTAAAAGTCCCCTAATGACTTCAAAGAAAGCTATTTCACTTTTTGCTCTTTTAAAATATTTTCAAGTTAGAAATTCAAATTCTGTCTTGCTTCTATGGCAATGTGGGAAGTTAAATTAAAACATGGCAGATCTAAGAGCAATTGAAAATTAGGCTATAGAGAACAAGACAAGATATTTAGTTCTTTAGGCATAGTAAGTATTTTTTTTAACAAATGCTTAATGCCAGTAATTTACAAACATTTTGGAAAAATATTCTATTAAAGATTCAAACCATTTGTCTTTTTCAAATAATGTGCTAATAGGAAACCACTTCTGAAATCACAAAGAGCTCAAAATCCAAGGACAAAACTTGATATCCCTAATGTTTCTGAGGGGAAGAAAGTAGGATTTTCTTTTTTTTCATAATTCTAAATATCTTCTTCACATTTTAGTGAAAATGTGAAAAATGTACATTTTAGTAAACTTTTTCAACATTACCCTTGTACACTGTTTGAAAATGTATTTCTCTATATAAACATAGATTAAAAGAAAATTAAAAACCCAAAAGTATTAAACTTGGGCTTCTATGCTGAGGAACCAGATATTCCAACTGAGGAAATACAATAGCTTAAGACAAAAATCACCATTTCAGACATGTTATCTAGCGTCCGGCCTTTCATTTCATCCATTTCACTCTTTACTGCAGATACTCTTTCCAGCTCCTCCTGGGTGTAACTATATCCAGAAATACCTTTCTTGTCTTCAATAGCTTGCTGTAGACACAAAAAATAAATGCTGAACGTAAGACCATTAATCAAGAAGCATAGCAAATTCCTTCACTGTGCCAAAATATTGTAAGAACATGGAAAAGCTAAGTACTGATATCAATTTATTTTAAAAGTGATTATTAATCTAGCTGCTGCAACAACTAACTTTTTGTCTAGCGCCTGTATAGTAGGATAATAACAACTTTCTGTAAACACACTATTTGGTCAACCAGCGCCCAATGAAATTACTGGAAAGTTTCCACAAAGTCAAGTGGGCTTTAGGTCAAGCTCTAAAGAAGTTCAGTATGTAAAATCCAGATGCTTAATCTGAAGATGTAGCTAATCATTTTTTAAACAACTGTCAAGCAAAACTAAGTAAGTGCTGTATTCATTGTAGTAATACTAACACCATTTACCAAATCCTAGCATTACATTGCATAAACTTTACATTTAATTATATGTTGATGTAACAGTCTGTAGCAATGCTTGCTCATTAAGTATGTACGGAGGGTATTTTCCGTAATCTGAAAGCTAAGTGTTGATTAACGCAGCCACAATTTGTTAAAAAGCAAAAGCTTCATTCTTAAAAGCGCCATGGTATCTATGAACTCCAAGTCCTTTATCCTCAAAAACCTTTTACAACCATATGTTTAAGAAAAGATTTGTCTCTGTTAATAGCTACTGCTACCCTGGCGGGAGCATTTTGCGCCTTCAACAGCAGTGTGGTGTCTGACAGGGCGTTATGCCCCGGGCTAGAAAAGGTATGTTTGATTCTATGGGGGAAAATCGTGCACTAGTCATCTGGTGGTAAGAACTTTATGAAACCAAAGCTCTGTAGTTTTACTACATGGTAGTCTAGAAAAGGTCAGACCTGAATGGGAATATCCTGCTGACCATACGTCTGTATGTCATATGACTATATGTGTAGCCACTTCACAGACAAACTTCTAGTGCTTTCTCCCTGCTGTGCTTTTCCTGTGGGACAACTAGCGTATATTAGTTACCGTGCTGTAGATAAACACTTTATTGGCGGAAAACACGCATCTACACACCTTCCTTCTAGCTGAATAGCAATCAGGAGAAAAAGCTCTGATCCTACTGCTTAGGTGCTTCTTTCTACCCAGGTAGCAGTTCTGATTTTGTTTATAATTAAACAATGAACACCTTATCGAAACAGTAGGACATCATCCACTGCAACTACAAGAGTATCTTTCCAAAGTCTATCCCATGTATTCTCACACTTTCAATTTTCTTTTAACAAGGCTAATACTTTTATGTTTAAAAATGCAAAAAATGCACATATAACAAAACTGCATAAGTAAACCCAAAATATTCTGATAACAAAAATACTGGTATTAGAAGAAAATACTACAGCAGTAGATTTTTGTGAACTAAAAAGGGAATGTCTTTGCATTTGGGATGCGTGTATATTCCTTGAACACTTATAGTTAAGTATAGCAGAAATCCTTCTCCTGCTGTTCTGGCTTAGAAAAAGCATTCCCCCAGTTTTAAATATTTCACTTACTGTGAAAGGCATTTTCTTCTAATTATTCTGGGGTTAGAATGTTTCCTTCCTGCTCGCTCTTTTTTTAAATACTATTTCTATATATTTGCAGCAGTAACTTGAAGCCTACTTGCTGCTGATAATTTTCAAAGCCCTTACTATGTATGTGGATACTGAAAACTAATTTAAGACTTCAGCCTTGCTCAACTGGAATTAGTGAAGATTTACCATTGACTTTAAAAAGCAGGGTCAAGCCCCTCAGCCTAAAAAGAAACTGCAGAACAGTCATGACTGCCTGTAGGAAACAGTTGCTGAACAGAGTACAGCAGCTTTGCTGAGGATGATATACATTAACAAAACAACATCCATCTCGTTATACAGCTGTTGCCAGGGAAGCAAGGGTGATGGACTGTGTAGCAGTAAATGCTTGTATTACCAACTGCTGCTGAATAGCCTCGTGGCGCTGTTTTAGAAGTTCTTCTGTCCTCTGGAGGATACCATACTCAGCTGTAATTTCTGCTATTTCCAGTCGCTTCTTTTTATAAAATGTGTTTTTGCTCCGGAGCTTATTAACATAGTGTTTGAACTGGAATGAGAGAGAACAGAAATATCATTTGACTTAAAGCAAAAAAGGGCCTTATCGCAGACTGTTGCTATATAAAATGTAATTATCCTATTTGGACAGCATATTGAAGATTAAGTGCTTAGAACAGAGGACTGGAATTCAGGATTCCCAGGGTCCATTTATTTTCAGCTGTGCATTTGTTCACTGAGTGAGATCAAGAAAACCAGCTCTATTGCCTTCTGTTCCAGCTCACTCATTTGTAATAATAGTGAGATCACTCGGTTCTGCCATTTGACAGTTGGAAAAGTAATTACTCTTTGGAAAATGTTGTGAGAATCATGGATAATAAAAAAGTTAATGCAATAATAATTTACACTTGTAACAGAGCACCAGACCAGCAGCGTGTAGCCCGGAAGAGCTCTGCAGACCAAGAAATATGATAAGAAAGTACAGCAAAGTTGGAAGAGGGCATGGGAAAAGACCTTTTTTTTTTTTATGTGCTAGTTCTCAATAGCTAAAAGTTGTTGTTCTCTTTCCTTGACTCTTGCAGACCTAAATGATATCACTGGCTAAGTTTTTAAAAACAAGAACATAAAAACGGAGTTCTTGCATAGAAGCAGAGAAATACGATATGTCACTCAAAATCTAAAGTAATGGAGAATTTATATTTTTATTAAAGATTAAGCAAAATAATACATATACTTACAGACCAACAGCCTTAGCCAACTTACACCTGAATCCGTGTGTGCCCAATTTGTAACACATAGGAAATATCAGGTGTTGAAACAAACATGTCATACTTTGCCTTAACGTTTTCCACTGGTCAAACAGGCTTAGCTCTTATTCTTATATTTTACATGAGAGCTTGAAGCAAATGCCAGTCACAGCTAAAAACTACATTCAGATGCAGAGGTGGAAAGCAAATAAAATTTCTCGGAGTAAATGATGTAAGAACAGGCTTCAGAATGTTCCTTGACGAGGAGGGGTTCAGCATGGGCAGAGCGAGCATGAAACAGGCAGCCCCAAGGAGAAAACATGAGTCCCACTACACTGATAACAAGTTTAAAACTCAAACATAAAATAACTTAAGATTTGGAAATCTACATTCATTTTTCTTTTTGCAAAATTATGCCTTTCTCTTCTAAAGAATAAATCCAAAACCCCAGTGTGACCACAGCCTAAGAACCCCCAGAGTAACTGTACGTTCTATAAAAAGTGTCCTGGGCAAAATGCCCAAAATGAAATCAACCCTGTTCATCTGCCATCCTGTGCAATATCTAGGCCAAAGCTGCTTCTCTCTTGCTATGCTCCAGAACTATTTTTAAAGCCAAAAGCTATAAACGTTTTTGGTGAAAGAACAAACCCACAAATTACTCAATGTGCTCTATGCAGATCGGACTATGTGTGGCTTTGGAATACCATCTTACATTGTGCGTGCTACCTAGGACAAGGATAGACAAGGTCACCTAAGCCACAGCACTGCACAGCGGAGGCAGTTCTGTTACAGTCCTACTGTCTTTGTTATATTATTGGCACACTTTATATAGTCTTAACAGAATTAATTATTTTTCAAAGCAAATTCAAGTATATCCTCTTAGTTAATACAAAAGACCTTTTTTTTATTGTTTAGACAATACCAAGTTTTCTGTGACTTTCAAAAGATTATAAAAATATAATTACAATCTCTCCAACTAACTGAGGAAAATTTAAGGGAAGTACAGTCATCTGTCTTGATGGAGTAGTTTGAGAGAGATTTCATTTGGCCAGTGGAATACAGTAAAGAATGATGTAAAGGATTAAACTTAATATGTGACCACATACAGCTATCAAATCTGAACGATTTTCTGTCAGTTTATCCCAGGATGAAAAGCAAACTATTATTCTCTTCACTTCTACAGCTACTTTTATCGTCTTGAAAATAGCTCAAGTGGGAGGTAGAGTATTTGCATATTCAATATTCAAAGCATAATGTATTTTACAATGGAAGTCAAAGGATCTTGTTGATTAAAGAACTGATTCCACCAATGTTCTATTATTAAGTTAGGACTATATAATAAAAATTTCACCCATAATGAACAAGTTGCTTACTTTGACAAGTGAAACCTGTTCGTTTTAGGAGATGGATCTTTCATCACAATCTCTAGCTTTCTAAAAGCAAATTTAACCTTTCACATAGCTTTTATTGCCGCAAACAAGGTAAAAAATGGTAGCAAAATGATAATATCTGTAGAAAATCAATCAGCAATTTGGCCAACTTTTCAAACAACTTCAACTACTCCAAATGCAGCAGAGATTAGCCCCTCAAAATCTCGCTAGCTGAGGGATTCTTTAGATCCAGGGCCAAATTTAGAGCTGGAGTTATTAGATTTGACTCCGCTTAAATCAGCGGCTTGTAGGGATCTTATGGCAAAATTAGGTTTCTTCAGCCTAAAAGCTGAGAATCATTCTGTAGGTTTCCAAAAATTAAAAATAAGCTTCTTGTAAAATAGCAGGGCTTTCATTTGTGTAAGCATTACTTCTGAAGCTTTATGCATCTCATTCTCCCATCTATATGTGGAAGAAAAATAAAGCCCTTAAAATGCTATAAAACACTGTATTTTACTGCAGTAAAAGGTCTTTTAAAGTAATTTGAATAGTTCACAAAAGAATAATATCATCTAGCCATATCACTTTAAAGTTAACTAACCAAAAGGAATCCAATTTTGAGCAGCAGCATTTTCCCATAGACCAGGTCAACTGCTTCCTGCGTCGAAACTCAGCAGGCTCAACCTACAGAATTCCCATGGATCTGTCAGTGCCCGCAGTGATGTGCCATTCAAGGCTATGTCCGCTAGTAAGCTTTTCTTTCTCAAGCAACTTAACACAAATAGTTATTTAAGCTTCAAAGATTAAATGGCTGGGCAAGAACCAAATGCTGGCACTGAGTTAGCCGTTAAAGTAAACAAGCCTGGAGACCCATGTTCGCTAGCCGAGTCAGAGCCCCCTGAGATATAAGAACTATCCAAATGAAAGCAAAGAAAGATTATGCTCTTTCACTTGGCTATTTTTATGGGCGACTATAACATAACAAGCGTGGAATCTAGATTATGAAACAGAGTGAATGAAAACAGGACTTTGATCTCTCATATAATGTCCTGCAGCGTGCAGGCATCCAGCATCCCTGGGCAGATCTCAGGCATTATGTTCCATTTTTGTTGAAAGAATCCAGCAATGCTAGTACTTTATGCTTCTCCACTGACTACGATCTGAAAGTGATTACCATCAACAGATTAAGTCTTACCACACTTTTGTGAAGTAATTAAGTATTACGACAATTCTAAATACGGCAAAATGGAATTATGGCTATTAAAATGGCTTCTCCAGGACCATACAGAGCCTGGCAGGTTACCCCCCGCCAGGAAGGAACATAAGCATGTTGACCACGTGCTTCAGCGCATTGCTGAACTGGGATCAAAGCCCAGCTCCTCTAACACTTCGCCTTATGCTTTCACTGTAAGCCCATCATAGTGTTTCCTTGAAACTAACATTTGCCCATATGAAGTTTTCACAGGATTCTTATTCCAATATTATCATCAAAGGAGAAAATGGGTAAGTTTGCCTTCAGAAAGAAACAAATCCCAGACTAATCTCTCACTTTTGAGTCAAATCTTCAAAAATAGTATTTTCTGGATTACTGTATCAATTTGATTGTGTTATAGTAATCAGAATATTCTTCATATTAAAGTACTATAGCAAACAAAGTATTAATTGTAAAAAATAAGATTTCTTTCTCAAATACATAATCTAAATAAGGTTTCAAATAAACAGTTTTGTTAATAAAATTATTTGCACAAGCACAATAATTGTAGAAAATCTTAGCTGACTATCTCTATTTTATTAAGAATGGAGGAACAGATGTTTTAATTTTCTAACTAGACCAATTAATGGGATACAGACTGTCCAAAGTATTAAAATTCAGTTTAGAAAAGTTCCTGATCATGACAGATTTTCAGTATTTTTTCCTAAGGGGCTCTAAATTTAATCTAGCACAGCCACTACTGGATATAGTTAATAACTCATACATAGAAGGATGAAATTCTAAAAGATATGAGCAGTATTACCTCAATCTATTAAAATGAAAGTTTCCTACAGCCTGCTCGTTAGACAAATCACTCAGGAAAACTCTTCATTAGCATTAAGTAGGATATCTCTTCTAGGAGTGCTTGTTTCTGGTCAGGAAAGAAGTATTAAAGTACCCATTACTAATAATTTGGATCAATCAGAGTATTTTTAATGAAAAACCATTTTCAGTTATCATTGAAAATGCACAGATCAATAAAACTGATGATTTATTCATGCCAGTGGGTGCTGAGAGAGCATTCAGTTCAGTTCAGCTGTCTGAATCACTGCATACATTTGGCTTAAATGATGGTTAACTTCTTACAGCAAAAAGCTTCTGGCTCCTGTATGAATCCTACAGATTTGCCGCTTTTGTTCTCACAACTCAACTACCAGCTACTCTCCTATTTTTGTGTGTAAGGAGCCTTTGACAGACGGGAATATAACTGCACCTGGATCCTTAGTGAAAAGTTAAGAGAAAGACAGCAAACCAGTAAGGTAATATATTCTGGGTCCTGGCTTAAACCATTTAATGTTCAAGTTGTGAGCTCCTTTATAGTTACCCTTAAAAATCCCTCCATCTAGTTCGGACCTAGATAACTGCTTCTGGTGGATTCAGATGGGCTCGACAGCCCTAGAGGAAAAGTGACAAGTCATCCTGGATGACTAACTGTTTTCTCTGTTTGCAAATTGAAACCAGGGGGCAGGTAGGCATGAATGAGCATTTGTAGGAAAAAAATTAAAATCCTTATGTAAATGAATAAGCAAACCTCGCATATCCATTAACAAACTGAGGACTTTTTATGCCACATTCTCAAAAACATATTTGTTTCAACCACTGTAGCGAAGCACAGCTATGGTATGGCTCTATTCTGATACCTTGGGAAAGTCTAGGTTCTTGGGGCCCTATGCTGAACTCTGAAAAGTACAATGCATTGCGTAAAGAGCTAAAAATATCACAGCTTTACCTAGGATCACTTGTAATTGAACCATCTAGCCTTCTAAGTGTCAACATTTGATTCCCTAATTTTCAGGATCTGACAGCTGCAGCTAGGAGCCTGCCAACTGTGCCCCATGCTCATTGTACTTCGTTTGAAGTACTTAAAAAGATTTCATAATCCCCGAAGCAGACAATTTATTCCTACTTTTTTGTGTTTGATGTAGATGAATTGGCTATTCCCTGCTGTTTCTTCTAAGTTCTATCTAGCTGTTCAACCTCTCCAACCAACTGGAATGCTGTAAATTCCTTTTTATGATTACAGAAGAAAGCAAAACGCTAGCACCTGAAAACATAAGCCAGGATTGACCTTTTGCTGAATGAAGTGCTAGGAAGAACTCAAATGGAGATCCAAATACTGCTATGGGAGCACAAGCAAGGAAGGCACTGATTCTTCGATTGCCGAGTCTTCTGAGTGCCATGATATAAGACAAAGCAATACAAAGAGAAGATGAGAAATGCCGGGCCTAGAAAAAAGAATTATTTAACTGTAGCATTTAAATAGGTTAAACGTGGCAGGATTAAAAGCCTGTTTTAAACTTAAGACAGCAAAACTATTTGTTAAAACCCCCTCTTTCTTCGTGTTTGAAAATGGAGGAGCTAAACGTAAAGCATGTGTGACTGCACATGAAAGCAGAAGGAAGCTCTTGGTCGTCAAAGAGTGCAAAGCAGACGTTGAATGTACAACATCTTTCTGTCCCCATTTGAACATATGTATTACAACAGTGACTCATCACTACTACATTAATCTAGATTTCCTTCAGTATTGGGTCAAAGCTGGAGTAATGGAGCACTGAATCAGAAAACACAGGTTTAAAAGCATAACATATTAGAAAAAAACCTATAGCAAAAGGTTGCCTGGTGAGTGGTGAACCGAGGCTTTTACTGGTGAGAGATAACCTGTTCACTTCACTTTTGCTTCATCACCTCTTCCCTGCCAACTGATTTGTCTCATCTATCAGTCCTGTCTTCTCACAACCTAGACTCTGAAGCAGGGCTGTTTCTATAATACGTGTTTGCAATGTACTTTAAGGAGACACAAAGACCGTAGTACCAAGGTCCTATGCAGCATTTTTGGCAGCAAATCTTGACAAAGGAATTGAATATCACTATCTCCATTTTCCTGATGAAGAAACTGCAACCTTTGAAAACGAAGCTGTTCAAAATCATCAAGAATTCAAACCCTTTCCTAGTTTTCAGCCATAGGAAAAACTCTTTTCACTGCTTTATGCTGGTGCCCATAGCACCGCTACAATGCACCTAATGAAGAAATAAACGAGAACAGGATGCAGACTGCCTTATACGGGCTTCCTTGGGCCAATGTGCAGAAAGTATTTTACAAAACAGGAAATGCTTCTTATGAAAAGACAAACATTTCCTACTTTAAGCTGATGATTTTGCCCAAAGTACTCAGTCATTTGTTCTTCATTCCTCAAAATTAAGACTTGAAAAGATTTTAAAAGTCAAAGCAGAACATTTTAACAAAAAGAATGCATGTTATGTTCAAAACAGGTCTTTTTTCTGTCTTGAGCCTCTTCCTTGTGTAAGACAATTAACATGTATTTTTCATTATTAAGCCTCTTACGAGGTTCTGTAACCGTGTTTCCCTCCTACCCTGCTCCCCTTGAATTTCTATGGATCAGAGTATGTTGTCCCGCTCAGGAATAGGCACAGCATGGATTATTTCCTACCTTACAGTGCATTTACAAATAATGTAAAACATATGTTGCTGTCTTGGAAATGCATTTTTCTTGATTAATTAAACACTTCTTTCCCATCACATGTCATGAAACACAGATTGTCTGCTTTCTGTTTTTATTTTTACTTAAGAAGTTGTCAAAGACTTTAGCAACATGCCCACTGGGGTTGAAAACCTTGTAGTGGAGAGAAATCTAATGCAGTGGTCTTATTGCTACATATGGAACACCTATAGAAAGTGTACAGTATGTCATGGTAAGAGAGATCAACATCTCAATTCTTCAAAGTCTCTGTGCATTTGCTTCCACCTGTAGTTTTCATCTTCATTTACAGAAGGGGGGGAATGCAACAAAGCACAAGTGAAATATGCACGGATTCCATATTACACAGGCAGCCTTTACGCACGAGTGTACACATACACGTTTCCATACTTGATTCACTCCTAAAACAAAACTGATTTTTGTGGAGCAGGCCTGTCCTATGGGATCAGGAAGGGATTTCCTTCTAAAATGGGAGTTCCCCGTATTGAGTAGTAGGTAAAAAAGCACAGAAACACACATAGAAAAAGAAAGCAAAGAGCATTACTCTTGATAAATGGTGGCAGTGCAAATGAAGACAATACATGAGGGAATGAAAAGAAGAGAACGATGCAGCTAAAATATGCTTTGCTTTAGTGAATCTGCCTGGAAGTACACTTAGCAGGCTTATTCCAAGCTGAGAAAAATTACTGCCTTAAGAAAAGTAAATTCATTTTGCTGACAACCCACTACCCAGCTGCAGCAGCCTTATTCTTCGCAAACTTTTGAAGAAGAAAAAGCTGCTTTGATAAGTAGAGCTTCTAATATAACTTTGCCTGAGCTACGCTGATTGTGCTAGTCAAAGTCTATATTGCAGATAAACTTCAGGACAGTCTGGGAAAATTTTTTTAAAGTAAAAACTTTTTTGGGTAATAAATAGAACAGGACTAACTGCATTTCCAATAATTGCTGGTATTACGTTTTATGATCACATATACAGAACGGATAGTAATGCATATTTTTGTTATACATCAAATAATAAAATTAATCTACATGACTTATCACCTGAACTCCTAATCCCTTCATTAGTCTCACTGACTTTTATACTTAGCTATTTACCATCATACCATTGTGATGATATTGACATTAAATTTTGACTCAGAGTCTGGAACGTTAAGACAGCCCAACATTAAGACCTCACATACCTTTCAATCTATCAGGTACAATGTGAATAATTGAAATTAATAATTTGAAAATGGATACAAATCAAGCTCAAGCACTGCTGCAATACAAATACTGAAAAACATTCGAAAGAACCAGACAGCACTGTGCATTAAAAAAAAAGTCTTCAAATACGTTAATTTTTGGATTTGATGACAAAAAAAATGTGCATTAAAAAAAACTAGAATCCCATCTGTTGCGATGCTGAGGCCATGTAGTTTGACAACATGCAAAAAAATTGATAAGATACTGCAGAAGCAGTTATTGCAATGTAAAGTTAAAAGGAAATTGTGAGTTAACAAAAATGGATCCATCTCTTACAAATTTCCTCTTCCTTACATCCACTGTTATATTGCATACCTCATCCCCTTTCAGAACATCAGAGCCTTCTAACTCATGGGCCTGACTGGTCTTCTGCAGCATCTGCCTTTCAGTGCTGGCCATCTCTTCCTTAGCAGCCTGAAGTTCTTCTGCCTTGGCTTCCTTTTTCCGCGAAATTATAGATGCCTGCACGATCATTAAAAATACATATAGACAAGTAAAGTAAAAATTGCCTTGTTCAATCATAAGTAAAATGTAATCCATTAAGTTTCAGGCATTGCACCATGGAAACCACATTTTAACTGCCAGAAACTGATTTTCATTAGGAAATGTGAATATGCCTCTTTGCAAAGAAGAAAGCATTGATTACACATTATAGACAGCAGGCTAAACCACAACTTCATTGAAGCTGACTGCAGACTCCCAACTTTCTTCAGAATGGCCAAGATTTCAAGCGTACCCTTTTCTCTCTGCTTCATGTTGATATATTTTACATTTACATTTCTTCACCTCTATTTTCATTTTCATTGAAGAAAAAGGTAGGCATTTTAGCTGTTCCATTTCTTCTACTGAGTCCCTTTGTGCATATGTAATATACCCCAGCACGGCTTAACTAGAAAGTTATCCAAGATTTCACAAATGTCATAATACAGATTTTTTATAACTCCATCCTACTCCAACCTACAGAAATATGTTATACTAACAGCAGAACTGAGCCACTAAGTCTTGGCAAATAGCTAGAAGATGATGAATAAAGCATTACAGAACAGAAATAGTGTAGATTACAGATTATTATCTTTTTTTCTTTCAGTCTAGAAGATAAAGCATTTAAAAAATAATATTTTATATAAGGCAGAATATTTAAGAGTACCTAACATTTGACCAGAGCTAACAGATTTGGGAACGTAAGTATACATTAGTTCAGGGGGAAAAAAAGGCATTTTAATCTTGCCAAAGTATACTATTTGAAAATAACACAACACATTAATTTAGATGCATGGCTGGTTTCTTCATATGAAAGGGAGAACTTCAGAAAAAACGAAGCAAAATACACGCTGACTAGGTTAAAAGGACCAGCTTTATTTCTAAAAATACATCTAACAGAATTCTGCTGGGGTAGTATCTCAGCTCTTTGCTTCATAAGATATCTGCAGTGACAAACTGTGGTACAATATATATGATTATGTTGTGAAACAGAAGCCAGTCCCTGGCAGAACAAAGCAAAGACCACCACATGCTTTCAATGCACAGCAGCAACCTGAATTCCTGGAGTGGCTCCTCCACTGAACATAACTGTATCACAAGCCAGTTGGTCTTTGGTACCAGCACATTATGTAGCAGGCTCTTCTTTCAGGAAAAAGAGCATCTCTTACAGAATAAAATGGTGTGCTTCATATTGCATATGGGCTTGAACTGCAGCATACATTTTATCAACATTTTTTTCTTCCCACTGATATATTTTACTTAAGCCTTTTAATTTTTTTAAACTGTCACCATAAGCATCATCATGAAAACTTCAATAAAATTAGCAGCAGTACAGGTTGCCTGGAAAAGAAATCACTTACATTTCTGCATAAGCTCTGAAAATCTCAGGGTTCATAAATCCTTTTTATAACTTGCAAATTTGCTAAGGCTAGACCAGACAGCCTATTTTATAGAAAGACTATTTTATAGCCGAGGGATGAAAAAAATCAAAGAACACCTTCTTAATAGATGTAACGGGAAAAGCAGCAACGGATATAACTGAAAGTAACCCTTGCATCCATTCTGTGATTCTGTGATGCAGGTCTGACTGCAGCAGTCAGCCCACATGCTGCCTTTTAAGAATCTGTCCACAGCTGGAGCTTTACCAAAATAGCTCCTCCAAAATGATCCTTCCAGAATTACTGTGATACAGCCGAAGGGCAACACCTAACAGCTTAAGGACAGCAGTTAGTACAAACTCACTAATGTGACTGAAAGGAATTGTTTGACTCAGCCCTAAACATACATATGTTCAACAGCTGTTTATTTTGTTTTGTCCTCCATTATTATGTATTTCTACTGATTTATGCTAAATAAATTAAAGAAAAAAAATCAGTATGTAAAATAATCAGTGACTGAAATTGCTCTACTGCTTTAAAAAAATGTTTTGTTCCTTCTTACCTGTTGGCGATACATGGAAAATTTACTATCAATTGGCTCATACTTCATCATTCTTTTCTCAATTAGCTGATTCATTTCTGCATTTACTTCATTTATCTGCAAGACAGAGTAGAAAACTAAAGAAATAGAGCTTTATTTCTTTGTGTTCTCCACAAAATTAAATGCTTTGCAAATGAGATCTACAATTCAGCTAATTCCATTTTTAAAACAGAGAAACAAACCCAAAAAACTCAGTGAGTCATTAAATATTGGCCAGGAAGAGGCTATGGTTTTAGATTTCCAGTTCTGTGCCTTTATGATAAGGCAGAAACATGACATTGGCCCTGAAAAGGAAGTAAACTGGTGTACGTGGAGAGAAAATGCATATGAATTGGTACCGACACAAAAGACACTGATGTTGTCACATACTACATGAAAAATGTAATTTTATCAACTAAAATTCCTTTTCACTCAACCATTTGTCAGAAGTTTAAAGGGGAGAAAATAAAGACTAAGTGATACAAAATTTCATCAATACTTTGAAGAGTCACCGACCGTCATATTCCAGCTCTAAGGTACCTTCTTTCTACTGGCACAAAACGCACTTTTTTGTCCATAGTCACAAATTGTTGATCTTCATTCTAGCTGAAGCTTTACCGCCTACTGCATCTGGAAACTCAAACAGCTACACCAGTGTGCTGACTGCAGCTTTTCCAGTCCTGGCTTAATGCTACACTGGGACTCTCATCAGCCATGGAAACCACAGCCCTAGCAACCTTCCTTTAATTCTCTGCTAACTAGACGAGCGCTGATAAGCAAGCAGTATAACTATGCGCCGAAATCCAACGAAGTCAAAACTTAACACAGGCACAGTACTGGGCATTACTCGAACATTTCTATGAGCAATATCCATGTACTTTGAAAGTTAAGTAGTTCAAATAAAGTGCTCCATAGGATTAAAAATACTCCAACACCTGAAAAAAAAGTCTCCTGTAAAATCTATTCCTATACAAAAATAGAACAGGCTTGAATCTGAAGACAGCATAAGAAATCCCTTCTGTGAATAAATTCCTGTTTTATATATTATAAAATGCATGATAGTAGCACACTTACTGCAATTCAGCTCCTTTTTAAGACACTGAGATAATAGAAGGCTGACTTAAAAAAAAAACCAAACTGTCTAAGACCATACTGTGATAACAGCCAAGTATATGACATGTTTTTATTATCTATTAAGAACACACTCCTAAAATGTAACAAATTAGAAGGTTACCTCATGAAGAAAAAAAACTTCAAGCTTTTAAAAATATTGCCAAAACCCCAGCAATACTCTTAGAAAAGAAAGGTGCAAAACAGGGCTTCAATTATGCCTGAAAGAAATAACTGCAACCACAAATATTGCTTTGATTAGAAGAAATAAATTAGGAAAGCAGAGGTTGAATCACAGAACTAGTTTAATATTTCAAACCTAATCTACGTTTAATAATGCTGTCGTCCTTAAAAGTATAACGATCGGGATCCAAAATGGCATTGGGCTGTCACTGATTTACTTTTACAAAAACTAGTCTTAACCTTAAAATAGAATGTATTCTTGATGACACTTGACTGCTGATTCTTGTCTGATTTAAAGAACCTGTAGGTATTTCTTTATTACATTACTTTGGCATGGTCTATGTGTGAAAGCACAGGCTACTATGATGTTGATGTAGTTGCCGAACCTCCCTCTGCTTCAAGACACAAGAAGAATGGTGGATGGCAGCCCTCACGCCCATCAGTAAATCACTCTCTGATCTATTACAAATACTGTGCTTCCTCATTATCTATATTTCACAGCAAAGCCTGAGCTGGAGATCCTGGGAACATTAAAAACCAACTGATAAGAGGAGAAGACATTTAGACTGAAGAGTTGTACCTACTAGTACGTAGGACTGGTCTTCCTACCCTAGCTAATGTTGTAAGTTTTCATCATCATCAACAGAAATATTAATAATTAGCATTCCTCTAAATTCTTCTAGAAGATAATATTACATATTTACTCTTTCATTTAGGATTATGCAAATATGAAAACTTAACTGAGTGAAATATACAAATGTACTTCTGTGCCAACAAATCCCTCTGCACATTTTGGATATATACTACAAATAGGCATTTTTGCTCATCCTAACACCATTGGCTTTTAACTTCTGAAAAAATCTGGAAAGGTAAATCCTTATTTGATCCTCAAATTTCCTTTGGTCTTACCAGCCAAAACAAATTATACAGACCTATTCCAAACACTAAGGAGTTCTCAGCCATTGTACATTGATTAAGACATAACATTGCTGAAGATGTAGAGAATGTTGTTCACCACTCCGTAAACACTCTCTATATGTTGGGACAAACCACCTTGATGTCCGTGACAGTTTAGAACAAGTGAAAACTGAAGAGAAGAAAAATCAAATCTTTAGTGCTAAATTAATGTCTCTGCTCATACCACTGTAACTTGCTAACACAATTTTCTAAATAGCATTTAAGGATGGGGTTTGGTTTGGGGTTTGTTTGGTTGTTTTTGTTTGTTTTGCATTTATTTTTTAAGAAAAAAAAACTATCTGAGAGTTTGCATTTAGTGATTAACAGATCTTTTATTTTACAACTGAAAGGATGTTCTTCTGGGACTGAAACATTTTCTCAGGGATATAAAATAGCGATAAGAAACCTACAGGGCACAAGAACCTTAGACTGCTGTGAAACACAAATTAAGTGTGACCTTGGTCAACTTACCTTGCTTTCAAGTACATTGAGATCAGATTGACTCATAGCTGGCTCTGCAACCACCTTTTGCAAGAAATATGCTGAATTCTTCTTACTTTCAAGCTCTCTAGGTATTTTTTCACTAACCAGGTACGAATTGAAATTTATCTCCTCTTCTAGTTTCTTCATTAAGCCTTAAGAACAAATTAAATCAGTATGTGTCTATAAAAGTAATGTAGCGAATAATTGATTGTAACAACACATTAAAGTATTTAGCAGCAGATTACAGTAACAGCAGCAAAACATTTGAGTCTTCTTTTCAACACTAAAAGAAACAGGTAGTTACTTGATTTAGATTTTTCATCTGGATGTTAAACAACATAACAGGTATTATTATCCATCTGTCTCTCTAACGTATAACTATTAATTCCTTGACAGATTCTTTTAATCAATAAACAAGTAAAACCCTTCTAACATGAAGTTCTAGCTGAATCAGATGCAAAATTCAACATGCAGCATTGATATAGAAAGCCATAAACCCTGTGCGTGTCTTACACACATCAAGAGATTGGATTCTATGTTACTTTTTTTGTGTTGTGAATTACATTCTTCTGAAATTTTAAAAGTTAAGAGCTAGACTTTGGTTGCTTACACGCATGCATGATGAGGGGCGGCAAAGTATATCACAGCTATGCTGACTTGCTCAGAGATTGTTCGAAACTTGTATCCCTTGGAACATCCCTGGCTGGAGCAGTGAAGCATCCTGAAGTTGGTCCTACTCACAGATTGCTTAAGTCATTTGTTTTGTGTGAATTACTTCATCAACAGAGAGAAATTATCTCTGCGTGAATCCTTTATCTGTACAAAGATCATCATTTGGCCTAGTACATGCATAGATTTGTTATATCCTCAGAAATTCTCCCTTAACATAAAACTTTAATCTGGCATCTAAAAAAAAAAGCCTTAAAATGAGCAGAATTTAATGTATGCCTACTTTAAGGGTCTTTTACATTGCTGGAATACATATAAAATGCCTCTCTGTAAATAGCAGACACTTTTTTCTTGTAAGAACAAGCATTTACTCTCCAGACAGTATATAGACTGAGAATGCTGAAAATAATAATAAAATAGAAAAAGCAAGAAGGAATTCCTGAGTAATGTCAAAAATTCTGTTGAGAAAAGCAACCCCATTTATAAGCTTTGCTCTACACAAGTCTGATGCATGCTGCATGTTACCATGCTTATGATGACTTGGCTCTTGCTAGGAAGAGTAATTTAGCCTCTTTAACAGATAACTTATAAATAGACAAAGGTACATACAGATAAGAACAATACACAGCTAGAAAAATGCACCAGAATAAAATAAAGCATCTATTCAAATTACATTACACAGTCTTCCGCTGACAACACGCAGTTTAGTGCAATTACTCCTCTGATCACCTGAGCCAAGGATTACAGTAAGATTTGGAAGTTGTATATCAGATGAAAGTGGGAATAGGTATTTCGGAATATTTTTCATGATCTAGATGACTAAAAGGTAAGTATTCTAGGTACTTTTTAAAACTACTTGCTAGAGTTTTGTTTGGTTTTTTTTTTAGGGGGGGTGTCTCTCCATATTTGGGATAATATGGAATTGCCATGAAATGCCAAGAAAAAACAAGAAATTCACAGTCTCTGTCTCTTTCTTACACTGCACAAGCAGAGAAAATCTTGAGTACAGAGATACCACAGTACAGCTGATGTTGCTGGAACAGAGATTGGAAAGGATGTAGGCAAAAGCAGAGGTTTTGGTTCTCAGGCTAAAAAGACTGCTGACCGTATCACTGACTGACAAAAGGAGAACGTCAGAACAAAGTGAAATACAGGCCTAGGAAAAGGGCCCCCCCATTATTCAATTACCTCTAGAAACACCATATGACAGATCCTCCTCACGCTCTGCTCTCAGCTCAGACTGAAAGGAAAGCTACTTGGTTTAGCTGCCAGAGAGGAAATAAGCCATTAGTTCTTGAGAAAGCCTCAAGAACTAGAAGAAAGAAAACAGTCCCTAGGGAAAGCAGTGTCGCTAACAAAGTCAAGTTAACACAAACACAAGTTGCTCTTGGGGAGATTCCGACTGGACACAAGAGGAAAATTTTTCACAGTGAGGACAGTCACCATTGGAATAATCTCCCCAGGGAAGTGGTTGACTCAGCCACGTTGGACACCTTCAAGAGTCGTGTGGACAGGGTGCTGGGCCATCTTGTTTAGACTCTGCTCTTCCAAGAAAGGTTGGACTAGATGATCCCTGAGGTCCCTTCCAACCTGGGGTTCTGTGATTCTGTGAGTGGGAATGCCTCATTTCCAGCAGTTTAGTTTGTTTATTTCTGTGTTTATGAAAAGCAACACCTCCACACGATCTTTTCGCTTTCGTGGAAAGGTCATTTATCTCGTGCAAAACAAACAGCACCAATACTGGCTTCAGAATGGTAAGAGGAGTTACTCTATGTGTAATAGCCATTACGTTCCTGGCACTACAGCTATACCCTCAGAAACATGCTTGAACTTACTGAGAGAGATTTCCCACTTCTTTCTTCCAGAATAACTCAATTCCAGTCTTCCTCAGCCCACAACAGAGCTGGGCAGGAGGGACCACATTTTAATGTCTCACTAGAAATTTACCACCTCTGCAAATGCAGCAAAGCTTCCCACGTAGACCGTGAGCTGAATTATCACCTCAGAACTGACTAGGAACACAACTCCCAATCTGATATTTATAACCAAGGTCTTTGGTGTGGAAATCAAAATGATACCAATTAAATTATTCTGATATTAAATATTAATATTTTTGTTCCATCAAACTGATTTCTTGTTTTCCCCTCAGTAGCAAAAAAATCTTCATATATAGCCTATATTTCTTGTACTACTCCAGTTTTATTGTAAAATGTACATGCCTAAATAATTTATTGTAGATATGACACAAAATTCAGGAAATAACCACGCCTAAACAATTGCTTTCATAAGAGTGGGGACCTACTGACTTCACAGGGCATAACCTTGATCCCTATCTAGATTTATTTCTCAGGTAGCCTGAGAGATATTACCAACTTCTTTTAAACACTGACTGGTTCTGCATCATGCTTATTCTTGATGGTGCAACAAGCAATGAAGCGAGTTAAAACTTGACTTCTCAATGGGGAAAGACATGATGATGTCAACACCCCTCATGACTAACGCAGTTTCTTTCCTAAATATTTTGGATATACTCTTCCTCCTATATAGTTCAACATATGGAGGAGTAACTACCTAAGAACTATTTTTGCTGTTAACAGAACCTTAAAAAACAAAACGTAGAGCAGCTCGTTTTAATTTGTTTCCAGTGAAAAGCATTATTTTTTCAAATTCCCAGGCTAGAGAAAAGCAAGCATACTTTAAATCTTTCCATTACACATATAAATTCTGCTTTTAATGTTTTAACATTGACTTATGGTTACAAAATCTACATACGTAAGCTGCACAGAAAGTCTGGCTCTGTGTCCAAAGGTTATTTTAGCAAGGTTCTGCCAACCACATATTTACATGTGGAAGGCTATTAACAGCAACTCCTCATGTTTTCCATTCAAAAGTTTTATTATTATTATTATTATTATTATTATTATTACAAAGAAAGGGATGGAAGGAAGAGTTTCTTAGTGCTTGTTCAGTCATGTAGGAGAGAGGCAAGTTTCCCTCCAGAATTCTGCTGGTGGATCTAAAACTTGATTCACCTTGTGCCCAGGTTCCTACTTCTTTTCCCTCTACAGACTACCAGTTGTGCATCCTATACCAAAACCATTTGCAACAATAACTGATTTTTTAAAAAAATACAATAGACAAAAAAAAAAAAAAAAACCAAAAAAAAGAGGAACACTCATTTTATAGACTGATCTGCCAACACTTCATTTAATATCACATAGGAAGGCCACAACAAAGGCAGGTCTCGAACAGACTTCCACATGGCATTCACATCAAAGCCTTCACTTCCCTTTCTGCAATCATCCTCAATAAGACAGTACTGAAATACTTCTATCCACAGATTCCAGTGATAACACTTCCAATTTCACTGTATTAAACAGAGCCCTGGGACACGCAAGCACTGACAGATTATGATCAACTCATCCTTTTGATATCTCCTTGAAAAACTAAAAAGCTTCCTGAATCTGCCATTGTAACTTATGCCTATGCTTTCCATATTTATAATTATTTGATGCTCTTTGAAATCTCTCTGACCTTTGAACATTCTTCTTGCATTCTGGTCAATGGGCACAGTGTTGCAGTGATGGACAAAGAGCTAAACAGAGAGATAATACAACTCTCCTATTCCATTTTCTTCCACAAATAAATGCATGGATAGCATCAAATCTTTGATGCTGGGAGCTCCATTTTTACACCCACAAGTCCTTTTCGGAGTCACTTCTTAGGAAAGAATCCCACATGCTATAACTACATTGCATTTACATTATTCCTAGAGGAATACATGGCATTTGGCTGTTCCTTAAAAGACATACTGTTGGCACGGGCTCAGCTTCTTAAGTGATTAAGGTCACATTGAATCAACAGTCTGCTCTCCTCATTATTCAGTCATTTCCCCAATTTCTATTTCACCTGACAATTTTACCAGTGATCATTTGCTATTTTCTTTCAGGTATCTGATGTAAATACTTAATAAAAAAGAACCAGACATTGATTTCTGTATATCCTGATCAGAAATACATCCACTCAGTGATGATTCCCTCATTAATTTCCTTTCTAAAACTTTCACTAAACTCCTTTCGATCCTTTTAAGGTAGGTCATGCTGAGCTTTTGCTGCCTTGTTTGCTCTTCAAAATAGGGTGCAAGTTAAGGGTCAACGGTCTTAAAAAAGTCAACCATAGCAGTACTGTTAATTCTACCAACTAGACTTGTACTCTCAAAGATATCAATTTAGCTTAGAAGTGCTTTACCCAGACCTTGCATCTATTGATGGTGACTTTATAATAAAGTCATTTAAAGATGGAAATGAAGTCCCATCTAAGCCATTCTCCTTTACCAAATACATCTATAACTTTAATTGTAATGTGGTCTATGGTGTAGGTGGAGAACATTTAAACTCAGAATTTTAGGGGAAGAGAGTTCTGTGGAAAAGAAGAATGTTAATGTTTCCATTCAAATGGAATATTTAAATAATAGCATCCTAAATTTATATTTTTCATCAAGTGTTCAGAATGACATAAAATAGACAAAGCAATTCCTCTTTGACCAGTACCTTTTATGTTCTCAGTGCTCTAAATCTATTACCACATATTAACTTAATGAAGTATATATAGTACACATTTCACTGTTTATCAACAACCATCATCCTAACACATTCTTTTAATCAATGTTTTCAAGCTAGTCATCATCCACTTCTTTGTATTTCTGCCAATGAAGTGAACAATAACATTCTGTAAAATGGACAGAGATCAACAATTTCAGTAATTCAGTTTGCTTCTTGGCATTAACAATTTGTGTTTGTTCCAGCAGAGATATTTCAAGCAAAAAGATGGCAATCTTGCTGAAAAAGCATGAGCTAGGTTATTCAAACTAGTGGTCAGTGCTAATATAAATACTATTCATATCCAGAACAACAACAACAAAAACTCAGAAACTGCAAATTCATGTTACTTGGTGCTACCAGCAGCAACTGCCTCTCTGTAGTTAAACAACTACTGAGTAGACCTGAAGTTAATAATCGGGGAAGGAGTGTACTGTGGAAACCAGTATCATCAATTTTAGTCTACAAAACATCTCATAATAATCAAATGTTTCTCAAGACACAAAACAAACTCTTCTAAATATTATATTTTTAAGAGTTAAAAACCTGCTAACCATAAGCTGTAATTTTCTGGCACAGCTAAAGCAGGCTGCTGCTAGATGCATGTTAATGATACTCCTGAATACATGCTAGTTGCATTTCTAAAGAAAAATAAAGGAACTCTCTAAAAGTACTTAATCCTAAATTATTTGTAAGATGAAGTAATCAAAGCAGCATGCATCCTTGAGACAAACAAAAAAAGCTTCTATCATTAACAACAACTTTTATAATTTTATCTTGCTTTGGAAGTAAAAACACCCGAAGTATTAAAAATGGAAGACAATTATTTGAAAGGAAAGTATCTCACTTACAGTGAAAATCCACACCTACCAACCAGCCATTGAATTGTCAGCATATGAGCTATACTGATATGAGTCGGCAGCTGAGGCACCAAACTGCAGCCAAAGGGAATTTTTTAAATAAAATAAATTGTACTAAGTGTAGACCAAGATAGCTTTTAAAATAAATGGAATCCTATTCAGTGCACTGTGGTCACCTAATTTCAATTATTTAAAAAACACAGTTGGCCTTCCGTAATTGCTACTACAGGCAGTGTCTTCGTAACTACTATGGGGGGAAGCAATTACAAAGCGAAGTTCTGAAGTCTTTCTTTGGGCAAAATTTCAGCACAAATTTTCTTAAGTAATGACTCCCAGTTTTTCTTCAGAACATCTAAACACTTTTTCTTTTCCCCTGCAAACAGGACTCAAGATAAGGAAATTAAATATGTTAACTTTATCTTTATTTTCATCTCAATAATTAAATTACATTCACTGGCTTTTTATTATGTTACCTTTGCTTCTGTGAACTGAACCCATCAAGTTTCCATTGGCCTTAAAAAATCCCAGGAACTGAAATAGAAATGTTGACACAGCTTTGCTGTATAAACTCTCTGATAGCTACTGCAAAAATGGAACAGTTATAAAATCCACTGCAGGTCCCTTTGAGTAAAGAAGATAGTTCAGATACTCTTTTAGTTCTGTTTGTGGTTCAGTGGCTGATGAGCATCGTAAAAGAATTAAAATTATGAAGTAATAACAACACAACATGCTGGTGACTGAAAAAAAATCTCTAACTCAAAACAGCTGCCAAAGCAGTTATGTGATGCAACTGGAATGTTAAATGCAATTGAAAGAGTAGGACAATGACTTACTTTACTAAATTTTTATTTAAAAATAGTCAGATTCTACCATTTTGGAAGTAATTTATACCATTCTATGCCATTTTCTTTTTTTTTTACAACAGCAACTTAGAATGCAGCTGAAAAAGCCCTGTGAAAAAGACCATTCCGAGTCTTACACCTCCAAACTACTTTACATACAGTAAAGCTTCTCCCTATAAATCAACCCCAGTGCCTCTACAAGCAGCACATAAAACCTCTGTCAGTCCTGTGACGTGTTATTAATAACCAGTTACAAGAGACAAACTGGAGAGGGTTAAGCGATTTGCGAAAGATCACATAAATATGAAACACCAAACCCTAAACTGACTCTCAGTTTCGTTGTCAAACTGCCAGGTTAATCCTTGTTATATTTCCTTCAAAGTGATTAAATTATCAGAATCCTAGAGGTTATCAGATTGTAGCCTTTGGAGACAGTGAGTTATGCATTTACCTAGTAACTACAATTCCTTCCCACCTGCTATTTTTCTAAATGATCATAGACTACTAACATACTCCACAAATAGTATAATTTATTTTGCTGAGGTTATTTGCAGACTGCAATACCACTGCAAACGAGGAGAAGCAATCTTGCTATTATTAATGTAATACAGCAACACACAACTCAATCGTGTATACTATATATACTTATATATAAGTGTGTGTGCATATATATATATAAAAAATCCATGATTTATTAAAAAAAGCTTGATTAGGAAGTAGCTTATTTTTGGTACCATGCAAAACCACAACACAAAATTGCACTACAATAAGTAAAAGGCCTTAAAACTTTTCAAACAGGTATTTTATAGAAGGTAACTAGAAAAACAAGTCTACAGTGAAGAAAACATGGTATCCAATGTATTTATACATTCATTGAGAAAATTTTTAAGAAGCAGTACTTCACCAATGCCCAATTACAAACACAAAAGACAAAACCTTACTAAATCAGAAGTTTCTCTTTCTAAGAGCTTTCTGCTTTTTCCAACCCTTTGTAGTTCCAGCTGTTCTCTTCTTCCAGAGTATCGTGGCTAGTATTCAGTATTTAACTGTTTTAAGATTTTTTAAAAAGTGGACCTCAAAAATATGACTGATACCATCTTCCCTTGTGATTGTCTCCCTGGCTTCTTGTGGCAAGGCACATTCAGGTTTAGGACCTCCACCATGTGCCTTTAGAACACAAGCTATTTCTTTCTTTAGATTATTTTAAGTTCCTATATGCTTTTTGGCACTACCATATTACTGACAGCCATCCAGTATTGATTTCATTTCTAACAGAGACACGTAAACCCCCAGCCTTTACAGATTACTACTTACTTTCAGGTTTTGAATCCACTACAGCATGATGCATCTCTTTCAGCTGGAGCTGTGCTCTTTGCAGTCTCTGCTCTGCATGGAACAGCTTTTGAGAGAGAATTGGACACGCATAAGCTCATTCCTTTGAAATGCATATTCAAACAACTACACCAAAAAAGTATCAAAAAGAATCCCAAATATAAAAAACGGTAGCTATAAGCATCTGGTGATTCTCTGTTTCACAAGGGAATGTGCCAAAACAATTGGCCTGGGTTTATTTTATATTCTCTGGTGTTAATTAAGGAAAGTATCCTTATACTCCCAAGTGATATTTAATCTGTGGCAGAAATTCATTGCACAATTTTCAACCAAAAATATGAGTGGCTTGCACATTAGAACAACAACAAAGACGACAGCAAGAATCAGGATTGCAGCAGATAACTATATCCTTACACTCAGTTCTTCAAGGTAGCTGAGTTGTCACAGCAATCCACTGTCCAACTTGAGAGCACACGGGAAAGCTTGTTGCCAAACAACACCCAGTTGATAAGCATTTTTGTGATTTAGAGATGAGTGCTAAGAACTGTAATTAGCTGGACATCACATTCATTTTACTTGTGATCTCATTCAGGTTCAAGCAAAGACCCAACAGCTTGAAAGCCTACTGATTTACATTAATTCCACATCCAGATACAGGCTGCAATACTAGAAATCTGGTGGGGGCTTTTGCCCTTTTAATACAGTGTTGAAGTTCACATTACAGAATTTGGTGAGATGATATAACAATATAGCACTGGATTTTAATAAAGTACCTTGTTTTGACAACATAGCTCAGGAATAAAACCTGCCCTTACATTCAGATGTCAGCTGATTCCTGTGCTGCCTAAGATATCATCTTTGTCAAACTCGGGGACCAAAATCCCAAGGTTCTTCCTTAATACATATTTCCCCCCACCCAGTGAAAAGCTGAGGTACTTGCTGTGTTACTCAGCCCCTGAAATCTCAGTGCAGATGCACAGAGATACAAATCAAACTAAGGAAACATTTGCTCATTACCATAAATATAAAGAATTCTCTTTGGGTGCTACAACAGTAAGTCATGGAACATGTCCTGGGACTGCTAAATGATGATGTCAGTGACAGCTGCGGCAGCCAAGTACCTGGAATGAGGTGTTCAAAACTTGCAGTGTCAAGCCTCTTCCCTTAAAATGTACATAAATATTTCTATTTTAAATGGGATTTAATTTTCTGATGTTGGGAGAAACTCTGTACTGTTGTTCCTGATGTACTTCTTAAAATGCATGATTCCCAAAGGTCAACAACTATTTAATAGGTATGCTTTTATGTCAGTACCTGATTTTTTTGTTCTTGTTTCTGTTGAGCCAAAGATTCTTCTCTCTCTTTTTCTAAGCGAAGCTGTCTTGCTATTTCAAGCATTTGTTGATGATTTTGTACTGTCTCCACCTACAGCAAGTGGATAAATAGTGCATGTTACTGTCAGATAGTTGAGAAATACATTAAAGAGATCATATGTCTCACAAGCCTACTTAGCACTTCCTTTCCATACATGTTACTACTCAGAAATGACAGCAAAGTACTGGACTCAAGATTCTTAAAAGCTCTGGACTAACGCCTAGGGAGATTCCCTGTGGGTCAGCTAGTTATTTGATTCCTTCCTAGACATACAGTATATTTATCTTAATCCTTGTTTGCATTCCAAAATCAGAGTTGCAAGCCAAGGATTATGACACTGAAATGTAACAGTGTTACTTCTCTTATTACCCTCTTCTTAAGACGCTCTACTCTTTTGACAAGTTGATCTTTCTCCTCTTCCATCGCACTGATGTCCTAAAAGGCAGTAAAAACAGAGATGTTCATTTATTTACAAAATAATATGGATTGGCCTAAATTCTGTTCAAATTAATATGAAAATCAGAATTCTTCTCTCAATACACTGAAGCAGTTATAATTTTACTGATCTATGATCAGAACATCCAGGATTCCAATCTCTCTCTTCTCTCTCACTTCCCCTCCAGTTCCCACTCTCTTTATGTTAACATTCCTTCATCTGCATCCTTGAGTATTTGCGTGAACATTTACAATAAAAGCAGGTGGGATTCTCTAAAATAAAAACAAACCAACAGAAACAACCAAGCAAAAATCAGCACGAATTCAACATCTGATGCAGTCAAACGTATGTGCTTAATGTTACCATCATTACCCACTTCTGGGCAGACATTTTTGCATGAAGTTGCACACAACTGATGTTTGCTGCTGCTTTTTGTATTAAAATTATGTTAAAAGAAACGCTTCCTAGTGCTAAAATATGTATCCGATTATTATTATTCTTTAATCCTATAACAGTAGGATTTCAGAGGTTGACTGTTACGCGCGAAAGGGAAATAAATTCTCCAAACTTAGGCCTCATCTCAACATTTGCTTACCTTGGCCATATGTCTTACTAGAAAGTGGTACCCGTGCTTAAACATTTTGCTGAAACAGGGCAAATAACTTTACTTAACACCTTAGCCACACGGGATCATCATTTTTGTTGACTTAAGCTCTTAATTCATTCATCACCCTCTAAAATTATTGCCCTATATCTGTAAAGGGAAAGGCTTTGTATCAGTTTGCATTCACAGGAATGGGCATCCTGATACTTGAAAATCATGCTGAACAGAATCTTGGCAGCCTTGTTTCCCAGTCTGCTTCAGAAAGCTCAGTTCTAAGCACGAGCGAGAACTTTCGAATCTGTTTACCAACAGAGAACAGTTTCAAAAAGGCAGCTGTAGTGCCTACCAGCTCTGACCTCTACAACTTAAACACTGCAATGAGTCCAAAAAAACAACAAAAATAGAACTGACATTAAAAAAAAATCTAAACAAAAGTTGTGCAATTTTGTCAGATTTTTTTACCCTTCTTATTTCTGCAGTAGATAAACCAGATGTTTTGAGTTGCTCGCACTCCTTATGTAGGTTTTTAAATGCTTCCATCAGTTCTTCATACTATAAAATGAAATAAAAACACACATGATAAGCACTGTGTCTAAGGATTTTCAGATCAACATGTTGCTTTACTACTAAGAGAGTAAATATAGAAATATGGTGATAAGAATTAGAGACTTTTTCATCACAAAAACCTATCAATTTATGAAGCAAAAATTTAAAAAAATCGCAGTGAATTGTCTTCCATTTGAAGGTACATTCAGAAGTTTCACAATTTCTTCAGTATTTTCATCTCTTCCCTTGTAACACATAGTGTATTTTCAAAACAGGAAGATAGGATGTTATCTGAAAGGGACAATGCTATACAAACAAATTATTCTCTCTTACTATAAATCTGTATATATCACATATGTAAATTTATCATCCCAAAAAGGAAGAGCTTGATCTAAAAACATGCTTGTTCGAAGCAATGGGGCTTGAATTTATAGAGCACTGAGCTTCAATCCAGTGAAGCAGTCCAAGAGCATACCTGACTTATGTGAAAAATAGTTTTGACGCATTGCATAATCATGCCCTCAGTATAATATAGAGATTGATATATGTAGTTCGGTGGTTAGAACGAAGTAGACAGTGTGCTACTTCTACACTAGTACATTGCCCACCAGTAATCTTAAACTGAGAGGCAGTGTGAAAGTCTGTGTGGGCAGAGAAATAACAGGGGACAGAAAGAGTTTAGAAATATGGATAGGAAATAAATTTAGATTCAACTTGGAGAAATGCAAGCTGAGATATAAGGAAAGATAATCTCCACAGAAACAGCCATTCAATAAGATGGAAAAATCTAAAAAGATAATATCAAGTAATCTTTTACTTCCTGGAAAGAGCAATTGAGATGAAAGTTGAACACAAAATGGCAATGGCAAAGGCCAATTCAAACAAAGGCATCATATCCCTGATCAGTGAAGCAGCAATTCCATTCTACAAAACCCTGGGGAACCAGCATCTAGAATGCTCTGTTCATTTCTGGTTGTTTCAATATCAGGCAGGCACTGAGAAGCTGGAATGAATTCAAACAAATAGCAATAAAATGGCTACTGAGAAGAAGATAAAATAATAGAGAAAGAACTTGATTAAATGGCAAATAAAGGTATGATAAGGCATGCACGCGCTGGACAATGAAGAGTTACAAAAAAAGTAGGAGTAAAAATGCAACTGGCCTGCATTATAGTACTTACACATTATAGAGGTACTTTAATAAATAACGAAATAGCAGGTAGCTTCTGAGCAACTGTATTCGCAATTGCTGGTGTCCAACAGCTTTCCCTTTTGTGGATTCTCTCCCTCTTTCAAAAAGGGAGTTTACTAAGTCTTTTCCTTATGGGAACATAAAATTTCAAGACTAATGTAAGATTCAAACAAGGGCATAGCACAGTTTGCCAGACCACAATGAAGGGAAGGCTTCTCACTTGCACCAAATAAAAGCGGCACCTACCCCATGTGCACTCAAAATAAGTGACACACACAAATGACCAAAGAACACCCCTGTTCCTACAGTGGAAAGAAAGATTCCTGGCACCTGAGGGCAACTCACTGAAGACTGGACAACTAGATTTATGCCTGAAGTTGCTTACTTTTAAAATTATATCCTGAGTCAATCTGAGGTACAAATCACAACACAGTTGGGAAGGTGGCAAGCACCTCTCTTGTTTAAATAATTTACAAAAGTACATTTGAGCTCGATTCTATACACCCATAAAACTTGACCATGTTCTAAGATTTCCAGACTCTCATGCTGGAAATGTTTCTCTTAAAATACACTATTGCAAGCCTGTTTATCTAAATACTTCAGGATAAATTCTTTAATTCATTAGTACCTAAATATTTGCATGGTAATGTTGAATTATATTAAGGCGCTCTATTACCCCAGCTTCTGTTTTTAATTAATCAGCAGGGCATTAGTTTAATAAGACGGTTATGTTACTGTAATCCCAAAAAGGAACACATCTTACGTAATGGAAATAATGGAGTTTGATATTTATACATATTAAGATTGTGGCATACTGAAAAAAACACACAATCTTCAATCCTTTCTCTCTTTGCTACTTCTGCTTAGTTATTTCAAGTTATAAATCCAGTATCGTTAGTGGTAACAAAAAAATAAAAGGCTTAGTCAAGCTTCAGTCAGACTATACAGCTTTGCTGGTGCACAGTTAATAGAGTTACCTGTTACAAACATTCAAAACCACTGTGATTTTGCAAGTCACTATACATAACAAAAGGCACAGAAAACTGGATAAAAATTAGATAAATATGTACCTCAGATAATACAGATCTAAAAACATAACTTTGGTTCACTTTAAGCTTTACATTTCAAACCCACCCACTCTTGACTATCTGAAAATCAACATTTAATGCTCACAAAAGAAGTGGGAACATAATGAGTAGGAATGTCAGCCCAGAAAAAAGAAATTTTGTACTTATTCACAAAAAAATAAATGGTTGAAGCAGAAGTCGGATAAGGCTAATGCAAATATTAGGCACTAAATATTATACGATCAATTGACAATTAGGAGACATTGGCTTTTGGTCATAACATTTTCTGGACTAGTTTGAAGTGGTAATTTATAAAGTTAAAAAGATCCATGTCGTAGTTCATAGGAAAAAAAAAAAAAAAGTGTTTAAAAATTAAGAAAGAAAAATCTTGGCCAACATGGCTCTGAACATTATTTAGTATCCAGTACTTAATGGGCTTAAAACCTTTTAATTCATTGCTACCTATTAATATACAATGTCAGGGTTATTGGAAGAAAGGTGGCCAAGACATATATTTCTTATTACAAATCTTTGCTCACCCTTGATTCCAACATGCTCTTAACATAACTCACTTGAACACATATCTCAACAGTAACTTCCTGATTCATTTCTCCTGCCTCCTATTGGTACTTTAATTAATTAACATTAAATGTTGGCATTCATGAAAAATGGTACCTGTTTGTTGATGTCAGCCACAGTATCATCCTGCAGGAACTCCACTGGCACTTCCAGTTTTACTAAGAAACGTGCCAGGTAAGCTCTTTTCTTGAGTTCATTGGTCCTCTGAAGAAGCCAATGTAAGACAGGGTGAATTACAGGTTTGCTTCCAGTAACTAACCCTTGGCGAAATGCACTCCTATACAAAAATAATAAAAAAAAAAACCAATAAATCTCACACTAAAGAACACTGGCTTGGAACAAACAATTTGCAATATTTTGACATTCCCTCTCCACTTGCCTAATGATTTTCTTAATGCTGTTAAAAGAGAAATCACTCATGATGACAGTTTGCTATTTATGATCTGGATTCCGTTACCTTGAGACAGATAAAAACCCCGTAACACATCAGAGGGCTAAAGCCGGCAACAACGACTCTTCCTTTTCTGCGATATTCTTCGGGAATAAAGGCAATGTGGGAAGAGTGCGTGTTTTCTAGGTTATAACCTGGCGCAGGAGGGTGCAATCCAGCCTCGGGCAGCCAGCTGAAAGGGCTGGCGAAGGCACTGACCCTGCCAGTCGTGCGGCACCCTCTCCTGGCTGACTCAGCAATAGCAGCTGCAGCAACGGGGCCCGAGGGGCAGCCTACACCTGCAGGAGCCTTCTGCTGGCATCCCCCACACCATACCCTATAGGGACAAGGCAGGAGCTGTCTTCAAGGCGTTACACACACCCACTGGGACAGTCAAGGTCAAAAACACACACAACTACTGAATTAAAGGTCGTTACTATATAAGCTGTAAAACATGTTTTATGGTGATTTGTAGACAAAAAGATACTTACAAGTCTGATATACTTCCTGGAGGTTTGTATTTAAGGATACCAAGAAGACTCAACATTCTTTTAGCTGTTTGTTCTGGCAGCTCCTCTCTAATGTCAACAGCATGCTAAAGAGTAAAAAATATAAATCAAGAATCCTCTATTTGTACAAGTCACATTAATTAGTTAGCAACACTAAAAGAAGTGGCCAGGTTGGACGGGGCTTTGAGCAACCTGATCTAGTGGAACGTCTCACTGCAGGGGGCTGGACTAGATAACCTCTAAGGTCCCTTCCAACCCAGACCATTCTATGAAGAATTGACTTTACCCACTTATCACACAATATGTCAATGAAGTGAGATGCTCCATACAGAACATCATTTTTACAACCAAACTTCAATTCTCTTCTAATGAATTTTTCTCCAACGTGTGTATTCAGGTAAATTTACTCTAGGTATAGATTTTCTCTGCTCATAGGACCTCACCTATGCAGACAAACACATTACTTCCACCAAGGAAGTCAGGTATCCAAGCACACCAAGGTACACGTATCTGCACCCCAGATGTAGAGGATCCCTTCTGATCTTACCCACACTTTTGGTAGCCACAAAGGAGAAGAATTCAATATCTATTGCAACAGCTAACTCATGAGGTTCAGTTCTTGATCAGTTCCTGCCCTGTGTGTGTGTGCAAGAGACAGCCTGACTTCTGAGTTAAGAACACAGTGATTGTTGGTATGAATCAAGTTAAGATCTGTATCCCAAGGAAAAATATACAGTCATCCATCTCTGGGGGTCAGGGATCCAGTATCCCTGGCCCAAGAAACATTTGCTGGTTTGCCAAAAACACATAAGACATAAAGGATTCTTGCCAGGCACATTGATTTCCAGGAAGATTCACACAAGCTATTTTGGTAAACCAAACATGCCACAAGATTATACAAAGCCAGACCTAAATAAAGGCAAATTTCTGTGTGAAGCACATTTAAGATGTTTGCAATTACGCAGGTCTGAGCACCTCTGGTTGCCTTCCTTACCTTTGGGTCGATCTCCCCCAGAACATCATTGAGCAGCTGCAACAGCTGCATTGACTCTAAGGAGTCAAACGTGATTAAATTGTAGTTCTTCTTGAAGGGCTCCTGATTGAGCTTCTCAACAATGAACTGGATTTGATCACTCATAATCGTGTCCTGGAAGAACCTCTGCAGAAAAGACAGAAGAGATGTGAGGAGGCCTCGGCAGGGAGAGGGAGCGGGACAGGGGCTGGTGCTGGGAGGGCGGGGGTGAAGGCACTACCTCAGCGAGGCCCACGGTAGCCCAGCGGCGGTTAGCTGGCACCGGACTCAGCCCCGGGGGCACCCCGCAGCCTGGGAAGGAAGCCCAGGAGGGCCTAGCAGGGCCTGAGAGGCCTCTCACACAGGCTGCGGGGGAAGGCAGCCGGTCCGGCCGCCAAAACGGCGGCACCCTGAGGCGGCAGAACGGCCTCGTCCTCCTCCCGCCCCAGCCCTCCCGCGCGCGCCTCCCGGTTACCCTGGTAACGGTTGCTAGGCCAGCGGCGGCGACAACGTCACTTCCGACGCTGCCTCGCGCTTCCGCCAACACGCCGGAGCGGCTGGAAACCGGCTGGAACAGGGGGGAGAACGACGGCGGCGGACTTTCGCGCATGCGCAGAGCAGCGGCGGCGCTGAGCGGGGCGGGGTGCGCGGCCTGTGGAGACGGGGCCGGGACGAGCTGGGCCGGGCCCTCCCGGCGGAGGGCGGGTCCCTGCCCGCACCTCACTCGTTCCGCCGCCCTCCCAGCCGGCAACGTGGAGCAGGCTGCACCGGGGAGGCGTCCCGGCGGCTTGGCGGCCTGCCCCGGGCATCCCCTCCTCGGTGCGCCGCTTTCTCCGGCGGGGCTCTGGGAAACTCAGTGTCCCCCCGTTCCCGTTGTGCCCCGAACTGGGCAGGAGTTGGGGTTTTGATCCCCAGCTCCTGAGCGGAGGTGGCGGTGCCTCGGCAGCAGGCCGTGGCCGCGCCGCGGTGCGAGGCAGCAGGGGTAGGCCCAGCACCACCGCTCGGCATCGGGTGGGTTTAGCAGCAGGGTAGGACCGACACTGCTTTGACGTGAGGGAAGCATGGCTGTGGACGCTGTGGGTGATGCTGGGGCGTTCATTCCATAGGCCATGGCGCTGGTGGGGCTTCTTCACAGCACAAGTGCTCCTGATGCAAGGAACAGCAGAAATAGGTTTGAGATTCACCCGTTAAAGTATATACTTAGCTTTGCAGTTTCTTAAGAGGGAGGCTGTTGTCGCATGTGTAGGAGATGTACAAACAGATTGATGCAGTTACCCAATTAAGATATCTGGCAGTCTTTGGCAGCATAGAGATGTCAAGTGTGGCTGATTTATGTATCAGGTGAATGGTTACTTAATTTCTCTGAAATGGAAAAATGCGCAGAGGATGCTTGTGAAACAGGAATGCCAGCCCTGTGCCCAGGCTTCATGAGGAGTAAATGGCAAATCTATGATCTCAGGGTTGAACATCGGTTGTTAGTGTGCTTCAAAGTATCAATAAATATGTAGCACTAGCTATGCTAAATCTGAAACAAGGACAGGAGCTTAAAAAATGCCAAACAATCAAAAATAGACTGTATGTTAAAGGGATACTTGTTCATGAAACAGGTATCTCTTGGTCTGCAAGTTTTTTGTTGCAGATCCTAAAAACCCATGTTCAGACCTTAAATAGGTGGATTTTGGAGCCTCTGCTATTGCAGTTAGCTTCTTGGATAGTCTTAGAATCCCACGTGAGTCCACAGATGATGGATTAAAATATGCAGTGAGTCATATTAAATTGGTGCCAATTCAAATGCACAGGTTGTAAAGCACTGCAGAATTTGACTCAGTAAACAGCAATCAGAAATGTAATACTTTGCAATTCTAAGCACTGCGTCTATCTTAGATTAGCTCCTCTCTTTTTTTCTGAGGAACAGAAAACGCCTCATAAAATATTAATTTACTGGTCTTCACTGGAAGCCTGAAAAGTGACACTGCATCCATGTCCTAGCTTTTAACTGGCTAAACTAAGTTACAGAGGGAATGGATGGGTTGCTTGTGATTGTGTATGAAAGCTGTGGCAGAGCCAGGAACATAATCCAAGTCTCCTGACTACTGGATTTGAACTTTAAAACCCGATCATGTTTCCTTTGTGCTTTCAGTCTGTATACTGACCTTTAGGAATCATATTTACCTAGAAGTTCCCAGAAGAGATCTGCTTTCCCTTGACATGCTTTCCTGGTGTCGATTACACTTTTCTTCTGATGAGTATTTTGAGCATATAGAATACACAGAGCAAATGAAAACAGTATTTCCTGTGGAGGCACTGGGGGACAGGTGTGCTCCCTGTAGACCACATAAGTAATAGGAAGTGGTGGTTGTGGGTCCACTGCTTAATGCTAGAGTAACACTGTTTCTGTAAATGCTGATACACATCCTTTCTTTAGACCTCGGTGCAGAGGAGAGAAAGCAATTTTGCCCACAGTGTTGAGGATGGAGAAGGATCTGTGCTGGGTACAGTGGGAGGGTGCTGCTTGGAGAGTCTCCTAAATATCAGACTGTTTCCCTACACCTTCCAGGAAGCAAAGGACTGTTCCCCTCCTTTCGTGTCTCTGTAACATTAAGGAGGCAACAGATAAAGAAGAGGAAGGATGTCTGAAAACTTCAGAAAATGGCAAGAAGAAAAAAAGATGGTGAGATTGCTTCACTCTGTCATGGTAGAAAGCCATCAAGTCTGATTGTTCTGACTTGGGGAAGACCACCTCCATGACTGGACGTCATTAGAACTGTGCTGGCTGGGCTCTGGCTTGCTGGCCTGTTTGAAAGCTCAATTGATTGAAGGCAGGAGCAAAGTCGTGCATTGGAGCCCAGTTCTATGGGACTTCCCAACCTGGGGAAAGCATGGTGGATCCTGTGTCATCCTTAAAGTTGTATGCTTTCATGATGCTTTCCTCCAACAGTTTTGTGCTATTTGTATGTGCAGCCCAAAGTAGCCCTGCTGCTACCCCTGGCTGCCCGCCTGCTGCTTGATATTTACAGTCTGCAGCAGTGTCTGAATTTTCAAACTTAGGGCTTAAAAGATGTTAAGGTTTAGCTCAGTGTCTTGATCTGTGTATCACAACAGAATCTTCACAGACATAAAAGAGATGATAGCCTTGGGTAAATATTACAGGAAGCAGCTGAGATATTTGACGCTTAACTTGTCTTAAGTTGTCTTTGTTGGGGTGACATGGTACCTGGATCAGGTCTTACAGAATCGAAGGCCAGTGTTCATATATATTTGTTGTGTAGTTCTGGGGGCATTTTCCAAGTTCCCAAGTTAGTTTGCATGGAGAGTGATACAGGGTTTCAAGCAAAGTTTCCTAATGACATGAGAGTTATTGTAACAGTTCAGCCCTATAGTCCCATCCATTTCTCTGCATAGGGCTTACGTTTTATATTGCTTGGGAAAGGCTTATGGAAGCTGCTTATTGAAAAGGCATCATGCAGAGGCAATGTGTGGAAGAAAGAGAATGGAGCCTGCAAATCAACTATCCGGAGCTGTTTAGATCTGCAGGCACAGCTTCATTACTCCCTCCTGACTTTCTCCTCCCTTTATAGCTACTGCTGCGTAGATGACTGCCGTGCAGAACTGTGAGAGAGCTCAACCACAGAGGCCAGCAAATCAGAGTGGAACGAAACCTCAGCAAATCAAAATCGTGCTCCATGGGCGAAGAGAGATCACCTTATATGGGAACATCATGGGCAAGAAGATGAGTATGTCCGGCTGAGCTGCTGAGGTCAGATCCCAAACAGATGGAAGACATTACTGTGAAAACAAGAGCATTTAAGACGAGAAGACAACACTTACTTCTGCTTCACTTATGCAGTCAGAGCCCTCCTGTTTGTCTCTTATTATAAATGTTGTGTTATGTGTATGTATGCATAGGTCTGACTGTCATTAAAAATAAATTTCTTTGTGGCTATTCTAGCGCCTAAATGTGTCCCAGGTCTGTTTCTGTTCCCACTTGCAGCTTTTTCAGTTGTTATTATGTAGCAGGATTTTGCTTTGCTGAAGTGTCACTAATACCAACCATAGCAGTATGGACTGTGGTCAGCAAAAGCCCAAGGAGTGATCACTGATGTCTCAAAAAATTAAGCCTGTTTGTGCAAAATATAACCTGTTCCTGTGTGCTAAAGCATTTAAGACAATACTGACAGCCAAGAAGCCTGTCTGGTTCTGAATGTTTTGGTCATGACTAAGCCATAGATAGCACCCTGGGTGATTTAAAATACTAAAGGATTGGAAGAAAGACATTAGATCTGTGTTTGTAGGGTTTGTATGTTTTGTGCCTCTACGTGGGTCTTCTGTTGCAAGAGAGAGGACTCTGGTCCTTTTAATCTGGGTCTAATGGATTGAGTCAAACTTCTTATCTTTCAGACTGAGATTCACAGGTCCCACCTTGACAGCTCTGCATCTTTACAGCTCCACCTCCTGTGTTTACAGTGTCAGATGGTGGCCTCACACCTGCTCCTTCACCCGCCTGGACCAGATGCAAATAGTTGGCTTGCAGCACACTGGGGTGCAGCTCTGGCCTGTGCATGGTTCTGTGGGGTAGGAGAGGCTGCAGCCAAAGTATGTGCCATGTATTGGCTCTGGTGAGAGGAGTAGTGACTTTGTCACTCCCTTTTAATCCCATGACTGAATACAAAACCAATCTAAGACCAAATAGGATGGTGCTCCATGCAATGTGAGATCAGAAGCTGGAGATCTCTGTGGCCGTTGATGACCCAAAATCTTGCTTTACCATTGCCCTGCTCCTTGCATGGCCATTGCCACCCCTGCAAAGTGGGTGTTGCATGCATCTGCCAGGTCCAGAAGTGCATTACACCTTCTTTGTGTTGGTGTGAAGGGTTGGGTAGCAGAGAATCAGGCCCAGAAGGAGGTCAGCGTGATTCTGGTTTCCATCCATTTAGCCTCTTCTCTACAGTTGTCGCAGCAGTACTTCAGACCAGCAAAGTCTGGTAGTACTGAGGAGAGATGGTGCCCTCAAGAAAAGGTGACAAGAACAGTGCTAAACCATTGGCTCTGGAGCTGCAGGGTGAAGTTCAGTGCTTTTCCCGTGAACAAACCAAAGGATGTGGCTCTTTCAGGCAGTTCTTGATTCTATCAACTGCTGTTCTTTAAAAGGCCTGTGGTACCATTCTCATGCAGGTTTCTGGGTGTGCCTGTAAGTGGGGTGGCCTGGGAAGGATGCAGGGGTGGAAGAAGGCAGCACCGGGCAGCTGCAGTTTTCAAAAGTCAGTTCCTCACAGGAAGTGTAAGTGATGGGTGTACGTGGCCGGCTGGAGTGCCTGACTCAGTATGACTCTCCGAAATACCTACACATTCAGAGTGTTACATGTGGAATGTTTCCTTTATATAACTGTTGTTCTGTCTACTTCATAAGTGCATGGTGACGGGATGCTGTGTTGTACATGAGCAAATGTTTCTTGTGTTGGAGGTTGTCTGGTTAGAACTTGGCTTTCAGCGCTTTGAATTTTGTGGCAGCAAGGAAGATTATTGATCTCGTGTTAGACCATTCCTGGAAGATGGATGTGGTTGTGAGAACTTTGTGGTGGGAGTGGGGCATAGGATGTTATCTAACAAGGTGGGGTTGCTTGGACAGAGTTAACTAAGCTTCCTCTAAAAAACACTTGCAGTTTTGTTTCTTGTCTGAAAAATCCAAAATAACTCCACCAAATAATCTCAGATTTACACCAGTGTTTCTGAGATTAGAGTCTGCTCTGTAGAGTCTCCTATTCAGGGTTGGATGAAATGGCGAGTCACTCCTTGCAGCCAATTTCAAGAACAATAAGATGTTTTAGGAATATGCAATAATTGATTGCCTCTAAAGGGCAGATTTTCCTCTTTGCTGCCAAACTAGGGCTGGTCTCAGTGATAAGTGTTTGCTGAACAAAGTCTGCCGAAGTTCATGAAGTTGGTTTCATTCTCATGGGAGGGCAGCATGCCAGGACATTGAGCACACTGATCCCAATCTCACAAAGAATCAAGTCTGCAGGAAATTCAAGTTGCCTTACTAAGGTACTGTGCCCACCTACTGCTGCTCAGAGCTCGGTTCTCACTGCCAGTTTCCAACAACATGGTTATCCCAAAGCACTGTTCTCCAGAAGGAGAAGGCTGGAATGCTATTATAATAAATGACATAAATAAAGGAACACTGATCAGTTGCTTTGTATTTCTGTTCTTCAGATACTATTTTATCCCCCCTGCCAGCACAGTCTGTTGTTAAACTGAAAAGATGCTAGCTCTTGTAGCTTGTTTTTCAAAGCAAAACTTTCATATCACTTTTATGTAGTGTGGAAAGTATCTTCTGAACATACAATAGTTTTTCAAAGTTGATGGTGCTTTTATAAGTTAAGTGAGCTACATGGCTTTCCTGTCAGCTTAAATACAGAGGCATCCTTCCTCCTTCTATTAACACATTCAATTCATGAGAAAGTGAAAACATTAGGCCAAGGTTTTTGAAGCAATCTGCATGAGGCACAAAAATAGTCACCCTGGAAAGTTAAGGACTAAGTATTTTAAGCTCTCAAGAAAAATTAGCAGAGAGGACACTACCATTTGTGACCGAAAAAATCAAAATCTAGGTACACAGCCACGCAGGATGGGTGAAAGTTTTTGGATTACATCAAGCCCTGTTGCAGTTAATTGGTGTTTCACAAATGGCATTTGAAGGGCCAGCATGTCACCTCATGTTGTCTATATCATTTAGGATAGAAATTTGCTTCTTCAATATACCAATTCATTTTTGACAAAGCCAAAAGTTGCAAAAGTGAAACCAAGGCAGACGTCGGTCCAGCCAATGCATGTGTCTCACAGAAGGCGGCTCTCAATTACTTGAAAACGTCCATCTAACTTCTGTCTTGCAGTGCATTTTGTCAAAGAATGATACAGAGAGGCTGACCCATTTTATTCTTTTGGGCTAGTTTGTCCTTTCTGGTTTATCTGGCCAGATGTACAGTCATCGCTTGCAGACTCCATCAAGAGATGGATGAAGTTAACAGCTCAGTTTGTACTAGTGTGAAGGGGTGGCTTACACAAACGTTAGGATCTGGGATACAGCAGAATCCGCTCTACCGGTGCAGGTAAGTCTTAATTTAATGTCAGTCCAGTATTCAACTTCCATTGATACACCTGGTTGCTTTCCTGAAATGTCTCTATCCTACTATTCAATGTGATTACTTTACGTTGGAGACAGCAATGTTTAAAGCCAAATCTTCCCTTCCTCCCTTAATAAAAGGAAAAATATTTATCCTCTTTCATGAGATTTCTGCGGTGCTATTCGTTACACAATTTTTATATAATCAGTTTAGTATTTTGGTAACAGTAAACCTAGGAACAGGTTCACTCCAGTATAGCTGTATTAAAGACAGTACTGTTATTACCAATTGATGCTAGTGTATCTTTCTCAGTTGTAATGCCAGTTTAAAAAAAAATCAGTGCCTTCTTGCCTCTGGCTGCTTGTTCCTGCCCTGATAATGTCCCTGGCTTTTCCTGTTTGAGTCAGGTAGAATCTGAATGTCTCTTGGGGGAGGTAGAGCAGGAACAACCTTGTGCTTCCAGGTGATGTTCTGGAATGACTGAGGTCTGAATCAAGTATGTGAAATTTCAGTCAGATTCATATTCTTTCCCCATATAGGCAGTAAACTCTTTTTTCATGATGACCAAAATCGTTAAGACAGAGAATCAGCTTGAGCAGAGGTGCCCTGAGGTAAATATGTTTTGTGGTTTATACTTGGATGTATTGAATGCATGTTGATGTAGGAGAGTGGAATGTCCTTGGAGCAGTCCAGTACAAGCAAATACTGTTGCTCTTTAAGTCTGTATCTCAGCAGATAACATGCAAGATCTAGTTTAATTGCCCCTTTTCTTTCTCGGGGAATCACCTGGCAGTTGTGACTTTGCCTTGCACCAATGACCTTGCAGGCAAACCTATCTGCATCACTTTCAGGAGGTGATGACATTCTGACCGGTGATTGCTGTCCGGCTTCTCTGGCATTGCTGCTGCTCTTGAAGAAAACCTAAAGGAGTTATGGAGTTACAGAATTGCTATCAGCTTCTCTGCTAATATGGTGCCCTTACTATTACTGTTGCTCATTTCTACATGTACCCTTCCTTCCTTTCTGTATTCAAACCTCGTCATCAGATGCAGCTCTCCTCTTCATTTGGCTGGCCTAGAAGTGGGCCCTTGCAGAGTAGTTCCCAAATAAAAGTTGACTTTCACTAGCAAAAGTGTACGGGAATGTTAGTAAACAAAGAATTAAATAGTCGGGTATTAGATTTATTGTGCTTAACAGTATAGAGAGTGTGAAAAATGGGAAAAGACATAAATAATAAAGGAAAATGTTATTGTAAGCAAGGAAAGGGCTTTTTTTCTGGTTTTGCAGGTAGCTGAGCCTTTATCTCTTATAAGCCAAATAATTAGTATGGATTATACCTGCTCTGCATTGTTATTTTCTCTTATTATTTGATATTTTTACCTTGAAGCTTAGTAAGACTTTCTACGTAGGTATGGAGGGGGAGGTATTTATATTGCTCTTTTATGTAATTTTTTTCCAGTATCCCTTCACCAAAGCTATCTGCTCTTCAGACAAGTCCTGTGAAAAAGGGAGTGTAGATATCCACAGACATGCTTTGTAAATGGCATTTTCAGATTGAAATCTTTTTTGTGGGTACTATCTTCTATTGCATTATTGACCAGTGCAGCTTGTGCAAGATCCAGCTTGGAGAATTGCAGTAGAACAGTACAGAATCCTAAGAGATATCTGAGAACATATTTTCAAAACCACAAAATTTAGTTCTTACCAGCTTGTGTGTCCCCTTACTAAAAGGAGAAACAGTGAGAGGGAGCAGAGGAAGGGCAGATGTGAAGAAGAGTACAGGCTGGTGTGAATGAGGGCCGATCTCACAGTCACTCCCATTGAAGTCCATCGCTGCTTAGCAAGTGGAGTGACCGCAGGATCTGCTGGAAGGGTCAGTTACACCCCTATGATAGTTAGGTAGTTCTCAGAAATAAGTCAGGGGACTTGGGTCCTTTGTTTAGGACCAGTTGTCCAGAAGGCATCATACTGTTTTCATAAGCTACATGAGCTCTTTGTAATGTTGAGATTCCCTGAATTTGGTCTGCTGGTTGGATTATCACTTTCCTCAGTAAAGACTAAATGCTCACAGAAAATGATGATGTTCCAGCAGTTCAAAAAACATTAAGGTTTTTTTGTCCACCTTTATATCCTTGTTTAATTTGCTCCTGTTATTGAATTAAGCTTCTGACTGAAACAGTTGGTTTCTTGATTTATCCCAAGACTCAGATATGTAACTTCATATAAAACTGTGAAGGAAATTACTTCACCCTCAGTCCAAACAATGACAAACACTGTTGACCCAAGCAAATGACTAAATAAGGATTGATGAGGTGTGGCAGAGCCATGGTTTGGGTAGTTCTTCCTACAGCTTCCTCCTATAGAAAGCTGCAGCAACCTGAAATGTTAGGCTCCCTATCTTACATTTGAGGAGGGATCACTGACATGTTGAAACTGTCTCTAATTGGGAAAAACTTTTTGTCTTTGCTGAGTAAGAGCTTGTTTCTCTACAGGAATTCAAACAGGAAGATGTGTGAATTATAATGCAACTGTTAAAACCTGTGAGGTCAGGGCATGGTGCCCTGTGGGATCCATGGAAGACCCCCCCCAAGTAAGTGAAAGAGATATCTGCATTTTTTAATGTCAAAAGAAGGATTTACTTTGACAAAAGTAATGAAATTTTAGGACAATCCATTTGCCTAGGCACATATAGATCTCATGTACGTAAAACAGCTATTTCTTTCATAGCCTTACTCTTAGCACTCATCATAATGTCTAAATAATTTACTTCTAACAACATCCCCTGCTGTATAGTTCTGCAGTGAAGTCATAGCCTCCAGTTTGTATCATCATGCAGCTGCTATAGAAACAGTTTTAGATGTCACAGGCTCATCTTGAATTCACTAGAGGCATCTGGCTCATTAATTCAAATGTCAAGGAAAATGCATCAACGTAAGATAGGTTTAATCAGTGACAGAAATAAAAAGTTTCCTAACTCCGGGTTTTCTTCTGCAAGGCTTAGGGCTCTACGGTGTAGAAGTTCTTTGTGGGTCCTTTTATCACAGTGAGGTTGCTTCCACCTCCTGAAACAGTAGGGGTAGATTGGTTGTCCGTACGTTGTGCTGCAGGCTAGTGTGTGGGAATCAGACTGAAGAACAGCCGCTCCATCCTCTCTAGGTAGGTGACGAAAACCTCAGTGCTGGCAGTCTCTAACAGTGAGCTGAAGGAAACTCTAGGAGGAAGACTCCACAGAACAATGCTGCTGTGACCTAGAGAGTAGGATGGAGGGGCCTTGTAGCCATCTTTTTTGGAAACTCCATGACTGTACAGTGTTCCAAAATGCAAATGTTCTAATTCTGTATCAGCCAAAGCATTAAAGAATTTTAAAGAAGATTTGATTTCAACTGAAATGGTGGAAATTATGCTCTAAGAGAGCAAATGCTAATCAATTTTAGCTCCTCTCAACCAGTTTTGAAATATATGTGTAAGAAACTAGGTCAATTATCACTTTCATTAGTTCATTGCTTCTAAAAGATGCAAGCGCCATTCTGTGTATATATATCCCATCTTTTCCCTAATTCAGGTTTTTCTGCAGAGTCTGAGCAGTTTTTCCACTGCCAGGTCTGCGCCAGAGCCCACAATGCCTCCTACAGCTCCTTCTGCTGAGTTTTTTTCAGCTCTTCAGAGGAATTTCCATTCCCTTCTCCTGTGGACAGAGTTGTGATCTGAAAAAGGCTTTGTCCAACAACAGGAAGGCTGTAATTGTTCATACAGCATCCGGGAAAGATATGCATGAGCTTCCTGAGTTAATGAAATCCATGGGGTTTTTATAAAGTTTCAGTGACTGCCAGTCATTTTTAAATGTCACACTGCGTAGGCTCACTGCTGCGTATGTTACAGAGGGAATTTTGCTTTTAATTACATCGCACAGTTGACACATTCTGTCTTGTATCCTAACCTTCCTCTAAAGTGCCAGTAGTTGGTCACTACCAGGGACCAAAAATAATGGATGAGAGGTTTGATCCAAACCTCTGATGTATAAGGTTCCTTCACAAGTTCCATTGGCAAAGGAAAAATGAGGAATCGCTAAAAAGCAAAGCGGAGTGTTTATATTCTACCAGAACGATATGTCAGACCAACGTCAGAGCCCAGGAAGCTTTGCCATCTGGTTGAGGTACTGAGGTACCAATGTGGGGCTTTGGTTACACCCATGATTGTCTTTACTGTCCACAATCCTTTGAAAGGTAAGTTTTATGAACCATGCAGGAGGCCTCCTCTTCCTCCCTGTTAGTTATGGCAGGAGCTGAACAAAGCCATTGCATGCTGACAAGAAGATTCTTTTATTTTTGATTGTTCATTTCTGCCTGAGGCAGTGCAGAGTTCTCAGATTAGCTGGCTAAAGGACAGGTGTTTACAACACCTTTTCTCAGAAGAGCTTTGGATCGGATTCCACATGCTTCCCAGTGGATGAATCATGGACAGTTTTACATTATAGGTTCATTCATTTTTAGTTCTTAAAAAAATTACATACATTATTAACATCTTGACTATTATACGCTGAAACTCATTAGTGACTTTCATGTCCAAGTAGCATCCACAATGTTAATTTGGTTTACAGTCGAGTCTCATTCATTAACTTGGTTTAGAAGACATTCATGAGAGGTCTCTCATGGAAGCTGCATGTCATCCAGCTAACGTGCTTCTTGTCATCACAGATCTCTGATGCAGAGGCATTGTTCAAAAAAAAAGATAGGAAAAATATTCCCTGCTTAGAAGCACTGTCCTTTATGTGGATGACTGCTTTGAATACTGGGTTTCCCGCTTGGAATGGCTGTCTTGATGGAAGTGAAAATATTCCTGGCTCATTCTTAAAAAGGAATAATGCCAATATTCCAGTTCAGCATAGTCCCTATGCTAGACAAACAAGGCTAAATATTGTATCCTTACTTTCCTACATCCCTGGCAAGTTCTGGAGTGTAACAGAGGTTGTCTCACACAGTCTAGGCCAAGGTTACCCAGATGGCAACTTGTGGGAAAATTCCTTCCTCTGAAGCATTAGCTTCAGAGAAACCACTCTTCTGAGAATGGGTCAGACTGGCAACCTGCTTTCCATTGTGTTTGCATTCCACCTACATATTTAGTGATACAAACCACTGTGACACAAGCCACTGCAGGGGAGGTCCTCAAACTGGTATCTGCTAGGAAGGCAGGACAACACAACCTTTGGTGATGTGATTGACACCTGACTTCCAGAGACATCCTCTAGGATCAAGCACATGGCTTATTTTTATACTCTTTCTAGCTGTGCAGCTCTGGTGTAAACGTCCACCTGTCTGTGGGGACCAGCAATGAAACCGCCAATTCATTGTGCAGAAATCATCAGCTGTCAAACGGTGTAATTTCTTACTACTATTCTATAGCAAGATTTATATGAGAGGTCTCCTGAGATCATATTTCAGCTGCATGTAGAGACCCCAGTTAGGCTTGGCCCATGCAAACAAGTGCAATAGAGAGAGAAAAATTATACCTAAAACGAAGAAAACCACCTATATCTTTCTTGATCCCCCAAGCCACCTAACTCCCTGCATTTCAATCTGTTATTCTTAGCAACATATTCCTCCTACTGACAGCTTTCCAGGTAATAGTAAAGTAGCATAACATTAACTGATGTATTTAAGTAAAAGAAGTTTGTTAATACAACGTTTCTTTTTTAGGCCTGCTGTTCTGAAGACTTCACTGTGCTAATAAAGAACAATATATATTTCCCAAAACTTAATTACACCATGGAAGAGCAAACATTCCTCAATGCTTTCCAAAGAGTAAGTTAGTTGTGCTCTGAAAAAAAATGTTGTATGAATTGGCACCTTCTTTACTCAAAAAGGCTATGCATTCAGGGCCGTATCTGCCTGAGTGACAAATATCAAGTTTCTATAATTCTTTAGCACTATTAATCCTTCATGAACCAAGAGAAATAAGGAGTGCTTGGGAACAGAGCCTCCCAGCATAGCTCTATTTCTCTCATGCACTGAACAACAGAATTGTTCATTCAGATATACTGGTTTATGTTAGGGTGAAATCACTAAAATATAGCAAAACAGATGTGTGCTTCAAATTATAAGATGAAAGTGTTTAGTCTACACATGTAGAATTTTGCTGGGGATAATATCCAAAGAGTAAAGAATCCATCTTGTTTCCCAGATCCCAGTTAGGGATATATAGATCTAGTAGCTACAAAACCAGAAGCTCGTATACTTACAAATGGAGCACATTTAACACAGGTTCTAGTAAGTGTGAAGTCTCTTACCTGTATCTGTAGCTGCTCCAGCTTGTTTTTAAATTTAAACAGTTGTGTGTGTTCTTCACAGACTAAATATTCCACCAAATTTAAATACTTCCTGCACATACAATAAGATAACTTGCCCGCCCTGTCCAATTTTCCATCTGGGAGATGTCCTTCAGGAAGCAAAAGACAATTTTTCTGAAGTGGCGGCAAAGGTCTGTGATATCACCTTTTTTCATGCTCAGTGTTAAAACATTTTCTTGATTCTTTTCCTGCATGTTTTGCTGTCTACCATATAATGGAATTGTTCTAGGTTTAGAAACTGATTGTGTGAGAAGCAAAGTAACCCCAACTTTCAAGAATTAAACGTGCTTAACATCTCACAGGATGGGACCCATGTTGACAGAGTTGATATAACTTTGTTAGTATTGTAGAATGTTGCCATGGTCTAACCCCAGCTGGCAGCTAAGAAGCCCTTTTACAAAGTCCAGTGCATTTAAATAGGTCCTATACAAGGCTGTCACTTGTGGTCATCTTTTGCTTCTACTCAAGCAGATCCTAAATCATATAGCTGGGGGAATCATCCAAAAGTCAGACTGGCACAAATGGCAGCTTATAATCATAGTCAAAAAGCACTTACTTTTGCCATTACGTTTTCACTCTATTCTTTTAGAATATAGGAAAGGCCTGAATGAATGGTAGCTTCTAGCTCATGTACCTAAGTCACTGCCACAGAAGACTGCTTGACTGGCAAATGTTGCTTATGAGTTAGTGTGTCTATGGAGATGTGCCCGTGCCAATGGCATCCCTCAAGTCTCTGCTGACTTTAACAGCAGCTTAGCACCGGCAGTGATCACAGCGCTAGTCCCTAAGCTTACTGTTTCAGTTTCTAGTGACAAATCATTGCCATTGAGATTAACTGCAACTGTAACATGGACAGCTGGCTTTATGACTGCAGTCCAAAGCATGGTTTCTGCTGCCTCGATGACAAAAATTAAAGCCTCGATTCCACTTCAGGTAAAAAATGTTATATGAAGCAAGTAGCGTGTGTTCTGAGTTGAAGCAAAGATGTGATGAGGTGTGGGGAATGATGACTTGGAATGACAAGATGTTTGATTCTCCTTCTTCACTCTTGTGGTCATGTCTTTAACCTGTGGTTACTGCAGTTGTCTGTATATGTCACCATGGTCATCTCCCAAATGAGCATGCTTGTATTGCAGGAGATTTTATTTCTGTGTCGAAAGGCCTAAAGATTTCCAGCAAGTATTCTGGGAACTAACACAGAATAGTTTGGGCAGATTCCACCATATGGCAACTGAGGCTTGAAACTACCTAAACTTGTGAGTTTCCCAAGGCAATCAACACAAATAAAATAACAAAGTGTTTTTCTTCCATCTGGGTAACCCTACCGTTCACTGAATCAAGATTTATCCAAAAGCAAATTACAGCTTCTGGTTCTGTGTGCATATAGCAGATTTATGAGAAGTTTTGACAAAAAATCTTGATGTGACTCCAGTTCTAAAGAGTTACACAAAGCATTAATCAAATGCTTACCAGCATGTTTAAAACTAAAGTTGTCCCTCAGATCTAGGTCAAAACTCTTGTGTAACAACACTCTTTTTTTGACTCACAGCATGATTATTATTACGTTATGGGTTTTCATACATTTGTGATGCTAACATGAGTGCTATAACTGTGTAGGAGCTGCATTGTGCTGGAGCTGTGCAAAGAACAAATAGGTGTTCCCTCTGACCTAGCAACCACAGACAGGAGGTGGGGGAGATCACAAGGAAAAGCAAGACGCTGCTGTGAGGCTGAGGCCAGCCACCCTTCTGTTGAATACATTTTTGTAGGCAAAGCAGTTTCTGAAAAGGCTTTTGGAAGAAGACAGTACAGCAGTTTTGAGGATGTTTAGTGTCAAATTAACAGCTGGGCTCAAAATGCCAAGAATGGGTTTGCCCAAAATTTGTTATCTTTTAAGCATCAAAATACCAGTCTGTAGCAAGGCTATTATGATGCAGTTCAGCTGAAATCTCTGCTGAAAGTGAGCCTTGTCTGAGAACATAGGCTGCTGGGAGAGTGTGCATGATGCCAGACCACATCTTGGTGGCCTGACTCTGTATATGTTAATCAAGGGGTATATTGGCAAAGAAATGTCATTCTCTAATGCCTCCAAAATTAAAAAAGAGGAGCAGAGTAGTTCAGTGCAGCAATTTAAAAAGCAAAGACAGTGAAAGTTGAAGAGCAGTGAATAGGTTGAGCGTACTACTATTCAAAACAAGCATGTATGTTTTGGCAAAGAACATGGACAAACCCTGCCACACTGCTGAGCTAGTGTATGACAACTTGTATAAACAAGGTTGGTGATTTCAGTAGAACTACCCAAGTGAGTAAGGGGGGCAGAGCTAGAAATGATTCTACAATTAATATATTTCAAGAAAATTTGTTTTTATATTAGTGACATGTCATAAGAATGTAAAATACTGTCATATCAGAGGTCCATCCAGCCCAGTGTCCTAAAGCTAACATAGATCAATAGCAGGAGAAAATTTTGGAAAAGAGCATAAGAAACAGGGTACATATAGAATGCTGCTTCCCCTACAGTCTAGCTGTCCTAGAAGTCAGGAAAGCTACTTTGGGCAGCTTATAACCTCTGTGTGCATGGAGCCCTACTGATTTAATCTCAGCTCCAAAGGGAATTCTGTGGTAGACTTAAATGGAAACAGGCTTTAGCCTTCCAAAAGAAAACTGCTTGAGGTGCAAGGGAGCGAAGCTTCGGCCAGTGATCAAGAGAGCTCTTAACTGGTCAGCTCTGAGCACAAAGCTGTTACAGAGGAGAAAGCTTCTATGTCATCAAGAGCAGATGTGAAATAACCTCCACCCTGAGGGCTAGAGAAAACCTCTGATCCTGGAAAGAGTTAGGAAAAGTTTCAAATAAAACCTAACTGACCTGCAGGCTTCAGAAGTTAAGAGCTGGCCAATAAAACATGTCTGGGCCACAGACTGTGGAAGCGTTCAGCACAGGAAAAAGGGCATTTCCTGTCTGTGCAAGCAAGGAGAAAGCAGAACACATTACAATGTGTTTTTCTGAGTGACTCACTGAATACAAATCAGATCGTGGTGAATGGGAAGCAAATGATCGCATGATCTAGGGAACTCTGATTAAAAGCACTCTGAAATTCAGTCTGCCAAACTTAGCTTGCAGTAGGATGCATAGGAGAGAGCGGAATCAAGTGAAAGTTTCTGGGCTGGTCTGTAAGCATCAAGATGGCAAAGCAGAGCAGCAGGGACTGAACCCAAAGAGAAAGGAAAGGAGGAAAATGTATTTTTCTTTAGATGTCTCTGTCATCTGAATGAGTACCTGGAGATGCTAGAAAGCAGAGGACTGAGCTGATGGCATTTACACCAAACATATCTTCTTAAACAGTTTACCCTTTCAGTACTTGAACAAGCAACCAACTATAAAATAAAATTTTATTAGCAATGACATAGTGATCTGTGAGTATTTGCCGCCCCTGGAACTGACTTGTCCCTTCAAATAAGCAAATTCCCATTCAAATTATTTATCTAGATGAAGGAGAACAGGACTTAGAGATCACTCAAGTAAACCAGTCAAGAACAATACAGCACTTTAAGTCCTGACAGCATGTCTGAGGCAGAAGACATATGGATGTTGTTATCAGAGGTTGGATATTAGTACCATTGTGCGTTTTGGTATGTCTTTCAGCTTAATGTACTGATTTTGTCTGTATTGCCAGCTTTTCATTGCCGGATTTAAAAAGATCTCATTGTTCCATGCTCTATGACTGCTTATTGATCCATAAGCTGATGTGAGCTGTGCATCAGGAGGGTCATGTTCTTGATAGAATAAGAAACTGGAAGTTAGTAAAGGCTCACACGATTCTGGCCACTCTCTACTGATCGAAGAATGGAAAATGGCTGATATCCAGCATGCTGAAGTGTGCTCAGGAGTTTAGAGTTGGTCTTGGATAACATGATATTAAAGACCTCAGAGCATGGGCACTCTTGTCATTGCCAGCTCCTCACGTATCCTTGCTGGGGTTTTCTTTCTGCTTTACCTGTGATTGAACTTCTTTCTGCAGCTTCAGGTTCCAATTTGAATTGAGACAGCAAAACACTTATTGGACATTAGTTGGATTTTTAATTTGTCTAAATCTCTATATACGTATTAATTTAGTTTAGACTGCCAGGTCAGATGTGAGGCAAAATATTGTTAATTGAGCTGGCCTCAGCACCTTCATTTCAGAAGCCTGAAAGGGCTGGAAGAAGAAGGGAAAAGAAACTATGCTTCTTTTTGTGTTCTGTAGCCTCATGGCATTATATCCCCCAGGGGAGCTGCACAGATTTTAATTTACTCTTTTGCAGATATGAAAGGTACTACAAGCTACCTCATAGGAAGGAGCAGAGAACCCTTTTCAAACTCTATGGAATACAGTTTGATGTCCTCATCTTTGGCACAGTAAATGCAATTCTTTTTCCTTGTGGAGGGAGAAGAAAGCTTGCTGTTTCCTTAGCCCTACTTCTGCCATATACCCCTTTCCTCCCTCCTGTCCATCATTCTGGGACAGAAATCATGTCAGATGAGTATGTATCTAAACTGAATGGAGCAGCATAGGAGAGCAAAGCTGAGGATGAAATAGCAGGGCTGGGAGAGAGGCAGGATTGTTGTTTAAGTCTGAGACAATAACAGGTATCATCATGATGTGATGTTATTGTCATGAACCCCGTATGTCACCACTGTTTCTCTCTCCAGTCTATTCTCCACTGCGAAGTGCCTGAGATGCCCTATGAAATTTTGGGATTGATTGAATTGTAAAGAGACAAAGATATATTGTGAAGAGACAAAAAGAGAAAAGCCATTCAGTTGAATGAATGGTAACAGATCTTGCATCCTGGTTATTCTTTTCTGCTTTCCTTAAGGGTAGAAAATTGAACAGCATTGAACTCATTAAAAACATTGGGTCCATGATCTCTTGTTTTGGTTTGGTGAGAGGCTTATTTTTTGTGTTAATAAAACCAGTTCTGGAGATACATTCTCATTATGGAAGTGGAATCACTGCTTGCTATTTTTTCATGTGTGGGTTGCAAGTGCCATTGAAATTGCTATTTGTGCAGGTAATTGCTCCAGCTGCGGCAAGTCACCATTCTACAAAACTTACAACATGAAAAAGTTGGAGACTGTGCTGAATCCAAGAGAGGTAAAGAATGTAAACTGCTGTTCTACGGATACAAAACTGCAGCTGATCCAGGAAGCTTGCAGGAAGCTGTGCACAGGATATACTGCATGAGTGCAGTGGGCTCCACACACAACCTTGGCATGGCGGAGTCACACCAGCTCTGTCAGGAAAACCTGTAGGGAATGGTGATCCTTCAAAACAGCAGAAAGATATCACGAAAGGGTTGTCCATGAAGACAGCATTGCTCAAAGCCTCTTCCCTGACAACTTCAGTTGCCTCTTCCTCTTTTTCCAGATATTATGATATTTCTCTAGGCTGCCTCTACTAATCCCCCAGCATTTTATAAGTGTATTTTTAATGAAGACTGAAGAGGAGAGTACTTAAAGGCCCTACACAACCGCACTCCTACAGTCCTCTTCCTGATCTGTCTGTCCCTGCAGCTCCCAATGTTGCTGCTATCCTGGATACTGGAAATATAGGCCCTTGCACCATGCAGTTGCAGGACATTGGTATGGGAGTACAGACTGCAGAACCCAAGCCCTGAGGTCAGATCTATGCTGTGTTTGTCCCCAGTTCTCCAAGTAACTACCCCAACTGCCAATGGTCTTCTGCTGCACAGGTGATGTGTGTGTCCTATGTTGATGAGCCACATTCTCTTGATAAAGAAGCCTCTGAAAACAAGCTTGCAGCATGTTCAAGGCAGCATTGCTGAGGTACAGACAGACAGCCTTTGAGGAATGTCATTCCAAACTGATTTGGGTTTCCCCCATCCCCCATATTTCAGATTAATTCTGAAAGGCTAAAACTAGATTCCTATTGTCCGCTTCAAGTTAACAGGTCCTGTGACCAGAGGATGTATTTCTAGAGTCAGCTAAAAATTGCTGCTTTCCTGTGGTGGGTATGTGCCAGCAGGAGTACTTTGGTGTTGAAACAACTTGCGAGGTGTCGATTCGATTTTGCTAAGGTGGGCGTTGGCAACACAGAAAGACAATCCTCCTCCAGATCTGCTGATCTATCATCATTATCCCTATTGTGCTGTGTCAAATGAAAAGCCCAATGGTGAGGATCACTCTTGTAAATTCTCTCTACAGTTGGATGAAGCAGCAAATGTCTTTTCTTCTCTAAGTTATGTTGGAATTGTTGTTGCAGAGCCACCCTGTGAAATTATGTGATGCTGGCAGTTGCTGCACCAGTGCATCCAACGAGAATGATGATAAAGAAGAATCTGAGCCAACGCACACCACTGAGTCCAATGAGAACCATGATAATGAAGAATATGAGCCGGGCAACCTCTCAGACAAGGGGCCTCTTCCCCAGACTGCCAAAAGGAGTGCTGCTGTGGCAAATGCCAGACAACACAGAAGTACCATGAGCAGCTCTGCTGCTGAAGGAAAAAAGGGCAGTGCATCACATCCTCCCATTGGTTTCAGCAGCTGGTGCTGCCCAGTCACACCCTGAAGAAAGCCCTTCTCTGCCAAGACCCTTTTCTGGACTTGACAGATGGCAATATCAACAACTAACTGCATCACCTTGCTTACAAGCAATATGTTCACTGGTGCTTTGGCTCTTCTGATCTGGATGACAGCAGAGCTGTCATCCCAAGCTGCTGAAGGTAGAAAATTAGAGATACTTCTCCCAGACCAGTCGACAACTATACTGGTTTTAAGATGGATTGAGGATGTAGCACAACTTGAGCTCGCATTGTGACTCACTTTGGACATTTAACTTTTGTTTTCTTTCAAAGACCTTAAAAAAAAAAAGAGACAAAAGCATGTGGCTTTCCAAAATCTTCAGTACAGCTGAATTCTTATATAATGTCTTTGGAGAGGCACAGCTGCCTACTGCCTAGCACAGAGGAACAAATACCTTGAGCTAAAATGCTTAGTTCTGCCTTCACTCTGTGAGTCACCCTGTGTGGTTTGGAAATGTAGGCTCTGGGGTGAATCCTTAGGGCTACGTTTTAGTGGGAGGTTCCAGGCCGCCTGCCCTTCCACTGGTGCATACCAGAATCCCAGCTGAGTCAGGAGATGACCAGCACCCTGAAAATAAGATGGAGCCAAGGGTCATCTCAAAGCATGACCCTTGAAGGAAGGAAGGCCAAAAGAGATATCACTTGAAAATGTGCTCCTGAGCATTTTTCTCTCCCAGCCTCACCACCTTTCTGCAGCCCTGGACCAAGAGGCTCTAGAAAGGGGCCACGGAGTGTGTAGTTTTGTAACTCACCATTGAAAGCCTCATGGTCCATCCAGATTAAACAGGCTCATTTTAGATTATTTCAGTGATAGAGACAACGCATTTTCTGAAAGGCCCAGCTGTTCTCTTTGTATGACTTCTTTTAGCTCGAACTCAGGAATCACAATGAAAAGTACTTTTACTATCTTTGGGTAATATTTTTGGTCATTTCATTCATACTCATTGAAATTGTAATGTTGGACTTTGGCCTCTTGTTTGCTTTTAGCTTCAAACAGGCCTTGTCTCCTACACCTCCTCCTACTGAACTTGGCACAGTGCGAGTTGCTTTGTACTATGATGCATAAGGCCAGAGTATAGTCAAGGAGCAGCAAATTCAGGGTAGATTAATCTGTGCTCCAGCACCTTTTCAGTTCGTCCTTTTTGTTATACTTGGACATGTTCTATTTTTGTAGAAACAAGGTGAGAAGTATTGTAGAATGTATATTCTACATTCCTTTCAACTAAGCTTTGTTCTTTCTGAGCTAACCGAGCAGTTTGCCATTTCCATTTCCCACATATATTCTAAGATATATTGCTTGCAGATTACGCCAGCTGTATTTATATCTTCAGTTGTAATATGCATTAATTGTATTAACATTCATATTGCAGCATCTTACATATCTAGAGTGGGAAAATATTAGAGTTGCATTAATACATTCCCATTCTGGCACATGAACCGACTCTCCTTTTGGAAAGAATTACACTGAATAGTCACTTAAGACTGTGATTTTAATCTCCCTTCACATTTGTATATATATTCTTCCTTATCCTCTCCCCACCTTTTTTGGTCCTTTCAGTTTTGACTGGTTTTGTAATAAAATAGAGCATTTTGCTAATCTATAGCTGACTCAAAGTCTCTTTAATAGTTTCATACTGTCTGAAATTCCCACTGCCGTTTTGTTAGTTTGCTTCATCTCTTTCTAATTATTTACCTGCTATTATGAGGGTTATGGTGACGTTTCTAAAATAAGCACTGTATTGGGCAGCTCAGCATCAGGAAGGTGGTGCAGATCTCTGTTTTTATAGAAAAGATCAATTCTGCAAGAGCATAAATAAAGGATTTGCTAATTGTGGATGGGAAGGTGACAGTCTTAGATATGCTTCCGCTGTCGTTTGCGGGCAGGTGCTCTGTCCCTGCCCTGAGCTGGCTGCAAGTCATGTCTTGGTGTTAGGATGGCCCTTGCCTGAGGGAGCATCTGTCAACCTCTTTGTGAGACTTAGTAGCCCACGCTCTGCATAAGGCTGAGAGCAGCAGGTTTACAGGTAACGGCTGACTCACGTCTGGCCAGTACGGAGGTTAAAGACTCCCTGTAAACTTGCTAACAATGAGTGGCATGGGAAAAACTCTCCCAGAGTTAGCACCTAGGGTGAGAGCATCCTCCTCAGGATGACCCACCACCTGCATTGCCCAACCCCGTACGCATGCACAGCAGAGCTACCGCAGGGGAAGGCCTCAGGGCAGATCCTTGCCCTGGCTGCTGAGCCCCGGCTTATGCCGGGCAGCCCCAGAGGGGCCGGGGCGGCGGTGAATCCCTTTCCCCTGCCTAAAACAGCCAGGGGAGAGGCGGCGGCTGCCCGGAGCCGCCGCCGCCTCCCCCTCGGCCGCGGGCAGGGCCGGCAGCTGGCGGGGAGGGGGCGGCAATCAGGAGCCCCAGCCGGTACAAGCCCCGGGGCTGCGGGAGCGATCTCCGGGCTGCTTGGGGCGCTGTGACTCTGCGGGGCTGCAGCAGCCGTTGCCCGGCGTGTGGGGGTTGGCTCCCACCCGCCGTTCCGGGTCGCCGCCATGGTGTCGTGCGGGGCTTTCCGCAGCTTTCTTTTCGAGTACGACACCCCCCGCATCGTGTTGATCCGGAGCCGCAAAGTGGGGCTTGTCAACCGCGGGGTGCAACTCGCCATCCTCGCCTACGTGATCGGGTGAGCGGGCGGGTCGGCCCCGCCGCCGGCACCGGCCTCGCGTCCCCTCCCCGCCGGGCTGCGCTGGGGGAAGCCGGCAGCCCCGCCGCGGCTGTAGGCGGGGGTGGGGGCAGCTCTTGGGGCGGCTGGCGTGAGGAGAGGCAGCTCCTCGCTGGGAGCCCCCGGGGCCGTGGGGCAGAGGGGCGGGAGACGGCCGTCTCCCTCAGGGCGAGGCGGGGAGGCGCGGGCGGGGCCGGGGTGGCGGGAAGCGTCCGTCGCGGGGCTGAGGGGAGGCCGGAGCCCCCCTGCGGCAGCCGTAGTGGGTGACAGCGGGCGGGGGGACAGCTTAACTGGGCGGGCTTAACTGGGACTGTAGGGCTGCTTAGAGGCAGCTGCTGACAGGACAGGGCCCCTCAGGAGCGGGGGCCGTCCCGGAGGGTGATCGTCATTCATCCGGCCCGGGTGTGCATAAAACCAATAATTACACCCTGCCAAACCACTCGGGGGGAGCGGGGGGGGGGGAATCAGAAGGGCGATTGCTAGTCCTGTGCCCCTTTTGTAGGGAAACACTATGAAACTACCTGGACCTGCCCTTTCAGGTGACACATGAAAAACGGAGAAATTCCCATTGCCTCTACTGGTTTATGGCGTTTACCTGGGCTTTTTTGTTTTTTCTTTCTTGCAGCTGGGTCTTTCTGTGGGAGAAGGGCTACCAGGAAACAGACTCTGTGGTCAGTTCTGTAACCACAAAGGTGAAAGGCGTAACACTGACAAACACACCCACCTTGGGAGCCAGGATCTGGGATGTAGCTGACTATGTCGTCCCTCCTCAGGTATCAATCACTTTCACGTGCAGAGGGAGGGTTTTCTAACAAACAGCTGCTGCTCTGCCAAAGTCCACTGTGGTCTGGAGCAGCTTTGGCTCCAACATGGCCTTGATATGAGAAAGTGAGGTAGCTTTGCTTTGTTGCAGATTATGCTGAGCACCTGCACCACCAGCCCTGGGGAAACTTGTTTCAAGTGTGTCTCTCTCTGTGCTTGTATAGCAAGGAGAAAGGAAAAAGTTGCAGCGATAACTGTGTGTCCTCTTTCTTACTGCTCTCTAAAGCAAACAAGTCAAAGCTAACTTGGTGGAAACCTGCAAGTCACTTGATCCGGAACTGAACAGGAGATATTGCTGCAGTTACTGATTGACAGTGTCTGTGGGAATCTGCGCTGTGTGAGCAATATGTGGTGGCCTTTGGGGTCAGCAGGCACAGCCAAGCTGCTTGTTGTGGGTCACACTGTCTGCATGAGACGTGGTGCAGGAGAAAGTGACAGATTTAGCCAGGTTTTGGCTGAGTGATTATATTTACATATCGGTGGAGCAGAAGCAAACAACAGGTCCCAAATCGTACAGATCTGAAAATATTGGAAGTGCTGCTCCCTGGAGAAACAAACCAGGACTGGTCAAATTTCTAATAGTTGTGCTCAGACCTGCAGCTGGAGCTTTATTTCTGGTCTTGCTTTGCAACTGCCCTGAGGAGCTGTGTTATCTCTGTTTTCATAATGTGAATGAGGAAATTTGGGCTAAGTGGGAGGACAGAAAGGTTTGCTAATCCCACAGTCATCCTTCTGCCTTAAGGTAGCAGCATCAGGTGATACATGTGGGAATCACCTCCTTCAGTGCTATACCAGTACTGTCCAAAGCAAGTCCCCTCTGCAGGGCCACCTGTGCTCTGCCAACAAAGGCATTTGAGGCAGTGCCTTGGATGATCTTTGCAGACTGTCACCCTTAAATTTCCTTCTTGTTTTGCATGTTCAGGAGGAGAACACTGTGTTTGTCATGACCAATGTGATACTCACACTGAACCAGCGCCAAGGCCGCTGCCCAGAGGTAGGTACAGGATCTGCTTTAATCCTTCCCTGTGTGGGTGGGAGTGTGGGGGAGAGAGCGAGCTCATTGAGTTTAGTGTAACTATTGTTCCTCTCCAGCTTCCAGATGATAAGACAGAGTGCAAGGTGAAGGACAACTGTGTTCCAGGATATGTCAGCACCCACAGCAATGGTAAGAAGCCTGCTGCAAGGGCGCCTTTCAGTCTGTGTGGTGATACCTCTGTGCTGTGCCTTCCCTCCTGTAAAGCAAGCAGCATTTCATTTCACTTCAGTCTCCTTGTTCTCATTCTCTCACACCTAAGGGAACTGAAACAGAAGCTGAGATTTTTCTTCTGGGGAAGAGCAGATGGGCTTAGACCGAGTTGGGTGGATGCTGGATAGATGTATGCTTTGGTGAGTTAGCAAGCAGCGTGAGGGTTTTCTCAAGACCTTGGGACCATGAAGCACTATTTCATGTAGATGAGGATTTGACTCAGAAAAAGGACCTGATGCCTCTTTCTCTGAAATTGCAGTACAAATTGCAATGGAAGACTATGGGGGTCTTCATACTGGCACTTCACCTCTGAGCAGATTGCTTTCACCTGTATTTTTGCTTGGTAGTACCTCCATTCACATGTCTTTCCAGGCATCCAGACTGGGGAGTGTGTACCGTACAACAGCAGCATTAAGACCTGTGAAGTCTTTGCATGGTGCCCTGTGGAGGATGACTATCATATACCCAAGTGAGTGCTCTGTCTTCCTACTTTGCAGTGGCCCTCCTGAGAGGAGGCTAGTAATATGCAGCTGATGGTTCTCCCTATGAGGTACTCTTGGGAAAAGCTGAAGAGGTGATCACCAAAGCACCCTGCAGAGTCGTGCTTGTGAAAATATAAGTGAAACTTAATTTACTTTACCTATTGTTTTGTAGGCCAGCATTCCTGCAAGAAGCTGAGAACTTCACCATTCTGGTGAAGAACAACATTTGGTACCCCAAGTTCAACTTCAGCAAGTAAATAGTGTGGGGGGCATTGCGCTGTCTGTCCTCCTGGACAGTAAAGGGGAGCTGGAGGAGTGAAAGAAGATGCAAAAAATTTTCTCTCTCTGTTCCCTTGTAGGCGAAACATCCTCCCCAGCATCAACTCCACCTACCTCAAGAACTGCATCTATGACTCCCAGACAGATCCCTTCTGCCCTATCTTTCGTTTAGGGAAGATTGTTGAAGCTGCAGGGCAGAACTTCCAGGAGATGGCTGTGGAGGTATTTGGCAGACCCTTCTCTTAGGCCTCAGCTGTGTAGGAGAGGAGCAGTAGGTGGTTGTCCCCTCTGCTTCATGGCATGAGCCACAGGACACAGAGTAGCTGCAGAGTGGAGAGCTGCTCTGGCCACAGGGACTGGAGTCAATTCTACTTAACAGATATTTGGTCCTGGCTTGTTTGCGTGGGGTTATGTGCAAGGCCCTTCTGTAGCAGGGAGAAAGAACATTTGATGGGAAAAGAGCCAGTAAATCAGGGTCCTGGTCAGCAGAGGTCAGCCAGTCTAATGCTAGACTGGCTGGGTACTTGGACTGCTCACCTTCTCCTCTCCTCCACTTGGCAGGGTGGAGTCATGGCACTGCAGATCAACTGGGACTGCAACCTTGACAGAGCTGCTTCCCACTGTGTGCCAAAGTACTCCTTCCGGCGCCTCGACAACAAGGACCCTGCCCACACCGTCTCCCCTGGCTACAACTTCAGGTAATGTGGCTACAGAGGGCACTTGGTGTTCCTGCAGCTCAGTTTGCCACTGGCACAGTGTTACAGGCAGCCTGCACTTCTCTGGCAGTTGCGGGTAGTCCCTGGACTTTCAAAGCTGCTGTAAAACTTGGAGAGTTTCTCTGATGCTGTAACATAGAGCAGGTCAGATCCTCACTGTGTGCAAACCACAGCAGAGAGGGAAGGTCAGTGAAGCTCCACTGATTGTGTCAGTGTGCGAGTCTCATTTGCATCAGCATTTGGGTGACTGTTTACCATGCCATAGGAGGCTGGCCCAGTGTGAGAACTGACTGTTTCAGGGTGTGATAGGCAGTGTTTGAGGGGGCTGGGATGTGGGGATATGGTACAAGCTGGCCAGTACAGATAGTTCCAGCGCCTCCAGTAAAACTCCCAGTGCAGAGCCAAGTAGCGGGTTGAATCCAGACTAAGAGCCACAATAATATGGATTGGCCACTTTGCCAAGATCCTTGCAGCAGTCCCACTTGTGAGGAAACAGAGCTCAGGGCTCTCGTTTGGCGGAACTTGCATGAATTCACTGGGAAGCTGCTGTCATGCAGACAGGACAAGCGTGTGTTTGGGAGGTGCCAGGCCTGCAGGTACTGGGGTGTCAGGTGAGACTGGCTGGAGCATATCGCAGCCTGGCTGGTGTGGGTTCTGATGTGCTCTTGCGAATTCCAGACCATAGCGCAGCCCCTTACCAATCCTTCCTCTTTTCTTCCACCCTCTTCTCTGCTTCCTCCTGGCTTAGTCAACCATGTGGCAGAGTAAGTCTGGTCTCACTTACTTATTCTCAGCCCTTTTCCCTATCATTTGCCTGCGAGTCACATTGTGCAGGACAATGAACAGCGTTTGTGTGCCAGAGCTGTGCCTCCCACGCTGCCTGCTCCCGGCCCTGCCCTCTCGTGGCTGCCTGCACTCCTGCAGCCTCCTGCTTGCCTCTGAGGGGGCTGATCCTCACGTGTGGCTGAATTTCTTCCTGTCTGTCCTTCTGCTCCCCTACCAAAGCTAACTTTCTCCCCTTCCTATGCTTTGCAAGTTTCCTGGTTTGGCTTGTGCTAACTGCTGTCTTAAATTCGCCTGTTCAGGGCTTTTCTCCTATATGTGCTTGCCTGCATAAAATCTCCCTCCATCACTGGGGCTTGTCTCTGGAAGTATCAATGTTCAGCCCATCCTCTTGGGAAGGGGGATGGACCTGGATATTGCATGATCCACATAAGCAACCTCAAAACTTCTAGCTAAGCTCTGATCTATCTTTTTCCCCAGGTTTGCGAAATACTACAAGGATAGTAATGGCACTGAATCACGGACACTCGTCAAAGCTTATGGCATCCGCTTTGATATCATAGTGTTTGGAAAGGTAGTGTGACTTAATTCCTGGAGGTCTTGCAGCGAGGGCTTTCACAGATGTTGAAACATATTCACTTTTGTAACTGTCTTCTAGGCAGGAAAATTTGATGTAATTCCTACGATGATTAACATTGGCTCTGGCTTAGCACTGTTTGGCTTGGTAAGTAACACTGCCTGCCCTTGGACTCAATTCTGGGTTGGTGCCTCAGTTCTGAGGATAATTGTCTTCAACTCTTTCAATCTCTGCTAGGCAACAGTGCTGTGTGACATTGTTGTTCTGTATTGCATGAAGAAGAAATACTACTATCGGGAGAAGAAATACAAATATGTGGAAGATTATGAACTGGTAAGCATCAGTGAAAGCAGAGTGAAGTCAAAGTTGCTTCCTCCTCTGATTCTGGAGAGATTCTGAAACAGGATTTAGAAAGTCCACATCAAACAAGGGTCTGAACCACAGCTCTGAGGAAACTTTGTCTTCCTCAGAGAAGTTGATTTTTGACCTCAAAGCTGTTGCGGGGAGGAGCACTAGAAACAAATATTGTCATGTTTCCTGGGCAACCACTCTTGGAGAGGGAAATGTATGTTTGAGAACTTGTCATGCTCCTGCTGTACCTCTTTTGGGTTGCAGTCCTTGGCAGTTGCGTTCTGAGAGCTGCAGACAACAGTTCTGTCCCCATCAAATCCTTTCTTGGCTTTTGGGGGTGAGCAAACCCATTCAGTGGGTTGGTATTTTCTGAGACCAGTATGCTGACAGCCACAGCTACGTCTCCTTTCAGGTTCCAAATGATCTGTTTGGCCAGTAGAAGGATTTAGTGGGGTAGTGAGGTTACTTGACTGGTTCTGAAGATAGAGCTTACCCCTGCAGCCCTGCGCTTGGTTGGAAGTATTGCTGCAGAGGGCAGATTTCTGGATTAAAAGACCCTGTGGCATGGAAATGTAAAGTCTGAGTAGCGGGGGGTTTTATGTGAGAGGAAGGGGGAGAAAGAAGAGTTTTCTGGCTGGAAGAGTGCTGTAATTTCTAATTCTTGCAGGGCATCAGTGAGACGTAAGGAACAAACTCCTGACCTCCTGCTGCTACGGCTCCAACTGCTGCTGTGAACTGCTGCTGTAAACGTTACTCTGACCTTGCCATGAGACCTACCCCGCCCCTTCGCTGGGAGGAAGGGGGGAATAAACCTTGGAAAGGGACTTCCTTTACTGCTTTTCACTACTTTTGCTGGCTGGAGCCAACCTGAGAAAAGAACTGGGTCTGCTCCTTGTCTGCTGGTTTTCCAAGTTAATTGCACTAAGCACAGAGGGAGAATTGTGCTTTTACACTGGGCCTCTGCACTGGGTAAGCCTGGGACAGGGACTGCTTTGACATTGGCATTTTGACAGTCCTTTCCCTGACCTCACCGATAGCAGTGAGCACTGGGTAACAGGCACAGACTCTTCTTTGCAGTGAATATGGCCCTTGTCAGGTGTTGCCTAACCTTGGGAGAGTAGCTCCTTGCTGTTGGCAAATCACTTTTCTTTGCCCTGAAGGACTGTGATGCTCAGCTGAGCCTGTGCCTACTATTTAATTGTGTCTCCAAGCTCCAGTGGCCACAGACAGAGACAAAGCAGTGCCTGGTTCCATTGTGCTATGGTAAATGGCTTACTGGTTACAGACTTTTTTCTGTTTTGTCTAATTTTTATGGTACTACTTTAAAATCTACTTTCTTTTAAATAAAATACTATTTTCTCTCAGCCCTCTTGGCGTCTGAAAGGTGGCTTTGCTGGTTTATTTTTCCCTGGGCCCTGTGCAGGTTAGGGTCAGTGAACTATCTTCGTTTTACACAGATAGCAACTGTTACTGGAGAGCTACCAAAGCCAGTGCTGCTGTCTGCCATGCTTCTTGAGTCTCAGCAAGAGTGCTGCTGCAGCTACAGCTTCTGCTCCACCTTGGTCTGTGGCTGTTGCATTAAAACCCTGTCCAAGGGAAAAGATTTGTAAGAGGCCAGGGTGGGTTAGCCTAGCATGGCCTTAGCCAAACACTAGTACCAATTGGTTGGAAGAACAGATCTGTTATTCCCTGGCATGCTTATCTGGGCTGCTGCAGTTAATGGTTTTACACAATTTGATTTAAGTAAATTTGTTGGCTTTTATCGTCACGTAGCCTTGAGCATCTCTAGTGATCACACTGGCACACAAGGTACAGCTCTTCCTTTTCTCTGAACCTTGTCTCCAAAGCTCCAGCATCCTGGCTGGGGCTGTGCTGCCTTTTTCCAGCAGCGCAGTGGGTTTGCTACAGCACTGTTGTTTTGTTTTAGTCTTTGTGTGCCTCCTGAGTGTCACAACTCAACGGTGCCTTTCCAAGAGTCAGTGCTCTAGTCTGTGCAGGTGACTGGCTCGGTTTGGATGATGCAGTGGCTAGAGCCACTGTGGTCTCATCCTAGCCCAAGATCCCCAGTAACGGTAGAGCACCAGACTTTTTGCTAACACAGGAAGGTGCTTTTAGACTCTCACAGTTTGATAAACACCAGTCAAACAGGATAATGGTTCCACTTCATTGACTAACTCTGGGTTTGGTTGCATGTCATTTATTTCAACTTTTACAGAGAAGCTTGAACAGCTGTGTGGAAAAAACACTTACTTGGTTGTTTTGGGTTGTTTTTTTTCTCTTTCTTAGGTAATAGAATTTAAAAGTGGTAAATACACAGTATTTAAACTTGATACACCTGATAAAGTTAAATGCATAATAAAGGGGTAGGAATGAAACACAAGCCTCAGTCATTAAACAAACAGTATAAAAATCACCAAGAGTTCAGGACCTTAGAAAAGAAACAGATCAATTGCCTGATAGGTAAGAGGGGACCACCAAGAAAAACTACTCAAGACAAGAGGCCTGTTTTCCAATAGCACTTTCCTGTGTGCTTTCAGAGCCAAAAAGGCTTAGTACCCAGCATTAAGCCTACAGTCAGCACTGGGCTTGCTTGAAAGGGAGGGAGTTGGGGAAATCAAGCTATAGCCCAGTTCCAAGGCACAAGCAAAATGTTTACTTCACTATAAGAAAAAAGCTAGCTTTACCACTAAGGAACAGCCGCTAGGGAACTGAGCAGATTTATATATATAGTACAGCTTCTCTATCAGGTCATGCATTTAGCTAGATCTTCCTCACACAGCCACTCTTTATGCTTTCAACAGAACTAATCAACAAGAAAAATCTACATTGAGTTTTTTTGAGAAATGTGCATTTTGCTGCAGCCCTGCTGGAGCTGGCTCTCCAAAGCACTTTGGAGAGCACCTTAGGGAAGCTCTGAGCTTTAGGATGCTTACGAACCAAGCCCATGCTAGCTGTAAGACACTGATCTATGGTAATATCTGAGGCCCAGCAACTATGTGGCTGGGCAACGAGGAACTGGCACAGCTTATTCTGTTCAGAAGCCGTGTTGCACCTGGCAAGCCTGTTCGGTAAATGTAAACTGCCTCGCTCGGCATCTGACAAATCACACACCGGAGATATGCAGCACAGAGCATCTCTACAACTCACCTTTAACAAAGCACACCACAAACGTGACTACACACCAGCTATAAATAATCAGATCCCCTCTTTTTTTTTTTTTTTTTTGCAGAATAAGTCCATTTACAAGGTCAGAGAACCGAGCTGCCCACTCGCAGGCAGTTCCGCAATGAAAAGTCCTGTTTAGGAAAGGGGGAGCAGGCAGCTGTAGTAGTGCTGGCACCCAAGTTACCTGTTTGGTTTTCCTATAGCTGAAGCTGCAGGGCTTTGGCATAGCCTTGGACTAAAATGGGAGGAAAACAGTGCGTGTCTTATGGCTCCAAACTCCGTAGTACCACTCCTAAACCATGAACCACCATCGCTGGCTTTGGAGAGAGGCCAGCAGCACAATGTTGTAGTAATAAATTGCGATTTAGGGGGAGGGTTGCTTCAAATGATTGAAAGATATAAGGGACAGTTTGTGTAGGCACCTGCACACTTGCGAACACTACACCAGCTTTAACAAAGACCCGTCCTAAGCAGGAATTACCAGGCCAGGTCTGACTGTCAGTAGGGCCAAGGACCTCAGCGCTCTACTGCTTGTAGTGCCCAAAATCAAGGAAGACAAGGGGAGAGTTGCTTCCTAAAGGCAGGGCACACCTGGCCATGGTTAGCAGACAGAGACCTTACCATTAACCGAAATACTCAGGTCTCTCCTAGTGCCTTCTTCCTCAGGACAAAGAATTACACCTCAGCTGTCCCTTGCATGCTTGGGCCATTCGAATCCTCCCCTCTTTCAGGTACGCCATCATTTTAAATGCCTCCTTCAAGGTCACACAACCACATCAGACAGAGAAGTCAGCCCTTTTACTCCCCAGTCCCACACTCCATCCACAAAACAACTGTACTTACCGTGATCCCTTTCCCCAAAAAACCCTGACTCTTTTCCAGCTCACCCACATGCTGCCACTCTCCAGCTTTGTCCAAGCACAGAGAACTTGGGAAAGTGAGTCTGGGCGTCAGAATCTCTCCCACCACATGATAGATTTTTTTTTTTTTTTTTTTTTTTTACAAGCACCACAAAATGATCAGAGTAATCTGACTGAAGGCGAAAGTGCTCTTCGTAAGAAACAATCCATGAATTAGGTATACACTTAATTTACTAACAAGCCTCTGATCCACAGGCATTCACAAATTACTGGTAATGAACTTGCAAAAAATACATAGCATTGGCCCCAAAAATCCAGATTAAGAGTTTGGAAAACAAAAGTTTCTTTGAAAATTACTAGCTAATCTAAATATTTAATTAAGATCTTAAATTCTAAGCAAGCCCTAAGTCTATACTTAAAAAATAGCATAAGTTGTATTATTTTTAATTGTAGTAAACCATGTAATGTACATGGAAGTGAAGGATTTTACCCTGAATTTTATATTTAATAATATATCTACCTAGATCAAGTAAAAGATTTAGAAACAAACTATTGTTAGTGCTTCCTCTGCTGTTCAAAACAAACATTCAGCTAAACACTACCTTTCACTCGTGTGTCTGCAGCAAAAATAGTTCAGACTGAACTTAAGCCCTTAAATACCTTTTCCTTTCATACACTGAATACTCAACTTACCAAGTGCTAGTCACACCAAGACATTAGGAAAGGCATTAATTACCTTAGGAGGTAATTAACTTCACTTTCTGAATGTCCCAAAGATGCTGTTTAATACAACTTGGCTCACAAAGGTAGGCATTCTTTAAAAAGCTGAAAAGGTGGGTTTTTGCTTTGTTCCCATGCGGTTAAAAAGGTGTCAATTAAAAACAAACCAGAACGACAAGAAATAGATGCAACAACATTTCTGGTAGGTTGTGAACTCTCAAAGTGCGCTTGTGTAGTTTTACTGTTGTGTATGCCACTTGGCAAAAGCTTCACCCTTCTGCGTGTGCCCACCGACTACGCGATGGGCATACAACACACCTGGGATGCTGGCGTCAGTCCCCAGAAATTGTTTGGCATTAAAACCAGGTAAAAGTAGTTCCAAATGCATTTTTGACTGCTTTTTTTTCTCTTTTCTTTTTTTTTTTGCCAAGCACTGTTGCTGCTCAACAGAATAGCTCACCTCTCTGCTATCAGCCAGCACCTTTCCCACAAGAAGTCAGCAGTCCAAGCGATCAGAGATGTCAATGTTTATGACAAGTAGTCGGATGTCTTATAACATGCTGCTATGTAAGCTCTACATCCAGCATTATACTGAAATAGCGCCGTGTCATGCTGTGTTTGGTGTAGGCTCTGTTAATGTCGCTCATCCTCAGCCGCACACTTTAATAACGTGCCCCAGACCAAGTTGCTCAACAGAACCATAAAGTCGTTGTTCACGAAAGAAGTTCCTCCTCTCCAACGTCAGGCAAGTCATTGCATTTCAGGTTATCTTCACTGCCTTGTTTCCTGCTTTAAAAGGAAATAAAACAGTTGCTGAACAACTCCGAAAAAGGCAAAGCAAACAATGAGACACCAGCATCTGCCCGTTCCCTGCCACGGGACCTTTGGGACCAGAACCCTGACCATGTGTCGTCTCCCCCCAGCTCCCCTGTAACAGGCTGGAAGTGCCATAAAAAGATGCATTTCAGCCCATCGGAGGGGCAGGATATGCCATGTCACAAAAATCATCCCACAGAGCAGTTATGGGTCAGACAGAGGATGTGTGAACGTCCCAGTCATGGCCCCATATGAAAGATTCAAAGCCCAACTCCTCAAATCCTTCTCCTGCGCTTTGCAGCAATTTCCAGAGCATTAAGACAAGCTGCAAACGTCTCTTCAGGCTGAGGCAAGGTAATGACACTTACGGCAGCAGGTTCCCGGGGGCAGACAACGACCGCTCCTCCCTCCTGCTTCCCTCGAAAGGGTTCCCAAAGGATCGCTTCCGGATCATCGTTTTAACCAAGATCTGCAAGACCAGATCGGAGTTTGTCAGGGACGCTTTCCTTTCATTCAAAAGCAACAGGAACATCCACCCCTCATGCCCAAGTAATGAAGAATACTAGTGAAAACAAGTCAAATTTCTCTTTTAAAAACAAACAAATAAAAAACCCAGAAGGAAGCATGTTTACAAGTCTCCAGCTGCTTAATACAGGGACTGTATCCTCACCTGAAACCCATGGTGCAACAACTGAACATGCAGATGAGAGCCACGCTAGGTGTGAGAACCTGGAAAGGAGAGCAAAGCCAAGACTGGGAAGACTTTCTATTCCCAGAAGTAGGCTGTCCTGTAGTAAGATGCAGATTACTGCACCCAGTACCTGTAAATTCCCAGCTCCCCCTGATTACCTGGCAGAATTCACTGGAAAGGCAGAGGGGAAGGAAGGAACCGGCACAATTTTGCCTTAATATTTACCAAAACCAGGCTGAAATATTGACTGTTTGTCTAGCATTGGCTGCAAAACACAAAGTTACCCAGTGTCAGCTACAGTCGGAGACTGCTAGGAGCAGAGCAAGTGCCGGGGTTCTTCCCAGGCATCCCCCAACTTATTTTGCTGGTGGGAGCAGACAACGTGAGCAGCAACGCACCCTGCCTTGGCATGTGCATCCTGCTCCGGGAACCCCTGGCTTCATTTGATATTGCTTCTTGTCCCTCTCTGCTTCATTTATCTGCTCACCACGGGTCACCGAGAGCCCTTACACATGTGAAACACGCGTGCCAGCTGTGTCCCACGGGGGAAGGCATTTTATGAGAGAGTCGCAGCCACGTGAATCTTGTACTCGAGCATTAATGCCTGCAGCTGGATGTACAAGGATCAGGCACCGGAGGGCAGTTTTGAAGAACAAATCCAAATGGGAAAATACAAGATCTGCCTGGAGGCAGTGTGTTATTTAAGAGGCAAGAGTCGCAGAAAAGGCTCATTTGCCCTGAACTGTGCTAAACACACCTGGATTTTCAACGGGGCCAGGAGCATTGAGCCATCCTCCACTGCATCTCAGAAAGTCACCTCCAAACAGGAGAAAGGAGGAAAAGTCCTTCATCAATGGTGATCTTTTAAGAGCAACATCTGCTTTTTCAGCCTGAGCAGTGCAAGGTACATTTGCATACCAACGTATCTGCGGTTGAAGAGACTTCTGCAGGGTACCGAAGTGCGACAGAGCTCCAGAAATGGAGCCAGATGTGGGCACAGCCACAAGATGGAAAAAGGGCTTCAAAGGGAGACCTGTACTTTAAAAAACTCACAGCCTGGGTGTCTACAGGCAGATAACACTGCACCAGGGAACTGCGAATGGTTGGTCCCTGTTTCTCCTAACATAAGGGCTAGCTGGCACCCAAAGAAATAATGAAGTTCAAAACCCAAAGGATTTAATTTTCCACACAGGGCAGGGTTACACTGTGGTTCTCACTGCCACAGTGGGTTGCGGAGAATAAAAATATGAGCTTGAAAAGAGATGAGATGAATTCACCAAGAATAGCTCCAGGCGGGGCTTGGCGCATGCCATGGCCCAGACAAAATCTCCATCCTGAGAAGCTCCTGCAGGCCCTATGGCCGGACAGGCAGAGCAGGGCAGGAGCTCCTCGTGCCAGGTCAAAACACCCACTCCTGGCCACAGGCAAGTCCTGGACCAGATGGTCTTCTGCCTTGAGCAAATACAGCACTATTTAGGCAGCCAGCTCAAGCATGGAGACTGGCAACCTGCTGATGGGTCGCTTTGGGACCACTTTGAAATATTCCCCTGCACTGCGGGGTACAGCCACCTCCAGCAAGATGCTGAAACCCCATCTTGCAGCACTTGTTTCTGAGAGAGGGAAGGTCTTTACTCTGATCCTGCCCAATGCTTTTGCCCTTCAGCAGCAACCTCCAGCTGCTTGGGACCACACCGGGAGGCAGCATGGACCCCAGTGTACATCCACAGACCATCGCCTCCCTCGCACTCACCACAGTGGCCAGGCTGGGGATGTGCTTGACCGAATTCTCCACCTCCTCCTCCGTCACCTCGACAAGGGTGCAGTTCTCATCCTCTGTGGGCAGCAGCTCCACTCCATTCTTGGTGACCCAAGGGTGCAACTTCAATTAATAACACAGCCTGTCAGGAACGATTTCCTCTTTTTCATAACTCAAAAAACACAAGCCTGGCAAACGCATCTCCTCACCCAAGCTACGGCCCCTACATGCTCCTGAAATACCAGGGAACAGGGGAGAGACGTGCCATCTCACTGGCAAGCCAGCTCACCCCAGCGCCGCTGGGAACAGCTCAGCCTGGAGCAGAAAATGCCCTCGTGTGGCTCATCCAGAGCCATCACGGGCTCCATCTATGCAACTGAGCTTAACCTTGGTGACCTGCAGCACTGGGCATCTCAGTGGGTTTTAGGGAAGAAGACCTATTTTCACTCTTATCTTACAGATGAGACAGCACCAAGAGGCAGGAGTGATTTATTCCAGACCATACATATGAGCAGTAGTGATGGGGAGACCCACCAAGCCCTAGCCTTGGACCTGAATTAATCCACGACAGAAGGCAGAAACCCCTTTTTCTCCTTGCCCACACACCTGGCATCTTGAGTGGCTGCAGGAGGAGCACAAAATGGTTCAGCAAGTCCCCCGCAATCCTTTTCCCCTACCTTAGTCTCCATTTTCACAGCTTCTCACCCCTTCCAGGCTCCCGCAGGGGTGGAGGACCAGAAATCTCCTGCGAAAGGCTGTTGCACAGTACTTTCCTGGTAGCAGAGGAAATACTGTACTCAGGGGATTTCCTTTTGCCTGTGACTTCTGTAGGCACCAAAGGTCCCAGAACTGAGCAGGTCCCGGAGTAGGGGAAGGAGCTGGGACTTACCTGCCCAGGGGCCCTGGGCACAGGGGAGAACCTAGCCTGGCACGATCAAACTGACTCCCAAAAAAGCCAAGCAAGGAGAACCCAACAGAAGTGAAGCCACAGTCAACCCCAGGGGGGTGGGTCAGTACCTTGATTTCTGGGACCGAAATCCTAGACTCGGGATTTTTGTCCAGCATCCGTGCAATCAAATCCTTCAAGAAATCTGTAACTTCTGGCCTGGGGAAAGGAGAAGGGAGAGATGAGATGGGGAAAGGGATGGATGCTGCCTCCCTTCTTCAGCCCAGTGCCAGCCACCATGGGCCTTCCGGCATAGATTGGGGCTGGACCCCAGGCCTGGCAGGGATGCAACTCCAGGTGCTCGTGCACCTCCCCATACCCCACAGGGAAGCAAAATAACCCCTTTTTGGGCAACCCAAAGTGTGATCCCACATGTACGGGGCTGGGAGAGCCTGACACTAATGCCACCCAGGCTAAAACCCAACAGGTAGCAACTGCAGCGGTTAAGCTGTTCTCTCAAATGCCACTGCAACTTCAGTCGCTCTTTCTTTGGCAACTGCAAACCAAGAGATATTGCCTTCACATTTACTGCAAAGGAAGTTTTCCAGGGCTGAGGGCCAACAGAAGGGCTCAGAGCCTGAGTTTTGCAAAACCGCAGCAGAGCAGGGCCAGTCCCACCCAGGCAGCACCTGAGAAATGGCTCAAATGAGCTTTAAAATAAGGGCTGAGGGTTTTATTTTTCTGAGTACTTACTGGTCTGGGAACTCCAATGTTTGGGTCTTGATTTTATTGTGTAAACTCAGGATCCTTTCATCCATAAAAGGGCACTATTGTGAAGAAAAAGAGCAATGAGAAAAGCAACAAACTCTGTTGAGAAGTGGCAGTGGCGCAGCCAGTCGAGCATCAGAATATTGTAGGGTTTGAAGGAGAGCAAGGAGCCAGTTATAGGGAAATACCAGAAGATTTCCTATTATATCAATGTCTTCTTTTAAACACAATGAAAGTAACATTTGACTAAAACCAACCAAATTACCACCACACCCCTTTCCTAAAAAATCTGGCCAGGCACAGAATTTTATCTCTGGGGAAAAAGAAAAACAGCCCTTTTGTCTGCACCCATCTCACAGACAGGCAGAGGTTTCCCATTTCCACCCACACATCCCTACCTCTCCTCGGCAATACTCAACTGCTTGAACAGGGGTGCAAATCCCACCAGGTACCTGGCACATGGGAGGCACATGCCAAACCCCTCCAGACCACCAACAGTGCTGAAAAAATCAATCTCATTACCTGCCCAAACACGAAGCAGTACAGCGTGATCCCCATGGCCCAGACATCCAAAGCCTGCAGAGCAAAGAAAGCATAGTCAGGTCTACAATGGACAGTGTGTGCAAGGAAGATTAGTCCAAAAACCCTCAAATTGCTATTAAATACCTTTCCAGAGAAGATTTTCCTGGTTTCTGAGAGTGTTTCTGGAGCCATGAAGGCGGGGGTCCCCACTGTGTTGGTTAAGAGGGCATCGGCTCCCTTGAACTCATTGCTCACTCCAAAGTCGGCTATCTTGACGTGCCCGTCTTCCCCCACAAGGAGGTTGGAAGGTTTAATATCCCGGTGGATTATCTTTTGATAGTGCACTGCAGCCGAAGGGAAAACAAGTGATTCAGCAGCAGCACCAGTCTGCAGCAAAGGGGCCATGAAGCCCCCACATGGCTGCAAGCCTTTCTGCTAACACCACGACCAGCCCTAGCTTCAAAAACCCTTGTGCAGTAGCATGAGCCACCAGAAATGGCACTATACACCAGCAGAAAGTCCAGCCCCAGGTGTTTAGGGGAAAAAAAAAAACAAACCAAAAATAAGAAATCCAATTCTTTTTGCACAGACACTCACAGTATTCAATGCCCTTGATCAGATCCTGGAAGTAGAACCGAGCCTGATCCTCACTGAGAGGTTTCAGAGTTGGGATTTCCATCACGGGGCTGCAAAGGCAACAGAGAATGGAGCTCATTCCCCATTCAGATGCACTGAAACAGGTCCTGGAGGCTTTGCCACTGGCCAGTGACAGCACGCAGCCCCAAACACAGGCACATAGTACACCACTGTAACTGGGTTCAGGAGATGCTACCCAAACCCGTAGGGCACCCACCATGAACCTCCCCACTGCCTCTGCGTTCCACACCCGCTTCAGGTGGCTGAGCTCTGCCACCTGCCAACCTGCCTCATGTTCATGCTTCAGTAGGTTTAAATCTGGAATTCAATACTCACCCTTGCTTCACCAGTTCAAACACTGAAACACAAAAGAGAAGGTGATTATGGATCACTTACAGGTCAGAGCTCCTGTGAGCACAGTCTCAGCACAAAAGCAATTTTAATGATAAAAATTCTAAAAATAATTATTTTTTTTTTAAAGAAGGGGATGCCATCTTATGCAAGGCACATGGCATTTTGGTTGTTTCCATTTTCAGTTAAGGGAATGCTGCCAACTACCTTCTCAGTGCTGCAGCTTCAGCATCATGAAATGCCCTCCATACAGCACACTAAAACCCTCAGTTTGCCTGCAAACCTCCGCGCTTGGCCATGAAGGCATCGCATGCTCCTCCGCTAGTATAGGCTGAACATAAATGATTGAAAAGTAATGCCTCCTCCAAAACTGTGTGTATTTACATCAAGTAAACCACTGCAGTCTGCAAGACAGGTTGGGAAGGAGCTCGTTGGTACCATGGATAATTAACATATGCCTTGTTCTCAAAGCTGAAGAAACAAAGCTACTTTCTAGCAGCCCAGCTTCAGAGCTGAGAACATAAATGCTGGTACCTCTCATGGCAAAGCAGGCCCTGATGTCAAATTAAAGCTGTAAAGTGCTATAAAGCACTCCTGTCTTCTTTCTGAACCCAGACTGGATCCCGGTTGCTCTGACCATTAGAGGGGATTTGTTCCTCCAGCACATCCAGGCCATACCCACTCTGGAGAAGAGACCCAACCATGCACACAGCTGCCCCAAAATGCAGTGGGAAAACCCTTTGCCCCAGCAAACCCCAATCCCCCCAACACCCCACGAGTGCCGCAGGGCAGTGGGCAGTTACCCATGTACAGGTGGTCCTCACTGGGGTCATCCAGGACCTGCCAAAAGAAGTGGAAATTAAACAGCACCAAAAAACCTTGCAGATTAAACACTGATTTTTTTATTTAGCGGCCATCTCAATTCTGCCGTCTGCACCATTAACATGGTCTGCTAATCTCCAAGCTTCTACCCACAAGGGGTGGGAAAAAAAGGAGAGAGATATAGCTGTACTTCAAGGAAGTAAATATTTAAAACACACAGGAAGCATCATCTGACTCATGAGCCAAATAATCCTAAATGAGCCTGCACATCCTTAGTTCTTGAGGTTTTTGGACCATTTCATACAGTCAGTGGGCAGAGGGCAGGGCGGCTGCACTGCAGAACCTGCAGAAACATCAGTTCCTCGCCAAAACCCATCTGAGCACCTGTTTCCTCCAAGGAAGCAATATTTTTCTGCATTTCTCTTTCTGGGCAAGGGAGAAAAAAATCCTCTTTTGGGAGGTAGGAATAAAAAAACCTATTAAACCAGTGAAAACACGAATGTCCCATAGGCAGGACCTCCCACGGCCATCCCAGCCCCTCTGTGGTCGCTCCCTCTGCCCAAGTCAATGTGTAGCCCATCCCTGCAGCATCCAGGCTCCTCCACACCCAGGGTGGGTTTTGGGAAGGGGCTGGCTGCTGCTCACCTCCACCAGCTTCACCACATTGGGGTGGTCCAGCTTCTTCAGGATGGCGATCTCCTGGTAGACCTGTTCAATGGGCCCTTTGGGCTGCAGGCAGCCCTCAGAGGCAGTTTTGGCCCCGCGGGGTGGCGGACGACCTGTGGGAAAAGCAAAGATAGTGTCCGGTTGGGAATGAGCCCCCGGGGTCCCCAGATCACTTCCCACCCTAAAGCTTTTGTGCACTTACGGGGGAAGCCTGCCTGTCTCATCAGCTTCTTTTTGGAGAGAACCTTCATTGCCTACAAGAGGGGAAAAATGTGGGATTTGGGACAAATTAAGGATAAAACGGGGCCAGTGGGATGGGGCCGGCATGGAGCCAGGCAGGGAGTCAGCGGAGGGGATCTATCCCTGTCCCCTGTGCCACCTGCCCTGCTGCAGGCTCTGGGGATGTGCGCTACTCACATAGTAGGTGTTATCGTCCTCGTTGTAGGCCAGCTTCACCACCCCGTAGGAGCCCTAGAGAGGGGCACAGCCATGGGGATCAGTTAGGGATAGTCAAAACAAAAAACCTACAGCACCAAACCAGGTTCCAGGCTCCTCCACAAACCCAGCCCCACGGAGCTGGCAGGCAATGCCAAGGGTAGTGGGACACACAGGCTGGCATCACACTGCCAGCAAATAAAAGCTTCAAATGCCCCATTTTCTGGGAGGGAGGGGGAATGGGGAAAATTAATAATGATTTTTTTAAATATATACAATTCAATTGGCACCAACCAGAAAAGACCCGCATCACAGCAAGGAGCGGGCTGAGTTGCCGTGGTGAGCAGCTGAAATTGCCATCTCACCAGATTGACAGCAAAAGCAAGCCCAGTGCTCTCCCACCCCAAATCCCCCCATCCCACCCCAAACCTGGTCAGTATTCACCTTCCCAATTTCATCCTTCAGCTTGTACTGGTTGAGCTGCACACAGTCCTGCAGGGAAGAGAGGGGGGGTTCTGACATGAGCCACGAAACCGCTCACGTTTGCCCTCCTCCTTTTAAATCGCCAGCAAAACTTTCTCTGCAAACTCATGCCCTGTTCTGCTCTGCCCAGGCACCCTCTCAGGGCTGGGCAGCTTTGATTCATGAGCCATAAACGCCAGCTGCCCAGCCACGCGTCGGCGTGTTTATAGATGGCTAATTGCAAATGTTAACGGCCAGGCAGGCAATATTGTCTGCTCACGTGGAACAAGAGTGTATGACAGGCGGGTGGCGGTGGGGATCAGCAGCCGGGAGAGCCCTGGGGGGTTTAAAACCGGCAACCTGGAGCCAAGTATTTTTATTTCTTATGAGTGCAGTAGCCGCTTGCTGCCTGTTTTCTGTCAGCACTGGCGGGCTGGGGGCAGGCAGGGCCACTTTCTCTTTAGATCTCAGCAGCTCTCTCTTTATTTTTATTTTTAAGGGAGAGAAAAAGAAAACTGCAGCACACCACCAGTTCACCCAAAACTCAGCCGTGAGAGCTGGCAGCGTTTGCAAAAGGCATGAAATGCATCAAGCTGCTGGGTCCCACCTCCCCAGGGGCTGTCCCCACAGCCCAGGATGGACCAGGACGTTCCACCCCCTCCTGCCCTGCAGCTGTGGACACGCCACAGGGCTGTATCCCAAGAAACCAAGTGAGAAGCAATGCCACGGTGGCAGGAAACCTGGAGGACAGGGGCAGGAGAGCTGCAGGAGCAGTATTTGTCCCCCCTCACCTGTAGTCCTGTGATGGACACGCGGTTTGACTCCACTGTTGGCCGCCGCGGCAGCCGTGGGGAGGAGTGCGGAGATGTCACCGGAGAGTAAGGGAGGGATGGGTAGATGAAGCGTTCGTTAGCGCCGTCGCCATTCCCGGGCGAGCGGGCAGGCTGCGACCGCTCCTGCAGGGAGAGCTTTCGGCCAGAGAGGTGCAGCTTCGCCCTCGGCTCCCGGCCGTCCCCAAAACCCTCACTGCTGGGCGTGTTCATCTCCTCCTCGCTCGCACTCCCCGTTGCGTCGTATTCAGTCACCACGATGAGCGAGGCCATGCCGCGGCAGCGGGGGCTCAGCGCCAGGGGGTCCCACGGCGCCCCAGGCACTCGGCAGCCACAGCCTCCGTCACAGCAGAGGGGCCATGGGGCAGGCGAGGTGCTGGGGACGCATGATGGCATGGTGTGACCGACGGCCTCATCCCGGCCACGCTGCGACAGGGAGGCACACCTGCAAACACAGGACGGCTCAGCTGGGCTCCCCCAGAACGCAGGATTTCCTCCCACTGGTTGTTACTCTACAGCTTAATTTATTCATTCCATAGAGGATGGTAAAGCCAAGGGCAGGGGTGCAGGATGGAACCAGGACCCATGCACCTGCCCTGCCACATGGCAGACCCCTGGCAGGGGCCAGCCTCAGCTCCCAGGCTGCTCCTTCCACCCCCTTTATTTAAATACCTCCAGGGAATTACAACCTCGCCTCCTCTGCTACACAAATACCCTAAAAAGGGTACTTTTACAGGGGCAGGATCAGGCCCTGCACTATGCTGGCATAAATACCGCTCTGTTCCTTACTTTACTACTTGGTCCTGAGGCTGGAGCAGGCAAATCTCTGCCAAACACCTCCCAGACAAAGCAGTTCATGGGCACAGGGACCTGCTTACCAAGCGCAGGGTGCAGGATCAGCCCCCCCAGCTCACTGCCTCTTCCCACAGCCTGTCATTGCCAGCGATTTCTCTTCCTTGCCCTGGGCTCCCTACTGCCTTCTGTGCAAAAATCAGGTTCCTGAACCTTGGGATAAATGAGAAAACAATTCTGTTAGCAACAGAGAATTAAATCTATATATACACATATAATATTAAATAATCACTTTAAAAGGGGAGAAAATGGTGTACTTTACACATGCCAGGCACCCTGCAGCAGCTGGGGCAGTTCGATGGTTGTTTAGTTGTAAACCATCACTCTTCCCTGCTGCGATGCCAGTGCTGTTTTTAATTTCTAGGTTAACGAGTTGCTGCAGAAGCAAGTGAAAAAAAATATCCTGAAACAAACAGCCCAGAAGCAGGAACAAGGTTTGAGGCGTTTTTCTGCCTGGTTCCCACACCTCAGCGAGGCGGATGGTTAAAATTAGCTCCACTCATCTCCATTGAAGTTTCCGTGATGCACCCGCAGCACAACCACTCTGAATCAGCCCAGCAGAAATTACGGGTCAAGTACAGAAATCAAATCATCTCCCCCTTCCTCGAGGCTTCACAATGGCCTAATTGCTGTTTTCAACACCAATCTATAAACTGGAGCTTTTTTTGCCCAAGCAGGATCGGCCCAGAGCTAAAGCCGACCTGGCGTCGCTTGCTTCTTCAAGGTGCAGAGAAACACAGGGGATGCGAAGGCTATAAATAAGCTGATGAACGGCAACAAGGGCAAACTATTTCAGAAACGCCGCGTTTTGCGGGGCTGAATCCAATCCTAGACGGGGCTTTGCTGGGCAAGAGAGCCAGGAGCCACCAGCCAAGCCAAGCCAGGGCTCCATGTCTTGGGCATTGTGGCTGCAAAACTACCCCCCGGTGCTGCTGGTGGCATAGCAGCATGTTTTAATGCACTCCCAAAATGGATTAAAACAAACAGGCAGACCCCCCCCCCCCATTCACCCTGAACACACAGGGATGCATCTTGAGGCCGGTTGCCATTTGCCTGGTTTGCTTTGGGCACCCCGCCAGCGGGCACATATAAATAGCTACCTTCCGAAGCTGGAGCCGATCCCGAACACTGTGCCCTTTACCCTCACCATGCGCCATGCCCACACCAAAAAAGGCAGCTTATTGGGGTGGCCCCAGGATGAAGCCACTCCAGGAGCACCACCAGCCGCAGGACTGGTCTCTGGTCATGGCACGGCACGGCCGGGCATCCCATTCTGCCCCCAGAGCATCGGCTGCATCTGAGTTTCCAAGGGTTCATGCTAAACTTTGCTGGGCTAGAGCAAAATTGAGTCACAAAGTCTCTGCCACACTTGAGAGCAGAGCATGCCCTGGCTGGTGGGAGTTAATTGGCTTGACCAGGATAAATACATCAAGGCTGATTAATTCAAGCAGGCTTCCCTGGGCTCTGTAAACAGGCTAAAAGTCATCCAAACACCATCATAACATCAGCTAGGGTGGAAAATCAGTGAGCTTTTTTTTTTCCCCCTTTCCGCACATGCAAAAGGGCTGAGCATGGGGTTTTGTAGAAATTGCCCTTTGAGATGATACCTTCTCCGAAAGAAACCCAAAAGTGGGATCCCACTGTTGAACACAGCCTCACAGGACATGGAACAACTGCTAACGATAATGCAGCCAGTTCTCCTTCAGCACACAGGGAAGCTGAGGAGGAAGAGAACAGCCGTATTCCCAGCTAGAGGGAAAACTAAAATAGCTGGAATGGGGGGAATAAACCCAAAGAGGGGAAACACAGCCTAGGGCCTTTGGCTTCACCAACGCACCCAGGTCCTTGCCTGGGGAAAAGCGGCACGTTCTGGCATGAACTCCAGCAGATCCTTATGTAAAAGAGAGCAGCACATGCCCACAAAATCCTCAGGAAATATAACAGCCTGGTGTATAGGAACGATTTATCAGCATGGCTTTTGGCTGCAATCCATATATAACCCATAGCGGCTGCGGCAGGATTATCGAAGCAATCAGTCTCACATCTAATTCAACAAGAACAGGGATATTAAAATGAAAAGAGGTCTGTGAAACCCTGGCAGTGGCTCTCCCTCTCACTCAGCGTCCACGTGGCTTAGTGGAAACGAATGGGAACAAAATCAGCCCCTGCGAGGGTGAAGTGATTTTTACAGCCCCCTCCTGCCACCCCAGCTCTGCTGTAAGTGTGTGGTCCCTGCTGGGATGTGGCCACCTCCAGATGGGAACATGCCAACCGATTTTGGGGGGCGCAGAGGATGACACCTTGCAGCCAGCACTGGCTGCACAGATTTAAACCAGAGCGTATGGACGCATGGGCACATCCCTCCCTCCCTGGAGCTGTTTCTCTCTACCCAGACACAGGACGGATGATGGGACAGTCCCCTCAGCTACCGCCGCCTACCACATGCTCGCCTTCCCCCCATGTGCCCTTCCTGTCATCAGTGAGATGCGGCATCAGGGGTCGGACCCTCCTGAGGGAGTAAGACTTGGTGGTGTCTCCGTCAGCAACACCTCCATCCAACTTCTGTGGGGATCAGCTCACACACTGCAAATAAAGCTGTTCATAACAAAATTGAACACAAACCACCTAAAACAAGGCTGATTTTACTCGCAGAGGATCCTCCCCCTGCTACCGCTGAAGGTCTGCAGTTAAAAGTTAAGCAGGGCCAGCGCACGGGGCAGTTATGGGCTCTCGCTGGGCAGAGTCCAGTGGCTATTTTGCTTTCCCTGGTCACTGTCAGCGGTGGAATTGGTAGTGCCAAGAGCAGTGTCATCTGCAGCAACGGGGGCATCAATCACAGTTTCCCTTCCTACGGGTGAGTGTAGGCCTTGCCAGAAATATATTAGTCACTGTAGTATACAAAGACCATATGCATCCCTGCCTGACTTTTAATGGAAAAAAATCTCTCAGCAGCTTCTCTAGAAGTCAGAGGACACCCAAAATAATGAGATACTGGAAACAGGCACCCAGCCCCCATCTACATCACATCCCTGTGCCTGAGCAGTGAAGCCTTTCATTGCTACTGGGGCAAATAGAAGAGCCTCCTGCACTGCCTGGCCCATCCAACAGAGGGTGGAAAGAAATGGGGAAAAAATACAAAGCCAGGCTGGTAGCATTGTAACAGCATGAAACGCGGTGGCAGATTTCAACAGGAATCCAAAAACATCTTCAACAAGATTTTTTTAAAATCTTGATGATACCACCTAATACTGCTTAAGCAATATATAATGAGTATCTCAAAACAGGAGCGTAAGCTCCAGACCCGGTGTTGAGCATGGGCCAGGATGAGCCCAGGGCACCATGATCCAGTGCCTCGTCCAGTGCTGCCGAGCGGCGCCCGGCTCTCCTGGAAGCAACAGCTCCAGCTCGCGATGCCCACGAGAGAGGAAATGAGAGCGGCTCTGCACTTTGTGAACACCACTTAAAAGATATTAAGGCTGAGCTGAAAGCAAAGCCTCCTCCAAATTACCGCCCCAATCTGATAACAGCCGCCTTCCCCGGAATGGCGCTGGGCGCTGGTCGATCAGACACTCCTTGCAGTGATCAGACACTCCTTGCAGCGCTCTCAGGGATGGGCTCTCAGGTTTGTTGGCTGTTTTTCCCAAAACAAAGTGCTCAGGGAGAGGGGCCAGGAGAGGGATGGGCCTCCTTCCCCTGGGAGAGGGGGTGCCTCTCTGGTCAGAGGCCACAAAGGCAGCTCCAGCTACCCAGCCACCGCACATCCCCTCCCCAGCACAGACCCCCTGGCCTTGAGGACAACCTGGTTCTGACCCAGGGGTGTTTTCAGCTCCTGTAGCATCGCACAACCATGCGGTCAGTCCCAGCTCTATTGCAACAGCTTCCTGTGGTCAACCCACCACTGCTTTTGGTCTTTACCGTTACCTTCATGTTCCTGATGCTCTGTGCCATGCATGTGGCCGCAGGGCTGCATCCCACCTCCTTACCACGCTCGGTCACTCGCAGCAACCCACTCTGTGGCTTCTTCTAATGAGACCTGTCCCCTGCCCACAGTTGCTCCACCAGCTCTGTCCCCTCCATCTTCTCCTGGCCTCTCACTTGCCCCTTGACCTTAAAAATCCCCTCCTTTTCCTAACCCCACGGCCTAACTCGCACCACTCCCCCTGTTCCGAGCCCTCGCCTCCGCGGGCAGAAGCCCCACGGGACGCCTGGTGTCGCGGGGACGGCCACCACCCTGTCACAGCCCGGGATGCCGCCAGCCCGTCGGGTACCGCCGGCACACGTCGGGGCGGGTGGGTGGCCGAAGGCGAGCGGGAGCGGGATGCCGGCCGGGCCCGGGCGGCCACGGCGCGGCTCCCCGAAACGGGATGGGGAAATGGCAGCCCCGATCCCCCGTCGCCAAAATACCTGCGACGCCGTGCACAGGCCGGCCGCGAACCCCGCGGGAAAGCCCCGTTTGAAGGCGATGCCGTTGTCTGTCTGCTCGGAGGGCATCCCCATCCCCGGGCCGGCCCCGGCCGCCCACGCCCGCCCGGGTCCCTCCGGGCGCGGCTTTGTCTCCGCCGCCGCGGGCGCATCCCCGGGCCGGGCCCGCCCGGCCTCCCCCGCCCGCTCCCGCACCCACCGACCTGGCGGGACGTGACGCGCCGCCCCGCTCCGCGCCGCTCCGCCGGCAGCACGGACCGGCCCCGCAGCCCCCGCAGCCGCCCGCGGGGCCGGAGCGCCGCCGCCCGGCGCCGCCTTCGCTTTCGGTTCCGCTCCGGCGGCGGCAGCGAGGGAAGGAGAGAGGGAGGGAGGGAAGAAGAGAGGGAGGGATGGAAGGAGGGCGGGAGGCCCCGCTCCGCCCCGGGGAAGGGGAGGTTTCCCCCCGGGCAGCCGCATCCTGCCCGCCCACCCCCGTAAGCCGTTCTTTGGGGTGAGGTTTTTTTTTGTTTGTTTTGGGTTTTATTTATTTTTAAAAAAAATATTTGATTTCCCCCTCCGGCCGCGCGGCCCCGCCTCACCTGGCAGCGCAGCCGCGGGATGCAGCCGCGGTTGCCCCCGCCGGTCCCGCTCCGGGGCGCGGCCCCGGGCGCAGCCGAGCCCCGCCGCGAGTACCCCCCGTCCCGGAGGGCCACGGACCGCAGCGTCGTCCCGCCGCTCGGCCGGGGCTTCCTCCCCTCCACCCTTGCACCAACACAGAATTGCCAGAGTGAGGTCGACTGGGTCTAAATTGGGTTACCTGCATCAGCCCCGCTGGACCGTCACTAAGCTAAGCCCAACGCTGCTGAAATCATCACCTAAAGCGGGGTTTAGAAACCAGTTGTTTGGAAATGTCACAGCAGCCACCGCCAGGCCACAGCCACCACCGCTGAGCACAGCTCCCGCTCAGGTTGCAGCTCTGCGGTGCCAGACGGAGCCAATGCTGCTGCACGGGCATGGCCTTTAACGACCCAGCTGGCACCAGCCCTTTGTAAACGTCGCTCTTGCTTTGTCCATGCTAATTAGTTGGTTTTCTTATCGAAAACCGTTCTTCCCCTGAGCTCACCTGCTGTTTTCTGATCGACTCTTCATGAAGCAACAGCTTCAACCTTGAGCAGATGCAAACACCACGGCTGGCACAACCCTTCCTCGTTGTGCTTTGAGTCCCAGTTGCAGGCACTGCTTCGACACTGTAGAACTCCCTGTCGTAGAGTCCTGCTTCCATGTGAGCTTTATGGGTAAATGCTGCTAATTTGACCAGGATCTTGAAAGCCACTCTAGAATCAGGTTTATGCGCTTACTGTAAAATAGTAGGCGCTCCAAACAGTTTGCGATTGAACTCCTCGGTGCTGGTTAAGGGAGGTTTGATAACGCAGCTGAGGGGTGAGCCACCAAAGCCAGTGCTCCCGTGAAGCCCACGTGGGAACCTGGGTTACTTTTCACTGTTAGAAATACAGCTGGTGTTTTAAAGTTAGGCACTGATGAGTGTTGCAGTGTGGCTGTAGGCAGATGATTAATGAGATGTATAAACTAGCACCCGACTACCCTCGTTTCAACCACATCTTAGAGCTTCTCTCTTCCTGCCTTACCTGCCAGGGCTCCAGCAGAGTCATGTTTAGGTCTGGTCTTGCTTTCTCATTGCTAACAATGCCACAGATCAACCTAGCACTTCCCAGCAGGATTGTCTCCAAGTCTTTAGACTAATGACGTTAGCTTTTACATAGTCACAAGGTGAAAGGACTGACACCCCATGGTCAAGGTTCACCCACAAAAGGTTTACACTCACAAAACTGCAACCCCATCTGCCCTGAAACCTCACACTACATCTGAAATGAAATTTTCTTCCAAAATGAGACTCTAATTGCTAAAATTCAACAGCAGCATGTCACATATTGAGTTAGCTGCGATCTTCATTTATTGACCCGAAAACCAGAGCAGGTAACTCACACGCAGCACCTATGGGAGGACACATACAATGAACACGTTTCAGCTGAGCTGGGGCTTGTGTTTAGCACCCTTTACCTTTCTCAGCCGCTCTTTGTGCAAAGACACATTTAACAACAGTGCCTGGACTTTGCACCATTAGACCTCTCCGACTGAATCCTGGCTTTTTCCCTTCTGCCAGCACCATCTGTTTCTACAGTGTAAACAGCGACTGTAGACAGGTTAAACGCAAGGACACATTTTAAAGGAGACTCCCCATTCTATACCACTTAAAATAAGCACAAAGGAGCTTCGCTTGCATTTTCCACTATTATTGTACCCCCGTTTTCATAAAGCCAGCACTGATTCTGAAAACACCACTGCTAAGAACAGATATTATTTCACCGTGACTGTGCTACTCCCCCCCAGCATATTTATATGCAGTCAAGAGAGTCTTCTTTTTTCCTCCAATTCTTATTCTTAATTTCAAGTACAGAATAGAAGTGAAACGGGTGGAAACCTCTGTTTTCCCTTAAGTCATTACAAACAAAACACAAGTTTGTTCAGTAGAAGGCCATGATTTATTGACAGTTATTCTGAAATATGGATGACTGAATATAATAAAAAGACATTTGTAAAAAAACCAGGAAAACAAACCAACCTCATCTTTAAATGCATCACTTGAAGGCATTGATTAAGGGGACTCCATGTGCCGGCAGTTCCTGGTGCAACTGACGGAACAACATGGCACATTTGTTCCTTTCCTGGGTCTTGCCGAGGGTGTGGAACAGCCGGGCTTGGAAGTAGAGAACGTCCCTGAGCTGCTCCTTGCAGTCCACTTTGGCGAAGTAAGTCTTGGCTTCATTTAGATTCAAGATAGCAGATTCCAATGCTGTGGAAAAAAGGGGGACAGTCATATTTAAGATGGTATCACAACAACAACTCGAAGCAATACAGCTCAACTCTAAGGAGCCCAATTATAAATTCCTTGGCTTTTCAAAACAATTTGTGTCTTAGCAACATGGTCTTTCAGCTAGTTTCTGTTATTCAGCCTTTACTGCAAAATACGGGTGTGAAAGTATGCAGGTAAACAAGATTCCATTATAAACACTACACCTGTTGAATAACTAATTCCGAATTAATTTTGCTATCCAACAACTAGGTAACACACTCTACTGTACCATTTAAACTTTTTTCAACAGTGATCGTGCAGCACGACTCTAACATATACACCGGTCTGCACTTCTCAGCTTCTGAGCGCAGTTTCAGTGAGAATTACTCATCACACTACCTTCAATCTTCTTTTCTGGAGTGTAGGAAGCTGCAGAAGCCACCTGACATTTGGCCACCAAGAACATGGCACAGCCTTTGTCCAGGACAGCTCCGTGGGCCAAGACAGGTTCTATGGCCATGTGCAGAATATTCAGGGCTTGTTCAGGAATGCCAAGGATCAGCTGAAAGAGAAATACTTGCTGGACTAATACTGAAATCCGCTGTTAAGAGCAGCCTCTTCGGAGAAGACCAACATAAGCCACATCTGTTTCTAATAATGCAACGCATTACAGACAAGGATGTAAATTTCTTCCACATAATCTTCTTTTAAATCAAAACTTATTAGTGGAAATGAGCTAGTATCTGAAGTGATTAGGCATGGCTTCTCCACTGCAGACAGTGCTGACAGCCATGTCTCTGCCAGCTCAGAGCAAACAATATAACTGAACATTACATTACAAGCATTATTTTTAATTCGAACGCACACCAAACTGTGCTACTAGAAAGCCAAAATACTAGTAGAAAAAATAACAACTGAAGAAACGAAGGCAGGGCCAATTTATGCTTGCCTGCTTAATTACATGCAAAAACTACACATCTTAGTGATACACATGAAACTCAATTTTTATTAACTTCCTCAAAAGATTTTACATTTAGCACACACTTCAGAATCAATAATTTAATTCCAACACAGTTGTGTTCTTAAATCTCACAGGAGTAGAAACAGTATCCAGATCCCCAGAATGTGTGTTGCCCTACAGCCCTGTGAAAACACAAATTGGACATACCTGGGAGAAAGCCAAGTTCAGCAGAGTTTCAGAAGCCAAGTACTGTAGGCTATATTCTCGAGAGAGGGCAAGAGCCTGCAGCAGGACAGGCAACGCTATGGTATGACACGAAGATCTCCAGTAGAGCTCTGCTATTGACAGCAGTACGCTAACCAAAACAGGGGAAAGAATTAGAAACATTCTCTTTTGATGAAAACATCCACTTGCTTCCCAAATAATTATTCCACCCATAATGGCATTGGTTTTATTACAAATTACATTACTGCCTGTACAATAAACTTCAATTACACCCTTAAGAGCAGATGCCATTGACGTACAAAAGATTAAACAACACCATAACTACTCTGAAGGTTAGCACAAAGGTACAATTACACACATGCATGTCTACTTCCTATTTATTTGGATGCAGTGTTTCCTTCTTCCGTAAGTCTTCATGGAACATTAAAATAAGTTCTCTGCCTTTTAGTTTACCTATTAAAGATGAGTAGGTTTCAGTTCCACAATATTTTGAGGATTCCTCCGTACCATGATTAATAAATGAAATTATTTTGGAATCTCCAAATCACAGTAGGTAATCTGAAGACTAGTGAAGTCTGAACACAGACAAATTGAAATGGCTGATTGTAATCACTGCAAAGTGGCTTTAACACTCTGAAAAGGAAACATTTCTTACCTAATCACCATCTCGGTGTTCTTGATTTTCTGGCAGTGGATCAACAATTTCTGCAAAAGTTTGTGTGCCTCTGACATTTGATTTTGGGCTTTCAATACAATGGCTTTTCTGCCGTGGTAGAGAGAAAACATCACTGATCATAGTTTTGTACTTTAGATACGCTCTGCTATTCAGAACACAGTGAAATACGTCTCTGTTTTGTGACCTCTGTTTCCTGTAAGTGCAGAAAAGCAATCTGACAGAGTGCATGCACGCTATGCACACTGGCAGGGGGAAAACCAGATACCTCCGATTCCAACTGGACAACTCACAGGCAGAAAAGATCAAACTCATAAGACAACTTTAGATAGAAAACAGGGACTGCCAAAAGCAAAGGCCAAACAGGCAGCAGAAGTGGGAGGGCACGCAGGCTAGAACACACAAGTAATTTTTTTTAAGAAAAACAGGTATGAGGCAAAGTAGCTAAAATTGGCTTGAGCTAACAAGGATACGGAACAACAGGGGAAGAGTGAGAACAGGGAAATAAGAAACAAATACACAGTAGTAGGGGTGTGTACAAACGCCCTGAACCCAGACACCGAGTAGAATATTTAAAGACCAGGGAAATCACAAACAGTCCAATTCCAGAAGGACAAGCATCAGGTCCCACAGCTTGAATACTGATCTTCTGGCTTACTGGCATTAGCTATGTTTTCAGGTGTTTTGCCTCATAGAAAATCAACAATAAATTGCTTTTAACAGTAAGCTGTTTTTCATACTCAACAAATAACAAGTTTTAACCCTACCTACTTCTAACATCTCATTCTCATTTAGAAACAAGAACCCATTAAAGTGAGAGAAAAATCATATTGTTCTATTTTGTAGATGTAGAAACTAGGATACAGATGAAGACACTCAAGCTCAGACTAGGCCTGAGATCCCTAGCTATTTGACATAAAATTTTGACTTGTCTTTAGGTGTGAGTACAGTTACACCATGGCAGATTTCAAAGAAGTATTTTGTGTTCTCAGAACAGATCTACAGCTCTAGATTAACACCAACTTCAGCAGTGCTATTCCAGTTCTTAAAATGTCCAGAGTAACAACTAGAAATTATTATTCCATTAGAGCATGTCCTGCAGTAAGCACTACAGGTTAGACAACATGGCCGTAATTAGTTCTGGAAAGGGAAGAACATGTAAGCACATGTGACCGCCAGCAATCATTTTGCTAAATTTTTCATTATCTTCATGGGACACACCTGCAAGTGTATGCAGATTCGTGATTTCTTACCTGTACACGCCTTCAATGCTATTAAGTGCTGTAATTCCTGCTACAAGAGAATCTGCTATATGATATCTGCCATCATTCATGGCTCTCTCAAACTGTATTTTCTGATCAAACAGCATCCAAAGCTAAACAAAGAACATCCAGGAACAAGTTTTAGAAGCTGTGTCTGCTCATTTTCTAATCCCAAATTAGAACTTACTTCCCCTGTGGATACTTATGTCTAGACACAACTAACTCCACCATCCAATTACTGGATTTACTAAATCACTGTCCTCAACAGAAATACTCAGGTCTGGTTTAATGTTTCAGTACCAAAGCTCACCTATTTGACTGCATTTTCAGTAAAAAGGCTGTATTTAAATCATTACTAATGCTTTAAAACAGGAGACTTGTTCTGTAGCAAAAAGAGAAAGACCAAACTATATCGAACACTTCAATGTAAATACTCTTTTACAGACTCAGGTGTTAGTGTGTTTCCCAGGGTCACACAAAACCCGGCCTATTCTCTCTGTTATTTCTGGACTGTAAAGTATCAAAATCCAGAGCACTAATTAAACAGAACTTTGAAGCTCCAAATCAGTGCAGAGCATTTAATACCTATATGTGCTCATGAAGCAGATGTATATTCCTCTGTCAGTGACCTTTCTATTTACACAGCTTTTTCTTAAGGGGCTCTGGTGAGATAAATATCTCACCAGTCTTAAAACAACAAGGCATCTTTTTCATGCTTTTGTAGAAAAGTTTATGCCGCGCAGCTTCCCATGAGGTCATGAGCCAAGCAAAATTAGCAAACTTATAGAAACTTATAGCACAAGGCATACTGAGGAAAGAATTTGGATGCAGTGGAATTCAGAACCTATTGTATAACAGTTACATAATTTACAGGCTAAATTATAAATATTCTACCTGTGCATGCTGACTATTGGGAGGGAATCTTTCCTTTAGGTGTTTCAGTATTTCAGAAGCAGCTGCAAAGTATCCCTGTAACACAGAAATAGCACTCTGATTAACAGACACTGAGGCAAGCACCACTCCCCTTATTTTAAACACAGCCTTTGTGGAAAGAACTTGCCAAGCAAAAACCCTCTGTTTTCTTCACCCCCAATGCAGACACTAAAGGCAGCACAAACCACGAGTCAAGTCTCGCACTCTGCATCAATAACACCCACGTTCTCTCACCCAAATGAGATTTTGTGCAACTAGCCATAAAACTCACCTGCTCTGCATGTAGCTCAGCCAGGTGACACAATACTACAGCAAAGGACTCTGTGTTATTCTGCTGAACGCCCACGTTCACAGCCTCCAGACTGTTCATGCTCAGCAATGTTTGGGCTTGTTGAAGTGCCATGGTGCTTGTGCAAGAAAAATATCTTTTAGCTTTCAAGCAGCAAACAACCGTTTTTAGCCTATGGTCTTGTTATGACAACAGTCTAACAGTCTACATTTTCTGCTAAGCCAGGGCCTGGGGGGAATGAAAACTTGTAAAACAACCGCTATCCAGGAACTCTGGACTATGCAGTCACATCAAGTACTACATACTGAAAGCTGCACACAGCCTAAGCACTGAGATGCTGAAAATGGGGGCACAGGAACAACTTGTCATCCGTTTCCACTACTAAATGGAAACTCAATCTCTTCTCCAGTATGAGTTTTAAAGGAACACAAGAGAATGGAAATAACTGCACTCAGCCTGTACTGAATCACAGTCTGATTGCTTTATTTTTGTGCACTGGAGAGACACAGTCACTTGTTACACCTATATAAATAACTCAAAAATGCATTATGTGCTAACAAGTACAGTGAGCTAACACAAGAGTTCAAAAGAAATAAAATACCTGCGGCCGTATAATCTCCAAATGGCAGTCTTCTGTGCTATACTAATATCAATAAGCTCTGACAAACTGTGTTTCCAGTGCAACAGATCAGAATCTTTTAAGGCATCCATTAGTTTGTTGGCAGCTTTTCCTGCAAAAGCTCTTTGCTGAACCAAGGACTGTATTCCCAGGGAAGCAAGGTACTGGGAAAAAGAAAAAAAAAAAAAAACAAACAACAGCGTTGAAAGACAATAGAGTACTCTGCACTTGCAAATTACACCTGAGCAAGAGTTCTAAACTAAGAAAAAAATCCCAAAGAAAAAGAGGCGGCATTCAGCACAGACAAAGGAACGCTGCTCCAGGCATTTCTTTAAATACCCACTTATGCACACCCACACATACGTGAATGCCATTTTGTTAGATGTGAAAGGTAATTTCCACTCCCCCACACAGAACCCTGAAAGAGGATGACAGGACTTGTACATGGACTTCTCCAATGGTGAAACAGCTGTAAAAATACAGAGTCTTCCCGCCCCTTCCCCACCAAGCCATCATGTCTGCTCTCACCTCCCAGGGTCAGCAGTTTAGCTCCTTAAAAGGAACAATTCTCTTAATAAAGAGATTGCAGATCTTGGGGGAGACAGATCTAAACTTTAACAGCCAACAGATTCAGGGCACAAAACTATCTAAGGGGAGAGCTGCCTTGCAAGATTTCACAGCTGGGACAGAGCTGTACAAGCAAACCTGGTTTCAAAGCCCTGCCAGAGGCATCAGCACTGAGTTTCAGGGAAGGCGGAGGCATAAGAACCTCCCTTGAGCACCAGCAGATTGTGTTATAGGCCTAAGGCCGAAATGGTGCTTGGGACCAGGCTAGTAGCCACAGAAAGTTTTTCTGCACAAAAAATAAACAGGTTAGAAGTAAAAACAGTGAGCCTTGCAGTAATGCACTGGCATTAAAGCGTCTGAACTCTGGTTTGCAAATATGAAGAGTAAAAATAATAGAAACAGCTAGATTTTGGAGCATTAAAATAGATTTGTTTGAATTCAGCTACATATTTTGAACCGACCACCCACAAAACCAAAAACCCTATCATGCACACTCCCCTCACTACATGTGTTCATCCTAGAATAAAGTTAATGATAAAAGAAATGGTCTTACCGGCAAACCAAAATGTAAAGATTTGTTTACAGAGTGCTCCAGCAGAACACAGCTATCGAATATCTTCTGCTCCAAGATGTACAACCAGCTCTAGCAAGAAAAAAAGTTTAAAATCTCATTGCAAATAGCTAACAGCTGCAGCACTTTTAACTTTTCTTACTTTTTGTACAGAACACACAAAAACTCACCCGCTCTTCAGAATTAATATGATACTAAGGAAACTTCTATTAAATGCTGCACAGCAAAACGTATCAGAAGTGCAGCTAGGCTGGGACACTGGCTTGACAGCACTCAACACTGGAGGTTCAGAGTAACGCACAGAAACCCCATTACCCAGTTAACTGTGGAAAGCAGCATCTTAGGAGTTTGATACCATTGATGCCAACTGATTGTAACAGTAATGTTAATTACAGAACAAAATACGGAGAATTCTAAGCCTACACCTCCCGCTTTTTGTTTGCTCAAAAGAAGGCTGATTACTCTTTGAGAATCCAACAGACAGTAAGGAGGAAGTTTATTAAATACTTTGTCTCTTAAAAACATACGAGACTAAACTTCAAGATTAGTACTGAGATCTTAGTACTCTGGGATCACAGCTCCTGTTTAGGTAATCCTGAGTTGCAACAAAATCATCCCATGATCTCCCTAGTTTGTTGCTCTGGGTGACCCACCTACCAGAAGCAACGGTCATCTCACTGTTGGACAGTCATATTTAAATAACCGATGCATTTGATGAGGTACTACTGTAAGAGTAGTTCTGCAACAGTTCACTGAACAAAGGCTCAGATAACACAGACAAAGGTGACTGACTTAACCTCCATTTCAGCACAGCTATCTTACCAGGCAGTGCTGCAAGCAAACATGGTCATTAGACTCCTGTGCAATTCGGATGGCTTCCTGAAGTGCAAGTTCAGCCTGTTGGCTATCGGCAAACAAAAAGGGAGAAAATATTAGTATTCCCACAGTGCTTAAAATACCACATTACAATACAGAGGAATATTGATCTAAATTATGCATATCACACTCAGAAGATAACTCTGATTTAATAGACTGGTGAGAAAGCCCATATTTTCCTCCTAGCACTTCAGCAATATATTCCAGTCTTGAGGATAAGCAAGACAGCGTCTGCAAGCCACTACAAAAATGCAACTGTAACCCCTAAGTGGGCTTTCAAACCCTGCACATTCCCATGTGCCAAGTTATTGTTTGAACAGGGGCAACATGAAGTATCTGTCTGTGTAGAAAGAGTTGCTGCCCTCAATTTTGCAGATGTCCTTCCCACCTCCAGTCCTTTTACATGATGCATCCAGGCAGCAGTCAATAAATGCAAACCATACAAGGAGATGGGTAAGCCAGCTTTATCAATAAAATAACACCCACCCCTAGGGCATTTTAAAATTTAAAAAAACCTCAGATGGCTTTTTTTATTTATTCCTTTTCCAGATCATCAGCTCTATGTTGATTTGAATGTTAACAGAAAACCGACCGCACTTTCTTAAGAATATAGCTGAAAATAGGCATTCATGTCCACTGACCTTTCTGAGGTCATGGAAATGTACCAGTTGAGACCTTAAATACCTAGGAAACAGTCGCAACAGGACACGGACAAATGTCAACTCTTATCCTGCTGTAGATGGCTCAGTTATTATGGAAACCAAATAAATGTCAAAATAAAAACAAAACAAAACAAATAAAGATTCCAAAAAAATTCCAGCGCAACCTAACTACAGCTGTTATCAAATTACAGAAAGCCCCTCTTATCCTGAACAGATTTTCACAATGAACAAAAGGTCTATCTATCAGCACTTACGAGATGCAACAAGATGAATTTCAGTTGTGCAGTACAATATATTAACTTACTAATGGCCGAACCGACAGTGCAGTGCAGCTAGATTGAGAGCCGCGTATCTCAGACTCCGGCCATAACCTTCATCCCCATTGCTTTTGCTTTCTGCTCCAGTGAGAATTAAACGGTCAAAATAATGAAGGAGGCTGTGCGTTGAACTGAAGACATCTTGCACTCTGAGACTATTTAAGTAGCTTAAATAATGCTAAAAAATGAAGTAAATTCATCTTTAACTATACAGAATTACTAAAACAAAGTTTTTGTTTAAAATTACTATGCATCTTCTTACTGAGAATGGTTGCCTGACCGGTGCAACCGTGAATTACTGCATGGCCAGGAAAGTGCCTCATCAGAAGTTGCAGCAATATTGATACTACCTGTGCAGAACTTCTGTAAATCTTGGATAAAATCAGTTCTTTTCCCTAACAGGATCTTCCAAATGGCATCCCATAGGCCAAGATCTGGCTGTCAAAATTATCCCACCCAGTCTGAGACCTCTACATAGGTAGAATCCCGGTATTTATGTGCTAAGCAAGAGTGGGAATGGAGGTATGACTCCCTCTGTGTCTGCACTCAGGAAGATACTCAGAAGCATGAGCATGCTTCCAAATGCCATCTAGGTAGGAAGCAGATGCTAAAACTATGTATTTTCTTCCTGGCATTGAGACCTGGGCAAGACAACTCTAAGTCAGACAAACAGAACACTAAAGAGGACTTCTGGAGCTGTCAAGTCCAGCCCCTGCTAGGGCAGCCCTTTCAAGGATATGTCTCCAAATGGGAATAAGGAAAATCCTGTCTGCCTCAGCCCAGGGCTACTGGGAGGAAGAGATGGAATGTAAGGCAGGAAAGAGTTGAGTGGGAACTCATGGAACTTGCCCAAGAAAAGCTGTTGAGGAACACGGGCAAATGCTCAGAGCACAGGTCTGGAACCAGCTCTGAATGTGAGTTGTCCATTGCTTTCAGAACAAAATGCTATTAAGCACCAGAAATAAAGCAAATATCAATAAACAAAATCAAGACATATCGCACTCAATACTAATTTTTAAATATGGGAGTATGAGGCCTGAGACTTCTTAGGAAAATGTATGTGAAAAGAAATAAGTTTTACGTTTAGTTCAACAAGAATGCAGTCTCATAGTCCCACCAAAATTAAGAGAATTATACCTGTGCATAAAGCTAGGCATGTGGTTAAGTACTTAATTAAGGTTTCTGCACCTTCATGAGTTTCAGTCTGAATTACTAAACATTTATATGCAACTTGCTCACATTTTTATCATCTGCTTATATTTCGGTATAGAATAAATTACTCCCAAGTAATCCCATCCTAGAGATAAGAAATCCCTTTACAACCATTCTGGATGAAGAAAAAGGTACTTACTGCTTCAGCAAAGTCTGGATTAAATTTTAACAAGTTGTTCAATTCTTTTTGTAAAGATGATGGAGTAAGAGCCTTTGTTTCATCATTCTTCAATAAGGAAGCCTAGAATAAAAATTGAAAAGTAAAAGCAAGATAAGTAACTCAAACTGGAGGGTTATAAATATATTTTGATATATGCTTGTCAGTTTGTTATCTGCTTGGAGAGAACATTAAAGATTTCTGTAACGGCTCTGTCTACTATGATGCTGAAACATGAGTGGCAGTTTTATTCTATACTTTACTATAGCATTCATTTTCCAGAGATCAGAGAGACCAAATAAAACAAAAACTTATTCAAAGGACTGTTTAAAGGTACTTAAAGAATTCTGTTTTCTCTTTGAAGAACTAATACAACAGATTGCTTACTGGAATTACATGTATCTTCTCACAAAAAAAAAATAATCAGGAAACTAAATAAAAGTAAATCCATAGTTTTCTTCAGCAAGTAGATAAATTAATAAAAAGTTAAAATAATCTAGTTACTAGAGTAAGCATTACTGAATACTAAAAAGACTTCAAATATCAGAACCCTCCTAAACATCCGTAATACTCTACTTAGGAAGAAAAAAAAATTATACACACCAGTAAGATACCCTACACAAATCACACCTGCTAAAAAACACACTGTAACAGAACGTCACTGCAGTTAAGATCCATACCTTGCGCCAAATCAGTGGAGTCTGTCCTGTCTTCTCACTAAACCCTATTTCTAACTCTGTTCCTGGATATGGGGTTCCCTATTCTGCACACATGTAGGGAGGCTAAAGTGCCAGCAACTGGAGCTAGACCACAGGGGTCTGTGTGCCTGTGGTGCCAGCAGCTGGAGTGGGGCCCATGTGCATGTGGTGACAGCAACTGGAGCAAGCGAGAGTATGCGTGTCAGTGGGCGACCACCGATGAACATCAAGCTGGACTAGGCAGAAAGCAGAAGCAGCTTGAGAATCAAGTATTGAAACAGCTGTAAGACTGAGCCAGATATGTTGCTCCAAACAAGACAACTGCAGGAAGTCCAGGCCAAGCAGGAGGTCCCAAGCCAACTGATGGAGAGACTGTGGGGCCTTTGGGTCAACAGAGAGATGCATTTGTATGTGTGTCATATATTTCTGCTGGAGGCAACTGGAGACAAGAATTCCAGGGGCCAGTTACTTGATAAACTGATTCCACCAGTTACTGATGAAAGAAAGGAGGGGGGGAAGAGAGAGCATGAGCACATGTGAGAGCATACATGCGTATATATTTCATGGACCTCCATCCTCATCAGCCAGAGAGAGGAACAGGATAACAGACAGTATGCTCAGCCTCACCACTGGTTGCACTGGGGGTCACAGAGTAGTGGCAGCCTTGCTGCAATCAGGCTACTGGATTCAACAACCCCTAACAGGAAAGATCCTAATGGGACTGAGAAGTTACTTTGACCTCCTAAAATTTATATGAAACATCACGTACTATATGTATTTTATTTTTTCAGCAAGCTATTATAAGTATGCAGTGCATTTACTGACATTTGTGCCCATGTGTATTTCTGCTGCATTTTGTATTTACCAGCTGGAATAATCAACAAAACTGCACATTTAACAGACGTAAAATCTGAGGCAACTAGTCAGAATGGAAGTGACCTTCTCAGAATCAAGTACCATCACATGGTATACATGCCTAGATAAAACACTATGAGCCCCAAGTGCTCATACCGAGCACATACATGCAAGATGTCAACAAATCTTTAATACATCTAAGAAAGCATCATGTCTGACGCTGTGGATAAAATTGAACATGAAATTCACGTTATGGATTGTTTACTCAACTTTATTCAGAATTAACATACCTGCTGAGAAAGAAAATACTCTGCTTGTTTCTGGGAAAGAGGTCCACTGCAAGATATCTCTTCTTCCCTGATAAGAAGCACTCTGGTTAGAAACAAGGGCAATGAAGCAGAATACAAGAAAATACATTTTATCAGACACTCCACACTTTTGCTTTACAAAGTTTTACGAGATACTAGAGCTCAACAGCATGAAAGGAAACTAAAAGGAGAAAACTTAATAAAGAATAAAATCTACATCAAAGTTAGTAATTCAAATTATTTCACTTCAGCTGTTATCTTCAACCTGCAGAGACTGTAGACAGTACGAATGTCACCCTAAACACATGAAAAAAAGAAAAACAGCAGAGAGAAGATTTGGAGTTGACACATTCAAATAGCTTTGCTCTGTTTTTCCCTTATTCTGAAGATAGTCACAGTGAAACGAACAGGCACTTCGGCCACATGCAACACTCCAGGAAAGTGCTGTTCTGCAAGAGCAGACAGAATTTTATTCCATAGAAGGACAGCAGCTACAGCATACAGCCAGTCTCCAAAAGCTGTTAACTGTAGCAGAGCATGTAGTTTTATATAAAGACAGTTTAGAAAGTGCATTTTAAATATATGAATACTCAAAATGCTTTTAGGATTATCTTTACAGTGGAGCACCTGTTTAGTGGGTGAAAAGTCTCAATATTTGCTTCTCATTTTTGATGCAACTAGATGCGAGTTCTTGCATTTGGGGAAGGGCAAAAATAGAAACTAAAACCATTAACTTTAATTTTCCCTAGCAAGCAATCCTTCCTTGCTGGAAGCAGAAATGACCTCTCCAACAGCTTTACCACACCACACACAAGCACAACCCGAGAAGCCATTCAGCTGTGGGCTGTACAGAAGGGAACTGCAAGCAGCACCTGGCCTTCAGCTTGTGACTCCCTCAGTGAGCCTGAGAACAGGGTACCGCCATCTTCTATGAGACACTGAGCAGAACTGCTGCCATTTACAAGTGTTACCACATGGTGGCACCAAGGAAACGGAAGGCCACCCAGCTCTGCCAGGGTGTACGAGTCTTCAAAAAACCACAAGACTGCAGTACACTACATCTGAGTATCGCAGCTGAAGTTGTTAGTGATAGGACATGCATAGGGTCTAGATGAGCATTCATGGAGTTTGGAATGTTTAACAGGAGTAGCATCTTGAGCTGGACAAAGCTTAAGTTTACTCTGACGTGTATAAAGGTAATCTGAAATAAGACTAATTCTCTTAAGTGCAAAAGACTTTAATATTACTATATCACCTTAGAGGCACATCAAGTTCTTCTTTCTCCATTTTCCCCTCCAGCTCCTCTGTATTTGTCAGTTCCATATCATTTTCATCAATTCCATTTTTTTTCTCATCATTTTGAAAGTACTGCTGAAGTGCAGTGTAAAGTTTATAGACCTGGCTAAAAGAAAGCTTATTGTATGCCAAGATCATATGGCGGAGAAACAGACCTGCAAAGAAAAACATCTGTTATGACAACTGTCTGTAAGGTTGCTGCTTCGGAGAGAAGACTAGAAATCATAATAACCAGGAGATTAAATTGAATTATTTAATTCTGCTTAAGTGTCTCAGTCTACCAACTGATAAAACTCAAATTTTCATCTTTTTAAGATCAGTAAGAACTGCAGAATAGGCAAAATTCTTGGTTAATATGAAACATCTGAGCAAGAGAAAAATCATATTATGCAATCTTTAAACCTCCCCAAAAAGAAAAACAAAGCTGTATCCTGAGTGAATTACCTCAGTGATAGATACCTCATCAAATATAGCTTATGGATAACAATTAGTTACCTACTACACTTGTTTTATGAACTTCTGGCTCTGTCCCTGTAAATGAATCTGAAAGGTCATCAAAAAACTGTTCCATATCTTTCAATTCTCCTTCTGCCATGAGTTTTAACCTAAACAGGGGAAGAAAATGACATTTTTTTAGGGTATTAATATTATGCATCAAATAAAATATTCTCCCATTTCAGGCATAGATAAGAAAACAGAAAGAGAACCAGGTGGCAGCTAATTCATTACACCCAGGAAGTTTTTATACTCATAAGCCGAATCAAAACATACCAAATAATAATAATAAGCCAAATAATAATCAGGTTTGAGGTGGTTTTTTTCTCTTTTTAAACAGTTCTTTTAATAAGGAGAATAATTGGAAAAGATGGTTATTTTTCTAACAAAACAATTAGGAACCCAAAATAGACAGCTGTTTGGTGGGTTAGGTAATGTCAAAACTGATCTTCTGTATCATAGAAACTTTAAAACAGATGGCTTCAATGTTTGGTTTGCTTGCCTGTCAGAACTTAGTTATGAGAACTAAGAAAACTGTAAAAGTATATTTTTGCTCCAAATGTATAACTTTTTAAACTATACATTTACACATTTCAGAGCCCTTCTTGATAGATATCAGAGTAGATATAGACAATACAGAGCAAGCATGTAACAGCTTTATCATCTTTAACAGAATTATTGATTGTAGCGGCAGCTTTTTCACCTTTCCAACACAAAACGCAGAAACGACACGAGGGATGGCATTAACCAAACAAGGAAGCAGCTCCTCAGCCTCCAGCCGCAGGGAGGCACGGCTCACAACGACTCCGCGCCCCCCTACACTACGAGCCGATCCACAGCAGCCCGCCTCCCCCTCCCCGATCGCACAGAGCCGGCTTAAGGGTTTCCTGCGGCGGGGAGGGGCGGCCTCGGCGCCCACCTGATGTGCACGGAGCCGGCCAGGTGCGGGCAGGACTCCTCGATGGCCTTGCGCAGTCGCGACAGCGGCATGTCAGGGCCCTGAGGAGGAGAACGACATGTCGCAACAGGCCACAAGGGAAGCAGACCCTCGGGGTCGCCCTCCCTCCCCCTCAGGGCTAGGCCTAGACCCGGGCCCGACCGTGACCTGCAGCAGCGGCAGCAGCAGCCGGTTGAGCCGCCGCCGCTCCAGCAGGCCGAGCTGCGCGCCCGCGCGGCCCAGTTCGCTCAGGAGCACCAGCAACGCCATCTTGTATGGGGTGACCCAGTCCTTGATGCCGAAGACGTTGGCATGCACCACGCCGTTCGTCATCATCGGGTTGAAGTAGAGGCTCTCGTGCACGCTCGCCATGGCGGCACCCGGCCGGCCGCCCGCCGGACCGTCGCCCGGGAAACCAGCCTCGCCCGCCGGCCAATCGTCGCCGCCGTCGCCGTCACGCGGGTCGCACCGCAACCAATCAGAGAGGGAGTTGTGCGCCGCCACGGCGGGGCCGGCTGGCGGCACAAGCGCAGGGGAGACGTTCCGGGGAGACAAGGATCTGCGGGGCGCCGCCTCGGGGAAGCCGCGCTGGGCCGTCGGGCGCGCTGCATCGCCCCGGGCCTCCTCCGAGCTGCCGCCGCAGCCGCTCAGCTAGGCCTGTGGGCTGTGGTGAGCTATGGCCAGCCTCCCTGTGGGTTGGCCACGGCCCGTTATCACCCACAGCCCAGCAGCGGGTCACATCTCCATCGACATGGGCCTCCACACTGCTGCCACCACAGCCCGTGGGGCCTGCAAGGGCCAGGGTTGGCAGCACAGAGGGGCCAACACCTGAATCATGACCCCGCAAGGTCCTGGGGATCCTTGCGGCCCTTCGTGGACATGCTGCAGCCCTCTGAGGAAGGCATGACCGCTGCCAGTGTTGCGGCAAGCAGGGTCGGCCCCGTGTGTCCAGGTGAGGAGAGCCATGCTGGGCAGCCTGAGGCACAGCGGCTTGGCGAGGACACGGTGTTTCTCCACAGCCAGTAATGGAAGAGGCCATGAGGGGATTCGCTGGGCCATGTGAGGAGACTGATCCACGCACTGATGTGAGTGTTTCCGTGGTGCAGCCAGAGAACACCATGGAGCGAACTCACTCCTGTTGGATTGGATTTCTTGTGAATTAATTGTGCAATAAGGATATTTCCACGCATAAGTTTTTATTTTCTCAATAATTTGTTAAAGTACTTCATTAAGGCATCTTGTTCCCAAAGAAAGTACTCCAATTATTCTAATAGTTCTCATTTTTGTAAGTGAGAGCAAAACAAAACTCAGTATTATTACACATCTGCACATCCCTGGGGATTTCAGTTGAGTTGTTCCTGATTCATGCCTGGGGGCGGGTGATGAGAGGGAGAGGAGGCAAATTAAGCGTGGAGTAATTTTCTAGAATACATTTACATTTAAGAAACTTAATGTTGTAGTTAGTTGTTGCTGGCATAATTAATGATAGCTTCCTAGACCTCAGTGAACTAATACTCATTGAAGTATATCTGAATATAAAACCCAGGAAATAACTAAAGCTATTTTGTTATAAAGGTCAATTTACTGACATTTCCTGAAAATCCAGCTGGATCCCTCTAAGTCGATGAGGCCTGATTAAATTCATCTGAGGGTACTTAAAGAGCTGGCTGATGTCATAGTGAGACCTCTCTCAGTGATTTTTCAATGCTCTTGGGAATCCGGAGAAGTCCCAGTTGACTGGAAGCTGGCAAATGTTGTCCCAGTTTTCAAGAAGGGCAACAGGGATGACCCTGGTAACTACAGGCCTGTCAGTCTCACTTCTATGCCTGGCAAAATTATGGAGAAGATTATTCAGGGAGTTTTTGAAAAACACCTGAAAGACAACTCAATCATTGGTCCCAGCCAGCACAGATTCACGAGGGCAAAGTCCTGCCTGACAAACTTAATTTCTTTCCATGACAAGGTCACTCATCTAGTTGACCAAGGAAAGCCAGTTGATGTGATCTTTTTGGATTTCAGTAAAGCTTTTGATACTGTCTCTCACAGTATCCTCCTGGACAAAATGCCCAGCACACAGCTGGATAAACATGTAGTGCAATGGGCGGATAGGTTGGGCTCAAAGGGTCATAGTAAATGGGGTTACATAGGGCTGGCGGCCAGTCTCTAGCGGGATTCTGCAGGAATCCATCTTCGGGCCAGTACTCTTTAATGTCTTCATAAATGATTTGGATGCAGGACTGGAAGGAATACTAATTATGTTTGCTGATGACACAAAATTGGGAGGAGCTATTGACACGCTTGAGAGCAGAGAGGCCCTGCAGAGAGATCTGGACAGACTGGAGAGCTGGGCAATCACCAACTGTTCGAAGTTTAACAAAGGCAAGTGCTGGATTTTGCACATGGGGCAGGGCAACCCTGGATGTACATACAGACTGGGGAATGAGAGGCTGGAGAGCAGCTCTGCAGAGAGAGACCTGGGGGTTCTGGTCGATGGCAAGTTGAACATGAGCCAACAGCGTGCCCTGGCAGCCAGGAGGGCCAACTGTGCCCTGGGGTACATCAAGCACTGCATTGCAGCCAGTCAAGGGAGGGGATTGTCCGGGTTTGCTCTGCGCTGGTGCAGCCTCACCTCGAGTACTGTGTGCAGTTTTGGGCGCCACAGTACATTAAGTATACAAAGCTACTAGAGAGTGTCCAGAGGAGGGCCACAAAGTCGGTGAAGGGTTTAGAGGGGAAACCATATGAGGAGCAGCTAAAGTCACTTGGTTTGTTCAGCCTGGAGGAGACTGAGGGCAGACCTCATAGAATCATTAAGGCTGGAAAAGACCTCTAAGATCATCAAGTCCAACTGCCAACCCAACACCCCCAGGTCTCCTAAACCATGTCCTGAAGTGCCATGTCTACACATTTTTTTAACACCTCCAGAGATGGTGACTTCACCACCTCTCTGGGCAGCCTGTTCCAATGCCTGACTACATTGCAGTCTGCAGCTTCCTCACAAGGGGAGGTGGAGGGGCAGGCACTGGTCTGTTCTCTCTGGTGACCCATGACAGGACCCTAGGGAATGGCAGGGAGATGTGCCAGGGGAGGGTTAGGTTGGATATTAGGAAAAGATTCTTCCCCCAGAGGGTGGTGGAGCCCTGGCACAGGCTCCCCAGGGAGGCATCACTGTGCCAAATCTGGTGATATTCAAGAAACACTTGGACAAGGCCCTCAGAGACATAGTGTGAATTTGGGGTTGACCTGTGCAGGGACAGGAGTTGGACTTGACGATCCTTGCGGGTCCCTTCCAAGGTCCCAGGACCATAAGACTCAGGAATCATATGATTCTATGACTCTGTGAAAATGAAGTACAACAGCTTGGGTGGAAACACTGAAATGGTGAAGTGGCTTGGCAGGGAGGGGCAGGAGATGAGATAAAGGCCGGGCTGCAGCCAACATGTGCAGAACTCGGAGGAAAAAGGAAATGACATACATCTGGTTCTGACATTTCTGTGTAATTCTCTGAAGCCAATGTGCAAACACTGCTGACAATCCTTCGGCATGTGGTACAGAGAACATTTAGAATTCACTTTTTAAGCATATTTACATAAACTCGCGTGCCTAAAAACCAGCCCTCCAAATAAGCAGCAAGAGATTATTTTGGTCATATTAAATTCAAGATTAGGTAATGCAATTGAAAAAGTAATCTTTTATCTTACCTAAAATAGCCTGACACCCCCGAGTGATGTGCCTGAGCTTATGGAGTATGAAATAGTCACCGCCTGGGTTTGGGGACATTTAGTGCAACACTGGATCTGTCAAACCAAGTCTCAGTAATCAGAAGACCTCATCAAAAGTTTATTCCAAAGTACTGTGTGTCTCTGGTATAAAAAGTGAATACTGTAATGATTCTTCCCACAGGTAGTAATATCCAATCTGAAATTCCCAAATAAAGCCCAGTGATTAACCTTTTATTTTTTTAACTTTACTATAAAATTTTGCAAAGTGTTACATTAAAAATAAATGAATAGTCCTACCTCACTCTCTCGTGATATGTAAAACCTTGCGGGATTACCGAGCTGCAGCAAGTCATCAACACTTGTTATTTCACAGCAGAAGGAAATGGGACATCTAGCATTAATAGATTTAAATCTTTTAATGCTTCTTTGGCACAATCCAGAAGGTTCAGCGAGGACAAGACTTTTTATTAATAGAACCTCTGCAAATGCTACTTTTCAGCCACAGAGTAGCTGACGGAGTTAAAGACCCTAATTTAAAAACAGTCTACGTGGTTACAATTTAGACAGGCTAATCCATTAAAAGTGATCTCAAATCACACATTAAGAATATGATTCATCAAGATCTGCCCAAAATAAGGCAGGAGTGGCAACTGCAGCTGCCAGCAGAGTCACCAGATCTCAGCTCTGTCAGGCCCACGTTACTCCCTAAAACATCTGTGTTTGGGAGGATTTCGTGTTGGCAAGTCCTTAACAGAGCTAAAGGAAAAAAATTAGATTTTGCCTGATTTGTCTCATCTGTGGGACAGAGCTTTTACCCTGCTTACAGCGGCTGCATGAGATCTAATGTTTTAATGTAAGATTATTTTTAAAAAAATCTGTGTATAATTTGGTACTTCAGGGATGACTCTCTAAATTGAGAGAATTTAGGTGATATAGAAGTTTTCAAAAAACAAACTGTGCTGATATTTCTTAAGGTGTCTTAAAGCAATCTCTTGCATGAGAAATGTGCCATTGCTTGTTCCAACACAAGGCTTTTCACTATCTTTTCAGTTGCTTTGACTAAAATTGCCAGCTATTCTTGAAATAAATCCAAAAAACTAATGTGACATTTTAAATTAAATTATGTGTAACAGTTCATAGCGTCAAAACCTTGTGAGGAACATAAGCATTTCCAAAGAGATGATCTGATTTTGAATTAAGATATGGTGTCAGTGCAAATCCAGAAGTTGGACTGCATGAAGTATCTGCTATTGATGCTAAAGCTGCCAAGACACTGCCATTCTCATGGCAGTTACATACTTTTTTTTTTTTGGCCTCAGTTCTTATATCTGACTTGCTCCAAAAATAGATCCAGCTTGAAGAAATTATTAAAGATTGCACGCAATATTTTGTATGGGTAAATCTGATTTGTGGTCAAAATTTATTTTCAGCCACTTTTGTCTGTACCTCTTTTTGGCAAAGGCCTCCTTTGTTCTTGGCCCTGTGTGCTCTTACGTAAAGCTTTCCTGAAGACTTGGTTGGGTTTGTGTTGTTGGGGGTTTCCTTAATGTAATCTTCTGGGTAAAAGTTTTCAGTTCTTAGAAAGTATGATTATTATTTTTTATATATATCTAATTCATAGCATAGAGAAAATAATAATGGCATCTAGAACCTAGCTGGAACTGGATTTTTAAATAAAAACCCTTCTTTTCTATTATTTAAAGATTATCACCAAAGGACTTGGTAGAATAATCAGCACTTTGGTCTGTCGCCTACAGCACCGAGGCTTTTAATTCTTTTTGTGACAAACCCCTGCTTGTAGGCAGAGATGCCAAAACACCTGAATTTTGGTGACTGTTGGAGTCACCCCCAGCCCTGTGCCAGACCCCCTTACTCCCCACGGCGGACGGCCACCTTCGTCGCCTTGGAGGACCGGCAGCGCCTGGCGTCGGGGTACACCTGCTTAAGTACACAGGAAAAAACCGAAACAACCCAAACCCATGAGGTCAAGGTTCTCTCTTATTTCAGTGACATCACTGCGGACGCACTCACATCCGCCGGTGGCCTCTCCTTTCCGCGTTTGAGCGGTATTTCCGCGCCCTCCCCCACCCCGGCAACACACAGGCTTTTCCTCTCCTCCTATTGGCTCCGCCCGCTCGCTGTCCGCAGGACAACCAATGGCGTGCGGCGTGGCGGAAAGGCCCGCCCTCCGTGAGGCGGCCCGCTGGAGCGCCGTGCAGGGCGGGGGCTCGCTGGCGGGGGGGTCGGCGCCGGGGCTCGCCGCGGCGGTCGGCGCCCGGTTGAGGCGGCGGCGGACGGTGCGAGAACGGCGGTGGCGAAGCGGCCATGAAGGTAAAGGGGGGCTTCCCTCTGGCCGGGAGAGTGTCTTTCGCCTCGCTGCGGGGAGGGAGGAGGGGGGCGAACCGGCGCGTGACGGGGCCGGGACCCCGGTGGGACGGGCCGTGCCGCCCCTCCCTCCTCGCCTCAGGCCGCCGGGCCGCGGCCGATCCCCGGGCCTGCCCCGTTACCGAGGGATGCCCGGGCCGGGGAGCCCCGGCGCCCTTCACTGACTCAGCAGCCGGGCGAGGCCTGGCGCCGCCGCCCGAGGCAAGCCCCCACCCCCGTCTCCACACAGGGCCCGCGGTTGATCCCCGCCGGCGACGGCTGAAGGACTAGCGGAGCTCCGAGCGGGACGGAGCCGGGCTCGGGGCGGTGCGTGGGGCTGGGCCTGTGAGGGGGGGCGGTTGGGAGCCGGTGTGTGCTGGGGGCTGGCGGGCAGGGCCCGCTCCGCTCCGGCCGGCCGCGGGGTTCGCTCCCCAAAGGCGCTTCTCCGCCTCCGGGGCTGCCGTTGTGCTTTCGGGTCAGGGCTGAGGGCTGCGGTGACCCGGGATCTCTCGGTTCGGCGGGTTGCGAGGGCTGCTCGAGCCCTGACAAAGCTTTGCTTGCTCTCGGGGTGTGTGTGAAGACGAAATTTCAGCTGAAAAAAAGAGGATAAAATCCCTTCTGCTGCTCTGCTCTTGGTCTGCTGGCTTTGATAGCACATCCTGCTCGCACAGATGCCTACGGAGCGGCATGCAGCCTCCCAGGTTCTTCGGGGGGAGTCTTTCTGAGGTGATATTCCCCTCAGGTTACTAACCGCCCTTACAGCCAAATAAAAATAGAGCGGAGTTCAAACGCAGTATTTTGCCCTATAGGATGCACATAGGTATGGAGACAGAAGATAGCTGATGTCAGCTTGTGCAAAGAGAATATAGAAGTGGTGACTGATGTAGTTGGAAAGGCTTTTGGTGCAGAAATTGGCAAAACTTATACAATTTGCAAGTTGTATATACTTTCTTATATGTTTTCAAGGGAAGGCAGTTTTTATTTTAGTTGTGTCTCTTTTGCGTCTTGTGTTGGTGCTTTTCAGCACCAACACAGCAACGGTCTAATTTCTTTTACGGAGTAATAAGAGTCTAGACGCTGTAATTCAATTACTGGTTAATGACACTGGTGTGTAGAAAGGATCCACGGTTGACTTAGGTTAAGGAGAAAATTAACGATGCCCGTGTTGCCTTACCTTTCACCTTAAAATGACTGAATGCTCAGCAGTAAGTGTAAAGAGATTTTGTTTGATACTAACAACAGTCATCTGTCAAAAACAGGTAACAAAAACTTGCAAAGTGTATATTTATCTAGTGTTGACAGTGATGTCTGAGCAGTTGTTACAGGGTCTTGAATAAGATCAGTCTAAGAACTGTCAGGCAAGGGTTGTGGTAGCAACTATGTTATGTCGTTTTAGTCACTGTGTGTCCTGCTGCTGCCCTGACCCCTGAAAAGATCACATAATGAAGGAAGCTGAATTCTGATAGACCCTTTTGGTTCATTGTTTTATGTTCCTGTTATTTGTATGTGCCTATTTTTAAATCTTTTAAATATAAAGCTAGCTCATTAGTTTTTACTCTAATTCTTCAAGTATTCTTAATGTTTCTGCAACTGACAACTTTTCCTTAAGATGAGAAAAAAATATTTTTCAAAAGTCCCGGTTTTTAAAACTTGGAGCTCACTTGGATGAAGTTATTGGCTTTCAGAATGTATTTCTGAAAAGTTAATTACTCTTGCCTAGTGAACTTGGATAATTATCAAAACTTGTTGTGTATAGAAAAATTAATACTGATCTGTTTCCACTATTATTGAAAAGTAGAAAACAAGTCTTAGTTTGATGATGGTTTAATGATTGTCATGGAAGTCTGATGACACATCAGACAGGCTCCAAGCGCATGGTGTGTCTGTGAGCTCAGCCACGTGCTGGGGCTACCTGCGTCGTTGCTGGAGGTCAAGGAAGAGCTGCTGGAGTTCATCCCCCTCAAACTCCGTTCACAGGAAGCTTAGGAGGATTTTCTCCCATGCATGGGGTGCCCAAAGCATGCAGGTTTCTTGTTATGCCTGGGATGAATTTTGCTCTTGAAATACCTGTAAAATTAGACTAGTGAATTTAACTTGTTGCGTGTAAATTTGATGTTATTACTGCACACAGTGTTATGTGTTGAACGGCTCGGAAGCAAGATGACAGCGTTCAATATTTCACTGTATTGCAACACTTTTAATGTCAGCTTACAACAGTAAAAGTGCAGTACCAGGTTTGTGTGGGTTGGAGATGCTTTTGACGTTCCATACTTAAGGCACTTACATGAAGGTGGTGTTGTAGAACATGTTCGGTCATATAGCATTGTTTCTCACAGCTTCTCTATAAACCATAGCGAGGACTCTTTTCTTACCTTTTGTGCTCAGTGGTTTGAAAGGGGATGTTCCAGCATATCCCCAGCTATTGTGTTAAGTTCCCACAAATCTAACAGGACTGTGTTTGGTTCAGGGGAAGTGTGCAATTTAATATAGAAATTAGTCTGGTTACTAGAGTAACTAAAGCACCATCATTACTGAGCTGAAGTGAGTGCTCTGGTTGGTCTAGGTTTCACAGCAAGAACTACAAGTCTCAAAAGCAATTATTTTATGTCTTTTGCGCTTTGGGGAAGAAAAAGATTCTGCCCTGGAATTAAAAACAGAACAACTCTAACCAGCATAGTTAAGAAAGTATGAAAAAAAATTATGTTTAAAGGAAGTGGTACCACTCAGCTTCCTTTCAGAAAGAACCTGATGTGATTCTGTTTGCATGGTTTTTTTTTTTTTAGTAGGTTTCAGTGAGCCATGTGACAGTGATTAAACATGTGACCTGAACAACTTGGAGTCCAAATTCCATTTTGAGTAGAATATGCACTTTGGATAGAGAATCTAGTGCTAAAGGCTTTCAAGGGTAAAAAGTAGCAATTTATATATGTATTTAGAATTTTTTTTTGTAGTGTCTTAAGATTTCAGTTGAGTCATACAGTTTAATCCAGTCAATATAGAATAAGTTCATTTTAGAGTTATTTAAATTTTTGTTAGACATTTTGTATGACAACAAAGCAGCAGCAGGCTTAGAGAGCTCTTGAAAAACAATTCCCCCTCAGAGAAACTAGATCATAACTAGTTTCTAATGAAGATTGGTTTGTTACTTTGAAATTTGAAGACCCAGAAACGTTTTTTTAGAGAGAGTTTTATTGCGAGTCATGTAAGAGCTGGATTAGTTCTGAAGAAGATCCTGCAGGGGACAGCTCCGTGCTAATTATGATAAATTGTTGTGTTGCTGTCTGTCATCATCTCAGGTTTTTGCCCCTCACCTACGATCGGTAGTTAGTCTCTTCCTTCTTTGCTCTGCTATTGCGTTACCTCCTCAGATTCCTTACCCTTTTTGTGCAGAACACTGCTAGAAAAGGAGTTATGAAAATGAGCTCCTTGTGCCTGTGTGAGCCTCTCAGAAGCTAATCTTACCTACTTTGGTTTGCAGCTGGGAAGTGGAGATTACTGGGCTGTTATAGACGTTAGTGTGCCGAATTCCTGGTGCTGTGGGAATTGACACCACATGCTTTTGGGATGATGACAGACGGAGTGAAGTAGCTCTTCAGTAGTGGGTCACATCTGACAGGGGCTTTCAGATATTAATTTTCTTTTTTTTTTTTTTTTTTTTTTGCTTTGTGAACATTTTCAGGCGGGAGCTACTTCCATGTGGGCTTCCTGCTGTGGATTGCTGAATGAAGTCATGGGTACTGGAGCTGTCCGTGGCCAGCAGGCTGGCTTTGGCGGAGGTGCTGGCCCATTCAGATTCACACCAAATACAGACTTCTCAGCATATCCATCTCCAGCTGCGGCGGGCGCTAACATAGTCTGCAAAGCCTGTGGACTTTCCTTTTCAGTTTTTAGGAAAAAAGTGAGTATTTCTCCTGTTACACAATATTTTTACTCATAGGAACTAATGTGTAGCCATACTGGGAGGTGAATGTGCATTTTCCCTTAGATAAGGAAACCCAAGGCAGATAGCCATGAAGGGAGTAAGTGCCTATTCTGAGGTCACAGGAAGTTAATGTCAGGCAGGATTAGAAGTTAAGAGGTCTGATGTTCATTAATCGGTGACACACTGGATCTGGTCTGACCTAAAAATTAGTGGATTCTAATTTGTAAGGTGCGTGTTTTAGCTTCAGAATCTTAAATATTAAAACACGTCTGGTTTTGAAGATGGTACCAAATGTAGTGGTTGGGTGCTGGAATGAGCAAACCAGATGATGGAAAAGCTAAAAATTTGTAATTTCATATCACGGCTTCTTTCTGTTAAATACTTGTGTAATTGTGCCTGTTTTCTAACCAGGTTTAGTTCTGTTAAATGCTCTGGCACTCCAACAGCCTTTTCCTTCATTTGGAGGCAGGTTGGTGGGTTAATGCAGATAAATAAAATTGAGATTGTTTGGTATTATTTCTATGTATCATTATTGTCCAGCATCATTATTTTGTCCACTCAGCGACCTAATTTTCTGCAGCTCTTTTTGATAAGCATGAAGCCTCTTTCTTCAGTTTGTGTGCTCAGTTTCCCCCTTTCTATGTGTCCCGTTTGATTGGCAAATTCTTTGTTGAACTAAGTGTTGTGTGGGGATGTTTTCTGAAGTTAATTTACTAAAATCCTGAAAAACTTGAAGAGTTTGGATCTGTTCACAGCAGATGCGATAGCCTTTTAAAAATGCTGCTGAACGCCTTGCCTATTCCAGCTTTTGTGAATTGTAGTGAGTCTTTAGAACAAAGCTCTCTTCAGAAATTACATCCACGCATTTGGAAGTGTTTACCTACCATGTGATTCATCACATTTAAGGCCTACTTTGAATTCTTTGAATCAGTGGAGGAAAAAGTATGTTCTTTAAAGTTGGGGGATTATATTGGTTTTTACACTTGTGAAAAGAGCAGTTACGCTTAGTGTATTGAAAAGTATTTTTATATACCATAAAATTGACTGGCTTTCATTTATTGTCTAAAAGACAACTTGAGTAATTTATTCGTTTATTCATAGTGTTTTTTCACTGAAACCTCAAATCAGCTGGCAGTAGTGCTACAAAAGCACTTGGAATGCCTGCAGAACTATTTGACAGGGCAGTTTTCTAGGCTTAAATGATAAAAAATTATATATGTCAAAATTGACACTTAAGCCACTAATAGTGAATTATGTAGCCTGGAGAAGGAAAGCACAGGGTCTAGATCAGTTTTCTGTGACACACAGCTCAATGGTTATTTTCTGTTTCTACTTAGCACGTGTGTTGTGACTGCAAGAAGGATTTTTGCTCAGTTTGTTCAGTCTTACAAGAGAATCTCAGAAGATGTTCCACTTGTCACTTGCTGCAAGAAACAGCCTTTCAGCGACCTCAGTTAATGAGATTGAAAGTAAAGGATCTGCGTCAGTATCTGATTCTCAGAAACATACCCACGGATACTTGCAGAGAGAAAGAAGACTTGGTGGATCTTGTGCTGTGCCATCATGGGTTAGGTTCGGAGGAGGATATGGACACTAGTAGCTTGCACTCATCACGGTCACAGACTTCGGGGTTTTTTACACATCCATTTTCTATGTCTGTATCGGTGTCATCTCAAGGAGAACTTGCAAACAGAAGGGGAAGCACAGGAAATGGAACACCTTTACGGGTACAATAATTAACGTGTTTTATGGTATAGCATAGATTTTGGTTGGTTGGTTGGTTTGTTTTTAATAGGTGTGCATCACTTTAAAATAAAATGCCAATTGGTGCAGTTCAGGGTGGCAGTAAAAATGCCTTTTGTATCTCTCACCTAAAACCAGAAGATTACTAGATAAGATTACTAGTTTAGGTGATAGAGGTGACTTAATTTGATAATGATTGGTAGCAATTGAAACTTCAACATGTCACTGTCAGCTATGATCAGTTTGGTACAAAGGAAAATATTTTATAAGGGATAATGTGTGTTTATCCTGATTAGTTTCATTTTGTACACAGGGACAAACAGAAAGATCTTCTATAAATAATGAAGAAGAAGAAAGTGCAGAAGAGCAGGTGAGAGATGAACTATCCAAAGAATGAATTTTTGGCATGTGTCACCATAAAGTGTTTAGATCTCTGTCAACATTTGCTATCATGCTCTAGTTCTTTCAGAGTAAACTCTGTCTAGCAATGCATATCTGCAAATACTTGTTTTAAAAAGAATAAAACTTTAGTCAAGCTGCTGCAGCTTAAGGTAGCACCAGAGCTGGTGCTCTGAACTACCGGGACAGTTAAAAACATAAATTTATGTGTTTCAGACCCCTGGATTGTCCAGAAAGCGAGCAAGGGCATCTTTGTCTGATATTTCAAGCCTGGAAGACATTGAAGGGCTGAGCGTTCGGCAGCTGAAGGAAATACTTGCGTGTAATTTTGTCAACTACTCAGGATGCTGTGAAAAATGGGAACTTGTGGAAAAAGTGAGCAGGCTATACAGAGAGAGTGAGGAAAACCACAAGACGCGTAAGTTTATATTTAATTCTCACTTTAAGACTACTTATTTTCTGGTTCCCAGTAGCTGGTTCTGCCAACAGCAGGACCTGGTTATCTAACTTGGGCTGCTCAGCTTGAACAACTGGAATGTGCATTTTAACAACTCAAGTTGCATTTAGAGTAGTTGAACATGGTTCTAGTGAGTAAGTGAAGCTTTCCAGGAGTGTGCTGGCTTTTCGAGACTTTTTTCCAAAGCCCAGAGAGCTCAGCTTTCACAGTGAAGGTGGAATTGCACAACTGAAAACCAGTTCCTCAGAGAACATGAAACTTGGCACCTCCATGTCCTTTATTAGGTTTCACAAGGTATTACTGAGAGTGCTGCTCAGTAGCTGTCAACAAGGCGAAGCAATTCAGGTTTTTTACTGTGGTAGAGAATTAAAAGCTGCAGTGGCAGAAGTCCAAGTTCAAGTGGTTTGGTCTCAGTCCATGTTTTCATGATAAGGTGGTTCTGTGGCTGCAGCTCAGTGTCTAGTTTTCTTCTACCCTCTGTTACACTCAACAATTGGAGTCTCACTTGTGTGACTGTAGTATACCCACAGATCGATTCCTGTTCACCAAGTACAGTCTGAGAGGCAACTTTCTGATGGCATTACCAGCTTGGAAAATGCTTGCCTTCATTCCTGCATCCAGCAGTCAGACTGTAAAGAACAGGGGACTGTGGTGACTGGAAAACATTCTGGCCCTGGCCCACTTCACAGCCAGCATGTGCCAGCACATGTGCTGCAGGGGCTGTGACCATCACATGTGAAATAACAAGCTAATCGGGGCAGAGGAGGACTGTGAAGGTGGGGGCCGTTAGTGACTTTCCAAACGTGGCTTGAGTGAGACCCTCAGTTTGGTCATAAACTGGAATTGAAAACCTGGCTGAAAAATCGACCTCAAAACAATGTATTTTTTTCCCAACATGGTCTGACAGAACACTCGGTTATTGACAGGGGATGTTGTCAAGGGTCACTGCAGACAGACAGGTTTTGTTCCGTTCTGCCACCTTTACGTCCTACTTAAGGCTTCTACTTCTTAGTCTGCTTTATTGTGTTTAATCTTCTGGGGAGAGCATGCTGCCAAATGAAGTAAGCTCAGAGATGGGAGACCAACATGCTCTGAATTTTAATCCAGCACATTATTTCACAGTCATTATGTTCTGAACTGAAAATGGTCTCTGAGTTTAAAGAATGAAGACAAATACTGGATATTCACTTAGGGATTTTCTAGTTCTTGTTTCTTTGGGGATGTGGGTTTGGGGTTTTGGTTTGTTTTTTTTTCTTTTTAAGGAATGTAGATTAATTCTTAGCTGTGGGTTAGAAAAACTACCGTGAACAGGGAGCAGCACTACTTCATGCTAAACTAGCTGTATACTTTAGCAGTTGCCTGAGCTAGAACTTCACTGGTTTTCCAGGGCCCAAATGCATGACTTCCCTCTCTGTTGTTTCAGAGGGTGAGAAGATGCAGCTGAATGACAACGATGACAACCTGTGTAGGATCTGCATGGACGCAGTGATCGACTGCGTCCTCCTGGAGTGCGGCCACATGGTCACTTGCACCAAGTGTGGCAAGAGGATGAGCGAGTGCCCCATCTGCCGACAGTATGTTGTACGGGCCGTGCACGTGTTCAAGTCTTAAACTGAGACCAAAAACGGATTTTATAGTCGCCCTTCCTACAACGATCCCTGTGGGCAGGAGGGCCGAACCGTGGGGCACAGGTCAGCTTTTTAGTGCTTGATAAACACAACATTTTGAACATCAGGGTCTAGACGTTTGTGAAACATTTTTCTACAGCATACTGAATCCTATGGTTGGGCAGTACAACATGATGCCTATGTGTACAGTACTAGCGCTGCCTAACTTACCTTACAAACCCACAAACTGTTGGAGTCAAACTGTTTACAGCAGTTCTTGCTCTCTTCTGAAGAATATCACTGCTAGTTATCGCATTCAGTACTCGGCAAGTGGTCAGAAAACACCGTTGCTTGACCGTATTAGCGCATTGCGTTGCCTAGTGCATTAGAAGCAATGAATATATCAGTTGAATATTCAGCTTGTAAGTAATTATAGAATGTAACTGGTCAAACACTGTCGCAGGCACAGTGTTAACAGTACAATATACAGTAGAAAGCACTGCCATTAACTGTACCCGCACAGAAGCCCTTAAGCGATCTCTCTTATGCTGATTGCTTCGTTGAGAATGTCTGCCGTTACACATCTACTGCCTTGGCCACCCTTTGTAAACGTACAACAAGCGCCATCATGGCACAGGGCTCAGTCAGTTTGCTGGGCTCTGCCATGTGGTGGCCAAATACTAAGTGTTTTCTAGTTTAGGAATAAAATATTTTTTTAAAAAGGGGTGTAGTAACCCATGTTATTGTGGTCCTTAATCCACCCATGCCTATTGTAACTATTAATCTTGCGTGTGATGATTGTACTCCATGTGCCGACAACCTGATGTTACTGTGAATACTAATCAGGGTCATGAAATGACTTGCTGCTAACATGTGGAATGTATGGTGTTACTAACCTTAAATGGGGAGGGTTTTATTAAGAATAAGGGAAAAGGAGCCATGCCAATTGTTTAAAAACCTCATGTTCACAGACCTTTAACTCAGACCCAGTCACTACTAACCACGCTTCCACTGGCTGTGGGGTGACCTGCCTCACTGTCAGCCCTCAGCCATGTTTCTGGGTGGGCTTTGTGCCAGCAGTGGGGGTGAGGGGCCTCCCCGCGCAAGGATTTTAACAGTCCTTGGAGGATGGCTGCAAGAGACAACATGGGGGAGATAAGGGCAAGAACAGCTCTTGTTCTGGGGCCAGGCTGCCCCTGGCCAAGCATGAGTTTAAGTTCACTGTGAAGAAAACAGCAGTGAGGAAGGAACTAGTCTGTCATGGATGGTCTCCTTGAAGCAGGCCTGAGCAAAGCTACAGTTTCTCCTTTTAGTTTCCCACATGCTAGCAAAGTAATGGACAGAGAAATGTTCTGCCCAGGCTGCACAACCTGCAAGCTCTTACCTCTGCTGCACCATCACACCTGCTCCTCTGTGATGTGAAAAATTAATCTGGCTTGAAAAAGAGAAAGTAGCTCCTCCTCAAACTAAAACACACAGCTTAGAGACCATGCTGGTTATTTTTCAGAAGGGAGCAAACCTCTCAATGGCTTTATTTTTTAGAAGTAACTTTTTAATGGTACTTAACTCCTGGAGCCTCTGTTCAGCAGGTAAACTAATGAAGAAAAACATACCCCATCTGTTATTTCCATGCTGATCATTAGCCACACAAGCTTAATAAAGATTTGTGATGGGCTCTTTCAGCCTCTGTCTCTTTTCTTAACCAGCTCTGGGAACACTGTTGGTTACTCAGCTCAGGCTTTAGCATTCTTCTTGAGATGTGTGTGTTCCTCCAGACTAATCCGGGCAGATTCCAGCCTGAGGAAGACCTATACCTGTGTTTTATTCCCTCCTCAGTAGAATATTGGAATACGCCAACTTACAGGCACAGGACAAAGACCAAGTGCTGTGGAAGTACTGCTCAGAGCATGGCAGGAAGAGGGGCTTCTGCTGTTAATCCTGGCCTTCACCAGGGCCAGAGCCCAGCACCTGCTCCACACTCGGACCCAGCCATGACCCCAGGGAGCCCCTGCATCACCCCCACAGCTGAAGCCCAAACACAGCTTCCTGCCAAACCAACCCCACATCGGAATAGAAACACACAGGGCCAGCACCTTTTTGTACAATTGTTTATACAAATTCAACAAAGGTAAAACTGCATCAGGAAGGTCTACGAAAACAACACCATACAACAATGGCACTTATGAATGCAGAATTTTACAATCAGGAAATAACCATGTTATAAACCTTAAATGAGAACTCAACTCACACTTCAAAGAAAGAGAGACTACGTTTGACCATTTATTCTACGGCTGGACTCACTGTATAAATTAATTTTATATTGAGTACAAGAGCTCATGCTACAGAGTGAAACCCTCCTATGTGCAAAAGCTGAAATCGGAATTTTTTTAAAATTTTGAGAAAAAGGTGATTTCTATACAGATAAAACTTGGCAAAGTGTTTTACTTCAACTATAATTTACACCTTATTTCCACAACATGCTTATGTCACTTCTGAAGTATACAAAGCAGGATATAAACTTCCATTAAAACATGCTTTAAGTTGAAAGTATTAACCTACTTTTCCTGACCTGGGCACGTTTGTAGATAGATACTGTCTACGAAGTATAGGTTAAGTTCTCGCCTACCATAAGTAAAGATAAAAATTGGCAATCAAAACCAAAACACTGGTAATGCATTCAAACATTGCATAAATAATTTTTAAACAATTTTTGTACAAAAATAGTTCTGCATAATGTAAGATGTAACAAAACAAAACGTGTTAAGAAGGCAGAAATGCAGTGCGTGGTCCACTTTAATGACACCAACTTTTTGTTGTTGTTGTTTCAAGAAATGAAAAGCAGAAATCAAATTTACACTACCAAGCACATGCTGTGGTACTTTAAATAACAGTATTTCTTGGAGATCAGTCATCTTCCGGGTATGAACAATTACCATCAGTAACAGTCGCCTTATGGATTTGCATAAGAGCCAGTGCAGGACATCCCAGGTAGACTGAATTAGTGGCACAAGTTGAAATTCTTAACATGGGTAGTTTCACGTTGTTCTCTCCTCGACAGAGTTGTAAAATCCAATTGCGGCATTTTCCAATATTCCAAGTTCCCAGTTGAAAATAAAATCCCTACATGTTCTTAGTCCCTCCCCCCCACCCCAGTATTTACACATGTCCTTTAACTAACTCAGTTTTTGCAGAAGTTTTTCTTCCACTTGCCCAAACTGAACACTTACTGACATTTCCGCTATGAACTGCTCGCAGCCTTCTTTTGTCACTTGCTTGCAGTACCTCAGGTCGATCTGGCAGATATTTCCACAACGTTTGAAGTAAGACAGGCACTGGTCAGTAACCTTATTGCAGTCTGCCGGGAAGAAAAACAAAAATAAAGGGGGAGAAACATAACAGCATGTCTCAGTTTCTTCTCCAGCACAAGGTCAGCTTATCCCAACTGCGGGAGGCCCTTCTTGCTCCTCCCGTGCAGTGCCGCCAGCGAAATCGCCCAGCCGGCCCCACCACAGGCCCCTGATCCCCAAGGCTCTGCTGTGTAACTGATTAAATAAAGCAAAGCGTCTGGAGCAGCAGCCTTGGGAGATACCCCATGGAGGACAAGCGAGGTACAAGACATGGCTCCGCAGCGGGAGGCGACCAGCAGTCCCGCCAGCTGGCAGAGGCCCCGAGGTTACGGACACTGGCAGCTCATCTGGAGCCCAAGGCGGGGAACTCACAGCAGGGCAGGGGAAGAGCTGGGCAAAGCCACTTCCACTGCTGAGCGTTCCACGCAAGTCTTAACACCAGTGGGCAATTGCTCCCCCCGCCCCTGCGCTTGTGTTCCTTACCTGATAAATTAATTTCTGTTAATGAATCCCGCGTGGTGGTTCCGACCGCAGTCAGCAGGTTAATAGACTGATCTGTCACGTGATTACAGTAACTAAGATTGAGTTTGGAGAGCAGAGGCATATGCCTTATGATCAGCCGCAAAGAAGCATCTGTAATATCCAGGCCAGCCAAACGCAGCTCAACGATGTTCCGTAGTTTACTCCGGTTGTCAATCTGACCTGGAAAGTGGAGGCAGCAGGTCACTCCCAAAAGTCTCCCCCCAAGTCGCAAACATCTGCAGATCTATATGAAATGCACTGTGACACACAACACTGCTGCCCTATGTCAACTTCAGACGCTTTTGCCTGTCTGGAGCTTTGGAGGGGACATCAGCAGGAACACTTGTCTATTTTTGGAACAGGCACATGGACAAAGCCACCTCCTGATATCAAAACAAAAGGGATGGAAGTAACTGCAGGGGCCCAGCGGAATTACAAGTCGGGAATAAGCAGTAGGCTGTGCAGTGCATGCCAGAAAGCAGATCTGATTTGCTCAAAATTTCACCTGAGCTGATATCCGGGCGAATGTGGCATGACCCACAGAACTGCTCCTTCCCTGAACTGGAAGAAAGTGTTTCCATACTCTCTAAAGTACACCCGTTGCAGCCTGAAGAGAAGAAAGTCAGACAGAAAACCAGCACAGTGGCTCAGATGACTGTTCAGCAGCCAGAGAACATCACTCGTTACCCAGAGGCTTCCAGTGAAGAGGTGTTGCGAGTCACTACTTTGAACACCTCGCGCGTCAGCGAAGCCCAGAACCCCGCCGGTGCTAGCTGTGGGGGTTTCTGCCCGTTTCCTCCAAGGGGGACTAGCAGCACAACATGCCACACAACAGCTGGGACAGGTCTCCCGCGTGCTCCTCCCGCCTGTTACCTGGCCGGTTATCGGTGGGTGGCGACAAGAGGTCTCTCATTTGTGCGTCTTTCAGGCCTTCTGCCCACTGCACATCCAGAGTTCGGAGTAAAGGACAACTGGAACTACAAAGTGCCGACACTGCTATCCATGAGCACCCTGATAACAGCAGGTCTCGAAGACCTGCAGATACAGAAGAAGTTGGAGCACGTGGCCTACCCAGAGAGACGTCCGCAGTGACCCCTGCTACTGCACACAGGTTGGGTGAAGCCCAGTGCTGCACTGATGAACCACCCCAGTGCTCCAGGGCAAGCGGGGACCCCGTAAGCCTCTCCTGCCCAGCTCTCCATCTCTCCCACCATCTGGAACTTCATTACTGCAGGTGAGAGCAGACCCCACACGCACTCCCTCCACTAATCACATCAGCTCAGGCACTTCCCACAGTGACGTTGCCTCATGTTAGTTTACCTAGTGTGTCAAGCAGTCACATCATCACTAATTTGGGGCCCATTTTAACCCGCCAATGCTTCATTCCTACGTATCTACTCCTCTCCTAAGATACCCATATCCCTGTAGGCATTCCTCAGAGACTGCATTTTAGATACAAACTGGTTTGCTAAGTTCAGTGAAGTGGTTAATAAACATCACTTACCTGGCAGTCTGTTGATAAGCCAACTCAGCTGCTTTTTAGATATATTTGTCCAGCTAAGATCAAGGGTTACAGGCTGTCTCCTAATAATGCCACTTAGCATAAGTGGAGTGATGGATTTACAATGGTTTAAATCTATTTTGGTCCATAATCTTTTGTCACAGCACCTACCCAAAAAAAAAAAAAAATCCAACAGCACTTAATTTGGCACTTGGTTTGATTTCTGCAAGACTTCAAAAGGTGTCATTAAACAGTATCAAAACAACAGCATTTAAACTGAAAATAGCAAAAATAAGACTGAGCAATATTAAGATAAGCCCAACACCACACAATGTTACATAGGTTCGAAGTTTCTCCATCAAATATATTGTGCAATAAAGCATGGAATTATCTCCACAGAATTACAAGTAACAACTTCAGATCCCATTTTAAGTCGTAAAAGCATTTACTAAAATCCATTTTCTAGCCTGAAGACAAGCCACACCTTCTTGCTTACCTTTTGAATATAAAGGCTGGTTTTAAATATTACTGCCCTGATCTCCCCCGTTGCTTTCCTTACCTAAAACCAGTCAATTTTGTACAACAGGACCCCCCACTCCTGTTCTGTGCTTTCATGTTATTCCTATCTATGTGGCTCATGTGCTTTTACACTCTTTGTGGTTCTTGAAGGGCAACAATCAAGAAACCCTAACAAGCGTGCAAGATTCTGCATTTTGTAATTTTTTACCATTATGAAATATGGCACTTACGTGGAGAAGGCATTTACCAGCTTTCTGTGACATCAAGAAGCCCACGGAGGAGGCACCCCACACACATCATCTTGCCCTGAATGATCAACCTCTCAACCTTCCTGTCATTTATCCACTGTGTTACTAGACTGTGCTAGAAAGGAGCCTGTTACAGCTTGCCCATCTGTGTGCACATCACAGTTGAATCCAAGGTGACAGCCAACAAGAGATGTTACTACAAGTTCAGTGAAACATGTAAATCTGTCCACTAATGCTTACTGCTGCCGTATAGTCACCGACTGTCGGCATTCACTCTCTGGTACTCCGCGCACCGAACAGACACACTGAGTGAATACGATAACGAAGGATTCCTCCTTCAGCTCTGCCGGCACAGAACACAGCAAACAGGATCGCTCTTCATGTACCCTCTACAGGGAAACAATCAGCACAGACCTTCTGAGGAGGACACCGAGGGCACTGGGAGATCTTCACTATCTCTTAATAGATATTTAATCACTGAACTGAACAAACAACTGCATTAGCAGTCGGCAAGTCCTGGGGGCAGAATGACACCAAGACTTAACATGACCTAGACCGGCTGTTCCAGCAGGCAAGAACATTGTGGTGTCTAACTACAGGACAGGCTGCGCTGGGGCGTTACAGCCCCGGCAGGCTGACGCTGCTGCTGACACACACGCAATTCCCATCAGAAATGCTGGGAACTGCTGCTTCTGAGAAAGCGCTAGAAGCCATGCTACTTCTCTAGACACTGCTGGTCACCCCTTCTCCTCAGGCTCAACAGAGCTTCAGTGATGACCTGCACACCTCTTCTAGGAGGCATTAGTGCCTCTGTCACCCACTTCCCTTCCAAGTCCATCCCCCTACACATTAGGCCTAGCTCAGTTTCCTGCCCCCCTTACCATCTGTTCCAGGTCTTGCAAACTCTCATACAGATGCACAAGTCTCTATGACTGAGGTAGCTAAAGACAGCCATCCAAACTTCCCTCTGCATCACATGGGCTGCCCCATCATCCAGGGGGAGCGAGTCCGGAGGGGGGCTGATGGGAGGTGGCCGAATAACATGCCGTTCCATCTGAATGCATTTGGGAGGAGAGAGCGAAGGCGGTGGCCGGGTTATTCCCCGAGGTGTGCTTCGCAGACTGGGGATGAGCTGGTGCCTCAGTTCCCGGGGAGTCCCGTTTAACCCTTTGCTGAACCTATGGAGTCTCTCGCTGTTGTTCAAAGCACGCTTAGGTTCCTCATTCTCACTCTCAGGTTCAGATTTGATGGGTTGGTGATTCTCATTGGCAAGGCTGTTCTCGGTTTTTTGGATCTCCTGGTTGAGCTCCTTGCTGAGCTCCTTGCTCAGTTCCTTATTGGGAAGCCGCCTTTTCCGACGCATCTTAAACTTCTTCTTGTCCCTGGGCTCGGTGCCCTCCGTGCTGGGACCTGCAGTGGGTGAGCTGGACCGTGACTGGTCACTATCCTTGGACCTGGGAGGTGCTTCAGGCAGGTCATCCTCTGGCTCCTGCTTGAGACGCCGCAGGGGTTTGATCATGGCACTTCGGTCATCTGGAGCCTTCCACGATCGCCGCTGAAAAGGAAGAGACAAGGGCTGACTATTCGAGCAAGAACACACAGAGCAGTACTTCACATGCTGATGCTCCACACAGGTGGCCCTGCCCGCGGGGGTCGGGCTGCCTGCCAGCGCTGAGCCCCTCCCATCCGAGCACAAGGGTACCTTCACCAGCCAAAGGTAGCAAGTTCAAGTGCCATCATGGATGAGGGGTCTGGCTATTGGCTCGCCGGACTCCAAGAGAGTGGTAAATGCATTTATTCACCATGCATAATCCTGCAGATTTAAGGGCCTTGCTCATTACACAGTGGACAATTTATATACAGAAGATCATGAGCATACTATAGACAGCTTTTTCCCCAGCAGGCCAGAAGAAACCAGGCTTGGGACACATTCACTGGGTACCCACTTTAAACACTGGCTGACACATGTTTGTGCCCAACGGCCAAAGGTCAATTTTCAGAAATCTCCTGAATTGCAATAACCGACTCGCACTGTGGCTGTGCTGTTGTGGCCCTTACTGCTGGATACTCATGGCCTCGTTTAATTACGCTTTAGCTGCTCCTTTACATCCTACTAAACTCTGCTCATCTTCTCAGGCTTCCCCCACCTCTGGTGCACACAGAACAGAGAATCTGAGTGACAGGCCTGACACACTGTTAGCCTGACAAGACCTCACATTGACACGATCTCCAGCGCAACGCAGGCTGACAGGAGTTTGCTGGCACCTTCTTTGCTGCTCCGGTCACTGTTCACAACAGCAAACTGCGCTTCACTTGCTCGCATTAATCAAATCTCTCTTTGATGCACACCAGATGGAGGTATAAGAGACGTACAAACTAAGAACAGGGAAGACTTCAAGTCTAATCTGATCACTACAAGCAAGAAAGAAGCCACCAACTGTTAAAATGAAAAAGCTCTAACAAGAAGAGATCTGGACTGGCAAGAAAAGGTGAACTGCTGTGAACACACTTGTTATATCAGAAGGTCTACACTTTTGCAATAAACTGATTAGATCAAGTCAGTGGATAAGCTCCTGTGCTTCAGTCTGCGGCACACAGCAAAGAAAGCTGATCACCCTGTCTTTAAATTAACATATTATAAAGGAAGAGGTCACAGTAAATTAATGACAGGTTAGAATAAAAAAAAAAATTACATCAGACTATCATCAGCTTGCAGCATCCTTCACACAGGGTACTGACAAGCACTTAGTTTAAAGGTATTGGACTTCTGTTATCATGCCAGATTGTGAGAGATAATCAGTACTCGCGGGCCAGGTCGCTCCTAGCACCCTGGGTTTCACCAGGGGACTGCAGGGATGTGCTCTGGTACAGGCTGCTGAGGGGCCGTGCGGCAGAGGCAAGATTCAATGACACAGGAAGAGAGATGCGAGTATCGAAACAGAATTTCATTCCTTGGGTCATCACCACACAGCTTGCTGTGGTATTTTAATATGGGACAACAGAACAGAAATTATAAAACCAGACACTGCAGCTAAACTCTCCTGGAATGTAAAGGTTTCCATGACAGAGATATTCTGTAATTTCAAGATGTAAATGTAATAATAAAAATGCCTGTAGTAACACAAGGACATGACTGCTAGAGAAACTGGCTCACCATTCAGCTCACATGAGGAGCAGGGATATAAGAGGGATTGAGAACCCATCTATTAAAAAGGCAGAGTACCTTCTTCCTGACAAGTTTCTCTTCTTTTCCAAGTTTTAGCTGTTGGAAGAAAGTAAAAACCCCAAAACATGACGTCTGTTGTACGCTCTGATGGAGGTTTGGTGATCCACAGTGCCTTCCTCACGCACTGCGGGGCTTTCATGAAGCAATTCAAGGCATCCATAAACACTGCAGTGAGTCCACAGGGATGGGGAAAGGAAAGCATGGCCAGAGAACAGGTATGCATAAACCGGTATCGCGAATTTTGCACTCTTGTTCCACCAAAGCAACACCAATCGCTACAGTTACTCTCGTGTCCCCCGCTCAAGCCTCACGGGGCGGGCTGGCTGCCACTCCTCATAAGCTACACATGCAATAAAAACGAGGCACTGATTCTGATTTTAAAGCCATCAGCCATTTACTCGTGAGACAGATTAAATCTAGGTCCTCATTTCTTCCTCTGCAAACCAGCTTTTCTCTATATCAAGTACCATATTTCATAATCCGCAAGACAATTCAGAGTGTCCCTGCCTGGCCCAAGAGCTCTGACTTAAATTCAAGGAAAAGCTGTCTACACTGCAGTTGTGAGCAGCTCCTCCTCTCTGCAGGCTACAGAAGGTGTAATTTCTAAAGGTCCACTGATGGGTTACAAGTATTGTACATCCCTGAATCAGCCACAAAACAAGCTGCCATGCGCCACCAAGTGGATATAGATGAAAAACTTTCCATTAAAAATTTATTTTCACCTTGTCCCTACTCCAAGCATCGTGTAAAGGTGTTTCAGTGAAAGTGGGTTTTCTAGTATTTTGAATAAAACAAGAGCCATAGCCCGGTGTTTTCAGCCTCTGAACGTCAACCCAAGTGTCGCTGTTCAAACTACTGTCCTGTTAGATTAGCAGTTTTCAGAAAGGGAGGTAAAACATCGCAGTTTCTTTTGTAACAATCTGGGATTTCAAGACGAGCTATAAGCCAGAAGGCAAGAGACATCAGCCCCAACCAGCCCACACGCATCTGTGTAAGTACACGAAAAGAGTGTTTTGTCATACCCGCTTTCTCATAGTGGGTTCCTGGGGTTTCTCAAATTTCCTTTTCCTCCACAGATGCACTTCGTCTGACTTTCTCCTCAGTATTGAGTCAACTTGAGTCTTTTTGGAATGTTCCTCTGATTTCCGCCTGGGAGTTTCTTCACAATCCCCTTTCCGTTTTGCAGCATCTGTTACTTCCTTATTGTCTCTGTTAATTTTCTGTTCCTTCAGCAATGAGCCTGGGAGATTTGATGCGTATTTGAATCCTGGTCCGCGCTTTTGCTTGTACGCCAAAGAGACACAAAACACAAGCAAACTTTATATCTTATGCCTTTCTCAGCTCTTTATCTAAGTTGCCTCTAACACTGGTGGGTCGATCACTTTGTAACAGACAAAATGATTAGCAAGGAGTTAGAGTAAAGTAATTTCAACCTTCATAAAGTTATTTTTGTAACTACACACTTGCAGTGTCTGCCTCAGTGTGCTCAGAAATAATGTTTCACTAATTCCAACAGACACTTCAGGTTTTGCATAATTGCTTCTGGATTTTGTTTTTTAAAGAAGTATTTTCATCTAGCAAGTTAATATGTAGCAGCGCACAGAACTAACCTAAATATTCCCCTGGTTTTGGGTGAAGTGTTGGTACGTGGAACAAGACTACAGAAATTATTAAAGAACAGAAAGTCATCAGCTTATTTCCTTCAACCCAGCTGAATTAAGCACAAAATCAAAAGCTGGTATTGGGCAAAATTATATCTACAAGCCAGAAGGAATGCTTGAGATTTTGTATCTCATTCCAGCACCACTTATTCCCATTAAACTCACTTTTCCAGTTTTCCCTGCATGGTTGCACTTTGGACACTCCCAGCAGTTCGGCAGCTCATCGTTAACCACACCATCCGATTCCTTCACCTGGTAAAAGACAGGCACAACTCAATTCACAATCGTGCAGCAAATGTCTACAGGGAGATCATTTAGAGGCATTTTGTACAGCTCAATTTTCTCTGCTGAACTGCTACCCTCCCAGGGGCTACAGAAAAGAAACCCAGATCACTGCAGGTGCTGCAGCACCAACCTGCTGGTGCAGAGCAAGCCCTTGGTCTTGCACAATTACCCTTCTGATGATGTCGACAGGGGAGGAAAGCATGCCGGCCAAATTGGTATTTGATAAAAGGTTCACATCTCTGCTTTTTATGAAGGTCAATGACAATCTCAATTAACACAGGGCACATTCTGCTCTTGCAAAAAACCAAAACAAAACACAACCCAAACCAAAACACCCAAAACCCAGGGCTATAATCATGCCATCTCCAAACGTCCTCCCACACCGCTTATTTGAAAAGCTCAGTCCCGTCCCGTTCTCCCCCCTCCAACCCCCTCTGAGTGAGGCACAATCTGATCCTTTAATAGGAAGGGATTTTTCCCATACGCACATTCTCACATACATTAATACTGTTCGGCATTTTTAGAAGCAAAGCACCCTGCACTGTAATCAAGTGTTCCTTAAAATATTTTTCTTTATGGATCAGAACTAGCAGTCCCATGCCTCCAGCCCTCAAGCCCATGTGCCAATAAAAATGATGGCTGCCAAGTCATCTAGAGAACAGGCACTTTTATGCAGAAGACTGGACTCATGAAGGCATTTTTTAGGTTTCTCACACCCACAGTTACCCAGCTAGTGTAAGGAAGAGAAACGCTTACTGCCTCACTACCTCTGAGAAACTGTGACATTCTGCTTTTTGGAAGAGAAGACGCACACCCTGTGTTGCCACGCTATGCTAAAAGCACAGTCCTGCCCTAGGCAGCTGAAAAGCTGCTGGTTTCTGATTTTCCATATAGGAGCCCACATTACTTTCCAAACGGGAGGTAAGTGTTTCTGAAAAGGCATTTCTGTGAATGAAACTGAGGAGGAAAAACAGAGCTAAGGTAAAAACACCCTCCGCACAAACGTATACACTCACTGATGGCACATTCACATTTAAGGGTTTAGTTATATATTCAGAAATAAGCTTGGGGGGGAATATTAATTTATTACTATTACAGACAACATAAACATGCTACTGTCAAGACAAATAGCTAGACATTGGCATCAGCAGCGCAGTAGCAGGAAGCTGCTGCTGAAACAGGCAGGGGCAGAGATCTGCAGATTTTTCACATTTCTGAAACATTTCCTCCTCTCCTCCCAGCTCTGTGAAAATGCACTGGCTGTGCAGGATCAAGCCCTGGTTTTAGGGGAACTGCTTCCTCAAGTCCCCGAGCCAGACAGCAGCCATTCTAGTTTTACCATCTAGCGAGAGTGATGACATGTCAGTCTCTCTCAGCAAGTATTCTGGAGTTAATAAACGAGTAAATGAAGTGGGCAGAATTTAAATACTGGTTTTATCACAACTGTGCGCCTTTGAACCTTCTTTCCCATGGTAGGTGTAAGATACTCCAGGAGTAGTTGTATACATCTCTGCCTCAGGGGAACAATTCCTGGCCCAATCCCAAGTTGGGAACAAGTTATTTCCCGCACTGAATATAGAACAAATGCTACTGAAGGGAAGGCATTACAGCTCTGTCCCCTCTGTGAAGTTTAAAGAGCTGAACAGATGTGAGGAACTGTTAGTAAACTAATTAGACACACACAAACCTGCCACCGAATCTGTCCCCAGCCTTTCAGGCTGGGTGGGAGCCAGTTCTGAGTGTTTGCTACAAACAGCAGGTGGGTGTCTGAGCCACAGCGTGAGGCATCTTCAGAAACATACCTGTAGCACGAGGTCAGCAATTCAGAAAGTCTAAAACATGAGACTACGCTACTGTGAAGTCAACTTGTTAGGGAATTATGGAGACCCCAGGATGCTGATCTGGCATCACTGAGCGACAGCCATGAATTCTGGCAGTGCCAAGACTGAAACAACATAGGCAGTGAGACACACCTGGGCTGAACCCATGGGCAGCACTGCAGCTGTGCTGGAAGAGGACTTTGTACTTCTGCTATTCTGACAAGGCACCTGAATTTTTACTTTCTCTATCGTTATCACTGTATCTTTATAAGATTAAAAAGAACAGGCTCCTACTGGGGAAAATGAGCCCTTTCTCCTTAAGGGGACAGCATCAGAAGCTGCACTCACACATGCTAACCCGTGCTACTGGCAACCTGATATGTAACAAGAAAAATTCACCAGTATCAGTTCAGCTCAAGCACCCTGTAACAACAGAAGGCAATATTCCTCCAAAAAATCTCACTAGCTCCCTCTGGAAACAATCCTGCACTTGTGAAATGCTCACCAAGATAATTTTCACAAGAAACTCTCCAGCAAAACGAGCATTTGTGTTGGTACTATATTTTCAAGGAAAGAAGCATGGCAGAAACCTCCCATGAGGCTTCTCAGTACGTGGAACATCCTGGCTGTCAGCGTGGTTCCAAGGCAAACACCTAATGTGCTCTGGTACCCAGGGCTCCCCCAACAAGAGGCACCCACAGAAGCCCCTTCAAGGATGCAAGTGTGTCAGAGCACAGACACACCTGGGCTACCCTTAATCTCCTCAAAGAGGTCTTCCTCTGCCACTGTTTCTTCATGAGAAAACGCACCACAAACAGCTACAGCCAGATCAGGAAGCTGGAAGAGGTTGGACTTCAAACCAAGAACAACTTGCTTGTTGAGCAGTTTGACACATACACTGGCTAATTTGTACTCCAGGGCTTTGGAGATGCGTCTTTGACAGAATTCATTCCACATGGGAATAAGTCAGGAAAGGGCACTCCTCCCTTTGCTGATCCAGTTTATCCCAATCTCCCCCAAAAGTATTTGCTGGACATTTAATTGGAGATGACCGACAGTTCACGTGTACTATTGCCTATTTACCAAGTAGGACAGGAAGGGACTTTCTCTTGGTGGACATCAGAAGCAGCTGCCCTGGGGCTGCATCTGCATTCAAAGGCACTTCCCACAGGACTATTTATGGGCTCCATCCTCTGGGCATAAGCCCACATCAAGAGCTGAGTGACATGTAAACATGGCAATAGATTTTTGTCTCGCAGAAAATCATGGAACCTGGGTACAAAGAGCAAGGAGGGAAACAAGGAAAAGGCTCCATTTTCCTTTTGCTGTTCTCTGCCGCATAGTCTCATCTCGCCTTCCAAGTTGATTCTGAAATCCTACCAGTGCCCTTTTATCTCAGTAAATAAACAGTACCAGTTACCCCACCATTCCAGCTCAACAGAAGCACTGAGAAATTAAAATACAAGGCACACTGCAAGTCTCCTACTGCTTCATTTTCAGAAACACCCAAAGCAACATTGTTCCTAGTTACCAAAACAGCACTCAGAACACCACACATGCATAAAAGAACAAACAGCACTTGCTTGATTTCATAGATCTGACCCACATCCTGTGCAACTAGTCCCAAATGTGGTATGGGGAGAGGAAACCATACTTGAACTGCCACTAGACGACAATCATATCCTCTGGACTCAGCCATGAAGCATCACTGATGCTGCAAAGCAAGAGCACAGGGCACTTTCAGGAAGGACTGGAATAGCAAAGCAGCAGCTACAAGCTAAAATTGAGGTGCCTCTGAAAATGAGCAGCTCCCTCCCTTGCTTCATCAGCCCCCGAAGCCTTGTTTTAAGCAGAGCCAAGCAAGCAAAGCTCCCTTTCAGAGCCCATCTGTGGCAGGAGCTGTGAGCACCAGTTTCATGAATCAGGGAAACAGCCACAGTTCTGGTTTGCCAGCTACCTACCTTCTGCTCTAATAAATGACAGGCGCATGGCTGGGTGCAATACTATGTACTGGTATAATAAAATAGAAGTAAAATAAAAGGCCAGGAGAGCATCACCCCAGGCCTGCATAAAGAACATACCTTTCCTCCCAGAGATCCCAGAAGGGCCAAAAGCTGCTTTCTGGGGCATGGTGTGTCAGAGTACATTTGCTTTGGCAAATCACTTCAACCATAAACAAATCAGCAACAGGAAATGGCTGATCAGCTGAAACAAACCAGCTATGGAGAAAGGAGGCTTCTAAATGCTAATACACAAAGACATGCCCAAAATGACACTTTTGTTACCAGCAAAGAATATAGCTGCTCACAGGACTTGTGTCAGCCAAGGGTGAGCACTCCTGCAGCCTGAAACTTGCTCAGTTTGGTCTCTAGAGCTGTGGTCCTCCTACTGCAACTTTTGCTTGTAACATCTTTAAAGCCAGCTGCCACCGAAAGGCACATCTGCGCCTGGGCAAACATGAACAGCAAACTACTTGTTTGTACTTTGTGGGACACAGAAAGCAGCTACTGATATGGAGATTGTGACTAACTCATCCAAAAGTACAGGCAGATTTCTCTGTCCTCTTGAGCCTCTCATCCCAACTGAAACTTCTCGCTTCCTTAAACAAGAGGCAAAAAGAAAAAAAAAGAAAACAAACCAACCCCCCCTCCCCAGGACATCTGCATGCACACACATTTCAGAGGCTGTCCGAAGCAAGAGTGTCTGCTTATAAAGGATGCTGGTTACATCAGAGGATCCTTGCCTGCCAGCCAGGACTGTGTGTGCTGCGGCTGCCACCCTGCTTCTCACACCAACTCTTTGCTCACTTCAGTTTCCAATGCCAAAAATGTGAAAACTTTCTAATTCCTGTGCGCTATCATATTAAGGTGATAACTAATCCAGTTTTTGCTTCCAACATGTATCACATTCTTACACTCACCTTAAGGCATCCTGGGTGTATGATTTCATTACAAATGGAGCACTCCATTAGCATGAGATTAAATTTGCTCTCCTCCTCTTCCACAGTGTCCTCTTTCCCAGCTTCTCCACACACCAGACATACAGCAGTATGAGGCAACACCGGCTGTTTACACATATCAGAAAGAACACTTGATCAGGACATGGAAGACACATGGAAACAGAAGAACTCAATGCGCATTTACAGTATCCTCATTTCAAAGAGGAGATAAATAGGGATTAATTGCGCAAACTGCTGAAGGCTCCAGCCCAGCAGAGCAACGAAGGCAAGAAAAACTGGTAACAATCAGGGCTGGGTACCCAGACCAAGCATCACAGGACACGTTTAATGGAACAGAAGTGCCATCCCTGTAGCAACATAGATTCATGGGGCGTCCCAGGGACGGATGAAAATGCTTTTTTGCTGGGAGCCTCAAATTTGTGAACTGCCACAGACATTGGCATGCAAGTCGCTGTGTACAATGGGAGGGAAAAGAAGCAACCTAGAACATCACTATTCACATCCATTAAGCTTCACAATCTGACTAGCAATTTGGCAGCTCCCCTATTTTACAAGCCGGGCAGACAGATGTTATGGGACCCAATCCAGGTCTCACAGCAAGCCCACAACAGAACTAAGAACAGACCTTTTTCTGACTGACAGACTATGATCTAGGGCCCTGCTCCCAACCTGAGCATTGCAAAAAGCACTGCACAGACACTTAAAAAGAGAATTCCTCTCCTCCAAGTGCCACAAGTGAGAAGCGCACTGATTCTTTTCTGTCTTTTGCTGAGGTAAAAAGGGAACTGCAGCATCTCACATATCTGTCACCCATGTCAAAGCACTGAACGCGAGTCTAATTAAAAAGCCACCTTTGTGCTAATGAGGAACAAACTTCTGGTTTGTGGCAATAAGATATAAGACTCATTACAAGAAAGAAAAGGAAGAACCTCATAAAAAACTGGCTGTAATATGAAATGCAATTGATTAGGTTGCAAGTCCTTAACTATTAAGCAACCAGAGACAGAGATGTGGCTTTTCACAGCATGGATCTCTTGTAAATGAAGTGAATAAAATCTGTAAGTGGATACTTGCACACCAAACCAAACCTATGCAGCAACAGTGCTTCCTTCAGCAAGTTTCAGAAAGGGAAGAACCTAGCTACTGTAAATCATTAGAGAGTAAGGTGTGCTGCCCCACACACCAACATCCGATACATTAGCTATGGCAACACTTTCCTGCTTTCTCATGCTGGTACTTACCACCCATGCTCCTTTTTAAAGGCATTTTGCAAATGCTACTTAATTCCCACCCTTCCTCCAAGCACAAAATAGGAATCCCCAGGATCCCGTTCCATCAGCAGGTAAAACAGAGGAAAGCTAAGTTGTCTAGCGTCACAAGAGCTCAGTCCACTTGTTTTATCCCATCTCCCACATGACGAGTATTTATATCCACACACAAGAACAAACATCCCAGGAGCAGTACCATTTTTCTTGCAGAGATAGCTACAGAATCTCCTCTGTGCCCCAACTAGCCCTGCCCCACTGATGGGCTGGAACAGCAGCCATGCAGTCACAGCAGCCATGCAGTCACAACTCATCCTCCCAGCAGAGCCCCCCACTCCCTTCAGACCTATTCAATGCAGCATGAAGTGTCCAAGGCACTCCTGTTTCCTTTCTTGATTGAACTAGTGATGCAGAGGAGTTTCCTGTTCTCCAAACAGCAGTACAGGCTCTCTTAAGGCTTCCAAGTTTAATGAAAGTCTGTGCCTAGTTAATATTGTCAATGTTATTAACCAGAGGAAAGCACAATCCCAGAACTGTAGGGATCATTACTTCCACAGAGCCTTGCTTCAGTGTTTTGGGTATTTTTGGGGGGGGGGGGGGGGGGGCTGGAAGCTGTTGTATAGGTTCCACAATGTATTGCTACTGCAGTTGTTAGAAAACATAATGAACAAGAGTAAAGACAATAGGATTGCTGACAGAAATGTAAAGCGCCATTAAAAGTTACAACAGTTCAACTTGATAATTTTCTGTGCTTTTGCTACTCTAAGTCGGTCTGTAAGATTCCCCCTGCTATTTTTACACCAATGGGAACCTATGAAGGGTAGAGATATCTTCTTCAGTGCATGCAAAGGTGGGACAAGGAATCTGAGCACCCTGGCTACTAAGAAAAATACTTCTTCATCAGAAGAGAGGGGATGAGAGGATGACTACACTCAGATAGAAGAGAACCTAGCTCATCTCCAAAAGGTTCAGCCTGTGTATCAAGAGTGAAACAGCTTAGTGTGAAAGTTTCCTTCATCAGTCAGGACGAGAAAGCACACTGCAGCCCTAATTTAATCACTCCACTAAAAAGGCAGCATGATTTCACTATTTCTTCCCCCTAGAGAATAATAAATTCTTCATCCATGCTGTTCAATTCATGCCACACTCCAGGAAATCAAGTGTTCAAAGAAAAGACACTTGAGCTACAATAGCACTCTGTGGAAAGGTAGATGTTCTATGTACTTTACTGAAAGATCCAGCAGAGCTGAATCCAATCCTCTATGTCAAAGGCAGTGCAAGGCTTAGAACGGGACACAGAGTGAGCTACCAGAAGCAGCTACTGGAAACCTTAAGTGCTTATCAGTCTTTTTATCAGTGTCAGACCAAGTTATTTAATGCCTCCACTTTAGTTTCCTCATCAGAATTAATGAAAAAAACAAAAACAACCCACCACCCACAAACAACCCAAACCCAAAAAACACCTAAGTGAGAGGAACTGTAACAAGAGTTAGAGAGAAATCAGTATAGATGGGATGATATTTCAGTTATGAATAAACAACATTCCTTTCCTTAAAAATCCCCACAACAGAAAGCCAGATGCTTACAGCAGCATAATCAAGACCTTCCAAAGAATTAAGAGAAAAGCTAAAGCTAATTCTTACCCTTGAATGTGGGCACTGTGGACATGAGACCTGAGGAGAGGCTCTGTGACACACAGTATGAAAGCAACAGATTCAAAGGGTGCTTGGACAACTTACTGGAAGATTAATCTTGTCAATATTTGTTAAATATAGAGCTATCACTTATAACTCTAGAAGCTTCTAAGCAAAGTATCACAGGAGCCCAGGAAAAACTGTCTGACTGCCTGCTTGCCCCATTCTGATGCTCGTCCCCCAAGAACCATTTCCATGCCCTGAGGAAGACAAGACCCTGGCTCTTGATAGCTCTTTGGCTCATCTGAATCAGAACCCTCCTATGCGCCCAGGTAATAGCAAACAAATTGAAATTAAGGTCTCAAGTAGCTTGGCACTGCTATCACCGACACAAAAATCTTGCAAGACGCCTGTTAAAGATTTCTCCAGATCTTAAGTTGGTTAAGTTGCTAAGATGGTAAAGGCAGAATCGTAGAATGGTTTGGGTTGGAAAGGACCTTTAGACGTCATCTAGTCCAACTCCCCTGCAGTGATCAGGGACATCTCCAGCTAGATCAGGTTGCTGAGTCCTATCCAACCTGACTTTGAATGTTTCTAGGGATGGGGCCTCCACAAAGGCAGTTTTTGTCAGGAGAATCAGAGATCCAAACCAAACAGACCTCTTTCCTTTTGAATCAGAACTCCCCACTCTTCCCCTTCTCCCCCAAATTCCAGAATTTCAGTGATTTGAGTGCCTATTTCTGACATACTGATAGTCTCCACATTCACCTTCTGTGTTACTGAGAATGAAAGCCGTGCTACTAAGTTTTAGGAGCGTAGCGTTCTGGTTTAAGATTTTGGGTGGGTGAGGGGCAAGAATTAGAAGTGATGGGAAGAAGAGATCTGAACTGAGAGGGCAGGGATTACACTATTTTGCCTGATGCATTTGAGAGTACTCAGAGCAGAGTTCACAGGTCCACACCTTGTCACCAGGAGATGGATATGGGAAAGATGTCTCTAAACAAGCTGTAGCAACAGGTACACTTACTGCGATACACTGCCTCATAATGCAGGACTGTTTCATCCTGCCAGGTCCCCCAAATTTCTTCATGTCTTTGCAGAAGTGACACTCGCCGCACTCTGTCCGCAGACACGCCTCGCACTTGCGGCATCGCGTCCTCCTCCGACGTGCTCCAGCGGTTGTCCGATTAGCTGCAAGCTTCACCGCAGAAGCAGTCCCCAGTTTCCCCTTGGGCCGTCCGACTGCCCTGTTCTGAAAGAGCCAACCACACATGGTTAATCGCCCATCCCACTTACCATCTAAACTACAGGACTTCCTTGGGCAGGAGTTGTCTACGTCTTGCATGTAAAACTAACAGCTGTATCAAAATTATACACAGATGGATAATACTCAGCAGATGCACATGATCACTCCTACAGCTAAAGGAGTTCCATTACCTTTTCAGAAACAATGCATTATAAGACGACAAAGAAACCAAGGCATAAATGAGAGATCCCAAACCTATAGTAAGCCCACTTCAACAGGAGGGGCAGGGATAATCAATTTATCCACAGCTCAACACAGGACCAAGTCCCAAGTGACATGCTTGGCTTAGGTCAAGAGATGACCTGTGCCATTACTGGGCTCTAGGCCAGGGAGCTCTTGGGATTGCGCTCAGGTTAAGCCAGAAGGCCTGTTTTCCTCCACTGGAAGCGTCAGAATCCAAGGAGTCAACAAAAGTAATTTTGAGGTTAGGTACAGCAGAGAAACACTTAGCAGCAATGGCTCAAGCCACAGCAATCTCCCTCAAGAAACAGGAGAGTACGAACTACTGCCAAGTGATAAAGTAGGAAATAAACCACAAATACTACAAAACCCTTCCAAAGTAGCTCCCCTCATATCTAATACTAGCAAGTGCTCAAAAACAGAACACTAACCGATGCTGTACAAAGGCTGCAAAGGGCACCCCAGGTCTAGATTTCAGTGACCTTTAAGACAGAAGCTAAAGGAACATGAAAAGAGTTTTAGATGATTAGGTTAACTGCAACAGGTTCACTCTGGATATCTAAATTTCATGTTCTCATCAGAAACTCCCTGTTATACACAAGAACTTACAGTTCAAGCCAAACATCACTAAATACCATGTAATTGTATGGGGCTAATTATGCAAGAATTGGCTTGGCTCATTCTTACCACTGACAGCTTTCTCCATAAAGATGATAATAGGACTGCAAAGTTCATCTGGTTTAGTATTTAAACAATTTTTCCACTTTCTGCACATCTCAGCATATGACCAACAGACCAGCCAGTTTCACTTTCTGTTCCTGCTGAATTCTGGGCAATCACCAAGGCAGGGGCAGGTTGGCTATAGAAAGCCATGCAGAATTTCCACTGCAGTTTTTAAAGGAAAGGGTATGGAAACGTTCTACTTTGTACTACAAAAGCTTCCCTAAGTGTCCTACCATACAACCCTGAAGGAAGAAGAAAAGCCACATTGCCAAGCATCTGAACTTCCTTCCAGCTGACTTAGCAAAGCTCCAGTGACTTTCATAAGGCGCGCAAGAGTGCTGATATTTTAACAGAGTCTCCTTCCCAGGAGCCTCAGTGCTAGGAAAGCAGAGAAGCCAGGAGCTAGACCGCTTGGCTTTCTCTCCCACAGACCTACTATCATAACCGAAGTGGGAGAAAACACTGTTTAGTCGACGAGGTTACACAAATTTTGGCAAGTTTTTAATTATGCTTCTCCAGAACTGTTTTTGTTCTGCTTGCAGGTTGAATTGCACCATGCTGTGTGAACACAGACAAGCATAGCTTCTTTCCCATCAGCAACCACACCAGACACCCGGATTTCAGATATTCTAGAGAATAAATATTTAGCTTTTAGACCAACTTTTCAGCCTCTCAAGGATAAAGTCAGCTTAGAGGCAACCTAGATAAGAGATAATTTCCTTCCTCAGCGTGAATCACTCCTCAGTTCTCTCTATTAGAGTCTCCTTCTACTAGGCAGGGAAGCGAGAGACATGATATCAAAGGCTAGATATCAGTGGGAACAAGTTAAACCAAAATACGTACAACAACCTGGGCAGTTCCCCTCTGCCAACAGCACATGGAAGATTCTGCATGAGCATCTGACTCCTTCCCACTAGGTTTGAACATGATTATTTTTAAGAAGGCAAACAACAGTTACAACACCATCAGAATGGTCTTTTTAAAAATGCCTCTTTCAAGGAAGGGGGGGATCAAACTTGGTACTTTTCCAGCTGAAAGACAACTCCTGATTCTGCCACAGTAACACAAGCCAAGTCCTAATTTGGAGGACGGCATCTTAAGCACCAGGACACTGCAAAGATGCAAGCGGTAAAAAGGCATTGCTTGAACACAGAATTTGAGAATCCTAGGGAGAGAAAAAAAAAAAGATGCAGGAAGGTGAAAGCACAAGAACAACTCTGAAGCCAGACCACACCACACAACTCAGATTTCCTTACAAATCACTACCACACAGACGGTAGAGGCGCAGACCTATTTCTTACCTATCCAGACTTCTTCACTGCTCGTTAAAAAATTCGAGCAACTGTACTAGCTGGGTTTGTACTAATTTACCAACTGACCAATCCTCAATCCAAGCCACATTTTCACTCCAGGATGTCGCAGCCAGCAAGGCTAGAGAGGCCTTCCAGGAATTCCCACTAGTATCTAGTTTCAAGGGGCTCCAAAGTGGTTACTTAAAAACCTCCACAGAAGAAAGTCTGGCCTCTAGGTTGCTATCCCAGAAAGGGGCTGGGATACAAGGGGGTAGAAGGAGCCTCCAACATGACTTGGGGTTTATTTAGCACATGGCAGACAGCCAGATAAATTCCAGGTCGATGTTAGGGAAGAGATGCTGCAGGATTTCCAGCTCAGACTGCAGTTTTACAATGTATTGGCCCTGGTAGCAAAACCAGGTAAAGATTTCCTTCCCAGCTCCTGTTCCTATCTCTACTGCAATTTGCCACCCTCGTAACACAACTCTGTGGAGCTGTCTTGCAAATAATGAGCAAGTGGTAGGGGATGGCAGGATTCCTTACCTGGGTTTACTGTGGTAGCCAGCGAACAGCAGCTCCACAGCCTCAAGCTCAGGACTGGGTGACACACTAAGCCCTGAACTAGGTTCTGGACCAATGTAGCCTCCCACCTGTAGAGCAGAACCTATAATCTCCTTTCCCAAGGAGGTGAGCTGAGACCCTCAAGTACAGCCTGTGCCTGCTGACTCTGTAGTCCCCAGCAGCCACCTCTGAGAACTGTTGAGAAAAGAAAGACTATACTGAACTTGTAAGATTTAAGGAAAAAAAAATCTCTTCAACAAAAACAGGGAGTTGAGACGGAACCTGCCTGAAATACTGTCACAAGAAATCCTTCCACAGAAATCATGCCCGTACTTCTCTGGCCACAGCAAGAGTCTTCAGAAGAGGGATAGGAGGATGGTGAAGTGATGACAACCACTCTCCCAAGCTCTTAACAAAGGCTGTGCAAGCAGCTGCTGAAACATATTAGAATTAATACACTAAATACCTACCTCTATTACACTGAAACCTGGAAAGCTGGTGAACTTGCACTGCCCTCTAAAACAAGACACGTTAACAGGACATCCTGATAGGATTTTTTGCCTGTGTGTCCCTCCCCCAGATTACTGCTATGCAACACACAAAGGTGACCTACTCCTGCCCCTGAAGCAGACACAGCACAGCCTCCACAGCACCTGGGAGTAAACTTAGGCCATCAAACATAATACACTACGAACTACAAAACCATTCACAAATCATGAATTTGGGATCACCCTCCCACACCACAGTGGTTAAACACACCAACTCCTCAGACAGGAAAGGGGACCAATTTGCAAACTGATTTTCAGAAACGCTGAGCTCCTACAAACCCCACACTCCAGTAATGCTCCAGGTGGACAACAGTCGAGACTGGGTGGGGTGGTCATCAGCAATTCAAGTCTCTCAACAGGGCTGTGTAGATCTGGGAATAAGCCCAGGTATGGCATTCCAACTCTAAACAAACCCCTACGAAATGCTATCTGGAAGAGTCACTACTCAGAACATTAGTTCATCTGGGCTATGGACAAACGTTTGGCTGCTGGGAAGTTTTCACTGCCTCCTTACCAGTACATTAACACATTTTCACCGTGTGTCATTTTCCTGCTCCGCAACCAGCAAAAAGCCACCCACCATCACCAGGGTCAGAAGCAGCAGAGCACTAAGGGCCTCTGCCCTGAGCACAACTCTTACTACAACAGGAACACAACTTTGATGTTTACAGCAACAGATTTCTAATCTTCACAGTTGCAAAGAATACCTCAAAAGACCTCAGGTAAACAAAAATACCAAGAGCATCAAGGATTGGAGACAACACTTCAAGAGCTTTCAGCTGTTAAATGGATCATTAAGTAGGTGCTCATGTTGCCCAACTGCTACCCCAACACCAACCCGGCTCTGTTGAAGTTGTCACCAAGCAACTTCACATACAAACTCCTCTGCTCTAGAGAGGAAGATCAGGTGATGCTGCATCCAGGAGAAAAGCGCTGGTCCTAAAAGCAAGGCTGACAAAGCCTGCAGCCTAGAAACAAGTTCTTCCACAAGTGGCTTTTAACCTGGGCACGGGTCTTATTCAGCCACTCAGTATCAGTGACCTGCTTAAACTGGTGCCGGCAGCACTGTACTGTTATTTCAGACTCAACATCTCCAAGAAAAATCCAGGGACATGCAGTGTCCTTCTGAAGGGCTTATCACATGGCCAGCTCAGCAAGACCCTGAAGCACTTTACTCCCTGACCAAGTACAATCTGAACAGCTTACATATCCACTGCTTAAATCTCTCCAAGATATCTTACATGCGTGATGTTCATTGCTTCAAGGTGCTGTGCCACATAAATACATCCCTTACATTTGCAAGACGGGTGATTTCCTTCTGTAACATGTGGACAGATTCTGATTTGCTGTAGTTTGACCAAGTCCACACAACCACATCAGCACCAAAAGGAAGATGAGGACCCACGACTTCCCACATGCCAGTCCTGTGCTTAGATCTTTATATGAAATTGCATCCCAATACAACTGTTTTAACAGAATTAGAATAGACAAATTTAACAACCAGTTGATTCTTTACAACATCTGATAAATAAATACTGGGGGGGGGGGAGGCACCACACGCATTAACCCACAATTCATAACTGTTGTCAGATAGAACACCACCCCTGACACGCTGGGTCATGGGCTGATACTGGGCACTGGAGAAGCCCACAGGGTGCCACAGCAAAGGCTTATGGTCAATTATTTCCTTGCCTCTCCCTGCAGCATCAGAGGCAGGCAGACACAGAGGTGCATTTTTCAGTTCAAATGGGGTGGAAGTTCTGGAGGACAAGGCTCCCTGCTTGCTGCTCAGGGCCAGCGAACAGCACTGTCCTCTGCTGCTCCAGTGACATGTCCCTCTCCCAGCCTCCTAGGCACGTAGTTTTGGCCTTCCTGCTATGCAAACCAGTCATATTGACAATTACCAGCAGTGGTGCAGACCAGCAACACACATACCAATGCACTGCACTGAGATCCACCAAAGTCATTTTACCAGAGGTCTCCAGAACAACCCTGTCATTAACTCAAGATTAACCCTGAAACACAGGGACTGGCATTAAACTGCCTGGCAGGCTGACAGCCCGTTACATGCACGCTGTCTTGCACTAGATAATCACAACCAAGTCAACAGTTCTTCAGCATTAAACCCTTGCATCTCTTCAGCAATTAACAGAAACCCTTGTCAAAGGAAGAAGTTAGAGGAAGAGGGAAGAAAGGACAGGATGATGTGACTGCAGAAATTCAGCAGGGACAAGGAAGAAGCTAGTTTAAGACAGCAAAAAATCACACTGATGCCAAGAACATCCTTAAAAAGCTGTATTAACTGAAAAGCGCAAGCCAACACTGCACATCTAACATGTCTGACTAAAGCGGATCTGCCCAGAAGTCTACAAACGCAAACTCCAGGAGAGTTGTTTTCCTCTACCAGTGACAGTTTACAAGAGCCACATCACCCATCATCAGCATATGCTCCTGCCAGGGTGGAGGTGTCCTGCAAGACAAGTCCAAGATCCCCTGTTAAGCAAGCAGCATCAGAAGGAAAGGGAAGGCAGTGGAACTTTTTCAGGCTCAGCCTTGAAATGAATCCAAACACAATTAATCCTCTCCACATGTTCACTGCCACCATCTCCTCCAATCATACCTACAAACTTTCTCATCCTCTCCTGAAAAAAACAATGTAGCTCCTAGTGACCACTACCAGGTGACCACACAGAGCTCCACTGCTGAACGAACAGATCAATTTCCCACAAGTAAATAGAAAAGTTTATACCTCGCAGGTTCATCTGGCCATTAGCAACACTCCAGCAGCTTTTCTGCCAACATAGCTATGTTGCTTAGGGAGTGATAAACTGGCACATCAGTGCCAATGCAAGTGCCCCTGTTTATTTTCCTCTGGTGGTGAGGAGGCAGAAGTTAGGCCCGGAGGGTGGAATAAGATATATTGGCAAAAGTATGCTTCTGTAGATAAGCTGCATCCAAAGTAGGAGCTCTTAAAAAGAAAGATACCAGTAAGTTATACAGACTTGGGGCACCTTGTGCAAATGTAGCTTTTCTTCTTGCCACTACTTCAGGACAAATCCCCTTACCCACACCCACCCACCCCCCCGGAACATTTTTCTCAGCCTGTTTACGTATACTGAATTTGCCACAGCAAGAAATCTAATTTCTTCCTACTCCGAGCGACCCAGCAAGGCTGGTGGGCTGCAGCAGGGCACTGCCCTCCCCACAGCCAGCACCAGGCAGGACACATGCCCCAACACCCACACACTTCCAAGCCCCCAGCACTGACTGCAACTACTACAAGTGCAGTAAATCCTATCTGCTCCCATGCTGGGACACCTGAAAATCTTTTGCCTTCTTACTTTCGTCATAGACTAGGGAAAGAGAAAAGAAAGTCACAAAGTTTGAGTGACAAAAACCACAGCTCCTACCCAAGCACTGAAGTTGTGCTGTTCAACTACCCCTGTGGAGCTGATGTCTTTCACCTGTTACTTACCGGGGACTATTACAGTAGAAAAAGCTACATGATACCAGTTTGACACGTCCTGTGTAGAAGACTGTAGTAACTACATGGGTTAAAGCAGGCTCGTATGAAAATACAGTTGGATCTACATGAGGCATTTTACCACTGAAACAGCTTTGAACAAAAAAACACTCCACAGGTCCTTGCTACGTAGGTCATAGCATTCTTATTTAGGATCAGACCAAGCCTTTTAAGAAATCCCACAAGAAGGATCCCCACTTTCTTGCATTATTTTTTGTTTTAAACTATTGCGATATAAAAATGCTATCAAAGCCACAGGTTTTAGAAGAGCTGAAGAAGGTTCCCAGAAGGTAACCAACTATCCAAATTAATCCAGCAAGAACTAGCACCTCCAGTAGTGCTTTCACAGCTGGTACATTGCAGCTGAGACCAATCTGCTCCTCTAACGATCAGCCCTTTTAAAAAAAAGCCTATAGTAATCACACCAAAACAGAAGCAAATGGAAAAGGCCTGGTGTAGGACAAAGTTTAAAAGAAACAGGGCTGGGACATTTTAACTACCAGGTCTGGGAGCTGAGGAGTGAATCAAGCAACAGCACAGGCCTGCACATTCACACAATCTACAAAACTGAGTAAAGGCTTACTAAAGTTACTCATCCAAGACACAGCTTAGGTTCTCGGACCGCCTCTACACCAAGCCAGTGCAGCACATTAACATCCCTCTTAAGGTTCCCACAACAGAACTGCCATCCCTGGGGAGCACCCAAGGCACACCACCACCGCCGCCAGTCCAAACTGTTTTTTAGCCCTACATTCTTGATGCAATTATGAAGCAAAACAAAGTGAAGTTATTAGAAACACGATGGGTTTTGGAGGATAGACTCAACACCTGGCCTATGTACAAACTTGTCTCTGAAAGCGAATTATTAGGTCGTTTTAAAGAGCAAAACACCTTGAGTTGTTAACAAAACTATCAAGTTTATGTTTAAATTGCATACACGTGTTTAATTCTATTCCTGGTGCATTTTTAATTGCTTAGGCAGTTCTTAGAGAGTAAAACATGCAATCTAGAACATATGTTCTGGATTATTTTTCACAGATTACTTCATAAATTTAAAAAGTTTATTCTCTTCCCCCCGGGGGGGGGGTGGGGGGAAGAACCTAAAAAACCACCTTCAAAGGATAAACCCTGGAAGTATTAATAAAAGTTCTCTTTAAATGAAAAGCACTTATCCTTCTCTTTATCCGACACCCCTCAACCCTGGGAATGGAGAGGTTTTGGCTACAGATCGAACTAAGACAAGGTAGCCAGGCTCCGCATCAGGCTGCCTCCCGAAGTCCTACAGCGATCTGAGGAATCTTATAAGAAAAAAATAAACCCCGTAATTCTGGGAGCGACGGGAAGCCCCCCGAGAGGCACAATCCCACGCTCCGGGCGCGTTCGCCGCCCCGGCGGCGCGGGGCCCTCTCCCGGCGGCGGTGCCCAACTCCCGGTGCCCCCGGGCGGGCGGGCGAGGCCGTGCGCCCCGGGCCGGCCCCCGGCGGGAGGCTCCCGCGCCCCGCTCCGCTCCGTTCCGCCCCGCTCCGCTCGGGGGCCGCGGACACGCCCGCAGCCGCGGCGCAGCCCCCGGGCGGGCGCCGCTGCCCCGGGCCGGGCCGGGCCCGCTCCCGACCCCACATTGTTCCCCGTCCCCGCTGCCGGCGCGGCGCGGCTCGGCGCTGCCCGGCCCGGCCTCCTCCCCTCCCTTCCTGCTGCAAACTTCGCCGCCCGCCCCGGACCTGCTCCGGCCCCAGCTCGGGCCCCGGCCCCGGCTCGGGCTCCGGCTCCGACTCGTAGTCCTCCTCGTCGGCGCTCGCAGACATGGCCATGGCTCATGGTGGGCCCAGGCGGAGCCGAGCTGACATGGCTGGAGCGGCGCTGCTGGCGGAGCCCCGCTCCCCGCACACACACACACACATGCAGGAGGAGGAGGAGGAAGGGGGGCCGTGCATATTCATGCCAGGCAGCCAGGAAGGGGCTGGCCCTGCCGGCACGGCCAATCGCGGCCCGCTTGCACAAAGCCGGCCTGCGGGGACAGCGCGGCCGCTCGGCCCGGGCAGCGCCGGCCACCCCGCCGCAGCCGAGCCCGGCCGGGCCGGGGGTGGGGGGGGCTTTAACACCCTGCTGGCAATTAGCCCCCTGCTGGTAATTAGCCCCACGAGCTGCCGAGGGGGCCGGCGGGGGCGGGCCGATGCTCGGCCTGCCTGGGTGTGCCGAGCGGGGCTGGGAGGGGATGCGCGGCGCTGGGATGCGCGGCCGCCCGCGGGGTGCACGGCGCTGCACGGGCTCCTCCAGACAAAGGAGACGCGCGCAGACAGACAGACGGACGCGCACACTCCCGCCTCTCTACTTCGCTACCTGCCGGCTCGCCTCCCGCTGCCGGGATCGGGATGGGAGGAGGGAACCTCCATCCCTCGGGAGGAGGAAGGCACCGAGCGAACTTGGGGATTTCAAGCCGCCCCTGCTGCGGCAGAACCAGCGCCGGGATAAGATGGGGTACAAGGCGACCCGGCTTGCGGAGCTGCTTGCATCTGGCCTCATGCTGCTCTCCGTGCAGGCACCCCCTTTTTTGCTTGTTCCTGAGGAACCATTTCCAGCCGTACTCTGAACGTCCTGACCTACTGTTGGGGTTTTACAATAAAATATCCTCCCTGCAGTATGAGATGTTACACATCGGTCAGTGGGGGACCTGTTCTGGATCCAAAGGTCACAGTAGGACCAAGCACCTGAACACAGACGCTGCCTTTGCCCTCGAGGGCTTGCAGCTGAGGGTCAAGACACACAGGCCTGAATTTGAGCCCCGAGAATTACATTTCCCATTGGATTTATGGGCCTGCTTTCAGGGGAAATCCCGATACCATTCAAGTTGTTAGGATTTTGCCTCTGGCTCCTACGCCCACAATACCAAATTAAACATGAGATTAAATATTTGCATGTGCTGAGCAACCAAGAAGCCATAAAAAAGCACATCTAATGGTCCTTGCATCAGGATTTTTGCCAAAGTAGTTTCAGCTCCGTTCCCTGGTCTGAATTACCACACAGTCACACAAACACTTTGGGCAGACCAGGAGAAGAGGCAGCAACAGGCAGGACCTGGCACAGGAGCAAGCAGCAACACTGGCTTACACCCGCTCACAGCCCTTGTGACACCGTGATCCACACAAAGCCTGGTCGCTCAAGTTTAAGTAACAAAATACAGTCAAACTTTAAACACGTATTTACAGGCAACTGCTGATAAAGCCAAGTGAATCACATAATTATGCCCCTTCCTTATTTTGAATGCCTTAAATATCCATTTCTTGTTTGTACTTCTGTCCTCTCACCAACTCAGGCTCACGTTATGGGTACATGGTGGTATCCTCCCAAGCCTGCTCACTGGCGATGCCAGGAATGAAGCGTTTACTTGCAACCCATGACAGGGCTCTCCAGAATACGATCGGGTAGTTCAGCCTGCCTCCTCAGGTTTCTTGCTTCCCCCATTGTGTTTGTACACATCGAAGAGCAGGAGCAGATGAAAGCTGAGGCACGAAAGGCATGTGCCTAAGGCCTTGGCTTTCAGAATCATAAGGTAATATCAGAATCCAGTGTTTTCTGGAGGAGAGAGGAAGGAGGGGATGCATTTCTCACTATAGACCTACAAAGGAGAGCTTTAAACTTGAAGCAAGGATAACTGACACGATTATAGCAGTGTTTGAGGTTCAATTATACAGCTGGCCTCTAGCAGAGGCAGGAGAACAGATGACATCCAGAAGAAGATGCCTGGTCCCACACCTGCCTGTGGGCAGACAAAGTCTCCACTAGCCTGTGCTGGTTCCACACGAGGCTGCGTGTAACCTGGCTCGTGCTTGCTCATGCCTCCAGCCTTTTGGCTCCGTAGTCCAGATGGGAGAAAAAATAACCAAACAAAAAAAAAAAACAACCCAACTTGTGACACTCCCCGAGGACAATCCACCAGTCACACCACAGTGAAATGTCATTCACAGCAAATTAAATCATGACATAGATCATCCTACTCCTCTCATCTGCAACGCATACTAGTGCTCTTGTATTTGCATTAGCCTATCTGGGCAGCAGCAGGTCACCAAGTGTAACCCGCATCAAACCTCCCTCCTCAGCCAGCCCTGCCACGGGAGAGCGTGTTCCAGTCTGCTGCTTACAACACCAACACAATTGACAAATGAGCTCTAATTATGAGGCCTGCGTGAGGAGCTAAGACGCACATGCCAAGAAGATCTCAGAATAATTTCCAAATGCTAGGTAAACTTTGCCGAGCTGGCGTTTAAAAAAATTGGATAGGCTATGATATAAAATAGCAAACTGGGAATCAGCGGGGGGAAAACAACACAATAAAATAAAATTTTGTGATTATAATTGTTCTCCGAAAACCTCATCTTGTACAAGAGCAGTTAACCATTCAAAGAAATATTTAATACACAGAAAGAACTATTAAGAGAGCATTTTCCAGCTCAATTCTTTCAACTTGTCTACACTAGAGAACACTAAATTACAACAAATAGTGAGCAACCCTTGTGTGAACAGGGTATATCTGACCAGCCTGGTGCAGTTTACATCAGCTTAGAAGACAAAATAAGGAGCACTGACCCTAGTCATGCCTGTATTGGCAAAACTGTGTCCATACTTCAGCTTTGTGTGATATAATTCAGTAATAAATAACATCCTTAATTAAACTGCTGAATGAACCTTTGTGAAAACTGCACGAAAACAGACAGTACCTTCTATTCTGAACTGTTGCTTTGATTGCACCTCACCTGAAGTCATATATAAGTCTCATCAATATCATAATCTTCTCCACAGAAACCAATTATGTTGTCACAAACTGAGACAATAACCTCAAGCAAAGAATAAACAGCAGGAGCAGATGAGTGCCAAAGAACTAGATTTTATTCTCATGCAAATATCCTTAAGTAATAAAACCAAGATGGGGGGAGGAAGACTACAACCCCTGTGTTGTACTCACTTGCTCCTGAGCATCTCTAGTACCAACAGATTTCAGCCGCTGCCACCGGTGCTGAACAGGATCCATGTTTTCATATCAGACACTGAAGTTTATGATTCTGTGATGATTCTCAATATGAGGTGAAATATTTTAATGTGGTAGAAACACACCTTTGATTTAACCTTCCCTTGCAACTTTTTTTACACATTTTTATAGAATATTATATTTAGCTGATACTAGAAAAAAAATTTACATGGAAACAATTGGAAAAAACAACCCCAAACTTCTTTATACACAAGTCCTTGACAAAAGATCTTGTGATTTGAGCTGCTGCTGCTTTCTGGAGGCCAGCACATATGTTCTTGAAAAGGAAACCCACTGAGATGTTTATGAATCATGATTCCTGACCTGTATCAGAATAAGAGAGTTATCCAATAGCTTTCTAAGGTTTATTGTTTTGGTGTAAGTGTCCATTCACGAGAAATATGATCTTAGCTGTTGGGCCTGGGCAAATTTCATGACACTTTTCTCAAGAGTTCTAGCCAATATTTCAGTCATATTCTCAACATTAGCAGTGACATTCTGCCAACCTAAATATCCATCTAGTATCACGATCTTACTACTTCTTACTATCTATTTTATCTGAACTATGACATAAAAGTAGTCATCGGATGCACGGAGTATCCATCACAATCTCTTTAATAAACAGTCTGAGTGATCAACCCTAGATTAAAGTAACTCAAGACAAAATAATATATTGATCACTCCCTCCATGTAGCGCCTACTGCACATACTTTCGCTATCCGGTATCCAACACAGGAAAAGCAAAGGCAGCAAGGGTGGTATGACTATCGCTTGAAGGCTGACAACCATGGACTGTTACCATGCAGTAGAGGAACAGCACACAAACCAGCAAGCACCCAGACAGAATGTGCTGATAGTAACTCGCTCGCTCCATCTCTCTTGTAAGCCTTAAAAACAAACAAACCCCCAACACTCCGTCACCTTAAAAATATAATAAATAAGACTGCAGAGTAGTGAAGCATCAAGTTAGTCTACCACTCGTGCCTTGGCATGAGTGCTCTTGCAAACCTACTGATAAATACCAGGTCTTCTATCTTCACAGCCTCAGATTTATGGAAACAGAAAGGTAACAACAAACTCAACAGTTCATGAGATTGGGATCTATTAATTTATTCTATACAGGAAGAGCTGTGGCATGATTGGGACTATCCACTGCAAAACGAGGGAAATCTTGCCAATGCTTCCTTCCTTCTTCCACATATCCTTATGCCACAGAGTGTTTCCACAGCGCAACTTGTGTCTCCAAGAGACATGTTCTGTCAGTAAATGCAAAAACTAGTGAACTAGGTTCCTAAGAACATAAGAAGTGACTGCATGCTGTGGCGGAACATGCAAATAGATGCAGCTGCTAGCTGAAAGAGTAGATTAACCAGAACACATAACCTGCTTTCCTGTAAGTAGCTCAGTGCACTCTGACACAGAGCACAGAATGCTCTACAACAGTCACTTGTGTCCAACATGTGGGCAGCAGCTTTAAAATCTAGAGACCAAACCCTAACATTTACAGGCAAACAAATGGTAAGGCTAAGGAAAAGCTGAAGTATGGTTTGCCTCATGAGAGCTCAGGTGCTCTGCTGTCACCTACTAACCTGACTTGGATTTGCAGGGGAACATTCAGGACATAAACAACCAAACTGTGCTAGACTAAGTCTCCAAGCTGCTTTGCTTTTATAAAAATTTATCCATGTCTTTTGTTGGATTTGCTAATTTTCAAAAAGGAGAGCACTTCTGTACCTCTTCTATCTGGTCTACTAGCGCCTGCAGGAAAGTCATAAAGCTGAAACAAGACCTCATTTATATTCTCAGCAGACTTTAATTTCAATGTGCTATGGAACTAAAAGGAAGCCATCTTCTCAGGGACAGAACATACAATTCAATTTTGTTCTGAAAAGTGCATGCAGGATTAATGTCCATAATTGCACAGCACGTACTGTGGAATGACAAACGCCTTCCCTATTGCTCTGCCAATGTGCTTCGATCCAGAAACAAAACTATTAAATCTCAGATACGTAACTCAAAGCTCGAATGGTTTTAATGTTGGGGTGGGGGAGAGCACAAGGGTGCTGGAATACTCAAACCAGGTTCAAACCTTAGCTGTTTGTTTGGTTTTGTTGGCCAACTCAGCAATTAACATAGTCGAGCTCCTGGTGATAAAATTTGAGACCTGTCAACTCATTTCACACACCCTATATAAGAAAAAGGTCTTAAGACTAAAGTAGTTTTCATCAGCACTTTTACTGTCATGAAATAAAGAGAAAGCTTCTATCTTGAAAAATGGCAGTCAAGACGTAGTTGGGAAAAATTCATGTTACTGAATATTCATGCATATGGTAGAAGAATGACAATGGGGAAGAATACATAAATCTTCTTGTATGATACTTGGAGCACAACAGTTTGAAAAGAGAGATATCTGTTCATTTTTTCCAATCCGTTCAAATTTCTGCTCAGAGTCAAAATGGCTCTAATTTACCTGTTTGATGTATTAATCACATACAGGCATTGGTCAGATTTCAAAGCAAGTGGCTGAGCGTTGATAAGAAGGGAAAATATTAAGTCAAAGATGGAAGATTAAGAAGGTGCTCATTCAAGTCCTTGCTATTTATAATTACTCCCTGAAGGGACACAATATTTCAAGTACAGCCTCTTGAGGTGAGAAATAATCTGTCAAGTCACCAGGCAAAGCTTTTAGAAAAATACTGAGGCAATACACAGTGAAGCTCTTTGGGCATGTTATGTATGATACACATACACCAAACCCCGAAACTCCTCCGGCCTGCATGGAGCTACCACAGAAATGAATTTGTCTTGAGGACTAATGTTCGTAAGAGACTGAAGCAGCGCTCAGAAAAATAAACAAGTCTGGCAAGGAGCTGCCTTCCTCAGCAGCGCTGCCCCAGGAAAGCAGACGCTTGACAGAAACTCCCAGTAGCTTCAGCAGCTCTTACTCCTTTGCTCAGTACCCAAAGAAGTCTCTGGTTCTGGTGCATCAGGTTTTTTCCTGCTCCCAAGCACAGTTAGAAGGGAATGGGCTTAGTTTCTCCTCTGTACAGCTACTGTGGGAAGTCCCCTAAAAAAAAAAAAATCCCCCAAACCTCAACTATGTGGTTTTGTTTCTTAATAGATTTGTCAGGAGCCAGAACTGGGATATCTTTCTGAATAAATTTCAGCTCTCCTACCACATGGCATCTACTATCCTCCAGTGTAAAAGAACAGAAATTATTCAGAATTATTTAAATCACTGATTCCAATCACAGTTTAAATCAGTAAAGAGAAAAACAAATTTAAATTGATTTTAATCCTAATTTTCTTTTGTACTTAAGTTATTTTCTGGAAGAGATATTAATTATTAGCATCTGATAACTACCAAGAAACGTCTGATTTGCAGTAGATTATGAACTTTATAATCAGGACTTTTTATCAACAAAAAGGATTCACAATACACACATATTTGTATATGCAAATCTTCTTGCAGACTATTGGCATTTAAAATTGTTGTTGACATCAAGCAGAGTTCAGGCAGTGCTGTGTGAGATCACTTCAAACACCTTTAAGCTGGTGCCTGGCAAGGACAAAATGTGACAGTTTAAATCCCCTTTTTTGCTGCTGCACCACTTGGAATGACTGATGTAAAACTTATTTGAATCTCAACCAGAAAAATACATCATACAACAACTTACACAGAATTCTTCTGCTGTCTTTCTGCCTTTTTTTTCCCCATCCCAGTTATTTTCCTACACTAGGAGGCCTCAATTTTTACTTTAATTCTTAAGTGCTTGTTTTCAATTGTCAGTGTTTGCTTTCTAATACATTTGTATCCCCACAGGAAGTACCCTGAATGGATCTCCAAGGACTGGTCTGTCTTAGGGAATTTGGCAGAGTTTTCCCACTGCTACTATGAGGAATGTTGCTTTCCTGGTGGTAGCCCCCGGGCAGGCTCCTGAAACTGATGCTGTTTTGATGTTGTGCCATTTATACATGCTCAGATCTGTTTCAGACACCACTCTGGTTAAAACACTAATTGCTGTAACTAGTACCTCACTGCTCTTCCTTCTATGGGTGGAGCTGGCCCAGTGATAGCTATGGTAGGAATTCTTAGTAAGCAAGCAAGTAAAAACTGGAAGTATTTATTCAAAGGTTTTCAGGAATGTTCTTTGTCCACCTAGCACCTCTCCCCCTGAATTTAAAGAAACCCTGATGTAAAGCAATGCCCAACACTTCTGAAAAAAATCACACTGGTTTCAAGTTGAAGCTGATCGAAAGACTGGAATTCCTGCTTTTACCCCGATTTCTGCATACAATCAAATTTATTGTGTCCACTGATTCTTAGTTTATTTACTTACTATTTCTTTCATTCGATCCAATGCATAATGTTGCATATATGTTTATAAAATTGGAGCCATACATAAAGGAGCTCAATTCTTAAAAGCTGGTAGATCTTCCCTTCACAGCATTTTTAATGTGAAATACCATGAGAAGATATAAAGGTCCCTTGGTGGAAAATGGCAGCAGACACATGAATGTGCCCAAGGACCTCTGTGGGCTTCAGATCTAGCGATGGTGACTCATACCACTGCCTTTTATTATTTAGAATTTTAAAATTTAAAATACAAGTTATTTCTAAGAATCTAACACCCTTTTTGCCACAGTTGTCTCCTGGTTTTCTTGTGTGGTGTTTAGTTCAGACTATGAACAATGATCAGAAATCTGATTTCCAGCCTAAATCTATTTATGGTATGTTTACACTCCCTTGTTCTCCTGCCAACATTGTCCATTAGCTTAAATAACTCTTCTCCTCCCCTGGTGCTTATACTCCCTGAAGTACCTGCACAACAATCATCTCCCCCTTCAACTTTGTTGTGCCACATTGAACAAGACATGTTCTTCTAGTCTCCGCTCTTAAACATCACATCTTGAATGCTATAAATGCTTGTGGAGTCCCATATCCACCCTCATCTCAAAACCACCTATAACGGAACTAGCATAGAGTGAGAAAAATGATCAAACGTACGGTATGGCTTGTGTACCAGAAAAGACTGAACTTACTAGTGTTTTTCAGCTTGGGGGTTGGAGGGGGGAAGGACTGAGAAGCAGTAACAGGGACATTAAAAAAAAATATCACTGATGGGCCAGAGAAGGTGAACAGAGACCACATTCAAATTTCTCAACATGCACGATACAGAAAGCATGAAGTATATTTATGATACTAAGGGACAGATCTGAAACAACATAAGGAAGTACCTATATATGCAGAGCTTTATTAAACTATGGGGGACACAGCCACAGGATGCTATGGTAATCAAAAAGATCAATGGGTTTAACAAATTATTAGGTAAATTCACAGAGGAAAAAAAAATTCTACCATGGGACACTAAACAAAAGCTGAAGATACAATCTTCTAGCTTAACTGGGAAGATAAGCAAAGGAAAGATTGCTGTATGTCTGCTTTGTTCTTACCAATCTAATAGCCATGACTGGCCACCATCAGAAGCAGGACACCATGCTACAAGGACTGTCTGGTCTGATGGAGTATGACTAGTTCAGCCTTTCCTCCATCATACCAATCAGCCTTTTGCTCTGCCTCTCACAGATTAGTTCTTACAAGTTAATCCTTTTTCAGATACATGGATGTATCTGTAGAACTTTGCAAAAAGATTTCTAGTAAAAATAATGGGGTACAAAAATAAACTGCTGTAAGACAGAACTTGCTGAAGATTTGAATCAGATGCTGCTACTGGTGACAGGAAAGTAGAGTCAAAACCCCAGAAAGTCCCTTTAAACTACCTACCTACCACCACCACCCAGCCCAAAAAACAACAGAAAACCAAACAAACAAAAAACAGCCTGACAGATGTCTTTTAAAAATTTTTTTTTAACAATCACTTTTTCTTCCTGGTTCTCATGCACTGATACATAGCTATGAACATATTATTTGCATTGCCAATTGCAGGGAAGGTTGTTTTTTTTAAAAAAAAATCCAATTAAAATTTCAGTTTGTGGCCTTTACTAATTAATAGTACTCCTTTAAATATTACCATTTCCTTATTATACTTCTCAAGTACCTTCTCTTAAAATCAACAGGTAAAAATGACATGGAAAAAGCATATGAATGGGCATCAGAAAAACAGCCACATATTGTAATATTGTAATCCAGCTACTGAAAATTACAGCTTCATCTCCTGCTCACAGCCAGACCTATATATATTTGGACACTTGCTATCATGACAAATGCAGTGGCTTTAGGTTTGTGCCAGGTAAGAGAGATGAGAATCTGGCTCACAGTCTGCATTTCTAACTCTTCACAGAACAAGAGAGTCCAAACATATTTTAGTTCTTTATAGCTGCTCTTCACAGACAACTAAAGATCTTTATCACAATAAAACCAGAAGGCGCTGCCATAGAGTGTAATTACATGTTACTACCGTTGACTGTTGTCTTCCAGAAATAGGAAATGGTTTGAAAAATGCATTGTTTCTGCTTGGGCCATACTCCGAGTTCCTTAAATAAAATGCTACCCCTAATCCCTGTGCAGATAAAATGGGAACTGTGGTATTGTAGGGCTGAGCAAATCTTGAGAGTGGGCTTCAAGATTTGGCTTGATGGTAGTCAGCTTTCTGTTCCAGTGTTGCCACAGCGGAAAATGAGTTTTAGGCCCTGCTCTCCTTTCACACCACCCAGAAGTTCATGTCCCAGGATGGGGAAGGAGTTACTTAGGATTATTTCTCACTGCTCTTTAGTCACTTAAGACCCCAGTTTTTCAAGGCAGCATACCCTATGGAGCTCTTCCTTTCAGACAGCAGACTACCATTGCAAAAAACCCCACAGATAACACTCAGCACCGCACCAAGCGAGGACAAATTACTGTTGCAGAAACCCCTGGTGAAGGAACAGGGATGGGATTTACATATCCACAGCTGCATCTGTGCTCAGCAGCCAGCTGGGAAAAATGTGCTGTCTAGTCTGACGGTACGTAAACTGCCAGTCAGCCATCAGGACAAGGAGGTTTCAAATATCTACTCGGTCCCACATTCCCGATTCCTTCAAAAGGCCTAAATGAGTATTGTTGTACATATCCTATGATCCCTGACAAAGCCAAACATTTTGGTAAATCAGTCATTATCAGATACAGATTTCTTTTGAAAATGTACTGTTTTCTCTTACTCCATAGCTGAAAGAAAAAGGCAGGTCCTTGCTTCTGAAAGAGCATTTGAAAAAAAAAGTGCCTACTGGAGCATAATTATTGTGCTAAGTAATTATCAGTAAATTTTAAAAAGTACAGAATACTCAAAAAAGCTCCACAAAGATCGGTAAATATGATCTGAAAGAGGTGCCTGTGAATCACAGACCTTTTCTCTATTGCCATAAAATACTATGAAACTTTCTGCTGAAGATGTCACAGATCTTTATAAACATTAATGTCACCTCACAGCCTCCCGGGATGGGAAGCACCATCTCCATGCAATACAGAAAAGCTCAGGAAGTAAAAAGTGCCATTCAGCTCCTGCAACACAAGGAGGCTGCAGCAGAGCTGGGAACAGAACACAGACCCTTGCCTCCCATTTTGTACACTAACCACAAGATCATCAAATGTCACCTATTTATTTTATCTCCTCATAAAAACATTTTTGATCATTACTTCTGTTTCTTTTCTCAGTGAGTAAATTTTTTGAGGGCAAGCTGCAGTAAAACTGACAGCCCCAAATGCCTGTAGAAAGGTACACAGGAGTGATGCAGCACAGTGGGGCCACAACATATGGATGTGTCTTCCACATAATTACTTAAACATCTTGCCCATCACACCTTATCCACTGTGAACTGTGATTTAAGGTGAGTGAACATGTTTTCTCCCTAAACCCCAGAATTTCACAGTCTTCAAGCAACCATTTTGCAGTATAGAACTGTACGCACTGTTGGCATGTCACACTAACACCACATAAAAGAAACTGTGACTTAGTTTTAAAGGAAAATATTATTTGCTGCTTCGAAAATAATTCAGATTATTAAAGCATATTCTTTCAAAAGCAAGTCAACGTAACTAAGCCCCCCCTCCACAACTCGGGTTATTCACACAGTTTAAGTCATTCTCTGTCCAGGCATCTTTTGCTTTAGTAAGAGTTCTCTCCCTCTGCTCTATATTTTGCCCACTCCATCCCTTTTCAGTACTTGCCTCTCTCCTCATCCTGCTCTCTTGCAGTTTCTAGTCTCTTCCCCTCCTTTCTTTACAGTCATTTCAATTTTCTTTGAAATGTTTTGGCATTTAATGCTGGCTTTATTCTTCCTTCTCCACCTGCTGCTCTTGTCTTTCTAAATCTCTTCTAGAGCCTTCTCTTGGGAGAAAGCAAGAGCCACGTTTTCCATTTATTACCTCCTCTTTCTGGATTTCAGTTCACTACTTCTTAAGGACTTGGAATCAGACAATCGTCCTCTCCCTGGAAGCTGATATACCACAATGCCTTCTTACCAGCCCCACAATAGCTGGTACTATGCTATATCATATCTGCCACTCCCTTTGAACACAACTATCTCAGGAAAGGCACTGTTAAATATTTGGCATTTCTCCTATGTATGACAAGAGCAATACTACAGAAAGCAAAATCACTGGTAAGGTTTACTCTCCTGCTTTGTGCTCAACATTTGCGGCATCTTCTGGCCGTGGAGCCTTGCTCCACCAGCTACAATCCAATTTTAAAGGGAATTCCTCCCCTCCCTAAGGGTTTTCTTCTCTGTAAAATCTTCTATTTCATTATCAGGACTGACAGGGAACAAAGGCAAAATCACCAAGCTTAACTACTAATACTGCCTTTATACAAATCTCCCGGATATTGTCTTTCCAACATCTTTTAATCTGGGAGTCAAAGACTCAATGTTAAGATGTGTATTCCTTGCCTGCTCACTTGGCCTCTGTTCCCAGACAAGGGAAACAGCTGTAACATGTAAGATGACATGGACATTTGCCAATCAGAAGGGCAACAACAAACTCCTTTTGGGAAACATTCATCCGTATCTTCACGTGCACCTTTTAGCTAAAACATAAGACACAATACAAATTGATCACAGATTAAACAAAGTAAATATGAGGAGAATGGTGAAAGGTTTTCTTCTCTTATAAATTTTTGTTTATTTCCAAACTTCAATCTAAAGCCTGACTTTCTGTGAAAGTTGTCGTCATATTTGTTATTAGCCAATGAGTTATTGTACCTTAGCACTGGGAAAGATGCCTTCTAAAAGTTCTTGCTTTCAAAAAGGTTAAAGGAAAATAAGCACCAGAGAGTTAAAAAAACAAAACCCTTGCAGCCAGCAGGATGGATTTTGCTAAGAGGGATAAGATCTAAGTCACAAAAAATACAGATCTTTTACAGTTACAGTTATGTTGCCAATATACAGAAATAAAATATAAGTAGTGAACCATTTATCAAGGATTCCAAAATTAAGTGAACATGAACATTAGCAAATGCCAAAGCTTATAAAAGCCTTGAAACATTAAGATGCTCACTTCTACCACAAGCTCAAAAGATAGAGCACGAGAGTCAGTTGTTTTAGTTTTGTTTTATACATTTCACACACCAATTTTCCTCTGGTCACAGGGATTTTGCTTTATTCAATGCCTAGAATATACTTGACTGATGAATGAACAGCAGCTATCAAAGCAGTGGAGAATCCCACACCTATTCCTCTCAAGGTTTTACACTGTTGTTTTTAAACAAATAAATGTTTTAAACAAAAAAAATGTTTTAAACACAAAACATATTCCCATGAATTTGATACAATCTAAAAGGGAAATATGTATTTAACAGGATATAACTCATCTAAAATGTGCTCAGCTAAAACCCAACAAGAAACCAAGAAGGAACATAATAATATGCTCATTCTGCCCCACTCTCCTCTGGCAGTTTGATGTTTATGGACTCCTACTTCCCATTGAAAATCAGCAAATTCTCATGGCTACAAGTGATTATATGGAAAGCCATGACAAGTGCACCAGCACGAGAAGTGAGAACAGTGAAAATAATTCACTCAGTTAATTACTTGAAAGTTATTTACAATGATAACAACAACAGATTTTCAGATAGAAGTCTGATTTAAGCTGACCGACCCTTTCAGCATTTCTAAAGAAATTATGTATTATAAAACTAATTCAGTGAAAAATGGAAGTAAAAATAGAAGTGATGAGACATCTTCTAAATAAACAAAGCTGCTTTTACAGTATGCTGAATAACTGAAGTGTGGTAAACATACCACTGTTACAAATAACATCCAGCCTTTTGACATTATTCTTTAGTTAATTATTTCAAATTCTTTATAAGCATTAATGAAGCAAGCCTCATGGTTCTCCTGCAAATTGAAGATAATTACTCCCATATACAGGAGGAAAAATGAAGATATAGGGACAGAAAACAACACTCCGAAGTTACAGCGGCACACTTGTACAGAGAATTCAGGAGGTCTCATAGTATAAGAGAAGAAGCATCCTCTCATCCAGATGAGAGTGCTTATTAGGTGACCAGTTTGTAGGATTTACACGTCGTTTAATTTTACACAAAACATTGCACCAACATTTCTAAATTTAACCATGACTAGTAAATGACTGAGACATATCAAAGTTTTATAATAATAAGTAAGGGCCAAACAAAATCTTTTAAAATGGTAACTCTAATGATTTCTCCCTGCTGAGGTACTTTTTTGTTCTGCTTCAACCCCTAATCATAAAACCATTAAAAGTAACATTTTGTGTTAAAAATGCTAGCAGCTGCCAAAGCATCATATATAGCACTTTGTCAGACTATAGATAAATAAACACCAAGAGGTAGCACAACGATTATTAAGTAATTGTGTCTCATTACCTTTGTGGTCTTCTTGGGCCAGCTGACCACAGGGACACCCGAAATGGCAAGATTTTGGTCATCATCAGCATGTTCCTTCAGTATGTTCTGTTGCAAATGAAAATGCCTTTATTAAGCAAAGAAATATTTCTCCAGCTGAAGAGTGTGGACTTACACAAGACAATACTCCACTCTGATGAAAGACAGAGTGACAAGATCTCTGCTGACTTGTTACATCTCTGCAAGTTACTTTTGCTTCCAAACTTCCAATTCACACTGAAACTCTCACACCTGTCATTATGATCCAGGATGTGAAGCTTCTTACAAAGCAGCAAAATCAGCCATGAATCACCTCAAATATTACAGACTTCTTTAAAATTGGTGTGTCCAAAAGGACTGGTGTTTTTCCACTGGTATCAGCCTAATACCAGCATCACCTCTCCACTTAAACTCCAGCTCACTAAATCCCAAATGACCCCCAGCATCACCATAACGAACACCTTCTCTCCTAATCAAGTCTTCAAAGGACCCTAGAAGCATCTAGGCTCTGCCACCATAACTTCTGCAGTCACAGAACATCAAGCATGTACTTTAGAGCAATCCACAGGTGCCTGAGCATTCAGGTAAGTAAAGATATAGAAGCGTGCATTGGAACTTTTCATCTTTATGCACATGGCAATTCAAGCGCACCCACCAACCTTCCTTCCACTCTGCTGGGCAGGCCAGAGCTGCCATAATCTAGTTCACTTTAGGGGATCGGGTAAGGCATTCAGGTTCCTGACTATTTACTAGGAAAGGATCTAACTCTGTGTAGTACAGTATTAAGGAAAACGATTGGCCTCCCCTCCCATCCACCCCCACCAAATCCTTTTACTTTGATGCACTGTCCTAGAAATCTCATGAGTGGGTTGCACTGGCTTACACAGCTTCTGCTGCTGTGAATCACTCCCATGACCATATAACTTGCAGAGGTGGAGAAGAACTCTTTCTAAGCATACTCAATTGTTCAGTTGGGAACAGTCCACGCTCGCTTACTTACTAACCTAGCTACAAAGCTCTTCATTTGGAGCTCAGGTAGCTGAAAAAGACAACAAATGAAAACAAAAAACAAGTCAGAAGGAGGATTCTGCTGTGCTGCTGAAAACTGAAGCTCAAATAAGCACTAACAGGTTAAGGGTCAAAAAATGCTCCAATAAAATAAACAAGAACTGCAGGTTGGAAATTACCTCCTAATAGAATTTAGGAGATAACCCCAGACAATTAAGTTCAATGGTGTTGCTCCCAAGTATACCAACTTCTCAAAAAAAGCTTAATTAGACAACAACAGACACCAGGCTCTCTCAGTCCCCAGTGTAGAGCATTAATAATTAGAAATTTCACACACTACATAAAAAGAGTTTAAAATACAGTAATTGTTTTAATAGGAAGTGCACTTGGAATTCATCTGTAATCATCCAACTAAAGCCAGGAGTACGATGGCATGTTCCAGGCCCCAAGAGCCCAAGTAGGCAGACTAGCATCTAAATGAGAGTTTGGATGAGTGTCCCTGGGGCTGCCTTTCTCTCCCTGGAGCTCTGGCAACCTGCTGGATTCAGCTCAATTCCCCAGTCTGTGCTTAAATGAGAGATGCTTTTCTTATAGACACTACATCACCAGCACAGTGCTGGTGTTCTTCAGATACTATCAAACCAGTAAGGCCGTTCTTCATACTGGTTAGTCCGAAAGCAGCACCACTGACCAAAATAAGCAATACCAGTACAAGCCCAGTTTCGTCAGCCCGGCACTGTGGCTGCACTCAAGAAGCTTGCACAGGCATAGCCTGGCTGGTTGGGACTAAAACCCAGCTTGCCCCAGCCTGACTCTGATGTGGAACCTGTAGCATACCTTCAGCCGAATACTCTTGAGGGAAACAGCTAACAACTTATACATACTGACTAGTCACTGGCAAATTAACTCTTGGCTGAGCTGAGGTTAAGCGAGCACCTCTTTTCTCACGTCCTTTTTATTTTGAGCGTGATCACTACATTAACTGAACTGTGACCACATTCTGAAAGTTAAATTTTCAATCCTAAAAATTGAGGTGTCTTTTGTATTCTCACAGCAAAGCCAAAATTCTCCAGAACAAGGCAGCAGCTTGAAAGCTGTATGAACAAAGGACAAATTAATCCCTCTTTACTTTGTTACTCTTAGATTTAAAAGCTTGTAAGACAGAAAACCTTAACATTTCCACTAACGAATGTCAGAGACTCTGAGTTCAGTAGAAAGCAGAGTATATTCCAAGAGCTTGGCAGAATAATGAAGGTTACTTGTTATCATATGTATCACGTGAAAATACTAACCATGAAGAAATGCAAAACTATGGCAGTTTATCATCTCAGCCAGCTGAGAACAATGGATGTCTGAGCGACTGAACGATAACCAAGCTGCATTTGTACTGACTAGTGTCAAGTGTCAGTACACAACAGGCTGGAGGAGGCAGACTTTTGTTCACCTGCTTTAAAACAAAACAAAACAAAACAAAACGAAAAGGGTAAAGAAAAGCCATGGGGCTCCAGTTAGACAACGTGATGCTCATCCAGCACAAGGCTGCCTGCCTGATTCGTTACACTTGAAGGCTGTGGTGACAACAGCAGGTATGAAGGAAAGAAACTGATTAAGTATGTAAGAATTCAGCTTAGCCATTAATTTCAAAAGCACAGCAAAGAATGACTCCCCTGAAATGCATTCAGTAGAGGGAGGTTTTTTCCTGTCATCAGAATGAGAAGGGGGTAAGATTTCTTGGCAAGAAAAAGTAAGAACATATTTCAGCAGATATCATCTGTCTTGCACAAGAATCGTCTGCTGCTGCCAACGAGTTGCTGATATTTGACAAACTCATTTCTTCAGAGTTTCTTCTGCCCTAATGGACTTCCACAGTCCCTTCTGAAGAAGGGCAGCATTTTTGCTTTGAAGTGGGGAAGGTCTGTGGCGTTATTACAAGGCAGATCTCACAGCCCTCTTCCCCAACAGCAGCAAAGGAATTATCATCCTGCTGGTAACACAACAGAAATGTTGTGTGCAGAAATCAGAAGCTGCATGCAGACAAGTATCACTGGCAGAGTGTTTAATGTGGGATGCAGACTGTCACAATCAAAGGTCTGCTCAGCTTTACCTGTGCTGTGATGTGGGATGAAACTACACAAAGGAGTGAGGTGGTTACCTCTCTATTCTCTTCTTCATACATAAGTCCAGCCCAGTTGCATCTTTAGTAGACTGACATACTATTTGGTAGCTAAATATGAAGTGAAGAAGCCACACGATGAAACTCTTCCAATCCCCAAGGCCACCATCTAAGTAAAATTACATCTCAGTGGTTTTTTCCCCTTCTCTTCCTTCACCAGTGTAGGTACTTTTCTAACAGTTCAGCTGCTACTTAATTTTTAAACTGGGAGCTGGTGACGTTGCAGTGTTTCATATTTCATTTCAGGGCACGTATATATGGAAAACAAGGTATGACTGAAGGCTACCCCCAACAGTAACACCAACATCACAGATGTGGGGGCAATGGCTGCAGTGTCCTCTGGCTGCTCATCCTGCCAACAGCTCCACTGCCAAGCCTTCTGTCCTCCTGCAACTTGGGTCAGCTGAGCACTCTTAGGGAGGGTATGTTTATCTGTACAACAGTTTCCCCCCCACATTTGCTGCACATACAGCTCACACGGAGCCCAGCTGCAGACATTTGGATACAGAGAGTATTACATCTCCTCGCTGACTGTTCCGATGCCATCTGCTACGGAGTGAACACTGCTGTCAGTAATGGCTGTTTGGAGGCCTCTGGGAAGCTCCTTTGGTGGTGAACATGGGTCTCATGAGATACAGTGCCCATACAGCAGAGCCACAGCCAACAAGAATTTAATTCCTTATTTGAGCTGAGGGAAGAAGTGACCTGTTCCCCAAGCAAGGCCCATGTTATGCTCTGCAAATAAGCCTTCCTTGTGTTGCTGCACTCCATCGATCATGGTGATAAATGGGTTCTCAATCTGCAGAGGCATTAGCTTGGCACTTCTGGATTGCCGTGTCCCCACCAGATAGTTGCAGTTAGTTGGGAGCTTAGATGACGTGTAAGGAATTTACACAGGCTTAGTTTAGTTTTAAGTCTCACTTCTTATAAAGAAAATAAATCACTTTACTTCAGAGTCTCACCTACTTGACATTAAATAGCTGTATATAGCTGTAGTTGTATTTACCGCTAAGAGCAGTAATAGTCACCCATCCTTTAGTGTATTCTTGCTCAGATGGGAAAGTGTGGATTCTCTGCAAGTTACCCAAATTTGTTCTGTGAAACTTCACATCACTAAATAAAATGGTTTCCTTTCTCCAGTTTTAACTACCCATATCCAGTTTTCTGAAAACATTCATTGTCTTACTGAAGGACAAAGACAGACATAAATGTCATACAGAAAAGTCCTGACTGCATTTCACTAAGAAATAAAACTACTACAATAAACATGGATTTCTTTTCTTCAGGAATAAACATGCTTAAGACTTTCCAAGCAGAGCAAGAGCTTTTAGACTTTCTGTCAGAGTGTGTTCTTGCTATGAATTTGTTAAGAATAACTCTCAAATGGGTGCACTAAAAGGGTACTTTTTGTAGGCTGTATGATTTATTATTAAGACATTACACGCCAAAAGTCAGGCTGCCCATGAAATAAACCTTGTGAATATAGCCACATACCATCACGACACAGATGATCTGCACAGCTTCTTCTGCAGGATTTCTGCATCTATTCAGTCACACGAATGGCTGGTGCTCTGGATATCCATCAGGGTGAGGTAAAGGTGCTAGGCTGCTTCTGCTCACTCTACTGCTAATGCTATCAGCAAAATCCCCACATTATTTACTGTACAAGTTGCAAAACTAATAGCAAAGTAACAGGGAAAATTATTTAGTGGTCAAGGAGATAAACACCATTCTAGAAAAATGGACTGTATTTCTCCTTCTGCCATTATGTCTCTGTGTGACACAGGGCAAACTTTCTAAATCAAGTTTCCACAGGACATCATGAATTATATGTCCCTACTCTTCCTCACACCTGGCTTGGGATCTGGATGCTAAAGACCAGAACTTCTGCTCTGCAGAAATGTTAAGCAATTACAGTTTCAATACCATTAAAATTATCTTTTGCACATATCATTCTTAAGTAATGCTAACTTTCCTGAAAAATCACATCCACGGCACGTAAAGCCTGTATCCAAAATTATGGTCACTTTTATCTTAATCTTTTTGCACCTTAGTTCCCTACTTGTGACCTAAAGATAACAACTCATCAATTACCAGTTGTGAACCACATGACTTCATTCAGTGATGAATATCACTGGGAACCCCAAGGGAACATTCCTGTCACCATGTTTGGCCAAGGCTCTGAACAGTATGACGTACCTAACACACACTGAGGAGCAAGGGTGGAACAAATTCTGAACAGCTGCATTCTGCACAGAGGCAATACAGGAATCCTGAAGGACCATTATGCTAGATGTATGCTCATGGGGCCGAAATCCATCACTTGGCAACTTTTCCAGCAGTGTGCTCTATCCTTTGAAGGTAGGAGCCCTATGCACGCACTGATACACTTGTTCATGATTTTTTTTTAAAGCAAACAAACTGAATAAACAACTTAATGCTTTGGTATGACATGGGTTACAAGGAACTAGGATGCTTTGGCTCCGCTGCACTGTTCTCTACCACATCAACAAACACAGCGGCAGAAAGGAGCAATGGGTTGTTGCATCCAGGGTCCCAACGCTAGATGGGAATGGGACACAACTTGGCAGTGGCTGCCTCAGACAATTTGCTGATGAGCAAAGGGAAGGCCTGCGTTGGGAGTCCTGGGCTCCACTCCTGACTTGAGAGGAAGTGTACTCAAGCAACCTTGGATCTGAGTGCAACTGCCCCTAACCCCCCCAATTCCTTCAGAGCATCTAGCAAGCAGATTATGCAACTGTAGGGAGAGTTATGGAGGAAGCAGACTATATGGGGTTCAGTTAATTTACTGTGCCGTATTGACTCCCATTCTCTGAAAACTGAGGGCTGCCTTATATGTGGGCCAATATTGTAAAAAAGATGGGTAAGAAAGTTCTTTAACAGTTCTTTAGACACTATTCAAGAAAATGTTTGAGTTAACAACCTTTTAAAAGGTCTTACTCTGACTAATCAGTCACATGCTCACCAAACATACAGAGGTGATTCCAGAGAAAACAATTCTGCAGCATGCATGATGTTTAGATGTGGTCATGGGCTCTTTAACCAGCAGGGAACCATAAATATCCAGATGTTGGGCTACATCCTGATAGTTACAGTGTGTGCTGGCAAGGAGAGAAAGTTTAGAAGGAGGCAGTTATGAAAGGAGATGGAACATCAAGACTGCAACTTTGAAAGATGCAGAAAATAAACTGGCAGATGCCCACATAATACCAGTTAAAGCACAGTATCACCAAAAAGGGCACAACTCGGGCCTTTTTCTTAAACATCCGTGGTGCAGTTGTCCATCTCTGTAGCTAGTGAATCCACTGCTCAAAGAGGAATAAGAAAGCATACACTCCTGCACAGTGCTTTAAACCAGATTCACATATGGTATCTTGCCATGTTCTAGTAAGATGTCCCACGCTGCATTGGAGTGTGTCATCAAAAGAGCATGCATGATCATACTCTGAACATCTGCACCATTTATTACTTGCTGTACCCCTTTCTGGGATTTCAAGAAGGGGCAGTTTATTTTTAAGGAAATTTGGTCTGTGCATCAAGCCTGGAAAAGTAACACTACCACCCTTTCTCCTTCACCATAAATTCAACTCCTTGTCTTGAAGCTTCATTTTGATTTCTGATTAGAAGATAACCAATCACAAAGCAAGCCAGTTAATCTACAGCCACGACTTTGGGCATGTGTGTCCACTTTCATATACAAAGTGGCTGATTTTGCAAGAAGAGACTTTCTGAGCTCTTGTGGTTTACCAAAATGAGTGCCGTGTATCACACTTCCAGGCTCCAAGATTGTGGAATATGGTTCCACTGCACACTGCATATGTTCAGCCTTCTTTAACTGGCTTTGAAGCCTTTTCTAAGCAGCTGTTACAGTACTTGCAGTGAAGAAGTACAGGCTCCCCTTTTACCATATAAACACGTTTTTTTCCCCTCAGAAAGCTGTGTGGCTTACACAGCTCTTGTGTATGGAACATATGTAGCTGAAGAACCATACTGCACACAGAAACAGCACAAAACTAGCAGTCCAAACACAAGACCACAAATCAATACTCATAGTTCCAAATCAGGCCAAATTGCCACGGTACTTGACCTGCAGAGGACAGGCTGACAATTTTAGCCTTATTTAACAAGTCCCAGCAAAACTACAGGAGTATGCTGCTCTCAGCTTTGTTAAAAAAAAAATTAATATGCCTATTTTATCCAATGGGAAAACAAGACACAGAAAAGCTAAACACGTAGTCCAAAGGAATGCCACAGATCAGAGACAGGGCTGGGACTAGAAGCAGCAAGGCCATGCTGGTCTTCAGAAGGACTTTATCCCTGAGTCAGATGGGGTACCACTTTCAGTATATTAAAAATCTAAAGAAAAGTTCTGTCACTAGTGAGCATTCACTCCTCACACGATCTCCAAAACCAGTATATTGTACCAGTGGAGAATAATTATCAACCTATAGAGGGCAATGGAGGAAAAGAAAATGAAAAAGGTGAAAGAAAAAAAAAAAAGCAACTGAACTGAAAACATTAGACAATACGTCTTCTGAATTACTATCAAGTATTTACATTCTGTATGTCAGTTAATCAGATATACTCCAGAAGAACACTAGACCAAAAAGGGCAGATTAAGACTATAAACAGACTATTTTATACATGGGACATAACAAGTGCTGAACTATGAGAGCATCTAAACTTTTGGCTACTGCTGCAACAGTCAGAAAGGACTGCATCAATTAAATCAGACTGCAAACAGCCATCTCTCCAGAGCAGAGATGGCTTTTGTTAGGAGCATAATTCCCCTCTCTGTGGCAGAGCATGCTGATATGAGCTGGTCACTACACACAAGAGTGGATCAGAGCTTTGCTTTCTGATCTCCTGCTGTCTTCTCTGCCCACAGAAAACAGTTTGTGTGGATCAGCAAGCTATCTTACCCACCTTCATGTCCTCTAGGAGAGCCTGTGGATCTTCGATGCCTTCTGGAACACACTTCTTGTTTTCTGGGAGAGATTCAAGCTTTTCCACCAGGGCTTTTAAACCCTTCAGTTCAAATTCTGTGAGGTGAGTCCATTTGGTTGAAACTTCTGTAGCTGGAGACCCCGTTGGTGTTTTGGGATAGTCCGTGGGGGTCGTTGATTTTACACTGTCATCTGACTCATTAGACAAAGTTCTTTTTAGGTATCTCATTACCGTGGCTTTTTGTTTTCTTCCTGCACCCTCCTTCCCTTCTGAGTGTGTGCTGTTGGGTGAGGAGGAACCATCCACCAAGGATTTGGAGTTCTTATCCAAGCTGTCATCCTTCTCCTCCCGGATATGGGCATCACAAGATTCTTCATCCATGTCTAACCACGAATCTGATGAATAGCTGTCTGTGCTGCGTTTTCTTTTTGCATCTGAAAGGTGGAAAAAGAATGCTGAAATTTCACCCGATATAATTCATAGCTTAAACACTTCTCTACCACTGGGGCTAGGCACTGCCTATTTAAAAGGGCACTGGATAATGCCTGGTAAGAATGTAACAGGAATGAGCTCTATTCAGCTAATTTTTATTTTGGGGGGGTGGGGTGGGGGTGGGAGGGTTGTTTGTTTTAATGCTGGTTTTCATTAACATCTACTCAGTTCAAATGACTGGGAAACATTTAGGGAAAAAAATTATGCTTTCTTCAAAGCTTCAGTCCTCTATGCCTTCAATTAAGTGTAGGCAGAGCTCTTAAGTCACACACAATTAATTTTCCCGCCGAAAGAGACCAGATTCAGCAGCCTTGCAACTTTAAGAGGAGAGTTAGCACAGAAAGGAAGGAAAAAATTATGGGGGAAAGCACATTAAAATTTGTACATCATCATTCTTCCAGGAACTCTACACAGCACAAAATCAACTTCTCAATACTCTTCCTCTTTGCGAGCAACTGTTGATAAAACAAGAACCCCCACTTGTTAACTGCATGAATACTCATTGCTCTTCTGAGACAGAGGATTACAATTACGCTTATTTTACAGACAAGAAGCCTCAACACAAGGAAATGCAAGGACTGTCACAGAGTTAAATGACACTGTTTTTCTTAATGCTGTCCCTGATACATTCTAGGTACTTCTCAGGAAAATTTAAAAGCAAGTTTCTCAGTCTAAAGATTAATATTAGTTTTATACTAAGTTTCCCCATTAAAAATCCCAACTGTTACCCAACTCTGTGCAATCAAGCAATGAAAGCAATGTAGGAAACTAGTGGCCAAGGTTCCCTAAAGCGCACATCTTTTCTTATTTATTAGACACAATTTCCTTTACTAAGTGAACAACACTGAATGCAGGCTAGCAACAGCAGGAATTTCTATGGAAAATACCATTAACACTGGCAACACCCAGTTAAGTCAATGTGAAATTTAATAGTGGCTGAAATGGGTACGAGATCAAGCTGCAAACAAAAACACTCTGCAAAGGAAACAGAAGTCATACAGAAAAAGTGAGTGAACAATTAATGAAAAGTTCCTTTCACAGCTTGCATGCTTTGCAGTGCAGTAGCTTTGGATTAGGACAACGTGAATCATGCTTAAGGAAGGATTAAGTGGACATTAAAGGAAAAGCTTAGCATCCGGTTGTTTAACAGCAAGATTCAAAACAAACGCTGAAGCCCAGTTCCAAGCCGGCAAATTTATCACAGAGAAGCTCCTTGTCTCTTGCATACTATGTACCACCTTCTTGTAAAATATATGTGCTGTCAGCTGAGTAACAAAGATGCAACAGGCAGTGTCAGAGTAGCTGTCCGAGGGTGGCTAGCCTAGCTGCTTAGCTCTGCAGTTTCAAATAAAAACTCTGTAAGGCCAGGCGCACCTCTGTACATTAGTGACCAAGAGATATGAGTTGGCCACTTTATACTTCTCAGGGCAAATGTGCTGTTACAACAGTGTCTGCAAAAATCAAGCATCTCTGTCCAGTCTACTCCTTCAGTCACATTTGCGTTTTTCCACAGAACCAAAATGTCCATAAAATTACTCCTGAAAGGCACATTTAATCTGAAATGCCTGTGAAAAGATGTCAGTCACAAAAAATACCAGCTACCAGCAAAGCTGGCCACAGCCAACTTTAGCTCCATCCACAGTGCAGGCTAACCTTCTCCCTGCATCCCTCCAAAAAAGCTTCACCATGAAGAAGTATAACACAGTTTGTGTGCTAAGGTGGTGGCATGCAACACTCCAGAGCAGCTCCTCCTCTCTGATCTGTGCTAAATCACCACCATGCTTCTCTTAGAAAAAGAAAGAGGATTAGAAAATATTTTAACCAGAACATTTAAAAAACACTAGGTTATCCAACTTTCATTTAACACTGTTTTTTCCTTTGTCCACAGTAGCTAGCACACTTACCCACCTCAAAGGCTATATAATCAGCTTATGTCATTCTCCCATTTTACAGCTGAGGAAACAGATGCTTGGGAGAAAGCACGATTTGCTCATTGTCACACATCAAATCTAGGGCAAAACCAGGAATCAGAATCCAGGCTCTTGGATCCAGGGCTGGAGCCCCTTCTCTAAGCCACACTGCCTTGGTGAGCTATTTCACAATTGACTGAAACACAAAAGCCCAGTCTAGATGGGAGAAGACGCCAGTGATTAAACATAAGGTGAAAGCAGATACACATCCCTATGGAACCAGTACAGTGTCATTAACAGAAATTGGTATAAATCCACCTAAAGAAAATTATGTTTCTGTCTTCCTGTGCTGTGGCCTTGCTGAACAGGAACTACTGGCTGTAACTGGGGCAAATCACAAGCGTAGGTAAGGCATAAAGAGAGGGAGATCATGTTATGGAAGTGCAAATAATTGACTCCAAGTAATGCTCTGGTGCTAAGAGAAAACAGCCTTCAAGAAAGATCTCCACTTTTTTTCTCTTGCTCCAGTCTAAGCAAACAAAAGGCAAAAAAGGAATGGAACACCACAGCATACTTCTGTTCCCATCAGAAGCAAGCACACAGGGAGGGGGGCCAGCAATTCTGTTCTGCCAGCTGCCACTGCTTCCCTGCCACTGGCTGTCTGCGCAAGACAGGACCTGCTGTGCCAACTACACCTGGGTATGGACATACAAAAAATAATCTAAATCTAACCTCAAAATGAACCATCACCAAACAAGTGCCCTGTAGCCTTTTCTCTGCAAGCCTGGCAGTTACACGATGTCTTGCCTAACTTTACCTTTAGGGACAGGCTTGCCATTAAACTGAAGTCTATCTGTCTCTTCTCAAGCGCAAGGGGATTACAGTATTGTTGCACCACCAGATTAAGGGTGGACTCCTTTCAAAAGACAACTGTCTGCTACTGCTGCTAATTAAAAAAAAAAAAAGAAAAAAAGCCAAGGGAATCAATAACGGAAGAATAACTTCAAGGTGAGGAGGGTTCAATTTTGTTTTTTCAAGTGTTTTGTTGTAATGCAACATGCCATGTTTTTATTTATTCATTTTAAAGAAAACAGTATCTGACTGAGAGTTACTGTGCAGTGAGCTGAGGCCCTACGTAAGCATAATCTGCATTTACTTTGTCAAAAAGTATATTTTAAGCACTGTGTTACCAGGGTTCCACTGACTTGGAGGTTTCTGGTTTATAAAGTCCCTCCATGGAAAAAAGCTCCTGCTAAATGCAACTCTGGTTTCTTCTTCTGAGTCAATGCACCACCCAATACCTGGTTAGAACTCCAGTTCCAGAGTGGTTATCCAGCCTGGGCTTCCATACCACTTAGTGCAAAAAGACCTTCACCCCTCTCCATCTCAAAAAAAAATAAAACCAGTTTATACAAACCAGTCAGTGATATAACTCAGTGAAGAGGAGAAGCAGCACAGGCTTGACCACAGGACAGAGAGCTAGAAATACTTTTTTTTCTACAGCAGTTCACTTCCCTGTGCTTCTGGGCAAATCACCTAACTTTCCCCACAGTTATGCACTTGTACAAAAAGGATAATTATACACAGTTTCTTTCATTGGTGAAAAGCAACTTGCTGTATTACAGAACTTAAAAGAAAGGGAGGAGGGTGAGGTGTAATTATGAAATCTTTCTAAACTCTTCAGAACAGTCCAGTGTGTAATATCTACCTTGCCATTCCCAGCTCTAAACCCTGACACTGTGACTTGGGAGCAGCAGTTGCTCTTGGCCTGCTAAAGGCAGCAATGAAATTTTCATTAGCAGAAAAAACCCCGAGCATACTAGAAATGTGTCACTGCATGGAGCACCTCACGTGGAAATCACTCAATATAGTCTAGTACCCGTCTATCATAAGCAAATCTATTCTACCCGCTGAAAAGGGGGGGGGGGGGGGGGGGGAGAGAACACATGACTCCTTCACTCCTTCACCATGCCAGAGGGCATATTTTTTAAATCCATCAGGCTTAACATACAGTTAGAGCCATCCTGTTAGAATTTTAGCAATGGGACTCTTAAAAGCTGCAGGCTACAGAGAAAGCACGTTTTTGATAGCCTGGTATCTTCTCCCAATTACTCTTTGTCAGCTCACTCTCAAGATCCGTATCTCACTGAAGGTCAATTGTGGTTGAAAATGTCCAGTACAGACTCATTCATTATAAGAGTAAAAATAATGAAGACATATCCATCTCAAAACAGTACATGTTCAAATCTAGTAGGAAACCCAAATAGGATCCTTTTCTGATTTCAGCTGGCAGGACAAATGTCACAGTTGAGAGGGACAAGGAAAATTAAAAAAAAGGGAGAGAAAGAGAGACTGCATGCTTTTACAGCAGCCTGTGACTGCTGTCATGTCATCATTCCCCTGAGTGTTTGCCCTTCTGTGGAAGAGATGTGAAAAAAGAAGTGTCTCACACACTAACTAGGAGGCAACTGCCTAAAAACTCACTCTGGGCCTGAAGGATGGGAAAGGAAGCCACAGTCATCATCTTCCAAACTCACGTAGAAGGGCAGATATTTTTATCTAGAGTGCAGGAACACTCAAGGTTTTAGCCTTGCCTACACTGAAGTGCTGGTATTTTTTTCCTGTCTGAAGCTTTGTGAGTCGAGACGTTTAGAAAACAGAAATACAAAAACCAAAATAAATTGCTCTATTAGCATACAACTCTCAGGACAGAGGTATGGCAACACAATCACAATAATACATTTTCATGAGTAGGCAATGTCTTGAGTCACTCTGAGTTTAGCAACCTTCATGTCAAAGCAAATAAATACTATGTAATGAAAACATAGTATGAAAAGTCCAAAGATATGCTTCAAACAAAACTGCTAATGAACACAGTTTCTTATGTTCTCCAAAGATGTTCTCTACCACCACAGTAATCTCCTTTTTTTCCACACAGGAGAACAGGATCTCTACCAATTCTATAAAAACTACCACCTTGTGAAACCCAGAGACCATGGGCAGCATCCTGCGCTCTCTCTGGAGGATGTCCTCCTCAAGAATAACCAACTGATGCTTCTTAGCTTCTAAGATCCAGTAAGACCACTGTATGAGAATATACATAAGAAAAGAAAGCAGCACAACTCAAGGGTGAAAAATAGCAAGTTCTAGCACCCAAAAGAAAAGACAGAAAGCAGACATTTAGAACAAGTTATGTCAAGGAAATTATTAAAAAAAACACAGGAGAAACATTAAGATTATTCAAGAGAAATTTCTGAAAATGAGTACAAGGATGTGGATAATTTTTTTCTTAAACCAAGAAGGCCAGAAGAAAATTAATCTATTGAGGGGTCTGCAGAGAAGTTAAGTACTTTGTTTCATTACTCTTTAAGGAGCATAATGGGAAATTCTTCATCAAGGGATACTCTCCCATGGGAAATCAAGAAATAGCTTGCAGATAGAAAAGTCTCTAAGGAAGAGACAATTTAAGGACCTTAGCAGTTCTGAAGAAAAGCTTAAAAACAAAATGGTGGAGTTTTGTAACACTGACCTCATTTGGATCTCTTATCCCACAGCAGGTGAATGCTAAGAAGATACAAACACCACAGAATAACCAAGTGTAATTCAAGGATTACCGTTCATAGAGATTTGTTTGAGTCAAGAGGCTGGACACCGAAACCAGTTAAAAGACAAGCAAGTATTTGAAACAGTATTACTCATGCAGAACAAAGCAACTCAGCTTTGTAGAGGTAAATGATGTACCTTTACTCCTTTGAATTTGACAAATGCCAAAGTGAAAGAACCAGTAGATATAGTAGATCTGGGCTTTGGAACCACAATCCCCAGTTAAATAATTATTTTAAGGTTAAGATTCTGCCAAGAAATAAAAAGCAAGTTTCTGACAAAAAAAACCACAAAATTATACACCTGTCTTTCCTGCAGCGAAAGGCCCTGGATGTCAATGTCAGAGATTTTAACAGCGTCCTCTAAAGTCAAGAGAGCAGGCGGGTGGATGAGCTACACGCTGTCAGTAGATACCACTTCGGTAAGCTGAAAGTACTGATCCATTCAAGACAGTAACAACAGCTCAAGATCTGTCCAGCCAGACACTCATAGCACCTACCTCTACTCGGCACCCGCAGCCATGCAGCAGGGCTGCAAGTCAGATCAGCTCATCTATCCTACTGATAACAAATACATTTGGTTTTCGGTAAGGTTATTTTTCAGTCAGATCACTGAACCGATTCAGCGCTCAGGGCAGTCGCACAATCTCCAGAGTTCATGAAACAGAATAGTCTTGTGAGAGCAGCACGTTTCTCACAGTAGCTTGAAATGATCATAGGACCACACCCAAATGACAGCAAAACAGTTTAATATTCGCTTTGCAGTAGGCCAACAACTGAAGCCACCACAGGAGCCAAGGCCCAGCAATGTTGCCACCTAACCGTTATCCAAGTAGCCAGGCTACTTTTCCTGATGCCTTAGCAGTTGGCACTCTTTGGTCATGCAAAACAATCCTTTTCCCTCTAGACACTGGACATCTATGGTTACCAGTGAGCTGTTATATGATTTGAATATGTCTCAGCTAATAACTGGACCAAGGCACATTTAATGGGGATCACCAAACCATTATCAGTAATTACTGAGCTGGGCCAGAATTTAGACTGGTGATTTAGCTGAAAAAGGTCCCACCTCAATATCCTGAACCATCCACTCTCCACATCTAGTTTGTTCTGAAATTACACCTCAGCAATCTGGCACGCCCACCCTGCCTGCAGGACAAGCCTCCTTCCATCCCATCTAGACAACAGGAAGTTGTTCCTTATTTTCTAAGGAATGCAGTTGTCAGAGTTTTGTCACTGCTTTCTGAGGAGCTAATCCAAGGAGCTAAATCATCCTTTTGTCTAGGATCATCTTATATAAAGAGAAAAATTCCTCCACACAGACCTCCTGCTTAACTAACCTTTCTGATTAGGGTCTCACAGAGCAAAGAAGAGACACAAAATGTGAAGCACCCAAATTCCTAGGGATTCCAAGAAAATTCCCTTGTATATCTACACAGACTATTAGCTCCCTCAAGTTATTCTGGGTCAGTAAGACTCAATGGAGAGTGATGTCTGCCCATAACTTCTTAAATCCCTTCTACTAAGAATTATGCTAGTTGGTGATCATTTCCCTCCTCTGTCCAGAACCCGGGGCAGTTCCAACCATGCCAGGCTGACTCCAGGTGGCATCTCAGGGAGAAGACGACACAGAAATATTTTCGTTCTCCTCCACACTTCACACGTATCGGTTAAGATTTAGCTGGTGCTTGTGCTACTTTCACCCATTCTGTGCTTAAAAGCAGGGAGGTAATGTGGCCCACCATCTTGTTCCATTCAAGGGAGGAAAAGAGGGCAGTTCAGCAAGGCAACAACTGGAATTGTCACACATTGATGTAAAGCTCACATCAGTGCCAAGGTAATGCCTTCCTGCTTCAGGCACATCTATCTGTCTCTGCTATGGTCCATTTTCAGCTATTCTTGTAAAGGTTTCTTTGACCTCCCTGCACTCGGGTTATAGATCATGTAGATTTGTGTAGGTGTTTTCACAGCTTTGTTTTTCTGCAGAACTAGAAGTCAGTCACCAAATAGAGAGAACTAAAGTAGAGATTAAAGAAAAGAGGAAAGAAAGAAACCAGGTTTAGTGACCATAACACATTCTGTAAAGGAGATGCTCTATAAAGAGACTAAATACCCATCCCAGCAAAACACATTTGCAGTGCACACATTTTTGGCTACTAAGGTATTGTGCCAAACATGGCAGTAAATCCTCAACTGTTTGGCAGATCATCTCAACACGAACATTACTGAAACCAAGGAACAAACACATCCAGAAATTATTTTTCTGGGACCCACTTGCTAAGGGAATGCTCAATATAATTCTGAGCAGGTTGGTACTTCATGGGAATGCTTAAGAGTCAAAACCTTCCCCATCCCAAAATAAAGAGATAGTTCATTAGAATTTCTACAGTTCTCAATTCCATTTATAATCTGCTTTGCAGAAACCAAAGCAGTAACTAGCCTAAGGTGGTAGCATCAGTTCTGAATATGCACTCAAAGGATTCACTCACCAATTAACATTGATTCTTTCTGGTACTCTTTGCTGAGGTGGCAGCGCTGGGTCACACAGGACACGTATCTCTCCAGAACATACCAGCACATTTCATAGTAGAAAGGATAACGGAATTTGGCATGCACCTGAAAGCAAGATCGAGACTGTCAGTCCATGGGGAAGGGAGAGAAGTTTGCAGCACAAGGGCCAGTCATCATTCTCATCATGTTATCAAGAGCACAAACAGTATGCAGGAGGGGGAGGGGAGAGAGGGTGAGAGCCGAGTGAGATGTATGCCTTCAGCATACCAAATGAGGAGACTGCTTGCCTGCCTGCCATGATAGCATCATTTCTTGGTTCACTAATTTGTATCCTCTTGGGGTGGTGGGAGAGGAAAGGGTTTGTGTTCTTGTGAAATCATGAAACTGATGGATGGCCCCTACGGTATTATTTACCTACTGTATAAACATAGGGTGGTCACATACAGATGTTAGTCACTAAAATTCAAGTTAAAATAAAGGTGTGGGTTTTTTTAGATTTCCTAACCATGATCTTTATCAAAATGGCAGCATTACCTAAAATGAGTCAAGCAGGAAATACATATTTTTCAATTACGGTCTCCACAACAATTTGATTAAACAAATGATCACACAAATTCTTGATTATTGATGACTACATATTAAAAGTAAAAATCCCTTATGTGGTTTACACTTAATATTTTGGTAGCAAGATAGCTTTTGCCACAAACAGAATAGAAAAGCAGGATTTTGACAAAAGATCCTGTCAAGCTGTGCACTTTTTCTCAGACCTGTTGTTCTCACACAAAAAAGCTTATCCTCCAGCACTATGTATATGTGAGATTATTTCAGATTCAAAAGAAAACAGAGTGTGTTTCCTTCCTTTCCAACAGTTTTCTATCTATGTGAGGTCACTGTACCAAAGAAGAATATGGGAAGCTCCTAAATGCAAGAACATATGTATATTTATTGCGATTTGTTACAAATGGGTGCCATGCATCTTGCATGCACTTGTACTTACACTGTACACTTCTTTTTCCTGGTGGCACAGAAATTTGCATTTTGCAGGCTTGCATGCATGCATTGCACTGGGATTATAGGAACTGCTTTAAGATATTCTATGCATATTAACTGCTCACCTAGCCAAGAGGTTGCACCCACCTTTAATGAAAAGCTGGACTGCACCAGAAAGGAGCATCATCTTAGAAAGCCCTTTTTAAAAAACAAAACCGAAACACCACCCCACCGCAGACAACCCAAAAACCAGTGAAGTCTAAACAGAACCACTAATCAGGCACCTGGAAACTCAGATTCAGCTCTGAAAAGCAGGCATTGTCGAAACATTTGTGTGGTGATACAAGGATTGAGCACATCAGTGACTTACTAGAATGCCCATATTTGAAAACTGTCCCCAAGGTGGACAAGCCAAAGAACTTGCCTCTGTTCCCAGGTGACAGGAAATGCAAACACTTTTAGCAGTAGAATAAAACTTAACTAAGGGAAAACATACTGTATTGTCCCACTAAACATACCACAATGTAGGATTTAAATACTCCATGGCAATTCCCAAAAGTTAAGATCTCTTAAATTCAACACAAGTGTAGCTGGCAAATCTGAACTGCAGGTTGCTCTGGGTCATGCACCCAGCAATGCTGCACCTTTCAAACGTTTCCCTGTGTTGTTACAAAGTACACATACCAAAAAAAAAAGAAGGGGGAGAAAAGAAAAAACACAACCAACGTCCCCCTAAATGAGAGAACATTTAACCCCAGGGCCTTTTTGCATTGGAGAATGTTTTTCCTTTGGTTTAGTTATTTGTGATAAAAAAGAGATCGAGTCACTTATCACTATCACGGAACACAGGGGAAATTAGCCATGCTAAAATATATGCTAATAAAGGAACTCAAATTTTTCCAAGAGAGCACTGCAGGAAACAAAATTTGCAAAGAATTGACTTACAAACAGGAAGCCGCCTTCCACCCCTCAGCCTTCAAAAGGTTTTCAGCCACATGCCTGGGAATATTAAAGACATCATTGCTCAACATTTGTTGACAGATTCTGAGCGTCACCAAATTTAGTTGTTACCAATGTTAATTCAATGTGAAAGACAAGGCAGTAATGCATGCAGTGCTCCCATTATGTATATCAATCTTTAATATTCAATTTGAGTTCCTAATTGCCTCACTATCAATGTTCCAACCCACAGCAAATCCCTCCATGCCTCTGTAATTCACTATTTGCCCGAGAAGGCTCTGCTTTTACAAACCTTCAGAAGTAAGAGCTACCATATGTAGCAAGAGATACTGTGCAAGGATCTACAGTGCCTTTTGCCAGTAAAGCAAGTCTAACAGTGCTTTAAAAATATTTTAAACTTTGCCCTGTGGAGAAGTATAGAGGAGTACATTCTTCGTGATATCCTTGGACATTTATTAATTATAATGTATGCTACTGCGTTATGTACATATCCATACTTTTTCCATTGTACACTTACAGCCAAATGAACTCTGATGGGGAGGGGGGAGGAATAAAGGAAAGCAAGCAAGAAAGAAATTAAAAATGTTCTGTGATGAATTTAAAGTGTAATATCTGATACAGACACTGCCAGAGGACTAAATCCCCCACCAGCAGGGAAATACACTAGATCATCTAATAGGCATTTCCAGCTCTAACTTCTGTGATTAATAATTTACAAACCACTGAATAAATTTTTTAATTATTCCTGTACAGCGAGAAAAATTCTCTCTGGAATATGATCCATTTCTTCAGTTCAAAGTGGAATTATTTTAGAGACTTATATCCCCCTCCAAAATCAAAACAAAAAACCCTAAACAAGTAAAGCACATATTTTCCTTAAGAAAGTGTTATTCTTTTCCACAATGTCCATTAAAGTAATTACAAACTCCACTTACATTTAATCAATCTAATCACAAAATTGAAAAACAATTTATGATTATCTAAAAAATAATTAATCTATCCACTTAAAATGTTCTCTTACATTCCAGAAAACAAAATCAGTAGAAAATACCATCATCTGTGAGTGACCACCTTACGTATATATTCTGAGTGCTTTTGTCCCTACCCTTGTTCAAATATTGTAACGCAGTTAAATTTAGATGAGTTGGGAGTAAGTTTGACACATTCTTCCTCTTCAATAATACAGAGCTGCAACACCACTATGCCAAGATGATGAATCTCTGCACGGCAGCCTGCTTTGCAGTTCTTCAAGCTGGTCTAGCAGAGAGCTAAACAGCTTGGCCTATTTGACTAGCTATTAATTGGCCTCTAGGAAAGCCAGACTGCAAAATGAGAGTCTCTACAAACTGTAAGGCTGGAGAATATTTGTTTACCTCAATTGCACATTAGGAGCTGTTTCCAACAATAGACATGTTTTTTATTACTCCTTAAAACTATTTTTAAATGGCTGTAACCCTCTTAAAAAGTCTCCCAGGGATATGAGAAATTAAGCTAGAATAAGCATGACAAGTATATAAACTAGGCCATTTTATCAGGCTGTAAATCAGCATTACCATTTCAACCATATATTTATTCTTGTCTTAGCTGCTAAGACAATAACAACTACACCTAGCATAAAAATGACTTTGAATATCGGCATTCAAAGATGATTAAGCATTATATAGCAGGTTTAAACACAGTGAAACCTCCATAAAATTGCTCTGTGCAAAATGAAGAGGGGAAACACACCTGTATTACACTCTGATTTGAGTGTGGCAAATTACTTCGTCAATCACATCATGTCATTTACTTCTGTGCTATTCACAATGGAAAGATCAATACTGATGAGAAATTCATTTGCAGTGTGTTCACACTGGTAAATTTGTGTGAACGACATACTGTATTGAGTCTGCTGTACTAGCCAGTGTATGAATAGAATTATTTGAACAGAGAAATTACAAAATTTGATTGTCAAAGCAGATAGAGTAGTACACACTAGAACCCTATTTTGAAAACATTTACCCCTTCAAGATTCCTGCATGATATTTTTGGGGGGGAGCCGGGCGGTGTTATTATTTCTAAATAAATATTGATTTTCCTGCCTTTTATCAAACTTCTGTATGCCATAGCTGCACAGCTTATATTTTGTTTCTGTCTAGAAATTTTTGTTATTCTTCAACTGTTCACACAGCTTTGTTATTATGTGGCTGCGAACAAGCACAAGTTTGTGAACACAGGTGCAGGCTGCGCATAACACACTGCTAGTGCACAGCAACATACAAGTGCTGAAATTGCTTCTGTGAAGTTGTGGAAATTCTGGACTGTTGGCTTACATTAGTCTTTTTTAAAGCACTTAAGTATTTTTCGAGGGAAAATTACAAAGAACTACACAGACTTTTAACCTCATGAAATTCAACAAAAGCAAGTGCAAGGTCCTGCACCTGGGGAGGAACAACCCCATGCACCGCTACAGGCTGGGGGCTGGCCTGCTGGAAAGCAGCTCTGTTGAGAAGGACCTGGGAGTGCTGGTGGGCAGCGAGGTGACCCTGAGCCAGCACCGGGCCCTTGTGGCCAAGAAGGCCACTGGTATCCTGGGGTGCATTAAAAGGAGTGTGGCCAGCAGATCAAGAGAGGTTATCCTCCCCCTCTACTCTGCCCTAGTGAGACTGCATTTGGAGTACTGTGTCCAGTTTTGGGCTCCCCAGTTTAAGAGGGTCAGGGAACTGCTTGAGCAAGTCCAGCGGAGAGCTACGAAAATGATCAGGAGACTGGAGCATCTCCCTTATGAGGAAAGGCTGAGAGACCTGGCTTTGTTCAGCCTGGAAAGGAGAAGACTGAGGGGACATTTCATCAATACCTATAAATATCTAAAGGGTGGGTGTCAGGACGATGGGTCTAGACTCTTTTCAGTGGTGCCCAATGACAGAACAAGGGACAATGGGCACAAATTTGAACACAAGTTCCAGCTAAACGTGAAAAAAAACCTTTTTTTCCTGTGTTGATGCCAGAGCAGTGGCACAGGCTGCCCAGAGAGGCTGTGGAGTCCCTTCCCTGGAGACATTCAAACCCCACCTGGACGCGTTCCTGTGCCCCCTGCTCTGGGTGTCCCTGCTCAAGCAGGGGGTTGGATGAGGTGATCTTCAGAGGTCCCTGCCAACCCCTGCTATTCTGTGCTTCTGTGACTTCGAAGAAAATCTAAACCAAAACTGACAAGAGTAAAGGTCTGATTTGGGACTTCCAAATGTTGCAGCATCCCTTTCTAAAGAACTCTGGCAAGGACATTTTCAAAGAGGCAGATATCCAACTCACAGAAGCTTCCCATAGGATCAAGATGCTAGTGACATTTCAGTATAACTGGCTGTTAAGTTCCTAAAAGTTACCAAAACACTTGACTGTTATGGGGAAATCTGCCTCCTGGTATAGAACCTTAGGAGATGAAAGCTGCACCCAGCTTCCCAAGGAGAAGGGTCTGACATGAAGCATTACTGAGCAGTTACAACCCAAGGTGTGTGATCTTGAGTTGCCCACATCCTGTGCGAACAAAACGTCAGCTCTTCTACTGCTTCATGGAAAAGAGCATTTCCTTCCCATCTTCCCCATAGACAACAAAGCGAATAACTTGTTTCTGGCATCGATCCTTCCTCCCAGTCCTCACTTCTCCATGCAAGCTGCCTGTGCTAGCATCCTTCCTGGCAACAACGCACCCTCCCCTTGAGCACCTGCAGCGTATATATCCAGCATATATTGCTAGCTCTTACATACAGTCACTCTGAAAACTTGCCTGTGCCTAGCACCCCTGTTTAGCCCCAGGGAGCCCCTTCCCACTTCTGCCATCAGAACTTTTTCCTGTCCAAGTCCCTTTACTCTTTCTTAAGACACTTGACATTCTTGCCTTGGGACACCTAATCAAAGCCAGGCTGAACTGCACTCTGGTCTCTACCTCCACTTCTGCTCTCTGCTACATTCCCTCTGTTCTAATTCCCCTGAATTTCAGCTTTTGTCTTCACCTCTCTTCCACTAAGATTTCGTTTTTCTGCTTAATATTCCTTCTCTTCATTAAAATCACTCTAGGAAATCAACTGCTCCCACCACTGTTTCGCAATGTGAAGATTACCAGGCCTTGTATGCCCTGCGAAGTAAGGGAACAGCCCCTTCCTAACACAACACTGGCTGAGAGAGGCTGGGGGGAGGACACCCTTCCTCTTGCTGAGTCAAGGATGCGTTTCAAAACAATACCTGTTTGCTTCAGGCCTATACACTTTCACTGCAATGACAGCGATCTGGGGTAAAAGCCCACTTGAGGCCAGAATTCTGCCCTCTTATAGAGGTGAGCAACAGTGATCACAGTGATCTGTACTGATGTCCAAGAGATACCATTTTAAGACTTTTTAGTGAAGAATTGCAACTTCCTTCCATTTTGCCAGCCCAAATCTCCATTAACACCACAGCTGGCACCTGTGCCAGTGGTTTACCAGCACTCAGTGCAATGCCTCCAAAACAGTCAGCCACAAAAAGTCCCTGTCTGAATTTGCACATACCACTGGTCCATTTTTTCATCAGAATGCTACAATTGCCTTGCATAGCTTATTTGATAGCCTACCAGAACAGTGGCACTTCCTTCTGATTCTGCTACTTTATGAAACTGCTAAGTATATGACAACCAGGTGTCCCATTTATTAATCAAGGATAAAATTTTCACTCCCAAAAAGAGGGCACACAGTAGCCTCCTCCAAGATGCAATACTCTTTCCATCAGGTAGATGCTACGGCTAGATGAACATCACAACGTTCAGATTTATGTCCCACCCCAGACTCTCTTTGTTCCAAGAAATTCTTGCATAGTGTCAAGTCACTGTAGAAGAAAATGCTGCAAAATATAGGAGACATTTCATATGCAGCTTCTCTGCAGCTTTGTCAATTCAGCTGTGGACAGTAGAACCACCCTAGTCCCATTAGTTCTCCAGGCTTGGGTATCCATTCCAGGTGTGCACAAAGAGATGATAAGCAGGGGGTTACCAGAAGTACTGGTACAAAGGTCTGTAAAGCACGGTATGTTTTTGTGCAAAGCAGAAGGTGTTTATGAAAGTTTAACAGGCAGACAAAAGACACAGAAGGGACACATCTGTGGGAAGTAGGGAAAAACAGATGAGTAAATCCCACTAAAAATAGCCAATATATGAAAGTCTTAATTCTTCACGTTTACCTCTTGTTTCAGCGACACTGACACGGAGATCCCATCAGTTCTTGCTTGTAGGAAGGGAATATGAGAGAGAGACTATGACTGATCATAGTCACAAAGAACTGTTCAGTTAAAAAGAGAATCAAGTATCCTTACCCTTGTTCTGTCCTCAATTTCATAGATGCGAAGCTGCATGGGAACATTAAAGCTATGCAGGATATTTCCACCAAACACCAGAGAATCTACTGGAGTATAAACCGCATGTATCCACCCTAGAGAGGGAAAGCAAAGAACTGAGAATGCCTCATGCTATGTAGTATTACAGAGCAATTTATAATCCAATTTTAACAACCCCATGAACCCCATTCTGCAGGGGATGAGAGGTTAAAGCAGCAAAAGGTTAAATGGTATGCTCGTAGCCACACTTTAAGACTAGTCATAGCAGAAGAATGGCATCTTATGATGTAGTCTTATAACCCTCTGTAAATTGGGTTCTTCTATTTATTCACAGAACAGTTATAGTGTTTACTGAGAACACTCAAGCTTGTGACTCAACTACATCCATGACTAAGAAGTAAATTCAGCCTGTTCAATACATTTGGCTCTCAGATGTATCTACTGGCACCTCCAGTAGGGTTGCAAATCATTTTAGCAGCGGTGGTGGGCTAGGGCTGTGGAACTGGACTGAGTCACATCAAAATTCTTTCACACCAGCATCAGAGCATACATCTTCAGATGGCAACAATTTCAAATTATTACCAGCCCTCCTTCAAAGGTGAAAGTTTCATAGTGTATTATCAACTTCCTGAAGCAACTGAAAAATCTTTTTCACTGCAAGCCCCAATTAAGGGATTTAACATTTCTTGTACCGGAGCTGATGAGACTGTTCTGACCCAGTCCTGCAAGGGACTGAATTCATTCCACAGGCTCCAAAGTGAGGGAAGAGTTTTCTATCACAACAAAAATCGACACGTAGCAATGCAGGCAGCCACACACCAGCTCTTCTGCTCCTACATTGTTTGCTTGGTATGTCAGCTGAAGGACTGGCTATGCAAGACTAGCCTCTGATCTCTGCAGTGAAAAAGGAATTGATCCTGCTAATGATCTGGGACCCACAGAGACCTGGCACTTTTTTCCCCCTTCTTTTTTAATGAAAAGCATTACAATTTATAAACCAGCAGACAGCAAAGCAACATAGTTGACAGTCAATTTTCTCCTAACTGTGCAGTGCTTTCCATTAAAGCTGTGGCAGCTTTCCTTCACTTCAAGATCAGTGAGGAAGCAGGAAAATGCCGTTCAGCCTAAAGGGTTCTCCAGCTAGCAGCCACAAAAGCTCTCCTCTGCAACAATCTTTGGACCGTAAAGGCCTGCAAAGCTATACCCAAGAAGTCCTTGGGCCACAGCAGATGGCAGAACTGGGGCTTCCATTTAAGGGCATATTGGGGTATGAGAGATTCAGGAAGGAAAAGAAATCAGCACTAGAGTTTTCTCCCTGGAAACACAAGTTCATCACTCTGGATACCTTTTTCTAAATTTCAGAATCACAGAACGGTTGAGGTTGGAAGGGACCTCTGGAGGTCCAACTACCCTGCTAAAGCAGGACCACCTAGAGCCAGCTGCCCAGAACTATGTCCAGATGGCCTTTCAATATCTCCTAGGATGGAGACTCCACAACCCCTCTGGGCAACCTGCTCCAGTGCTCAGTCAATTTACAGGTCTGATTCCACATGATAAATGCAATGCATATAAAAAAGCAGATGGCTCCTAGCTCTGGCAGCTTTTGGTATTACTGCACCTTTCCTGCTCCAGTTAGTATAATTTCAGGTACAGTGTCGCTCACAATGATCTGTCCTGTTTATTACTTCCACATCAAGAGCTACCAACTAGAGAGGAATTGTTTTTTCAGGTAAGGGTAGCATGGCAACAACATATATCAACACTATAAAAACTCTTCACAGTTGAAGTAGTTCACCACCTCACATGAAATATATCTGTCTGTACTAATAGCAAACTATGGGGAAAAATACGTGATCTTCCTGATCCTAGCCTTTGGGAAAGAAAAAAGATCCAAGGTCAAGGAAGTGGGGCCACTGCTTCCACTAGATAATCAAAGATTTATGTGGTTGGGGGAAACAATGGAAACCATGTGCTGAAGTAAATCTGTTGCTGGGTCCCCAAATCCAACGTATTGGATAGGTGCTGAAACACAGGGTCAATCTGTGTGACAGTTCACCTTGTCAGTGTTAGAGATGAACAAACTGAAGCTTGAAGGAGTGTAATGACTCGTCCATGGCCACAAAACTGAGTGGTGGCAGAAGACAGGTCAGAAACAGTCAGTTATCAGCAGAAGATTGAAGAGTGCTCACCACTACTTCCCGCTGCAGTTCTCTCAGCACAGATCAGTGTACACATTGGAGCTGGCAGATGCAACAAGTCATTTTAATGGAATGATCAACATAGTTCTAAATACAATGTTATAAAATACTCACAACTTAAGTAAAAGGAGTAACTGAGCTGAAACCTGGCTTTCTATTCCTATATGAAAGGTAGAAAGGAGATATCCTTCATTTTATACAAAATAAAATGAAACCACATCAATGCAGTTGTTCCTTAAGCGAATGCTTTTACTACAACCACACAGTAACCGCCTCCTACAAATTATATTTCCTCAGTGAAAACTTCACACTGGAGTGCAGTTGGTCTCATTGTTCCTTGCTCTTTGTGTTTCAGTCTCATCACGCCTTCCCTGACCTCTCGATTGTGCCCCCACTAGATACCAAGGGTCTTCGCGTTAATAACCGCTGGACTTCCTCAGTAGTATTTTTGGGAGAAATGTGTAAGGATCCATCACTGGCTTGAGCCAATGCTCCAACAAATGGTGTCCCAGACATGACAAACCCTCAACAGAAAGATTAACAAACATGAATATAGTTTCGATCCTGTACTGCTGAAGACCTGGTAGAAGTGCAAACTAAAAGCCTTCTGTAAAGTTTCTAAGACAACCTCTGTTTCTGCAGATAACGCATCTAATTCCCTACTTACATTTATAATCCAGGTCTAAACTGATTTTACAAACAATTAGCACTTCTACTCGTAACTTCTGAATGAACTAAATGCTAGGTCCTTCAAGATCCATTTATTTCTAATAACAAGACTGAAAATACTGCTTTTATGACACAGTTCTCAATAACAAAACCGTGTAATAAGGAAGCATTAAAATCCATCAGGGTTGGGAGAATAAAAATAAATAAGAGACCAAGCAACAAACAGAAAGTCATTAACTGTAAAGTCATTGGAAGTAAAGCTCCTACCCCTAGCCAAAGCAGGGTGTAGGATGATTTCCAGGCATAGCTCAGCGATGGGAAAGATGCCTGTGGGTACCATCCCTTCACTGTTAAAGAGAATTGAGCTAGGCACACAGCTGAGTCCCAGGGAATCCCCAGTTCTCCAGCAGTTCAGGTGCTCCCACATGCAGGGTCCAGCTCACAGCCCCTCTGCCAGCTACAGGACACAGAGGAGTCACCTGCTCATAAGACAGATTTTGGTCACTCAGCTGTTTAGAGTTTTTCAGTCACACTGCATCTCAAAATAGTTTTGACTTGCCTGAGGAATGTACATGTAATATTGAAACTGCAGAGATGCAAGCACCAAGAGGTGTATTCCAGGGACGTAGGATGCTATGGGCAAGATCAGACAAAAAGAGATGGAGAACTGACAAGGTAGAAAACCACAGGAAGATTGGTACAGATGTTACAAAGGGGGGGGAGGGGAGGGAAATCTCCTGTTTTAATATTAACCAGGTTGTGTATGGAGAAAAACTGGAGAGGCACCAGAAAAGCGGAAGTAGGAGGAAACACAGATGAGCAGAAAACAGGAAACAGTTTCCATGAGGGTAATATATTGTGGAAATGAGCTCTGAGAACAGAGAAGCTTGGATGGCACATTCAATTCATTCCCACAGCTTAGATACAAGCACGACTCAGAAATAAACTGAGGAGGACGAATGTTCATTGTGATCATATGCAAACAAGAACACCCATCTTCTAAGCTTCCCAATTACAAAGGTTTTTAAAGAGGATGATAGACCTCCAGAATAGGAGCAAGCTGCGCATATGCTTAAGACAAAAAGGACGGCCAAGGGGATTGCTTTAATATCATCCACACCAATACATCCCGCCTGTCTCACCCTCAGCTATGCTGTTACTTTTTGCCAGATGAATTGACAGGTCTGTTGACATGTATGATCACGTCACTGTATGCTGGACAGCCTGTCATGTCTGCTCATGTATGTCTGCATCTTTCAGCTCTCACAGCAAAAACTTGCCACACAGCCTTCAATACAGACACCTCTGAAACGAGTGTCATCAATTCTCCCCTCAGTGACTGCTTTCTACTGTTTACATAAACTCTGGTACTACTGTACAACTCTGTTTCATGGGTTAGTGCAAGACAGGAGATAATATCTCTCCCCTTGGTAATACTCCCAAAACCTGTAATATTCTCAAAAAAAAAAAAAAAAGGAAAGCAGCATGGAATAAAATACCACAAATTTAATTTTATCCTTTGATTAAAAAAAAGCACTGGAGTAATATCAGAACAAATAGATTAAGGAATGAAAAAGTCAAAAGTCATTGGAATAAGATATGCTCATTTTTGGCTGAAAGACACAAACAAAAGCACCTGCTAAACATTATCTAAGGCTACAATTAAATCCTATAGATGAGAGACATATACTGTGTGGCTTCAAGGATTAGTCATCAATTAGAAAACTCTTCCTGATGGGTGGCCATTTTCAAACCAGCCTGTGTCCATAGTAGTAACGACTGAGTGAGCGCAGAACCAGCCCATTCTTCCTTCGCAGGCTGGTCCGACAGCTTGCAGCTGGAGCACACTCTCAGCGCGGCCCCTGCACAGCCCTGCCCTGAGAGCAGAGTACTTGAGACCACACACCAGTGGTGGGCTCAGCTAAATGGGGATCGATGGCTTTGGGAGTACACTGAATAGTCACTGTTCACAACCCTCATTTCGAGCCTTAGCAAGAAGACTGTCCACTTACGTTTTTCCTGAAGTTGATCTTTTTTCAGTTCTTGGTGATCAGTGAGTATTTTCTCCTTCCCAAAACAATTCTGATTTATGAAGCCAAGCCAACATTGAGCAGGAATTCTATTCAGGAGGCTCAGAAATACTCTCTACTGATTTACAGTTACGAATTATTCCACCTCTCCTAAGATACACTTGAATATTTAGATGTTATCAGCTCTAGTAAATCAAGAAGGTAAAATTAACAGTAACAAAAGCTTTTCTGAATAGTTAAAACAAAGATATGATCTCATTATCTTTTGAATTTTATCAAACATGTATTATTAAACATTGCAAACTTGTTAGAAGATTTCAGGGGCCTGCAAATTCCTACTGTATCTTCAAGGATGCAATCATCCATCCAAGAATAATAAAGAAGAATATTAACTTATAAAGCTATGGGGCAAACAGACTACAAGCTCCAAGCCAAAACCATGGTGCATCTGTTTCCATTAGTAACCAAACAGATATTTTGCTTTGTGATATAGAAGGCATACATATTTTCCTGCAATTCTACAGCAACTTGGGGTAGAAAAGATGAAATATATGAGTCTCAAAAGTAAAAAGTGACTAAGGAGATAACCTTACAGTGGGCATTACCAGTAAATGAGACGCTATTTCTCTATCTCTAAATGATTGCATCATAATCTCTCTCTTTGCATCATAATTTCTCTCATCTCTAAATGATCACATCATAATAGTATCCACAACCAAAAATATAAAGGAAACATGTTTACATTTTAAAAGTAAATAAATTAATAATTTTACCCCAGTGGTACGAGTCATACAGCAACTCTCAGTCTTACATCATTTGATAAGAATTAGGTAGAGCACTGCAGAGGGATAGAACTAAAAATCCAGCATTATGCTGTCACCTTCTATCCGAAAGCAGACACTTGAGGCAAAAACTCTCCTCTCTGATCCTCTCTGCGGATCTTCACCGCTTGGATCCTTAGGGTTCCAGGCAAAGAGTTTCCATTAATGTCAGTGGAAGCTCCCAAAATGGGAAAAGCGAACAGCAACCAAAAATAGCCAGGCAGCTATGCAGCCCTAGCACAACTCTCTGCAAAAAATCTACCAGTTAGATTTTAATAGGCTGTCATTCTCCTTGATATAAAGACTATATACTACCTTCTGGCCCCATTACATAATAATTCATCAAATACTGACTGGCATAGCAGAGGTGACCTAAGACCGCACACTCATAATAGGCAGAATGCTACTGATAACCACTGATACGGTATTTGAAGCACTTTGAATCCTTGCAAACAGCTGCCTAGAGTCTAGCACAGAACACCCCTTTCCATCCACTTTCCTTCCCAAAAACATTCATCTGAGAACAGTCATTATTTCTGCATTTGACTGGAAACAAGAACGTTGGAGCACTCTCATGTTACCATAATAATCACCACAGACCAACGAGAATATTTTGCTAGACTGTGGCTCATTCTTCAGCTCTCAAGAAATTAAGAGAGATTATAATAGCATGTTTCCATGTCAAAGGCCCCAAAGTGCATTAGAAAGAAAATTAAAGTAAAACAAACAGCTTACTCCTCAGCAGAAACTGCCAACTCCAAGGTGAAACACAACTGTTACAAAATAGCATGCAGCAACACTAGTGAGAGGTTTGAAGGGGAACCAGAAGGGAACACTATGTGCAGTTGACAGTAAGTTACCCCCTCTGGATTTTGATGTCTAATAATGTCTAATAAATCAGCACTGCAAAAATCTTCTACAATATCTAATGTCAGTCCATTATTCAATTTTCAGAACTAAATGCACAGTGACTCCTTGGACTGTTATCTTTTGGACCATGTAGTAGTCTATTACTGGGACCGTTGCTGTCAAATTCAAAGAACAGACAAAAGTCACCCAAAATGGCCCAGCTACTTGAGAATTTGTTTCCCCCCCCCCAAACACAGATCTCTAAACTACCAGTTCACACACATCACAACATCTCATCTCTTCAATGTACTCACATTAAATCTACACATTTGGAAAGCCTACAGTACGAACACCCATGGAGAATCAACCCAAAAGCATACCTGCTCAGGACTCTACTGCCTCTCATCATCATCAGAGGCTCAGAAAAAGACTGTAAGAAGCAGAAGATGATTAGAGTAACCCTTGTAGTACCAGTATGTTTGCAAACTTTCACAGACCAATCACGCTGCAAACCCTGGCATCAAGTTGTATCCACAGCAAGTGTGGTATCTTCGTTGGAGGTCAGCAAAACTGGTCTTCACAAAAAGAGAAGAAAATCCAAGTTTATCCATATTCTGCAGGCTACATTATCCAAAACTGGCTCAGGTTCACCTTTTGAAGACATAATGATTGCACTCTTACTTCACAATATTAACAACAGAGACAAATACTGCAAGACGAATTTTCCACAAGACACTACTAGTTAGCCCGCTTTTCTATGTCCCAGTTTTGCATGTGCAAAGTCTCTTGAATTCCAAGTGCAAGTGTCTACACCAAGCAAACATACACTTGCACAGGAGAAAACATCATTTTTTGAAAGAGAGGTCTGACAGGAAATTGATGAAAAAAAGCAAACAAGCTTAACAGCTTTCAAACTACTGCAAGATCTTGTTTGTAGAGGACAACAGGGAAGAAGGAGAAGTACAATATCTATGCCATAGCTCCATCACTTACAATCAAAATGACATATTCAGCAAGACTAAAAGACTCAAAAGAGCAAGTGGATTGAAAAAGGATGAATTTTTCATTTTGTGCATGCTTAGTTTTGAGCCTGGGTTTAGGCAACAGCAGTGACGTTTAGGAGTACACAAGATAAACTAACATGGTGTTCAGAGAATCGAGATGGAAGGGAATCCAACGCATGATGCACCACTTGAAAAAAAAAACAAGTGCAAGGACAGAAGGAAAAGATGGCTTATAGAGCATAAAGACTGGAGTGGCAGGTGAAGAGCAAGAGGAGGAAAGCAAAAAGGTTCCAGTGAAGTTATGCAGTGATGTAAAAGAATAAAAATATTTGAAGTAAAAGGAGAAGCACTAAAGATATTTAAAAAACTGGGTAACACATTGGCATTAACTTAGTGAGCAGCATTTCAAACAGGCTGTAGGGGAGCAATCAGGATATAACAGAACAAGTAGCTGCGTACAAGCCAGAAACCTGTGCCTACAGTAATCCTGAGTTGTAGAAATCTGAGGGATGATGCCCAAACACTGGTTCTGCGTGTCCCTAGCACAGTGATATCTAAACTCCTTCTCTGTAACACCACCACAATGGACTCCGAACACTTCACTTCACACATTCTCCCTGCAAGTCATCACTAGACACCCACATGGTATAGAAAAAAGCTACAGCACAAATAATAATGTACACGCTCTAGATTTGATTGTGACTGATAAAATTTTGTTGTTTCCCTACTGAGACAATAACTGAGCACTCAGATTATGCTTTTCCTCTTTCCAGATCATCAGTTTATACCTGAAAAGACAAGCACACTCTTAAAGAATCTCCCTTCTCTTTGGCAGGTGGGTCAGATATGCAGTGTCCACTGTCCACTGTACCAGAGTAAGATGTGTTACCTTGACCAAATTTCATCTGTGTTGAACACTTAACCATATGAAAGATTAAACATTGCTCATGGAAACATACACAGTGCAAACACCCCAGGGTCATAGCGTTCTTTACTAATGTCTTCCTGTATAAGGACAGTTTCTCTCCCCTCCTAGGAAAAAAACAGTCAGATTTCTACAGAAAAATAAAATAATCATTCGCTGACACTGGTAGTGACTACAGCTTCCTCCCCTCTTGAACCTTCAGCTGTTTTAACATCTTGAATCTACATCTGGCCATAAACCTCAGCATGGCACAATGTGGTGTATTTCTCAATCAATAATTATGCTGACATTAGTTTAGACAATTATATTAATGGAAAAGGCCATGTTTCTAGTTGATTTTATCCCTTTGCCACAGGCTTCGCCAGAGTTGATCATCCTTGACTCATTAGTGGGAACCGGTAAAGTGGGAGGTGAGAACTTGTAACAGTGCATTGCTTGTTTGGAGAAGTCCTACAGGGTCTCCTATGAGGAGTACAGCTTGACTGCTGCACAAGGCCCCACACACAGTATCCCCCAGAATCCCAGCTTACTTCCCCCTACCCCATACTTAGGAGGGACTCCTAAAATGCCGCAAGATGCACCTTGGCCCATAACAATTCACGCTGCTGACAACACTTTGCTCAGATTCTCCTTGATACCACAGCTGTGATCATGCCTTTCTGTGCTTTGCAGGGTTAGAAGCACAGGTAGAAATTAACTGGTTTAAACTTAATCCTGAAAGGACGATGGCAGTGATGGAGAAGAAAACACCCTGAGGCCCTGGTGAGCACTATAATTATTCCTTCTGTAAGATTAATTCCCATTCTAGTCCAAGTGGTTGTAATTTCAGGGATTTACTGGATCTACTGCTGATCCTTGATTCTCAGGGAAACCCTCCATCTCTCACAATATGATCTCACTTCCTCACATGTCTTGTTACAGCCTTCCCTGCCTACTTCATTCTTATGGTGCCATGGTAAAATAGCATTTCTAGGACCACCCCCAAAAATGACTTGAAAACAGGAGCAGAGCAGGATACGTTATAGAAAAGGTCCTTTGCTGAACTGTTCTCCATTCACAGTCCAGCTGAGCACTCGCTATATCGCTCTCCACTTTCTGTGACCAGACCTGTAATTAGCAGGTATTTTCCTCATGGATGAGTTGAGGAGGGTCCAGAGTTTCAGGCTCAATTGAAAACATGGGACACGCTGGTTTTACAGGCACTCATTATCAGAACCTGAACGCTATGAACACTTAGAAAGTACATACAAAGCACATTCAAACATTAACTAGTGTGATATGTGCACAAAGCAGAGCAAAGAGGTTGTAGCAACTGACCTGTTTTACACAGCCATGCTCAACTCCCTGACCTGGAACAGCCTTTAATTAGGCATTTCCATACTTTTAAAACAAACACAGAAGTAATGCCCTTTCACAGAAATAAGAGACTTGCAAACAAGTTTTCCGAAGAAAATACAGCAGAGCAAAAACCTTTGAATCCATGAGGTGCTTACAGAGAAATTATTCGCATAGGCCTTTCAAATATGGCACAGAGCCTAAAATGTCCAAGGTATTGGCATTTCTGCATTTTAGGCTTTCCTAAGAAAACAGAAACTACAGTCAAAAAACACATTTGGACTCTCTTCACTTCAGCCACCATGTTACAGTTGTGTCCTGTACAAGCTCCCACAACTTGCTGTATTCCAGCGGCTGAGCATAACTCAACTAACACACAGAAAGTCTTATTCGTAGGAGACTGTTCACAGGGGAATGAAGATAAATACAAAGATGCAGTAACAGGATCTAAGCAAACAGCACAGGCACACTCAAACACCCAGTTCAAACAGTAACAGCACATTCTGACCTGTTTCAAGGGAAGACCTAATACCTTTAATGGATTAACTCCTCCACCCTCTAAGTCATTTTGCCTGTCACCTCCCAGGCCAATTCTTACCAAATACTTACAAATGTGCAAAGTTGTGGCCTTCAACTGATACTAACAATGCTCTCTAGTTGGCGAGAATATCGTTGCTGTCTTCGCGTGACCTGCATTCTCTCTGTCACCAGGATTAAAAAATAATAATCCTATCTCCACAGAGTAATTCTAGAGCTGAAGAACTATCAACCTGTCTTACTGTCATGTAGAAAGGCTACCTATATTTACTTCCCTGGTAAGATCCACTAGAGAGAGGCAATGTGTTATATCATTATAAACAAACTGATGGTCCCATAATAGTTAATGAGAGCAAAGCCTAGTATCACCTTAAATGAGATGTGTTACAGATTGCACCATCCTTAATCCAATTTAGGCAGGAGCAGAAAGGGCTGCAGTCACCAGCCTTCAAAGCAGCAACTACTTGGTTGCTTTGCAAGAGCCTGAATCATGCAATGCAGCTACTGAGGTGGGCAGTAGTATAAAAATTAAGTGTGGCTGGGCTACTCAACAATGTCCAGATTGAGCACAATCTCCATCAGCAGAAGTTCTGAAGAGTTATGACAATAAAATAAAGTTGTTCCCCCAAGAAGCAATCCTGAGGGAGCACAGTGCCTGCTCTCACATGGGCTGGAATCTCCTCTGAGCTCCATCAGGGAATCCAGTCCTGCCTCTGGCTACAGACAGAGGCAAAGAAGTAGGTTACTGAACTGCAGGTAAAACCTGCCAGAAAAGACCACAAAACCAGAAAAGTATTTTTCCAGTCACAGAAGTCAGTATGACTCTGGTAAGTGGTGGACTAAGAGCCCCAAAGACCCAAGTGCTCTCTCCCTTTCCCCAGTACAGCACAAGTGATCACTGCACACACTCTTCACAGTATATTTTTCATCAGTCTGCATGGGGTCAATTTCTGGAAAATTAAGTGCGTTCAGACCCTAGCCTTTCTTTTGCTACAGCAAATGAAGAGGTTAATATGGGGTTTAGATGTGAAGAATTGTTATACAGAGGACTGTTATTCAACCACAATTCCAGTGATTCCAAAAGCAGCTAGCTAACAAGTGATACCTGAAGGAATGAAGAACGTATAGCCTTGTTTCAGCTCAATTCTTTGGCATCGTTCCACCCTGTCTCCCAGAAAGATATCACTTTGCTTTCCTGAGAGAACCCATTCTTCATATAGTTCTAGATTCTGCAGAGTAGGCGGAATCAGCCAGAAGATCTAAAAATAAAGAAAAGATTTAACTATTACCAGCAGTCAACAAAAATAAATAGCTGAGAAATTCTAAAAAGGTTGTTATGTGTTAGACAAACGAACGCATAACACCAAGCCTGCTTTCTGCATAAAACACATGTTTTCCAGGTGTTGTACACAGAGGCACACAGCAGACAGCAGCAGCAATTAGTCCACGTGCTGGAAGTGGCAAAATAACTGTCAGTTGTCACCTCTCTTCCATGAAACATCTTACTCGGAAGATGCCTGCACAGTTTACTTTCAGTTCAAAACGATGCACTGGTATAGTACAACTTGATTGTACTATATAGATGAACAGTATCTGTATCACGGAGATCTTCAAGCTGCTGTATTTATTTCAGTTCCCACCGTACACTGTCTATACTAGAATTGGGAAAAGCAACCTAAAACAGTAAAGACATGAACGTAGCCATACCTGCTGTATATTTTAAACACTTTTTTATCCTGTAATGTTTCGGTTCGGGCATAGTGTGCATGTGCACACTAAAGGAACATGGAATCTCTAAAAGGTAACAGAAGCTCTAGCTAAAGAAGGAGACTAGTGAGGGCACTCTGACCCAACAAGGGTACACACAGCCACGTACTCACTACATGACACTTCTAAACCATGCAGCAATAACAAGCCTAAAAGCACGACCACCAACAAATAAAACATTTGATATTTCAAATAAATCACTTGTTTGTTTCAAAGGTGAATGGTGTCCTCAGCACTCTGTGTACATCAAAGCTGAAATAAATTGACTGCTCCCCCTACCCCGAAAAAGAGAAGAAAAAAAATAAAAGAAAGCAATCCCTCCCACCATAAGACGCACAGAAATAAGAACAAATATTGAACAATAAGGTTCACCTACCTTCCCCCCACGGAAAACGTGATACCACACTGAAGTGCCACCAAAATCAATATGAAAATCAGTGAAGCATCCTTTCACACTCATCAAACAGTACCTGTAAGCAGAGTGAAGGACAAAAAATGAATCAGTCTGAAACAGTATTTTTCACGTCTTAATTTGCAGAGGTTAACTGCATGTGCGATACTGTTTCCACCAATTAAGCTTCCGCATATAGAGTACTGGGGTTTGTCTCATTAAGTAGCTGTAACTACGTTTTTGCTGAAAAATGCTTATCTCCAAGGTTGAGTTTGCTATTCATACAACTGGAATGAAAGCTTTCACAGTTAAGGAATTGAAAAACATTAGAAGTTATGCTGTTCAGAAATATTTCTTATGCCACTGCCAGTCCCTGGTGTGATCTATTTAATGCTCTCCCTTCACCGCTTGAGAGACATAACCTTCTCCAAAAGTTGTACTCAAACTGCTTCAAAGAGCAAAGTTTTGAAAAATCTGATTTGCTTATAAATCCTCCTGAATGTTCTTTACCTACTTGCCACTAATGCCATTTTTGCACGGACTGGGGGACAGAAACCTCATTCGGCAAATGAACTCCTTTTTGTTCACATTTCTAGGCATTTCTGCATCGAAACACATTAAGGAACCAGCTGGCAGCATCGCTAAGCATCAAATCCACTATTTTTTAATGCTGTCTTGATTAAGGTTTTCAAAGCAGTTTAAAGTCAGCATCACTGGAAAGAGATACAAGAGCTCTCATCTCGCTGCATGAATCTCAAGCCACCAGCCACCATCTGTAACTAATGGCTGAAACACAGCCGCCCTTCTCACTGTAGGCACCTTTGCAAACGCAGGAAACACACACCACTTAACCCACTAACCTCTTTTCCTTGTTCCGGTCTCCGTTTCATGGCTTTTTTTTTTTTGCCTTTTTTTTTTTTTTTGAGGGGTGTTATGGAAACAGTACCAGAACGGAATTTGTGAAAAAAAAAGAAAAAAGGTTTCATTTAACTGTGTCTTTTTCTCATCACATTCAGGTAGAGAGAATCTCAGCAGTATGCAGAAGGCGTGCAAAAGTCCCTCTAGATGATAGGCTGGAAAGGACCTTACCATGTGTCTGCAGAAGGCTGGCAAATCAGAGAGGCTATAGGTACATAAGAGCCCGCTGCCTAGCAACCACATCCCGAGCTGGAGTTGACAGAATGATACGCAATGCTGTCATGAAGACAGTCAATTTGCGGGCTTCAAAAAAGGTCCTGCGCCTTCATCTCACAATTAAAACCTCTCCTTGTGCAATTACACGTCTCTCCTCTTGCCCACTCTGGAGGTTTGGGGGGGGGGTTTATCCTTCAGAAGCAGGAAGAGAGCTTTTTCTGCCCCTGGGGTATTTCAGATGCTTCAAAAATCACAGCTAGCCAAGAAGCTGTCTAGAGTCTCAATATGCTCCATTTCAAAATATGAGTCCTTCCCTCCCAAATACATTTTTTTAAAATTTCTCCTTTTATGTCTTCTCTACCAAGATGTTGTTGATTACAAGTCAGATAGAATTTAAAAACAATAAAAGAAGCCCAGAAAGGAAGTTGCCTTTCTTCCAGGCAGACTGCAAAAAGTCACAGATTGAATAATTGCTCATAAAACAAAAAACAACATGGAAATTCTCAGTTTGGGAGCATTGTTGAGTATTAGAGGTTCTTGTTGTTTTAAAAGTAAAAAATTAAAATCCTTACGGAATCAATTCTTTTCAGTTTCCAAAAGGTAAAATACATCACACTAACAACAATTTTCTGAGATAGTGCTATCTACCAACAACTACCCATTCACATTAAGATATTCTGAAAGAGCATAAATGGCCTAAGCATCAGCTGGTTTCACTTGTTCCTCAGTAGTCAATAATCTAAACTTGAAGCTGTCGATCTGTTTGTATTCAGAGAAGAAATAACAGGACTGAATTCTCTGTCGAAACAAAGTGCTTAAAATGTAGTTTTGTGAGAAAATACCAAGGCAGATATAACCGTGAACACACAACTCTTTTTTTCCCCCTTGTTTTTCCACCCATTTTCCCCTCTGTTTTCTTGAAACTCCTCTAAACACAACAATTTCCATTCCAACAAAGGTGGTTTTAGTGAAAGAGCCACATATGGTGATTAATAAAAACCCACAAAGCATTTGGAAAAAAAACCCAGGTTTTGTTTCCATCCACAGACGAGCCATTCCATATTTAATTTCTGCTGTTAATCTTACAGGGCTGCTTTTGTCCAACCCGAAGAGCTACCAAAAGGCTCAGGAGCCTGAAAAAGCAATCTTCCGCCATATAGCGATCTCCCTTGTTGCCAGAGTCTGGCACAATGCCTTTGCATTGACCTCTACAGCTTCCTCTTCCAATGTACACCGCAGTCACATGGTCCCAGCACAGCTCCATGCCACAGCTAATCTTATACACCGCTGGGCTCCAACCTCAGCATGCAGCTTCTCATCACTAACAGCTGCTAATTTGGGGAACGACTCAACTTTTCCGGTTTTAACATAACCAAAAAAAAAAAAAAAGAAAAGAAAAGAAAGGAGAGGGAAAAAATAGCCATATCGCAGCATCCATGTTGAAAGAAATCTAGAAACTACATCCCACTGCGTGCTCTGGTCACAGCTCTTTGCCTTCAGTGCCCTGGGCCAGAGCAGGTAAAGTGGGTTACAGGAACACAAGCCCAAGTAGGGCACAGGGAGACAGTCTGACTAGAGTTACACCCTGAAAAAACAGGAGACGCAAAAGATGCCCCAACTTTAATTTTTTCCACAACTGCTACCACATCCAATCCCTGCACACTCCACTTTATCTCCCTGCACAGCCTCAGTTAGGGTTTTAAAACATGCAGCTGCTTGTAATCTGTTGTGGGGGAGCTTCCCTTCCCCACTGAAGAGTTTGTTTTATGCTCTCCACAAGCCTGAAATTATTCAAGTTAATGTATTGTTATTTTGGAGGAAGGATTTGTGGTGTGGGGGAAAGGGGAACTTCCCCCAAAAAAACTGGGGAAATTTGTTAGAGGAATGATGCGAAGAAATATGGAGTAACCTGCAAACTCCCAGGGAACAAGCAGAGATTGCCAAAAAAAGAGAGGGAGATGATACAAATGAAGCTAAACCACTAAGCAAAGAGAGAGAGCTGGGAACACAGAAACAACACAGAGACACCGCTCCATAAGCCAGCGCAGATACCACACTCCCAGGCAAACCCACAATGCACTCGCCACGCATAGCTACAAACCCACAAGCAAACAGAGAAACAAAGACAGCGACAGACACGCCGGGATGCGAACGCACACACGCGCAGGCACACACGCGCAGGCAGGGGAACGCAGAGGCGCAGCGTACATGCACATGAACTCGGGGAGACGCGCGAGCACACGCAGAGGCAGCATTACCCTGAGCTTAGCTCCTTTTCTCTCGCAATAGGTACAGCACACCATACGGCTCTATTCCCTCTGGCATTGCAAGGGCTCCCCTGCCACTGAGCTCAGCCCATAAACCACTCCCAAACCCCAGCAGAGGCTTCTGTTTTTTGTTCGGGCCAATGAGAAAAGTATAGCTCACTCTTCCTTCCTCCCAGGAGCAGCGCCGGCTGGTTGAAATCCCTAAGCCTGAAACCGAATACCACAACCCATGAGCCAACTGCAAGTGCCAAACCGGGGAAAAGGAGCAGGCCCTGCTCCGTGCGTTCGCTCGCTCCCTCTCTCCTCTCCCCCGGGTGGGAGAGGTGCTCCCAGGCGTCGGACGAGGGAGGCTGCGGCGGTGCCCGGCGGCATCCCGGCACCCCGGGGTCCCCTTCTCCCAGGCCTCGCCTCACGGCATCTGGAAGCGGGAGCTGGAGGGGAGACAGCAGGAAACAATGGCTACCTTCGGGCGACTCCTCATGCTAACGGCCTGACCCGCACCGAGCAACACTCCCACACTGGGGCCCTGTGACTGAAAGGCACAAATTACACCGCAAGACAAAAGAAACCATTGTCACCCGGGAGACACGGGGCCAGCCCGCCCGCCGCCCCACCCCCGCAGCCCGCGGACCTCGCCGTGGGGCTCCCCGCGGGGCGCGACCGGCCTCTCCTCGGCAGGGAAGGCCCCAGGGCTTCCCCTCAGGGAGGGCCGCGGCTCCCCGCCTCGGCGGACAACCCGGCCTTCTCCTCAGGGAGGGCCCCTGCGGCACCCACCTGCGGCCACCGGGGCCGGCTCTGCCCGCCGAGGGGCCCCGGGGAGCCCAGGCCGGGTGGGACGCGTGCCCATGGCCCTGCCGGGGACCAGCCTCTGCCACCAGCCCCGCAGGCACAACCACACCGGGCCCGTTCCCCGCCTCAGGAGCAGGGCAGCTGGGCGGTGGTAACCAGCGCTTCCAGTAAAAGACAGTTCAGCGTGTCCAGTAAAAGACAGTTCAGCACAAGACAGTTCAGCACTTCCAGGCTGAAGTAAAAGCCAACCACCACCTATGAAGGCCGAATAGTACCTAACCATTAAACATAGGACTGCACCAGGCACTTCAAAAGCACGTGAAAGACCCAGTTCCTGCCCCGAGGGGGTTACGATCTGAGTCAGGCGGACAAAAACAACACCTGAGATAAGAGAAAGCCTATTTTCTGCGAGGTGCCTCAGTCTGCACCAGAGATTTTGTGAAGCAGCCACAAATTACACTCACAGGTCGTGCTGGGACCAAAGCAAGTTGCAACACTTTCCTCCTCACAGCCTTGCCCTGGTCCCAGCCGAGGTGAAACACCAAGCTCCAGCGTGCACAGGGTGGGTTCATACCTGAGCATGCCGCGGCCACAAATAAGGACTTCACAGGGAAAGTGTAATTTACCTTCTGACCATCAGATTTTGGCATGACCAGCCCACATGTGTAGAGGATCAGCAGAACAGCACCCAGCTACCATCTCAGGCTGCCTGCAAACCTTGTTGCTGTGCTCTGTGTTCAGCTAGTGCTGGGAAGGTTACCTTTGAACTGTAAGAATGAAGAGGCCTCTTTTTTTTTTTAAATTGGAAGCTTAAATTTCTGAGAAGGTGCCCGCCACCATAAGGAAATGAACCAAGCTGCCAGCAAGCCAGGCCTGTCACCCCCTGGAACAGCATTTTGGTATCAGTGAGAACACATTTCTCCATCCTTGTGACATGGCTGTTCAGCTCCAGGCTCACCACAAACCATTCTAAATGCCAGTGCTTATTCCAGTTACATGGGTGACACTGCAAGTCCTCCAAGCTCTACACAAAGGAGGATTTGAGACCAACACACTGACCTGAAGATGTGAAATTTCATTTTCTTTGCTAGCTTGGAAAGTTTTAATGAGAACTTGTGCTTTTGGTCTAATTTTCTTGTACTTAATTATGTTTATAGAGTAGTTTTGTGTCAAAAGTAATTCACAAATGACATACAAAGTGCATACAAGTATCTCACATGCACCTGTTATCTCACATGCATAAAATAGTGCCAGGTTGCACTGCAGAACCTGTGAGCTCACACAATTCAAAGGGCAATCTCAGTCTCCAGAGGCACACCCTCAGCTTTTAATTAGACCACAGCTCAGCAGAGTATTTTAGCATCTGTTTAAATCCATCCCTATTTACTAAAGGAATGAATAGAAAGGAATGGATGGCTGAATAACAGCCTAGGAGAGGGAAAATTGGGCTGAGTACATGGTAACAGAGCAGCATCTTTCTGTGAACAGGTGGATGTTTCATACAAGATACCTCATCCTTAACTGAAGAATAACAGTAATATAAAGACCTATTACAGCAGTGCTTAGATATTTTAAGTAATAATAAGAATTTTTAAGGCAAAAGAGTGTTGTAGTGACTGAGGCTTTCATTTGTCATTTGTTCCATAGCACAAACTTTATCAAGTTGTTCGAAGTACCCATTACTACTTCTATAGCCACCATGTCCTGGCACACTTGCTATTTCACTGCCACTGCTTTGCAAATAGTCTTGCAAGGCTACAAACACAAAACCTAATAAACAGAGAGGCTAATAATTTCAGCAGGGCTACCTGTTTTAATCAACGAGAACTCTAGTTAGTACATTTTTTTGTTTGGTTCAGGCTCAGCTGTATCCAGATGGGTTCAGTCCAGGTTCAATTTAAACAGAGAACTAAATCTGAGCTTGTTCTGAGCTACTTGAAAATAGTTATGGCGCACCGTGATGAAAGGAAGCAGTTCTGAGCCCAGTTCAGTTTCCTTTTGTCACAGTTTCCTGCCCTTAGGATTTGCAGTACCACAGATCTGAGGTGGTACAACAAGCTTCTGCCCCTAAAAGCTGTTATTACAACAGCACTGCCTTTTCCTCCTGCCCTGGCTCCTGGTTACAGAGCATGCTGCCCTCCCTCACTCAGGCTCCCATGTTAGTAAGGCCCTTCCTTGTGAGCACGTTGCACCCAGGGGTGTAAAAGAGGGGAGGCAGGAGCAGGCATCCTCAGCAGCAATGAGCTGCTTGCTCTGCTCATCCAGTGCCTCGTGGCCCTGCACCTTGTGTGAACTGCAGAAGGGGTCTGTTGATGATCCCACTGCTGTGTTTTTTTCACACTTCTGCACTGCCCTTCAGTTGGCACAAGCATTTATGCAGCTGTGTGGTGGTTTGGGTGGCCTGAAAAGTAACCAATTTTTTATTTCTGAGTTGGTTTTCAGACCACTCCCCAGCCCAGTTTACTCTGCAGCTGCACAACAGCGTGTTCTAGCAGTGAGGATGGGACAATGTGGGCATGGGACTGTTTTTTTCAGGGTCAATGCCAACATATTAGTTTGAAGTTTGTCACACTACAATCTCAGCTAGCTGCCCCCTTAATTCCTTGTGTTGTCCTACTGCTTAAGAGGTAGTACTTGGAAAGTTTTACATATTTCTGACATAAACCATTTCCCCACTTAATTTAGACCTCTAAGACTCCCATTAAGTAAATAACTACTTACCTACAGGCAGAAAAATAACCTCATTACCCAGAATTTTTTTAAAAAGTTAATCGTGCAAGTCCAAGTGAAAGCCAGGGCGGTCTCCAGTGCGCGTAGTGCTCCTGATAACTGAAGCAGCGCAGCAGATGGAGCGTTCTCTAACTTCACTCCCAGCACGGAACTTGACGTGCAGGAGCCAAGACAGACATTTGTGTCTGGTAATGCCATCTGTGTCTGCAAAACTGCAACGCTTTGCTGGAGTGCTTTTTGTTTGTAGGGAACACGTTAATGGTGGGTATTGCATACTGCAAACTCTTAGTATTATGAGAATGCTAAGAACAAGAATGAAATGAAACAACCCCATTTCTGAGCAACAGCAGTCATTAATAAAGCATATGAATATTGATGATTGGCATAAAAGAATGGGCAGCATGAAACAAGTGGCAGCACTGACATTTAGCTCCACAGTTGAACACAGTCTCTTTAATAAGGGCTTATACCCTGTGGGTGCTCACAGCAATAGCTGGGACTAGTATCTATACAGGAAAGGGTCAGTCTGACTTTGCAAAGATGGAGAAAGCTAATCTCCTGAGGAGTTCATATTTAAACTGGACAAGTTCATGGAAGAGAAATCTCTTGGGAGTCACTAAGCATGCAGAAACCACTTCCACCTCAGGATAGCCCCTGCCTGAACTGCAGGCAGTGGAAGTTCAAAAGATAATTTTAAGGGGCGGTTTCATTTTAGGCTCAGACTGTTCTTACGCTCCTCCCAGTGCATCTATAACAGCAGCCAACAGCAGACAGGTTCCCGAGTGCCACAGGTCTTTGTACCAATCCAGTAGAACTCCTCTTGTGCTCCTGGACTATCGATGTTTATAACTGCTTTTATCTTTGTTGCTTTTTCAGACTGATGAGGGTTTTGTGTCAACAGTGCTGTAAATCAGCTTTCTCTAGCCTTTATGCTGGATGATGCTCAATAGCAACATCCTCATCACTCCAGCCACATCACCCTTGCCTTTAACTCTCATGCACGGTAACTCCTTTTCCCTACATCAAACTCTATTATCACATTTCAAGCCCTTACAGTCTTTCACTGTTTAGCTTCCCTCTACCTATCACATCTACTAGTTTATCAAGCTGTCAACCTCTACCTTCACTTTGCCAGTGACAGCAACCTCAATGGCTCTGTGTCTGCTTCTTTATCAGGCATCTCCTTCCTTTCTACCAGGCCATCCCCCACACATGGGAAAAGCTCCATGTCAAAATCTGTTGAATTGCTACTTCTCTAAAATTCCTCTTTGAAACCTACCATCTGGCATTTCATGATGCAAGTAGTGAACTGCAAGAATATACTCTGCTTTTTCTGCTAAATTCTGTTAGTCATGTTGCTACCTTATCCTTTAAACCATCTCTGCCTTGTTTTGTTTACTTGCTACATTTTTTCAGCATCTGGAACATGCCTGCTCTAGGAAAGGGATCCTTTTCCTCACTTCTTACCTCATACAGTCCATGAATCCTGAAGCCCTTAATCACAATTCAGTTTTTTAGCTCTAGCAGATTATAAATAAAGTTATTTACTAGACTAACCACTTGGGAAGCAAGTTGCCTGGGTTCTATTTTCTGCTCTTGCGACTGGCTTATTGTGTGACCATAGGCAAGTCACTTAGGATACTTCCAAATGCATATGTGAAATTTGGCACTCCTGCCCACATCTAGTTACCCTAACAAGCAGCTTACTCTTTTCGGAATGATAGAGTATCTTTAGCTTCCACTGAAATCAATGGTGCTGAGTGTATCATAGGACCAGGCTTCCCTATGATGCCTGCCACAGAGGGTCTTCTATTATGAAGACCTTTACTCCCAAAATGTTTATTTTTACAGAATGAGAGTTAATGCTGCATATCACTTTCTGACTGCACACTTCTTTGTATATGTTAGTATTAGACATTACGGTTTGGAAACAGTTCTGAGCAATTTGCGAAATGCTAGAGGTGGGTTCAACAGCGGAGCCTGGGATACCACCAGCATTAGGTCTGGCCAGTAGAAAATCCCTCTAAAACAGAAACAGCAGTGAAGGGATTCCAGGATTATATGGTGTTCATCAGCTATACAGGTCAACAGTTAATACATCATTAACTGTAACCCCTAACTTAGTTGTACTAATTCCTATTAAACTTATAGTGCACATTTTCAGGCCCCCAAAGTAGTTGCTTCTTCCAGTCATCATATAAAAACAGTGTCAAGGAAGACATTCAAACAGAAGAAACAGTGATGTGAGGTTATACTATCACAACTTGCCCAAAAACTAGAGCTGAGATAGGCAGAAGCCAGACAAACTACTCTGTTGTCTCAAACTTGCCCTGAGTGGCTCCACTGAAACAAGAAACCCAGCCTATATACTCAGTCCAGTATTTGGTCTCGCTGTTGAAAAAGTCAACAGAAAAGTGATTCAGCATGAAGGGCAGCAGCAGAGTTTTTTGGGAAACACACCTGTTAAAAATGGACTTCACGGTCAGGTTGGACAGGGCTCTGAGCAACCAGATCTAGCTGAAGATGTCCCTGCTCAGTGCAGGGGGGTTGGACTAGATGGGCTCTAAAGGTCCCTTCCAACCCAAACCATTCTATGATTCTATGACTTCAAGTTCCTTTCACAAAACATCTCTCACCTAATAACTCTTTAGCCATTAGTAGTTTAGAACCTGTGAAGGATCTGAATCCAGCCTACAAATTACCCTGACTGTACTGTGTGAACTGTATGACGTATCTGTATCCTGGGACGTGATTTCCTTGGGTAGCACTATTGGAGAACTTACATTTAAGGTCAGTCTGCCATTTTCAAAACAGAATTGCTCAAAACTGAAAAATAAAAATGCACTTTTCAAAGGGATTTGGTTAAAGATTGTATTCAGCAATCTGTAGATTATTTCTCAATTAAAAATATTTAGAATAAAATGTGTTGAAAACTTCTAAATATTATTTAGAACAGAATATTCCTCTCTTAAAGACTGTAACCACAGGCTTTAAGGACATGAAGCATCCATAAAGTTCTCAAATACAAAGTTGCTCTCCTTAAAAGCTGGTACAGACCATCGATATGTATTACACAGCTCAAGCAGGTCAGCCACACCAACCTCCCCTTCCTGCACACTGAAAAATAAATAAATCGTTATTTCCTCTCCTGCCAGCTTTGGAGTTCAAAAGGAATTAATCAAGGAGATGAAGAGTAGAGCTTTTTAAAGACTTAAACTTACTTTTTCACTTTGGGGTATTTCATCTCTGAAATAGCATTGGTAGCATCTGTCTGTCTCTCCTTCAAATGCTGCGGCCACATATTATCCACCCAGTCGACTAAGTCCACCTGAAAGCCCCACCAAAATCAACTGTTAGTTACTGAACATATGGTAGGATATACTCCTTTTGGCTAAAACTCTAACAATGACAATAGCAAACTGGCAGATGCTCACAGACAGCAAGAACCTTGCTGTTCAGCAAAAGTCCTATGGACCCAACTTATTAAGGTGCAACACTTCATCACCACAATTCAGCACTTTGCAACCCAGAGCAAAGAGAGCTTTGCAGTCAATTTAACTGGGTGCAGATTCTGACCTAGGGGTACCTGTGAGCACCTTCTCTTGCAGTATCACCTGCTGCCTGTATTCAAGTGTATTTTTGTAGCCAATATCCTAGAAATTACATTTATGAACGTTAAAATGCAAACATAAAAGAGATTATACTACTCCAATACCTTAATTTCAAGGAACATTAATACCTTTGTCCTGGCCAAATTTTGATTTGAGTATTACATTATTGCCTACCATGCATTTCCTTCATTGTTCCACTTGGGTATAAATTCATCAAAGTTCTTGTCCAAAAGCCAAACTTCTAGAAAGTGTGGGCAGGGGAAAACAGTAAAAGCTGAGCAATTGGAAAGATGCTGCCAGCAAGGTGAGGAAGAGATAGAAACTGAAGATTGCTCAGGGACATTGAAACACAGCTCCTGCACTGGGTGCCAGAGCACAAACTCCCATCTGTCCATCACAGCCACAGTATGGACAAGCCCATGACTCATTCTTTGGTCTGTTTTATGATGAAGCCTGTGCTAGATATCCAGAACACTCCCTTCTGGTTATGCAAGTGGATCACATGTGCTGGGTTTCAAAACGGGAAAACACCAGGCAACTGGTAAGTCCAACAAGGCAGGCTGTAGTGCTGCGTTTGGCCACAGTGTGGCCGTACATCCCGACCCAGCTCAAAAAATCAAGATGTGTGAACAAACCTCCATTTATGTGTCAATAAGGATTGCAAGACCTATCTTAGGCATTGGTGACAGAGCTGTCCTATAACTGCTTGCAGCAAGAAAGGAGAAGTCCAATTCAGTCATGGTTAGCACGACACTTAGCCTCCTAACTGCTAAATCTTTTTAAAGGCCCGCCCAAGAATGTTATTCGTATGAGTCAACTCAACTGTTTGTACTCCAGAGGATTTTCATAATAGGGCAATTGGCACATGAAATTCTTGCAGATTGGGGCTGACCCCTATCTATTTCTCCATCTGTACCAAGTACTGTTGATAACACATGGTACTTTGAGAAGAGGCAAAGGGAGATAATGCAGCCAGTAGAAATAGTCCCAATTCCATGAATATCACAGTTGTATGTGAAAACAAAATTGATGGTTACTGCCCTGATTCTGAAATAATTCCCACATCCTGATACTGCAACTTACAGTCTTTGCACAACAGGGAACATGAATCGAGTATTTCTGCCTTATGTGGGCTCAAAGAGCTCTGCAGAACTCAGGGGATCCACTTATGCAAATATAGTATCCATCTGACTTTACTGGACTTTCTCTGAGCCCCCAGCACCTTCTCTTCTATCCCAAGTATCTAATGGGAATGCAAATCTCTCTTTCAGTGAGATCTCAATATCCCTGGTATCACAAATGACTGAGCACTCACACCATATTAAACAGATATGAAGTATTAATTTACATGTGCTAACAGGTACCTAATTGTATTTTTCAGTCCTGAGCACCCAGGAAAATTTGCATAGATGTTTTAAAAGCTCACCAAGCATGATGTACTTGGGAAAACTGGGATCAACTGAACATCAGAAACTCCCCAGACCACTTCCAAACTGCCCACTAGTGTCTGAATGACAGCAAAAACCTGCACAAACTTCTAAATATGTGCTTAATATTCAATTTGTGATACGTGCATAACAGAACACAAAAGCCTACTTAAGAATTACTGCTACACATCAGCTGCCATCTATTTTTGACCTGTTCAGGCATAAGTGTGGTGTTTATGTTGTTTACACAGGCAAGAGATGTCCCCAGCGAAAAAACTACTGGTATAAATAGAATACAATATAGAAATGAGGAGAAAAGTGTCTGAAAACAAAACATCATAGAGCTATGGTTTCACACCCAGCAGTGCCTTGAGCATCCAGTGCTACGAGCAGATACAGAAGGAACATGCAGCACGTGCATTCTGCTTTGAGAAGTCCCTTTGTTCCCTGATCAACCAGGGCCAATGCCCAAAGTCTCTGCCGAGTGTCCTGAAGAGACACTCTGAAACTTCCACCGCCATTTCCTCCATCCCTGTGTATTACTGAATTGGTGCTCTAACCCCCACCCACGCATGGCTACATTTTAGTGGTAAATGAAATCATCTTTATTAACAAGGTCATGGTTTCACTGCTGGTGACTCCATTGGGAAACAAAATCATAAGAGCCCTCTCTACCTTTAAAAAATGTGTACAGATCTACCCCCTTCCTCTGACACTGCCAATTCTGACACAGCAGTAATTATGCTGATTTAATCATGTATAAATTTCTATATTTAATACCTGTGTTGTCCACTTTTTTTGCTTTTGAGACCCCCAAACATTTGAGTTAATAGGAGGGTTCATATATAAGGAATTTAAGCTTCTTGATAATAGCTTTCAATTTCCTCCTCCTTAGAGGAGGAAAAACAATAGACAGGAATTTAATTTTGGATGGAATTTCCCCTAAATACCTTGAGAGGAACTGCATATCTGTGCAAACTGCATGATTAAGAGCTCATCAGGTACCTAATTCCTGTAAATTAAGTTCCACTGTCAAGGAGACCAGCTTTCTACTTGGGTAAAAATGAGATCCAAACACTAAATGGACAGGAGCTACAGGTACTTCACATCACCTCTTTTAAACTCCATGTTTTATTTCTGACAAAGCAACAAGTGACTGGGAAGAAGCTGAAAATAAACACCATCACCACAGGATCCCTTACCACATTGGGGCGCTTGACAATGTTCTCCAGCTTCGTGTGACTGAATTCCAGGCTGATGACATTGTAGAGTTTTTCACGCTGGGCCTCTGGTGTTTCATAGTATCTCACAAATTGAGACATGCTCATTTCAACACCTTTCTGTGTGTTCACATCCATCACGTCCACTATCCGTCGGCTTCCTGCAAACACACAGAGACACTCTCAAAACATTTACCTTTGCTTTATTTATACATACATATATATATATAAATATATATATATTATTATATATGTGAATACATTTTCAACGACTGTGGGGAAACTGTTATTAGAGGATGAGACACCAGCATCAGTCCTTCCACAGGTCCTGAGCAGCTCCAACAGTGAGCAGGGAACTATCTTGGAAGTGGACTTTGTGCGCAGTATGACACTGAACAAGTCACTTGGTGTCTCTGCTTCGGAGAGATGGAGAATTTCCTCCTTTACATGAATTGACATGAGCAGAAGTACATTAAAAACTATGAAGAAGCAATATAACATGGTAGCAGGGGACATGCAAGACAAATAGCTCTCCAAATCATACTCTGCCGTTTCCTAAACATCCATATGCCTCTCAAGATGCTTTTACTCATGTACAAAAATTATCCATAAAGAGCAAACTGCCTTGCATCACTGGATGATTTAAACTGCTGAACACCTTATTCAGATTGCTGAACATTCTCAATTCCAGTCATCGTCTCGTCAGTGGAGATGAAAGCACTAAATGCCATAGAAGAGTGAGCCCCCACTTTGGATTTCTCAACTAAAACTACAGGACATACTTTCAGCTTCTCAAGTGGCAGACATACAAGTCTCATTAGCACCAGAATGTTGAACAGCAGTTTTAGTCGAGCCTTCAGCTCTACACAGATTAATCCACAATCTTCTCTTCTCCCAACTGGAAGGTTTCACCTCTCCCAGCAATTTCATCATCCTAATTAGCAGTTCGTTTGTGTGTGAGTGAACGGGAGCCCGTGAGAGACATGCCTCATTTCCAGGAGAGAAGGATTCCAGCAAACAAACTCGCAACGCTTCCAAAAAATCACTCCAAAACCATTTTCACTGCCGAAGAAATAACTCAAAATAAATTGCATTAAAACAAAATGGAGGGCCGATATATGCCATCAGAGGGAATTATTAATAATTACAGCACCTGGCCTATTGTGTGCTTGGGAGTAGTATTTCAGCAAGAATGATAGTTTGGATTGCATCACTCCATTAAAAACATCCTTAGCCACTGATAGCAATGACAGTGACAGATGTGATAATGATTCTGGAAAGGAACTCAAGACCATAAAGCTTTGTAATCAAAAAGAAAAATTTATACAGTGTAAATCTGGAATAGTCCCACTGGCCCATCAGTCAAACTCTTCACTACAAGGCCGGTGAACAGGATTGCATCCTCAGTCTGAGCTCAGGACTGTACAGAGTGTTGCCACCTTGAGGAAGGACAGGGAGAAAGTTTAGTTACATGTGGAAAAAGCACGAGAGTCCTGAAATTTGGTATTTGCATGTTGGAAACAACATACATAAGATCTAGTTTTGGGTTGGGGTTTTTTGTTGTTGTTCTTTTAACAGTTAACTTTACTTTCTAGGAGGAATAGTCTTTTTTCAACTCAATAGGTTAGCAACTGGGGTGAAGTCCTGTTCAAGAGCCCCTAAATAAAAGCTAGCCTGATTTCTGGCTTCCAGTGCTTGCAGATTAAAGCAGTGGCTGCAGCCCAGAGGGGTTAAGCATGTAGATACCAAAAAATTGCATTTGGAGGACTGCATGGCAGAATCTGGGATCTGCCATATTATCGTCTAGGTTTGATCTCAGCTTTGCTGGAAGCGACCTTGTACAGCCTCCCAATTGCCCTTTCTGAAAGAAAAATCAGCAGTAACCTGATGAATTAAAAATAAGAGGCCCAGTTCAATAGCAGGTTTGTTAAATGCACATGATTATCAATTATGGGCAGAAGAGCTAAGATTTGAGTTGATAGTCTCTTGACTTCCAAATTAAAGAGTAATTTGAGGGGATCCTTTTCTTTTAAACCACAGTGCTATCAAACAAGCCCATACATAATGATTTCTGGAATACTGCTCGCAAAATTTGAGACGTATAATTACAGGTTAACAGCCTGGTGCTCGCTGCCCACTTCCTAGTGGTTATGGCTTACTGCCAACCTTATCTCTTCTTTCCTGGAAAGATTCAGCTCTTTCTTCTATTTCCTGCCCTTAGGAGAAGGTTAAAAAATATCATCCAGAAGGGGAGGCCGGTAAAGAACAAGGGAAAAAAGTACACGGAGGCTCCAAAAAGCGGTGACAGGGTGAGAGATCTCAGGTTAGGCTGGATTTCTCAATACCTCCAAGATGCATTTTACCTGGTGTACCATTTCTGTTAACCATTTTCTAGATACCCTTTTGCCACGCTCTCACCCTGTCCTCTAAGAAGGGACACCACTCAATCAAGCCCAATGCAGCACACCAAGTCCCAGCAGGATCTCAGCAACCCTGGCAGCCTCTTGCCCTCGTGTGGACTATATACCTTGCTTCAGCTCATCACTTGCCATGCATGGATTAACATATACCTGGATCCCCAGCTGGCAAAGAGCATCTCTTGTTACTGGCATGGGAAGCTTCAGTGCACCATCAATCACCCATCCTTGGCTTCCCAGGAGTTTTTTCCAATATAACTCTTGACTGAGCAACACCTGGACAGTGTGGGATTAAAAGGCATTTTTTCCTCTCCTGCAGCAGACGTGACTCAGAGGCAAAGTGGTGATGCAAGGGTTCACTGGAGGGGATTTTACAGCCTAAAGAAGAAATGTCTTCCTTCTCTACTGCTGCTTACTGATCAAGCACAAGTGAATCCCCAAAGGATCACAAATACAGTAACTAAGAAACAAGCTAGTGCCATTTTTGACAAGAGGAATAGACAAAAGCAAGGAGAAGAGGGAAGAATGAGTTGCAGAGATGTAAGCTGGAAAATCAAATTGATCAGGAAGAGCTACTTTACAACTACACTTTATTTGAAATCTTTAAAAAAATCAAGTTACTCCAGCCCACATATTAGTAAAATCCACAGTAAAATTAAGGAGGGGAATAGCATATATAATATCTGTTCCCTTTATTTAAAGGCCTAGTGACCAAGATACCCTAAAGGTTTTAACAGATTAAATCCTAAAACATTGCTACATGCTGCAATATCTTTTTTTTTTTACATAAAAATGAACACCTGGAGGAAAAACAAATTGTGCAGAGTCCCTGCCCACTCCCACTGCCCACCCTGTACAAGTTGGTTTGGTACGGAGATTTGATCCTCTTTGTTCTGGGCTTCTCAGCAAAAGTATTTTGAGAGCAACAGGGAGGCAAACCTTGTCCTCTAGTCAGAAAGTGAACTGCATTTCATGAATGCAAATTATATAGGCACCTTCCCTGCATCAGCAAACGCTTTCACAAATCACAGCTTCACCAAGTCCGTCCCAAAGAGAGACTTCAGGAGTGACAGGCTCCAGCTCCAAGGTCATTCAGCAAAGCTCTCATCGTTCTCCCCTGCAGAATTTGCACCTACGTTTTGCTTCACCTATAGACTATTGTAACTATTTGCCAGAGAGGGAAGAGTGAATGGGAAATTCTGGGACTATAATAATCTCCTCTGGGGTCCAACAGGTGCCATTTTGCATTTCTAAAAAGGTGAAGTACTGACTTCCCCTGCCTTGACCTGAAACAGCTTCAGACTTGCATTATCCCGGCTACCAGACACCAGTCTTCAAAACAGCCCATCCCTTCCCCTGACGTAGATATAGCATTGATATTAGGAGCAGTGGAAGCAAGAGGTGGTCCATAAGCAAAGCAAACATGACCCACACAGTAGAATACAAGAAATGCACAGGAGGTGTGAATCAGAGGTGAAAATTATACCACTGTTTTCTAGGCTGCTGTCTCTTCCCCAGCACACCACTGGCAGGAAAAGGTGCAACCCTCCCACCACAGAGGAAAGGTGAAATGTCCTTTCTGTAAGAATGATTATGAAGCCTGCCCATTAAGAGGATAAAGCTACCTTGGGGAATTATTTTAACCCTTTGTGACCGAATTAAGATCTGTCTTCAGGTAGTGTCTACAACAAGAAACCAACTTCAAATGCCAAGGGGCAGGCCTGCTGGTCCTTTCTAATCTTCATGCTTCTTACTGGGAAAAAAAACCCTTGGTTTGTAAAGCAGGATTTTTGGCAGAGCCTTAGGAAATCTCCGAGCTTCACTAGCGGGTTAATTGTACCTAAAGACTGAGGCTTTGACTTGCATCCCAGTTAATCCCTCTGGAGCTCCTGGGGCTGGAAAGCACGTATTCTTCTGCTACCCACAGGAGACTATTATGATATCCCTTACTAACTGGGAGGGACGTGAATCAGAGCAGAAAGTCTTCGCTGAAGTGGAGCTATTCATGACATTCCCTGCATTTCAGACCCAGGGTAAGAACAACTTAAGAGAGACACATACCAACGCCATCGCTCCCAGATCCACCAGAGGGCACAGAAGAACAAAGGGAGTAAGAGTCCAGATCGGACACTTGCACATGTCTCTCCCGCACGCCTCCCAGATAGTGTTCTCACCCAGCATTTTCCCCAGCACAGCCTGGTCCACTATGAAACAAGTATCCCCAAAGCATTCAGCTCCCCCTTTGCAGTGCTCTCTGCCTTTCCCCTTTGCCCCTCGCCCAGGCATCTGCCCCCGCCCCCAGCACATGCCACCCCGGCTGCAGAGCAGGAGCCTTTTCAGGGGGTTTAAATTATTTCCTTCTTATGGAGATGTAAAGCTACGAGTTCCTGACATGTACCGTCCCCCTCCTTCCCCTCTTTGGTGTCTGCAGCTTTATCACTTGGTATAAAAGTGCCAAGTTGCAATAACCCATGTTATTAGTTTTTTTCATGCAACAGAACATAAAGTATTTAGAGCATGTCCACAGGAAGAGCTTAAGCCAGCAAAAAGTCTTAAGCCTTAATGCTACAGGAATATATTAAAGAAAGAGGCTGAGGGCAAATAATGTGTTTTAGTGGCCCTATACAGAATCAGTTAGTATCCTTACATCTACCCAAAACATAAACTGCAATTTTCAGTGATTCTTTGAAAATTCAGCCAGTGAAAACCACATGGGGAAAAAAAATCCATTTACAAAGAAACATTTTTATACAGTATCCAAATGCATTAACCTACAGTATAAGCGTACTCCAGGTAGCTGAAAAGACAGAGCCAGCACACAAAAAAACAACTATAGAAAGGAAAATATTACAAGTTCTAAGGAAAGTGTGAAGGGGAAACTTGATGATTTTGTTGAAAACAAATTTTCAACTTTGTTGAAAATCTTATGTTTTATTTATCTTTCAAATCTATTTTAAGACCATTGATCATTTCTTAGAATGTCTCAACATAAAACATTTAACAGTAAGCTTTAACAGATAAAATATAGGGAAAAATATAAAAAATAATTTCATGTTAATAGCATTTTATAATATCATTGTATTCTACTCTATCAAGAGCATCTTTGCATACTAAGAATCCTACAGAAATTAAATTATTTTGTTAAGTGACATGCTAATCTGGCAATAGCAGAGTTCTTTATTTTCTAAAAGACATGTACAAAGGAGCATTGATTGGATCAGTGCAACCTATTCTCCTTTTGTTTTCAGGAAAGCTGCCTCTGATGCAGAACCACACCCCAACAAGGAAAGGACAATTTAGGGTTTTATGGCCTATTTACATTGTAAATTCCAAGCTATACTTTCTTGTGATGTGCTCCACCGGTAACATTAATGGTGGGAAGAAGAGCGTAGCTGTGCCTGGGGCGTCTGGCAACACACGCCAAAGCCCAGCCCACAACTCGGCATCCAGCCCGCAGGGACGGAGCACTCCTCTCCATCAAGGAGAGGCTTTGGGAGGTGGCTGAGATGATTCTCAAGCTCCCTGTTGCTCGAAGGTCTCACCTCCCCTGTCCTGGCTGTGCAGCCCTGACCTTCTCTCACTTGGACCCTGGCACTCCTCCGACTTTGGGGCAAGCAAATGCCGATTTGGTATCAAGAAAATATTTTCCTTTTTCTTGTTTTCTAGTGTTCTGCTGATAGTGTGAACTGGATCAGCTCACTGAGGGGTTAGACATGCACCAAAGCTGGGCCAGGAGAAGGATCTCAGGATCAAGAGGCAGCACAGAACAAGCAGGGGTGGAACAGCCAGAACTGGAAGGGAAAGACTGTTTCTTCCCTTAGATTGCCTTTTCTGCCTCCTGAAAACTCATCATCAGCCCATCATGAGAAACAATATAGCCATGATTTCCTGATACTTGGCAATTAGGAAATGGAAGAAGACCTTCAACTACCATTTGTGTTAACAATTAACGTGTGAATTATGTCAGCTCTCCTTTGGTTAGATTAGTATTTAAAAGTGTCCCGTCAAAGGGTTGGCAACAACACCACACATTAATCCACACTTTAATGAGGACATCTTAAGATGTATCCAGCTGTGATTACATCAGACTTCCGGAACATACTGACATTAATATATATTTTTACGTAAAGACATAGCTACACTTGAAGGTCATATTAGACTAAGGTAAATTATGACACTAAAGCATAACAACTACCATGAAATACTTAGGATTTTGGGTGCTATTTCTCCAGACGGCTCTTTTCTAGTTTGGATGAGCTAAAGCAGAGGATGCTTATTGTAGAAGAACAGTGTGACTACAGGGAGTTATTCTAAAATTACTATTCTGGTTAATTTTCCCATGTGGACAAGTAATTTTTAAATCCATTTGTAGAGAGGCTTTGAGATGGCCGTGACCACGTCAACACATCAGCTCAATTTCACTTTCATATTTTGACATCATGGAAATACATTGAGAGGTTCAATTTTTATTACAATGTTCATTCAAAGCAGATTTACTGCTGTTTATATCCAGACATGAGCATGACTGTTTTTAGCAAAACTGCCCCAGTTTAACTAAGATTTTTAAAAAGAGTTTGACTGTGTTAGGCCAAACTTAAAGAGAGCTCAAACAGGAAGCTCAGCTCTAAAAATAGAAATGGTTCTACTTCCAAAATGGCAAGTCAGTGGACATGCTAAACATATGTAAGCAAGTGTTATGATATTTCTTTTTTATTTCTAAGAGCCAAACCAAAAACAAGCATAAAAAGGGAGCATCAAATACCTTCTTTTTATTTATTTTATTGCACAGAAGCCCTAATCATGAATCAAGTCTCACTCATCAGGCACTTTTCTGATGCACAGCTCCCCAGTGGAAACTCACAACAGAGGTAGAGGGCTACATCCATTATCTTTTAGCCCAGCACCAGTTAGTGCTGAAAGCTAAACCAGTATTAAAAAAAAAAATAAAATATATATATATATATATATATATTCCTCCTCCCCCTCTCTGCAAGGGAGAAAGACAATGTGAGTTTTCTGCCCGTTCAACTTTCTGAACCACCTCACTGCAAGAAAGAGCAACGCCCGTGCCAGCACACAGGAAAGGGACAGGAGACCAATGCCAGAAGTAGGGGGAGAAGGAAGAGAATGAGCAGGACACCAATTTAGACTTGCTTAATTGGTATGGCAAAAACCCAAGTTGTTAGATGGAGTGGGTAGCACAAAGAATAGAGACACTATACCAGGGCGCATAATAGGCAGCAATAGCAAAAACTTGATGCCAGTTTGGATGACAAAAAGATGGTCTGGCACCAGAGCACGGTACCGGAATTAGAGGGACAAGTTTCTATTTCCAGCCTATCAGGAACACTGGGTAAGTTTTAACCTCTCTCTGCCCCAGGTCCTGGTTTCATGATACAAACTGTTCACCAGTACTCAAGAAACTGATGAGGCTTAAATAATTTTTTTAAGCGGGGTCAGCTCCCTGCCTGCTTCACAGCACAGTTCCACAAACATCAGGGTAAGGGATGTGCATCAAGCACCGGCACTGGCAGCTGCTGTGGGAAATCATACAGTGACAGCCCCAACGTCCCCTTCTGACATTACAGACTGGAGTGTTTCTTCTTAAACAATAAGCTATTTAAGAGGCACAAAACCAGTGCGTGTTAAATTAAGCAATGTCTTCTGAAAGTCTGCAATACACCACTTTAATATAGCAGATTTCCACTTTATATGTGCACTACTCCACCTTAATATTGGTGGATGCCAAAGTCTCAAAGGGCTGCTTCAGAGCTGCTACAAACTGCTTCAATTTTCAACAAATTAGGTAGAGCCCTCCGACTGTAGGAAAATCACTAATGTAACCCTCACTTGAAAAAAATTCATGCAGGAACTCTGAAGTCTAGTTTCTAAGTTTAATTCTGTCCCAGATAGAACACAGCGCAGCTTCACACCTTCATAATTCTTCCTAGCCCTGAGCAAAGAGGGAGCAGAGAGAGGAACAGTTCCAAAATCACATTACGTTGCCTGATCAACATACACAACTGCTGGTGTCCCACAAAGAACTAACAGATCCCATGATAAGCAAACAAAAACCCACCTGTCAAGTCCTACTGGTCTGGCTTACAGCCAAGTATGTTGATCTCTCTATCATTATTAGTTCATGGTTGGAAAGAGTATCCTAATAGCACTTGCTCAAGTCTGGAAGGATTTATCTGTACTTCCCCACAAGCTACTATAAGATTAGGGAGCAAAATTAGTTCTATACAGTACAGTAGCCTCATCAAAGAAAGAGGGATACAAAGAAAACAGGAGAGGTCGCTCAAGGGAAAAGAAAGAAAAGGAAAAAGACAAAAGGATGAGCCAATAAACCTTCAGTGCGGCACTTGGAAAAGAGAGACCTGCTAGACAGAATTGGAATGAATCCCTTCAATAAAACAGCATTTTTTTTCTTGTCCAATGTTTCCTCTTTGTAGTTCTCACATTTAAAAAGAAATGCAACAGCTGGAAGTCTGACCAGCTCACAACAACAGTACTTATAGACCCCTTTGTTGATGGACCATTGGTTTGGTCCATAGGATGGGTGACTTGGAAGTTATCATTTTCATCGGTAACATTTATTTGCTTTTCTCAGTTGAGGTCTGACTTAGCAGATTTCCCAATTACAGAGAAGCTTCAAAGCATGAAGCATGTTGGCAGTCCCAACAGCATGACTGTGAGGACATTTGGAACTTGATTTTAAAAACAAAGTGTTTTTAAAAAATAGTGGGAGATTTTAAAACAAGTTTTGGCCACAAAAATAATATGGAGGGACTGTTTGTTTTTATAAAGACTGGATCTCAAACACATGTTGCTGTTATACTGCAAATAGCCTTAAAACATCTGAGCCAAATCACTGGCCTTGACATACACTGCTTTCTGATTTTCTATTTTTCCCCCTTGAAAAAGTTTGTAGCCAATACATACACATGTACATAACTCAGCTCCCTTAAAGCACAGGTTTTTGTTTTGGATCCTCAGATCAATGGGAATAGCACTGACATGCAATTATTTTACAGTCACTTGCGAGGAACATCCAAGCTCAGCCTCATCCTTATCTCCTGTCTTCAAAGTGCTCCTGGATCCCCCTGCTCCTCTCATCTATCACAGAGATGTACTGTGTCTCATGAATCTGAGTCCCTTGATGAATTTAGGGCGTGACTTGCAGGATCCAGAGACTGAGATACCCTCTGTCTGAATCCTCAGAGGCTGAAGAACATGTTCACAAATTATTTTTTATAAAACTACACAGGCATTGGCCTTCCAAACCATGTGAACAATGAGGATGCTTTCATTAGCTCTTTTTTGGTTAATACTCCAACAGTCCCACGTACATGAAAAGGTAAAAAACAGAACCTGGAGAGCAAGCCAGGCACAGGTCACACTGCGGGGAACAAAAAAACCCATGAGCAACAAGAGGAGAAATCTTAGAATTAAATATTTCATACAGCTACACCACCACCCCCATGAGATCAATGTTGACTCCTCTCCCCTAGAAGAGCCTGGCCCACTGCATTTTGAAAAATGCATTATTTGGACACTAGGAACAGAGCAAAGAACTCACTGCTTCCTCCTTATCCCTCCACACAAGATCCTGGAGATACAGCAGCTAATGACTCCTGACTCAGCTCTTCTGCTCTTCCAAACATGGCACTCTCATTTACCTCATTACTCTCATTACTCCCCACACAGGGGGAGAACCATGCATCTTAATCAAGACTTAGATGCAAGTCTCAGGGCAGACTTTTGCACTTCCTTTGAACAGCCTGTTTAATTTTGGGAAGCACTCCTTACAACAAAGTTTCTCTAATGAGCCTCCCTCCTAACTCCTCTCCGTCTCCAATTTCACAACTTCCTTGAAACAAATGGAGCGTTGCTCTATAGAAAAAGCAACACTAGGTCCCTATTCAGCAGAAATGATGGAAAGTTTTCTGAACTGCAGTGTGCGGCTGCTTTGTCCTCCTTTTGTATCTGCACGGCTAATTTTCTTTCACAGGATGGAGAACTGTACATTGATTAAGACAAAATTTCCCCTACTTGCCCGCAGACCACACTACGAGCCTCTCGACTTGCTTTGTAGTTCTATGTGAATTCAACCATGATACAATTTTCAGAGCAGACCAATTTGAGAGGGGGAGCAAACACGCAGGAGGAATGAACTAAAAAATCACTAGGAAGTAGTTACTCAGAGACAGTTATGTGGTTTGCTTTCAGCTTTTTTCAGTAGCTACTAACAAAAAGCTGAACACATTTGCACAGCCAACTTGGGAACTATTGTGCTAACTCACCAGAAGAAATGTAGGCTAATATAAAACAAATGTTTTACATGGTCCCTGCCCTCCCTCCTCCCTTTACCCACCTGATCTACAGTGATCCAGAGTCACCACCACTACCACAATTTTCTCTTCTGTGGAGACACCACTTGGTTGAGCACTGAATGAAATTTATACATTTGCATATGTATTCATCTATAAATGTGTGTACAGTTTTTTATATATATATAAAAATCACGCTTTATAAACCCAGAACAATCATTACCTACAATATTTGCATCTCTTTCCATTCCCCTTTCATCATCACCCACTTCCAGACGTATGGATTAGGGAGGTTCTTGTCTTTCTGTGGAGTACCTGGCATGTATATTCTTATTTTAGCTGGAGCTCCTGGGACCTACAGAAGCATATGTATTTAACAGAACAAAAATGGCTAGATGAAAGATACAGAGCCTCAACATAGCTTATGGCTGTTATATACACTTGATGGGCAGAAATCCTTCCTGTCCCAAGTGAATTTAAATTATTTAAAACAGCCTGCTTATATTAACTAGTAAGGGAACTTGTTCCACGCCTTCACAGTGCCCTGCACAATAGAGGCCATGGCTTGCCATGTTCAGTACATAATTTACAGGAAAACTATAAACTGAGACTCCCTAAATCCATTTTCCAGCACCACACCAAACAGGCACCTGAGCGGAGCATTTCACCTTTCTGCCCAGTTTCCAACTGGGAAAAGAAGGCCACACTAGTTACTGTGCACCATTACACTGTGGAATTGCAGTTAGTTACTCCTACAATGAGCAAAGCATTGTGTTGCCAAACTTGAGAAAACTTACTTGGGTCTCTCCCCTGGGGAAAAAAACCTAAACAGCCAGTGAAATACTCCTCTGCAGGTCTAACTTCTTCCACTGATGTTAAAGAAAGTTCAGTTGCTCGCTTCAGTGTTGTATGATGAAGTCCTTAACATCTTATTCACTTAGCAAATAAACCATGAGCAGATGTATGATGGCACACAGCATGTCCTCCAGAACCAATACTTGTCAGCAGCACGAGGGAAGGATGACCTACACTTGCAGGGCCAAACCCCCTTGTTTATAGAGCTTTTCCCTTGCAAACACCTGGGATTTAATGATGTAATTTATTCTATTACCTTTCTCCACCGACACCATCATTATAAACTCTTGGTTGAGGCAGAGACCTTCACACATGTTTCTTCAAACACTCAATTTGCAACTGAAATTTTTAGCTCAAGCTACTATTCTTTTGGTGTTTCTAATGAGAAGGCAAAACCCAGCAATAGTCAGGTATCTCTTCACCTACTCCCAGCAAAGAAAGCAACAGGATATGTAGAGCCTTGGTTTTCCTTTCACCCTTTGTCTCGGAGATCAAAGCCTGCCACCAGGTCTTTAAATATTTGACAGAATCACAGAAATCAAATATTGAAATGATCTGTTAGGTCCTGTCTTGTGGGATCATCTCCTTGGGCCAGATGAAGGTTGCTCTCTGCAACAGTTTTCAGAGCTTTGTTGTGTTTGCTTTTTACTGCCATACCTCAATGCACACATTTTATCACAATTAAAAGCTTTCCTGCTTTCAACTTTACTTGGATTTTTTTATACAAGAGGAAAACACCAAAGCTTTTCAACACAGTTTGTGAAGAGAACACAGCGACTAAATTAAGGGAACCAAATGTTTTCTATCTGCGTAAGCATTATGGCCCAGTCCAGTCTACATCATCAGATTTTAAGACCAAAATAGATGACTGATTATACATTATTCACTGATTGTACACTTTTTTTAAATTTATAAATTATCCCTTAGTGAGTTAGTCAGATAAATAAAATCAGTCGGTGAGTTTATGTCAGTTGTTAGACCACCCCATGAATAGTATAAGTCCTGTACTTGCACTGTTCCCACTGATACAATGCCCGGCTGGGCACGGTGAATTCCATACAACAATGCTGCTGATCCTACAGAAGTGACCGCTGTGGCCACAACTTTAACCTCTTCAGCCCAGGGATCACAATAACCGAAAGTCTCTTTTCTCTCTGACAATCCTCAGCATGTTTGAAATCATCCCTTTTGCCACTAGCCGGGATTGCAAGCTCAACTTTGGGGGTGTATAATACATACCCTGGCACACAAAGCTACACCAGCCTGGAGAGAGTGGAGGCAATGCATGCACAGACCCAGCAGCACCACTGAAGTTTATTTAGTGGTTTATTTAGTTATGAGTGTAAAAGCTGGGATTCAATGGTGATAGACCGCCAGCCTGTGGCATGCAAACTGAAGAGGGGTCAGCTAAAAATAAAAAATAAAAGTATATGTATCCAGACTAGCCATTACTGTTTAGACATAGACACCATGCTTGGCAGGGACTCCACACCTACCCTGGGAGTTCCTGGGCATGCTGTGACAACCAGGAAGACAAAGGCAGTACAGACATCAATTACAAGTCAAAGGGCAAGACACTGCAGATGCCACAGAAAAGCAGATACTCTTTTAAACTCAATCAGTGCTGACCCAAGCAAACCACTAAAAAAAAAAAAAAGTAATCAAAGCGAGAGAAGAGAGCTTGTATTGATGCAATTGATGCATACATTAATGTGTGCTTCCTCTTTCTCTCCTTCATGTGTTTCATAGCTTCCAAAACTACTCAGCGGTCCTTTCTTCAGATTATATTATTCTTCACAGACATCACACAAAGACAAAAATCAAACAAATGAAAAAAAATTGAATGCTTTGGCTTTCTAACATCAAAGACCAAAGCAGATTATTTCATTCAGTCCTTGAATTCAGCTGTAGCAAAGGCTACAGATGGTCAATGGCTACCACAGAAGTCCTGGCTTTCAAACAGCTTGGTGAGCAAGGCAGTTACCTTTCTCCCTGCTCAGGCTTAGGCTAATCTTGGCAAGTATGCTTCATTTGTTCGTTAGAGCAATCAGCATAAAGCACTCACATAGGTATGTATGTTTGAGATTCAAGCAGACACGTCTAGGAAAACACGCTTTTTCTTTCCTGCCCATCTGTGACAGATACCTCTCCGTGCTGTAGCCCAAAAGCACTGTGGTGGAAGAAGCCAACACAAGAGGCCTGGAAAGCATCAGTTGTTCTGTATAGCTGCCTCTTCTGGGCATGAGGAGTAATAAGTCACTCAGAATCACACAGTCTGAGGAAAAACTAGTAACAGGTATTGTGCTGTCCCAACACTTACCACTTCATGTACGTGTTACTCCCCATAATCAGTTCTTCAGCTCACTTGACCCCTTCTTTTTTTTGTTGTTGTTTTTAAAGACAGTTCTGCAGAGTTTCTAGAGAGCTTTGTGATTCACATTTACATGACTAGCAGCCAGGGAACAAGAAGAGTGTCTGAGAGTCTCACCTGTAGCCCTGTCTGGGAGTACCCTTGAGATACACCGTTTACTGGCTGGAAGACTGACTCTAGTTAACTACAGAGAAAAAGAAATGGACAATGGGGTAAGTTCTCTGAACTTCTGGGAGCCCTGGAAACAAGGGAGTAGAGAACATGAAAGAAAGAAAAAAAGACATAAACCAAGATACCATGCAAATCTAAAGAAAACAATCGCAAATGTGCAAAAAGTTTTGGAATAAAATCAAGCCCCAGTACTCACTAGCTACTGCTGTGCACTTGTTTTTTAAGTAGTCATATGCATATACTAACATTACCAGTACACCAGCATAGCATGCCAAGAGAGAAAAATAAGGAGCCTGCAGAAATAACACTCAAACTTTTAGTGCAGATGTGGTAGATGTTTAAGGAGATGTCAAGAGGGGCAATGACCCTCTTTGTCAAATTTTAAACCAACTTATGAAGAGAGGACAGTGACATTCTGTTGTTCAGAGTTAGCAATCAAATCTACCTTAGACAATGAAATTGTGAAGCTTAATAGTTATTAAATTACAACAGAGTTGTTCTTCTTTCAAGAGTTGCCTCAAGTTCCTAAGCAGGCCAGTAACTTCTCTTCTCCATTTGTATTCTTGGCTCACAGCCATTTCAGAGATCAGACAAATTCCAGCTGCTGAAATTAATCCAGTGTCTCAGGTTTAAAGAATATCCAGCATATCTTTCATATGGAGGTAGGAGTCTAGTTATAACCATTATTCCAACCATGCAGTTTAAAGTGTTTGTTCTTTAAAGCTACTGTATGGCAAGAGTGGTGTTTCATCCACACACTACACATAGGTGCACATTCGTGAACACTAATGTGCAGGTCATAAACATTACCAAAATAAATTACAGCTGGTATTTGCATTTTTTAAACAATAAAACAAAAGAATCCAACAAGATTGTGTGAATCACAATCCAACAAAAAAAATCCAACAGCAATGTTGCTTCAGAAGTCTGGTGAAACGTTAAAACAAATAGACACCTAAGCCCAAGTAACCACAAACAATGATCAAAAAACACAACTTTTTTTTCTCTCCTTATTATTGCCACAGACTGGAGTTTTTTTGAAGGCAAATCAAAAAAGCTAGGCTACCAATTGTTGTTATTTCCTTGTGACTTATAGGTACCCAAATAAGGAGATGCTACAACAATCACACTAGAAATAGAAAGTAAGATTTCAGAATAATTTAAGACCAAAGGCTCCGTAACTTCCTATGGAATTTACATGCTTTGGAAAAACCCAGCACCATCTCTTTAAAATGTTCCATAACAAACTTATTTCCCCTGATTCAAAGAAGAAAAGAGAACAAATGACAGGTTTAAACCGCACCAGCATACTATAATGACAAGCACTTAAAAAACCAACAAGTTTACACAGAACACAACATTTTTCAAGCTATGTTCTTTCTCTATCGACTCCCACACACATTCAGATGCAGAGACTTATGATTTCATTTCACATTCGCGAAACATCATTCCCCTCCCAGGTTCAGCAAGGCATTGAATAAGTATTGAAAACACTGCGCTTCATAAACGCAGATACCTAGAGGTTCAGGCAAGATCTGAGGAGTCTGCTGAAAAAATGCAGGGACAATCACAGGAGATATTAATAAAACAAGATCTTTCATCTGCTTTATTTAAACATTAGATTGTGACTGTAACATATATATTAAGCTAAAACTAGAAAAAAACTGTCAGCAACGATATGCAACATGAAAATTGCTCACCAGCTTCCTGAAGTCATTAGTAGATAATTTAGAGTTTTGGCACGGGGACAGGAATTGCCCCCATGCGTCAATGTGGCTGTTACGGACAGCACAAATTCCACAGCAACAGAAACGATTTGCCATGAGAACCATGACTTTTCAGGTATAACTTACAGTCTATTTCCCAAATGTTGTAGATCTTTTGAATCAAAGTTTCCACCTGTGATGCCAGAAGTCATCAACCGTATTAAAAAAAAGACAGCAGGTGACAATGTTCTTGACCAAATTACACGCTCAGTACAATGACTCCAAAGAGAGTTTGTCCAAACACAATAAAAAAAGACCCATGACATGTGGTCTGTGGCCAAGAGCAGATACACGGATTGCTGAACCAGCTGTGCGAAACGGCACACTTTTACATTAAAGTGAATCTCAAAGTTAATTATGGTTGTTATTTCTGCTCCATTGTTTTATAAATCTAATTTTATTTATAAATATCCTCCCACTTTGCTGGCCATGTACACAGGAATCTCCACCCCCTAATACTTCAAGGGACATCAATCTTGAGGAAATGCAACTCCCACACTTTGACTGTTACACAGGAAAAACAATGTTGTTATGCAACACCATGTTGTTCCAAAACATCTCAAAGTCAGACCCTCAACTTCAGCAGTTTCAGAGACCGAAATGGCAGTTTATCACCTATGGAAGAAATTCACAGAAAATTGCAAACAGGGTCCAGATAATTACAAGGTTTATGCATGAGGCTCCTCCACAGGAAAAAGAGGTATTCCATACCTCCAAATGTGCACATGCAGGTATTTAGGAAACCCATAAAACATAGGGCTTCCAAATACCCTCATATTATTTCCTAATTTAACTGCAGATTGACCAACAGAAATGCTACCAAACAGCACTCTCCACACTCTTCTAACATCTTCTGCCAAGGAGGTTTGGGGCTTTTTTTCCCCCCAAACTTATAAATGGTCATAAATTAAGCAACATTGCCAAGTTTTTTTTGTGAAGGAAGGTTATCAGAGATAACCCCCCTCTCACAGATAACCCCAACTGAACAGAAATGAGGCAAAAGTTCCTCTCTTTTGTTTTTATTAAACTCAAGTGTAATTTAAAAAAATTCATCTTTCAGAATGCAGCGATTGGGCTAATTTAAAAGATAAATCCTGCCACAACACAGGTAAACAAAGCCAGTAAATTCAAAACAGCAAGAATGCCGTTAATCATCTCTGTGAAGGATTGCAGCTAACACATCCAAAACTCAGCTAGCTCCACAGTGATGACTTCAGAGAGTGCAGTGTCACTATTCAGTAACAATTTCAGATAAACAGTAAATAACACATCCATCTTCAGTAAAAGCAGATTTCAAAGAAACATACAGCATAATCTCCTATTCAAAATGTAGCGTTTCTTAGAGTTAAAAGAATTTCTTTTGTAAAAATTGCCAGGAAACATTTGATCATTACGGTCACCACTTCTCTGGTTTGTGTCTTATCAGACAGACAGGCAGTTTGCAAAGCTTTGCGCTCAGTCTCTCTTAGCAACCTTTCCTCAAAGCACTGACCTGGCCTGACACTGATAAAGGCTGTGGGGAGAGCACAGGCAAAAGGTGATACGGCTCCAATCATACCTTTTACAAACAGATGCTCTATAACAGATAAAATAAAGAAAAAAAAGGAACTTGATCAATAGAGCTGCCGCTTTCCAGGATCACAAAACTGTATGTAGGACACCTGTTAAGAGCAAAAGCATTCACTGTCTTTCAAACGGCCAATTATCCAGCATGAGATCAGAGTCCGGTCAGCGCAACTACTAATTAGGGTTCTCCCAGCCTTTTTAATCTACAAATTGCTTCTCCATGCCTTCTCCAAGGTTCTGAGAGTTATCACAAATGTCTACAAACACAACTGGACAAGTATTTCAAAGCAATTCTGTTCTGTATAGGGTTAATCCAGTGCATTCAAAATAACTTACCCACTAATAGCTTCACATCTCTGACAGTGAAATCCGGGTCAGGCATTCTGTAATTAACAAAGAAAGCAACGTTAAATACCATCAAGATAAGTATGGGTACACTTATGTTACCATAATAAAAGAGAAATAAATGTATAGTGCTCTTTGTCCATAATGCAGTAGGTGGAATCGAGCAAGGCCACTGTGAAGAGTGGACAGCGCAAGTTTTAATGACATACATAACATCTTGCACTGGCAAGCGTCAGATTCTCATAATAAAAGAGGAGGAGAGGTGTCTTCTCTAGCAGTAGTGGAGTGGAGGGAAGGGAAGGGGCTGATTTCAATAAAATCCTAAACCTTTATAGCTCATTCATGCTAAGCAATTCTCAGTGCTTTGCAACTGGCGGTGCCTCATGTATATTCCCCGAGGTGAGCATTATCTCATTTGCCGGTGGATACAAACTGAGGCATAGACCAGTAAACCAATTTGTTCAAAGTCACACGATTGTAGGTTGGATTCACTGCTTGGAAATAAAATGTAAAAAAATAATTAATTAAAGCCCCTTATTTGAATGACTATTCCAAACCTCCTTGTCTGTCAGAAGACAACCTGGCTGTGTTTGGTAGGCAGGGAAATTCTTGTTCAATTCAATTTGGGCTAATTCAGAGCTAAATTAAATGGTAGCATAATTGGTTCACCAATGTTGATGCATTTATACGATCACTTCTAACACATACAATGTTTTAGGGTTTAATGTAATTAGACAATAGCCTAGTACATCAAGTGCGTGAGTTTTACATGTCAGGAGGGACTAAAATTCTGCAACACATAGACTGGATGGAAAAAGAAAACAAAAACAGTAGTGACTTCACCTTAATGACAGTATGTTACACTTCACATCACACAAAAACTGACTAAGGAATTGTAATGACAAACAGCCCCATGGGACCTGCCAGCTAGGTGCTTGCCGTGTCCAACTTGTACTGCCCTGGGCTGAAGATAAACAACTTGCTTCTGGTCATAAAGGACTTTTGACATAATTCAGTTCGAAATCAGAACGATCCAGCCCATAGGCAAACTTTTAGACCAATAGCTTTTACTACTAAGAAAACACTGAAAGGTAAAGTTAAAAAATGCATTTACTCTCATGCATATATCTTGAGAACTATTTGCCAAATTCTCTTTGTCCACTTTCTTTTACCCTTATCACTGTCCTCTGGTGGGATGTGGAGGCTGGACAATATCTTTTGTTAGTTCTCCGCCAACCCTCACATCTTTGCATTTAGTTGCGAGGGCCCCACAGCTTTGGAATTCACTCCCTCGCCGGAATGAAACAGCCTGAATCTACTGACCTTCAGGGTTCATTCAGAGCTCATCTTTTTTTCCAAGCACTAGAAAGTCAGAAGTAGGGGAAGGAGGAACTATTTGTGGGTGACAAGGACATGCAAGGATTATCTTCGAATGCCACAGCTTGCCTGTATTTTTTGTCAGACACGCAGAACAATTAGATGGGCCATCTTTTTAACATTTGTATAAATCAAAATAAAAATCAACAACCAAGATAGATAATAACCTTTACCCTGATGAATACAAGCAAATCCAGTCTTTCCGAGAGCTTCAGCAGCAGCGGACAATCAAAATTACCCAAAATGGAAGAATACAATGCTCCCTAACAATAAAATTGCATGTTTAGCTCTTCGGAGAGCACACCTGGCATACCCTTGGGTTGTTTTTTTCTCTGCAATCTGAGGATGTATGATACATTAGAGAAAGAGTACACCAAGGGAAGAATTTCAGGCTTGAGCACAGCAGGTTTCAAGTACAAGAAGCCATTTTGTAGTTGGGTTGCCTTGGGAGCTCCAGCTTTAATTCAAACCCATTCTGCTGGCTGCTGAGACCATAGATGACTGTACTTCTTCACCTCCAAACCCACCCAGCGTAACTGCCACACTCACTCTTACACAGTCAGAGCTGGTTTACTACAGCACTATGATGGCCAAAAAAAAATGTTTTCTTGAATGTCACCAGTCCTAAACTAATCAGTAAGTGTTGGTTCATGTGTTTTTCTGCATGTAAATCCAGAATACCAACAATGCAAGAACTGAACAGAGATTTTTTTTTTCCCTCATGTAATGCAATTTTCAAGCAAATGCATCTTGTGTAAAAACACTATGAATGCTTCCAAAGATTTCATATATCATTAAAAATAGGTGAAGAATAGTATAGCTAGGTGACATAACACCAAAATATGATGCACTGCGTCTGAGATTTTCAGCATTCTGTTATATACAAATCATGTTGCCTCAAACAGAAAAGAAATGCAAACCTGCATTTTAGTAAATGTTCAAAGATGAAGTCCTAATGAGGATGGCTAGCATAAATATCTGATTAACCACAATACAGTGCAAGATGACCGCTGTTCAGATAAAAGAGACAGACAACATCCCTCCAAACAGCGTTCTCTCTCCAAGTTACAATCCTGGAAACAGACAAACAACCCTCCAAGAAAAACAGCCCCTCTTCTGCTAAGAGATCACAGGTGGACCTTCTTGCTTCTAGCCATGCAAGTAACAGCTCACGATAGTCGGGAATACAGAGGAAAGCAATTTTCAAAGTTTCATTATAATAATTTTTCCTCATTCATCTCATTCCTTGCCATTTCGGAGTACCTCCAAGCACAGTAACCAAACTGTTCAGCTACGCTTTGTACATCTGCCAGGCACAGACGTGCAAGCTGACTGCTTAGCAGGAAACAGACGTGGAAGCACGTATCATCAGTTATTCAAAATGCCATAAGTCTAAAAATCATCATATATAATATATTTTATCCTACATATATGCACATCACCTAATCTACCATATTGTGATACACACCACCTCCTCTGGACAAGAGGAGTAGTAGAAAAGACACAGTAAAGCGTAATTTCCTCCAGAGCCTGAAGTGGAATGTAAGGTTCCTGAGTTTCATCAGCAAATGACTCAGAACCAAAGGCAAACTGTCCAGTCTCGCTCTAGTGATGGAAGACAGCGGACTATGACTCTCATCATTTCAAGCAGTAAATGTCAGGATGATGAGACTAAAGGCTCTCAACGTTTCAGATCAGTTAGGCAGGTGTCAATACCACATTGATCTTGCTGGAATACAATGCACAGAGTGTTTATGTATCTACACATCCACAAAACTCATATATTGCAAGCCAGCTACTTTTGATAAATACACATAAGAAGTGGAAATGTAAATAAAATTAAATCATGTTATCCTGCAGAGTGCCAAATAGGAAAGTTTGCTCATGCATTTCACTTCTGCCATCTAAAATACATCTAAATGGTGTTTCCAACCTTCTCTCACTCTAGTGACATTTATGCCCAAGTGTGTACAATTCCTTTACAACATAATTTCAAACTAATAAGTCTTGCTCATTTAAATAAAAAAATATTAGAATGTTGAATGTCCTATAAGAGATTACTGATCTACAAACTCCAGTATTTTAATCCCCTAGAGCAGTCAGTATTCAATGATTCAGCAGAGAGTAGAAATATAAAAACAATTCACCCAACTAACTGTGAAATGGAGAATTGAACTGATTCCATGCAGGAACCATCCAAAGCTCACATATCAGATAAAATTTACTCTTACTTTTGTCAGAATACTAATTAATCAAAACTACCCTCAAAAGGAAAAAAAGCATCAGTATTTTTACTCTCTTCTCTGACAGTGAATTCCAGCTAGAGGGAGAAGTCGCACATGATGTGTGGATGGTTCACAAAAGGGAAAAGGGAAACAGCCCTAGAAAGGAGGAAAGATGTCAGAACAGTTTTAGAATGATACCAGCAGTCATTAGGAAACTGAAAAGCTGGCTAGTCAAGCCTGGCTGCTGAGACTATTTTAAGCTCATCACAGCAAACTGAAACATAATTCTCCTTCACTATCCAAAGCATTAGTGTGTGACAGAGTGAGGTAAGTGACTCCCAAACCCTTGCTGTGGATTAGCATTTACTCCTCTTCCACTTCTTTGCAATCCAGTTCAGAATTCAAAAGATGAATTATCCTAACTGCCAGAGCCACACAACTCCAACTAAAACTGAAGGCATGCAGCATCCAGTCCTGCTACTTCTTCACTTCCAATGCATGTTCCAAAACTGCTATTTGTTTGACTTCTTTGATAATGCTTACAAAGGAAGGTACCGGATTTTCAGTGGTGGTCCTTGAGGCGTGGTCATCTCTACATGGATTCATGCTGTGTATGTGTAACATACACATCAGCATTTGAGGCCAGGTCTTTTTTTTTTTTTCCTCAGCAAAACACAGAAGTACATCTAAAACCTGGCCTGTCTGTACACATGGTGTGTAACCACAGAAGGGGTACATTGCCAACGCCCTCCCTCCTTCAAAGTCGTAACAAAAGTTACTGGTGGCTTCCAGGAAGGAAGAGGAATAGGAAGGTTGACTGCAAATGCATCTAAAAACAACATGTCTTGAAGAAAAACATATGGCACAAGAACCCAGATTACCCTTTACATGATGCCGTTAGCTTGAGGAGTCTCCGAACCCCTGAATCAAGAAAGACCAAAGACAACTCTCTCCAAAGGCAGTATCACACCAGGAGGCATCAGTGAAAGCACACAGCTAACCAAAAGTGGAGGGGAGTGCCAGGCGGCAGCTCTCCAGACTTCAGGCACAGGAACAATAGGGAAGCCAATGATGATGTGTGAGCCGAGATGCGAGTGTTGAAATGTCTATGGTGAAATTGCCTCATTACAGAATCCTGAATAATGAGCTACAAGAAGAAACAGATATTACATCTTGCAGTTACAGACACCAAGAAACAAGGTATCTTTGTGAAGGATCCTGTGCAACAACTACAGCAGGTCAGGCAGCCTGAGTTCTGGAGGGACCACTGTCTGGTACAGACAGCCATAGGAAACACTGGTCCCAGGCTGGGGTACTCGTTACTCATCTCTGATAATGCTCCGCCATTTGCAGCTGAGGATCTGAAGCCCAGTAACATTTGTGTCTGCGGGATGAGCTCTCACTTCCGCACTTCGCTGATGGAGCACTTGCTGAACAGGTGCCCTTGGCACAGTAGGAGCTGAAACATCGCCCCAGTTTTCTTCTGGTACCGCAGAGAATTTGTGACCTTTCTCATACACAGGAGGAAGTTCTGGCTGCTAGGAAAGTGCAGTGGTATCTCTGGCTCCTAAACACTCCCCAGTTTCACAGAAAAGCGGGTGGCTTCTTCCAGAAAAAATTCGTGAAGCTTTTTATCACTTGCCCTTTAGAAGCAGCAGTTTAAGACCAATGCTTGTAGAGAGAGCAGTTGTCTCAGATGATTTTCCACCATTTTCCACGATAGATATGTCCTTCGGTTGACTCCTCCAAGAGAAGCAACTCTTGAAGAAACAAACTGCACAAAAAAGTAGCAACAACCTTCAACAAAAAAAAAATCCTCCCTGCCAAGATGAGCAGAGAAGCCAAAAGAAAGAGCAGAAAAACAGAGGCTCTAATGCAGCAGGAAAAATCATTCTAGGAGGGAAAGCTCCTGTATTTGGAGGCTGAGAGGAAGCAAGGAACTGGGATGCCAAGTTGGGTGAGTAGAGTGGAGAGCACAACCCTTAAGGGAGCAGGAATTTCCTGTAGACAATAAAGCTTGTGCTGAAGCAAGAATGATTCAGCTTCAGGTGATGGTTACATATACACATACAGTGTAAATATACATTCGGAAAAGCACTCAATGGAGATGTCACTGGCTCGCTAGGACCTAGGTTGGCCAACACTGTCATGAGTGAACGTAGAACAAATAGAACTTTACATTAATGAAGCTCAGCTGAGAAGGTAAACAAAAAATTATTCACCAGGAAATACGATAGTATAGTCGTGTAATATATAAGCTAAGATTAAGCAAGTGGCTTCTGCAGGTGCAGCATAATTAAGCTATGAATGTAGAAGACTTTTCTCTGCTTCTCAGGTTTTCATATGAAGGTTACATGGAAGGTTGTAGACTTCAGGAATATCAAAACAGATGCCTTTGTATCCCCGCTTCTGCACAAACATTAAGGCTCAATGCTTTCCACATGACCATACCTTCTCTCAAATAGTACAACAGAAAAATTAGGTTATTTTTCTACAACACCAAAGAGGAGCATAGAACTGTTTGGAACCTGTAAGTAGTGACCAGCCTTTCTCACTAAATAGCTAGGTTTTCTACCTGTCTTCTAAACCATTATAGAAGACGTGCATGTTTTTGTCAGAAAATTAGGTTACAATCTAGGAAAGGCTTTGCAAAAACAAATAAAAGGATGGTATATTGGTGTTTGCATTATTTTTTTTAATAAGAAACTAGACTGTGCATCCAGGACTAAGTAGAGAAATAGCTGGGCTTAATAACCAGAGAAAAAAAAATCCCAGTACAACATAACGGTACAACAAAATACACATTACTGTAATTACTACTGAGTACCTATTAAGCGCTTCTTGTTCAGAGTTCAACATATAAAACTATTTTACTACATCATGAGAAGCATCACAACAGCTCCTATTTGCTCTTATGGTAAAAAGACATATGCTTGCCAAATACCCCAAACAGTACTTCTCTTTCTCTCCTTGGCTTGATTCTTTTTAATTAAATAATTGTGACTCCTCAGTTCCCTAAACTTTGAGGTGGTCCAGTTGAAACTGAGCAAAGTAATTACGCCTTCAGAAAATTAATTTTCTGTCTTTCGGATATAATCAGTTACACAGTCCTAATTTCCAAAAGCATCACAGAACATTTATCTAAACTATAGATTATGTGGCTGATAAAATATATAATTTTAATATTTCTCTCTTAGACACTGTCACTTTTACAATGAAACTTGCAGGATTCTCTTATTAAAGTACCAAATCCTTTTTGACGGGATATTAACAAACTGCAACCTCAGAAAGACTCTAATAATACCACATTTTAACTAGACATTATTAAATATTTACCAAGCTATAACATTCTGGAGAGACACAATTATAATGGAAAACGACAGGCACCATTAGACATTCCACCTGTAACGTAGAAAACAACTGGGAAGTGAAAAATCACAGGGAGGTTCTTCTGCCATGACAGCATGATGCAAGAGCCTTTGAATTTTATTTCTAACTTTCATGACTGACTTATTTCTGATTGTATAGTACCATGCTGTATGCACTTAACTTTTATAGACCTCATTATCTGCTTGTTTATAAGAGGAAAATAATCATTCCTCTTCTCAAGGGTGCTGACAGTCTTACTAATTGCGATATATTTTGAGATCATCAAAAGAAATACCACATGGAAAGCATAATGGTTATTTTATAAAAGCATTTATTAATCATCAAGATTTGGTTGTAACTTACTTAATTCCCAGTCCATCCTTATTTCTGAAGATAAGGGGAACTCTGAGAGCTTCTCTTTGCACATACTCAAAAGTAAAATCTGTTTAAATAATGAATAAAGAAAATCCAAAATCAATTACAACAGCATTAGCACCTCACATTACATTTCTCAAAATGCTCCCCGCTTCCCTTTTCTCACCAAAGAACTCCACTATCACTTGGAGAAAAATATAAAGAGAACGCATATTTTAGGTCCAAACCGGAAACCAAATGACAGACAATGCTCTCCCAGCTGCTCTCTATTTTTCCTGTTCACTGATGCACGTAAAATAGAATCCAGTCAGAGTTTGTCAATTAAGGTCTGGGTTGAAACACCCAGGCTGTAATGAAATACCATATTAACAGCTAAAAGATAATCCTAATGAAATTACTGCAAATCAGCCTACTACTTTTGGGCAAATGAGTAGTTGAAACTGTATGTTTAAGTTTATACCTTGTATGTTTTAAGCTATACGTTGCTACTTAGGAAAAAAGATATTTTCTTGCAAGCATTAGCCGAGTATGGCAGAAAGCCCTGATTCTGTGAACACAAAATTCTCTTTTTATGTAAGGGTTACTGTTACTTCCAACAGAGTACTTTATATATATATATTAAACAGAAACATAACTGCAGGAGCTGATAGACAGAAATCTTAGCCGGCTCCTGGCACTTAAGAAGATGGTGAGAAATGAATAGTTTTTGTGTGGGAGTCACAGTATAACACACAAGCAAACTGAAAATTAAACATAAGTTTATTATTTTAACGCTAACCAGTATCACCTTGTTGCTTCACTGTGAGGATTACACAGAACTGGCCTTTCCTGGGGATTTCTTTATGCAACGGTCTGATACAATAGAGCGATTTGGGGATTAGAGAGAAAGTGACAAGGCAGCAATTTGGGTGAGCCGTGCCTACAAACCCCCATGCTCCATTTGGAGCATTCTGCCACAGAGAGAAGAGGAATTCCTAAAATGGCCATGTACTGTTCTTGTGGTTCTGCTATTGCCCCTTTCTTACAGGAAAGAAAATGACCCTCACGTAGCATCCATACGCTGCCTTAAAGTGGAAAACATTGTTCGATTCTTCAGCACTACAAAATACACTACACGCTGCCAAATCTACACACTTTATGTATTATATCTGGGTACACACAAATAGTTTGACTTCTCCCAGATCCAGTCAGCAATGTACATGCTTCCCAGGAGAGCATGAGAGCCTCAGACTCGAGCTTGTATCAGTGATGTTTCTCTGTTATAAAAACACCATTCTGAAAGAAATAGGGGAAGCAGAGGCTGAGCTCCCATGCCTACAGATGTATTACCCTCTATTTTTACAACTTTTTCCCTGCTGTATCCAGTTGGTAATTACAACAAGGAGGGATATAAAATTCCTGCCTGAAGTTATGAAATCAGAGCACGGTAATTACCCATTTACAAAAACATTAAAATTACATAAACTTTATTGCTACTAGTCTCAAAATAAGTGTAATGAATACTCCAGTTAACTAAGGTTACCAAATAAATATTTCTGTACTAGAGAAATCTTAATTTCTCATAGGCATTCCCATTGAAACTGTCTTGGCTTTAGGGAAGCAAATACAAAAATCACAGATATTCTTTCAAGGACACTCTTATCCAAGACAGAATGTCCACAAACGTGAAGAATAATATCGGTGGGAGAAGCAGAGGCAGATATACAGCCTGGCAGCCTAGAGAACAAGGAGCTATGACAAACTGCATTCAAGCCAAAAATCACACCACTGCCTTGCAGCACCTCGAAGAAAACCTCCAACCCACATTCCAGGGGGTGGGGTGGCGGGGGGGTGTGTCAAAGGAGAGCTATTATTAAATATAAAAACAGGAACATGGGAAATTAAAATAAATAAATATATCACTCAACCAAGTCCATGTGTTCATATAAACTGACTTTTTTATTCTTACTAACCACTGTCATTGTTTTGCCTAGATTCAATTAAACTCTTGGATGTATAGAAAAAACAAACCAATAGTAAAAATAAAACCAGAGCAAATAAGAAGGCAGACCCCTTCTTCCTAATGCCCCAACAAAGCATTTAAATCCCTTGTGGGGTCGAACAAAGCAGACACAGACCACAACAAAATAACAAAAGACACTCATTTATTTTCAAGTTCCCTAGAAAGGAGAAAGCTACCCAAAGATTTTGGAGCTGCTGAGCTAGCGAGGCTGTGGATTGTACTATAGTTAGCATGTAGCAATGGCAACCACTGGAGTATTTGGAAGATGAGGGTAGAATGCAATCATTTTCCGGAAAATTAATTAACATTTTCCAGCTAAAAAATAGGTGTTTGTGTTTTGTTTGGAGGAAGAGGGGTCAGGGTTGAGCTTATCTCCTAAACAAACACCTTCCTAAATAAGATAGGTATTTAATTTCTCCACCACATTAACTTTTCTAAAAGGAGCTTAAAATGCTCATGCAAAACTAAGCCTAGGGGAGAAAAGGAAATTTTCGAAACTAGATTAGTGCCTCCATAGTTATAGCCATTTCAGGAGGATTAGAGCCAAAACTCCTCTTTCCTGAGAAAGCCGGCTTAGACAGGGAGTCCTCAGTGAGGCCGGGTTTTGGTGATAGCCATCTGGGATTCAGGATCCGTTTCAACAATGCTGCAGTAAATAAAGGTGACTTGCAACCCCCCGCCCCGGCCCGGCTGAGTCCCGGGCAGCCCTCAGCCCTCTCCCGTCTTCCTTCCTGCCAGGCAACCGCGCTGCAGAGCTGGGCTCTCTGCCTTTGCTTACAACTTCGGAATTCAAGTCACCTAAGCAAACCACGTAACTACGGGGAGGGCAAGGTTGTAATTTAATATATGGTATAAACACAGAGAAGTTACTGAGTTTAAAGTCTCCGACCCTGGCGAACAGGCTCATCAATTGCATCCTTTTGCAAAGAGGGGTCCTGGATTGAGCAGGGGCGGCGGGGGAGCAGGAATCCCCTCCGGCTAAGTGGGGGCTGGGGTTTCTGCCTCTCCCGTGCCAGGACCCAATTCCTGAACACCTCGGAGCTGCGCTGGGGTCACGGCAGCGGAGCACGACGGAGGTGGCGGCAGGGGGGAGCGCAAGGCGCTGCCATTTCTCACCACGTCGCCTCCCGAGCACCGTGTCGGGGCAAAAGCCGCCCTCCGGGTGCGGGTGCGGGGGGCACCGGGGGACCCGGGGACCGTGCGGGCTGCAGGGCCGCGGTGCAGCAGCCGCCCCCCTGCCTTCCCCCCCCCCCGGCCCGGGGATCCGGTGACGACGCCGGGACGGGGGACGCGGGCGCGAAATACGAACCCGGGCGCGGAGCTACACGTGGAGGCGGCGGCGGGGAGGGGGGGCCCGGCCGGGCAGCCGCCCCCCGCCCCGGGCAGTTACCTTTCCCGTCCATGGCATGCACGAAATCCCCATGATACATTTTACTCTTTAATTTCTCTTCCAAATTGAAACTCCTGATGCTGACAATTTCCTCCACGTCCGAGAGGTCCTCGTTCTCATCGTATCGCCTTCTGCCAATAGATCGCTAGAAAACAAAACAAAACAAACCCACGTTGTCCGGAAAAAATAAATCAGATGGGGTCGGTGGGGAGGAAAGCGCGTGGGTGGCGCAGAAAGACGTGATAAACAGATCCCGGGGGGGGAATAATTAAGATGGCAAGACAGAAACCGCACACAACCTGAACCCAAGCAAGCCACAACACGGCCGCATGCACAACCTTTTCCATCCCGTGACACGGAACTAGACAAGAATAACAGGTGTTTGGCTGCAGAGCTAAAACTTGGGCTGCTGTGCCGAAGCTGGCGTTTGAAGGCGAGCAGGAGACAGGCGCAACTCGCCGAAAATTCACAAGCCACAGCACCGACGCGCTTTGCAATCCCGCAAAAACCCGCGGACGGCGGCCAACGCTCGATAGCAACCGGATCATTTTTATTATTTTTTTTTTTTTTTTTTGCACGTGAATACAAGATAATTCCCCGGGGAAGGGGGGGGGGGGGCGCGAATCGCTTAATCTGATGCACAGCATCCAGGTTTCGGTATTTACATAAGCCGAGTGTTTCCATAGTCACACCGGAAGCCGCGATTTAAAAAACAGATCGCTTTATGTAACGCCGCGATGGATGCGCAGCCCCCCCACGCCGCCCCCTCCGGCACCGAACGCGAGGGGGGCCCGCGGGAGAGGGGCAGGAACGGGTTAAATGCGGGGGGGGGGGGGGGACGGGACGGGGACACACGACACACATAGACCCGGCGGAGGCCGGTGCCGCTCCCCCGGGGAAGTTGCGGCGGGCGCGGAGCGGGGCTGGTGGCGGCGGGGCCCCGCACGGAGGTAGGTCCCCCGGTGCGGGGCGGGACGGGGGGGGGAGAGCCATGCACCAGCTGCCTCCGGCGGCTCTGCCCCGCTCCCGGCAGAGCTCTCCCTGCAAACCCCCCCCCCGGCAGCCGGCCCTGGGCTCACGCGCGGAGGATCAGCACAAACCCTTACCCCCAGGAGGAGAAAAAAAAAAAAAAAATTATCGTCCCACCCTCTCCTTCCCCTCGGTTAAATTCCACCCCCTTCCCCAGTGTCTAAGCTGCGCTCTTGCAAACTACGTCGCCCTGCCGCCTACATTGTACATGCATTTCTCCCTTTGCAAACAATTAAGCAAAATCAATTAAAAGGCACAAATAGGAAATAGACAGAAGCCAGCTACACACCAATCTTCTTCCAGAGTCTTTCTCTGCCTCCATTTTTTTGGAGAGTTTCATCACTTAATTGTCAACAGTTCCTGTCCTGCATTTTTGGCCCAAATGGGGAGGAGGAAAAAGAAAAGCCATCCAGGTCTCTCTAAAGTTTTGCAATTTTGCACCAGCACTTTTTTTTTTTTGGGGGGGGGGGGGAAGAGAAGGGGGAGGGAAGGGGAGGGGGGCGGCGGCGACGCGTTTTGCAAAGTCCTAAGGAACCATTTCCAGGCACTGCGTGCGGAGCGGGGGCGCAGGCGTCGCTGTGCCCGGAACGTAAACACGGCCGGGGGGGCGGGGGGGGGCCGGTGTCCGGCGGCAGCGGCGCGGTACCGGCGCTGGGCTGTCCGCCCGCCCGCCCCGCCGCGCCGGTGCTGGGTCACGAGTGGGCGGCGGGCGCGGCACGCAGGCGCTGAGCGGCGGCGGGGCAGCGCGGCGCCCCGCGGAGGGGAGGGACGGGGAAGGGGGGGGGGGGTGTCACCGCAGCGGCGCGGACCGTCCCCGCGTGGGTCCCGTCCATCCCCCCCCACCCTGAGCGGGTCGAGCCCTGAGAGTCGAGTCGCGCTGCTTAGGCGGGGGGTTAGGCTGAGCGCCGGCTGTCCGGCCCCGCGTTTTAAACCCGGGCGTAGTTTTGGAGGACTCCGTAGCAAAGCCCGGACAATGGTCTTACAGCCCGCGGAGCTGCCGTTAATCGGGGCGTTCTGGTTAAGCGCTCTGTCCGACGGGCGCTCGGCAGCGCCGGCTTGCTCTGGGACACGTGTGGCGCGTAGCTGGGCGAGGTGGCCCGGGCGGGAGCGAACTGGTGCGTGTGGTGCTTCAAGGTCCGCGCCCGCGCTCCTGAGAACGGGTTCTAATAGCTACAATTCATTTTTCGGTCTTAAAGAAAGCAATAATGCCTTTGCAATACGCGTGTACAACAGGTAGTTAGAAATCGCATGAAAAAGTAAGTGAAAATTACAGAAAGTAGCTGCTGATACAAAAAATCTTAAGTATAGAGAAAGCCTTAGGAACCCACGCTATCTGAGGGTCTCGTTTCTAGAACACCAACTCTAAATTGATGCTGAGCAAATATTGGGAGCATCTGATTGCAACAGCAGGGTCAGAGTGCAGGGTTTGAACAGCCTCCAGGTTCCAAAGCGTGACTCCTTTACCTCCCCTCGACAGCCTCCCTCCCCCCCCCAAGAAAAGGAACATCAAAGCCAGGGTCAGGGGCTTTGACAGGCTCCTCTGGTTTGCTTTTTGCAATTTTTTGAGGCGGATGTTGAGAATAGATGCGTTCAGTATGGTACTTGTTCACTGTTGCCTCTCTTGGGCCAGCAAAAATTGGGAGTGCTCAGATCGAACCAGTACAGATCGCAGAACGTAAATCTCAGACTGTCTCTCCATGGCTTTAATTCTCAGATCGGTTAAATGGAAACTGAAACTTTTCTTAAAATAGGGCATTTCTCTTTACTATTCCTGTCTGCTTCTACCAGCAGAAACATATTCACATAGCATCCAGTTACCCTTTGCATACTGAACAAAGCACGCTCTAGGTACTTACTATATGAAACATACTAAATATTATGCAAAATATAAAACACATTAAAATGCAGCTCAGCAGGCCTCACCGGTCATCTCTTGGGAAAGACCCATATTTTAGTGAATTGTGGCATGTGGATAAAGGCAAGAGAGGATAGCGTTCTAACTTAGGATCTGAGGCAGTAAGCTTCTCCTGCATCTGCCAGTAACTGTTTGCAGAATCTTGAAAAATCATGTAATCTTTCTCTAACATCTCCCTGTTTGCAGATGATTGAACTTTATTATCGTCTAGAAGTGTTGTATAGGCTATATATTGACGTGTGGATTCCAGATTTCCATTATAGCAAGCGCATTATTAATCCATAATCCTGAGAAGATGTATGCATATGCTGACCTTTCGGCCAAGAATACTCAATCTTAAAATTAAATGCATGTGCACATCTGTAGGATTGAAGCCGGGGTACTTGTACAAGATAAATGGATGTTACTGGAGAATCATCAGACAAAAAACACATAATCCATCCGTTCTACAAAATGCCACCAAAAAAGACAGAACAGAGACATAAAAGAAAAACAACTCCTTTTTCTGAAAAAATAAATAAATTTTTTGACATGCCCAGTCTGAGACTCTGGGTGTATGAAGCAAACCCACCAAAGGCTGTATTAATCACATACACCTAGAAATGTCAGAGCATGTTATTGAAGTAGGGAAGTCAATATGTTTCAGAGATATCACAGTTTTAATCTATAGATCTCCAAAAATAGGAAACATGTTTTTAACCTTGTTTTAAGACAGAAATGATTCTTACTGAACTACAGTTTTACCATTGAAATAATACTGTAATCTGTGTCTTAATAACAAAAATCCCATCTCAAACTTAAAAGAACTGAAAAAAAAAAAAAGCGGTGGGTGTAGTAGGATGTGTATGAGAATATCAACAGCTGCATTAGATGGGATAAAACCAGTTAGAAGCAATATTAAACCCGTGTGCTTCAGGACACAGGTTAAGTGCTGGCAGGTAAGGGCCAGGGCTTGTCTCCTCTCCCAGCAGGTCACGCTGCAGGTTTCCAGCGGCACCCAGAGCTGGACCTGACCAGGCAGCACTTGGCAGGGGATGGTCCAGGGCTGCCGCAAGGCTGGCTTTCTTCACAGGTAAAAATACAGGTTAAAAACACTTCATGTATTAATACTGTGAAAGGGAGGGGTGATTACTGAGGAAGGACTAGTCTGAACTGTATTAAAAAAAACCCAACACAAAACCAAAAAGAACTTTTGCTGGATGTTAATGTAACTTAAATTATTTAAGATCTAATCAGGACAATGTGCTGGATCCTGACCTTGTTAGCTTGAAACTAGGAACTGTCATTTAATTAAACTTGTACTGCTCATGCTAAAATAAGAAGTGTAGTGCTGTGCTTGGGAAGGCTCTGTGAAGACATGGGTTCATTTCACCCCTACTGCGCTTTCATACATAGTTATTTCCTGTTGGACAGAATGGACCAAAATAGTCTTTTAAGCATTTTAAAAAATATCTTTCATCACGTAAGACCAACTGTTCTATGCATTAACTTGGGTTAAGATGGAAGACTAGATATTTAACCATTTCATTGTTCTATGAAGGAAGCTAAAAACAATTATACGTTTTTTCTAGACATGATGAATCAAAATCTTTCCTCTGCAGAAATTCCACCAACTAAACTTTAAGCTCTACTTCAGATGGGATTTGCAGAGATGCTCACCTTAACCTCCTCACTGCTTGGGACTGCTGACAAACCTTTATTTGCCTTTTGCAACTGCTACTTCTAATGTGTTGTTTTTAATGCAGGTCTAACATAATTTCCATTTTGTGGTAACCTGATTTGGTTTTGGTACAATAACAGGAACAAATGGAAGCGATGATTTGCATGTGAAGCTAGAAATATGTTTAAGAGAAACTGCTATGCAGAGGGTAGCACCTTTGCATGCTCAGTACCATTTCGCATTAATCAGCCGGAACTCGGCAAACCTATTCTTTTTCAGTCCTCCTACAGAAAATACAGAAGTACATTTTTAGCAGAAAAAAAAAAAAATTATGAGTATCCTTGTGACGGTGTGCAGATTTTTCAGGGCTTTCTGGAAAGAAACTTGGACTTCTGCCACCTGCTCCGATTGTGTTCATGCATAAATGATCCAGAGAATGGGCTGACATTACCTCTAATTAAGGGTAATAACAGCCTGCTGCTGAAAGAGCCAGTTCCCTTTCTCTCACATCTTATGTCCCTCATTTCTCCTGCATTAGGTCTAGTGTTCATGCGGCCACAGGGTAAGTCAGTTCGGTGACCTGATCCAGCAGAAAACTCAGCCATCAGGAAAAATAAAATGTTTTTTTTTCACTAGGTCAATTCACTGAAGCTCTGGTGGGTGTAACCTCCAGGATGGAGAGTGGGGTGAGATGAAGGAAGAGTGCAGGACTACACCCTTTTGGTGGCCTTCTGCAATTGCACTGATCAGAGGTAACATCAAACCACATCTCTGAGCTCCAGCATGATTTCAGAACAACTCCCTGAAGCATTTCTAAGAGTTAATTAAGCATGACTGACTCTTTTTGTTTCAGCAAACTCTAGAGTGCCAGTACAGAGGTGTGTAATAATGAGTAATTAGAGTTGGAAAGAAAAGAATTTATCCTGTTTAGTTTGTACCTCAGAAGGGAGCTGTAAAATGGAACGTAAAGAGGAAAAAGTGTCCACTGCTACAGTCCTAATGTTTTAGCTGCAGAAGAGGCTTGGTCCTTGATTTATGTTTTCCTGTTTGACAAACCGTTTTTTTGTTTCTGATAGGAAAGGAGATGATGCTTATTTCAAAGCTGCAACGCTGGGGCTTGGAAGCTTAAAATTACACATGGGTTGGGTTTGGAAAAGTGGATGTGATGTGATGAGATGAGATTTTACTGATTTGGAATGAAATATGAACTCAACATCAGCGTGCAACATTGTTATATCTTTCAAAGCCTTTCCCAATAAACAGGAATAGGAGTGATGGACAGAAGAATAGAGAAAGAGTGAGCTCAAAGAGTCTATTTGAATACAATTATTTAGAAAGACACTGGAAGTCCTCTCAGCTGTATGTCTCTTGCAGGGTTTTTGGTTTTTTTTTTGTTTGTTTGTTTGGTTTTTTTAAGAAATCTGATTTTAGGGAACAGGTCAAGACGTAGGTACTATTTGTGCAGTAGTACTCACCCATGATGTTACAGGGCGACTGTAATTTTGCACAGAAATGAGAAGAAATAGTGAACAATCAATCTTGATTAAGTACATGTACATAAGCATTTTTCATAGCTTATGAGCAGCAATGCAAAATATTGTTAAATGTATGATTCCACAAAAACTACATGACAGAGGCTTGTTGGCTTGAGATGTGGAGGAAATTTTACATGACTGTTTTGTGATGGTTACCATTTCTCCCAAGTAAAATGTGGTAATGAAATCACAATATGGTGGTTACTCATTCCTTTGCAATGTGGTGCTAGGCTTGGCCTAAGGCATCAGTGGAAGACAGAAAATGCCGTGATGAGGTCTTCCAGGGTTTTTTTTATTTTTAAAGGATTAAAGAACACTGAGTAGAATTCCCTAATGCTAATTTATGCTGGACTTTTGCTCAAACAGATCTTATACAGTAGTACTGTCACCCATAAAAGAGAAGGTGGCAAACACTCCATGGAGTCATTTACGCAACAGCAAAGGCTTATGGAAAGACTAAGTCAAGCTCATTCTTCTACAGAGGTGTTTTAATGCCTGTAGATAAAAATCTAACCAAACGTTATTACAAGAAGATGGATTATTTCCTGAGAAGGGAATGAGATCAAATCTACGTGGTAAGAAAGGGTAGTTTCAGGGAATGCCTCTGAAGACTTCAAATCGTTAAGAGTTTTTTTCTTGGATGCTTCAACTGTGTCTTTTAAAAAAGAATGCCATGTAAATGAAAAGCAGTAAGTGACCTGTGTTGGTATAGATTGTCATCACCTTTACTATTCATAAGTAAATGAACGACCTCGACCTTGCAAATCAGAGAAAGGTGTGAAGAGAAGAACAAAGCAAAAACGTTTAAGACACTGTGATGCATTTTTTTTCTACTTGTAGATAAGGTGGAAAATGCAATAGAAAATCACCAATGCTTTTGATTTTTAATGGGACCGGCATTGCAGTGAGTCAGCTTGTATGTGACCATCCATGTGCCTGTAAATAGTTTGAAGTATCCTTTTAATAATACTGGACAATCGTATTTTTCTTACTAGAAACTGATAGCAAGAGGTTTATTTCTTACACATCCCTGAATTATCCAGACCCACAAGTTTGACATGGCACAAGCACTGTGTTAAGTCTCACCTTTTCAGAAATCATCTTCATAACTGCACCATGTCTTTGCTATGGTGTTCTGCCGTATGCCTCATCTTCCCCTCTGTAAAACACGGAAAAAGTATGGTTTAAAGTTTTTGTATGAACGTGGTAATAAAAAATCTTTCATTGCTGGTGCATGTATCTGTTGAAATGTTCTGCTTAATCAACTTCATCAACTCCTTGCTGCTAAAAAACAAGTTTATCAGGAGCTCTGGGCATATAAAATGGTTATGAAAACCTTAACGGTGTGATAGGTGCATCAGGGTGCACCTTGTGGAAGCAAGGGTGGGCGCTCAAAGTGGTTTAGATCCTCAGGACAGATGTAAATGTTTAAGCTCTTTAGGAGGGGAAGCTAATGAACGAAATAGCTGAGAAATGGCTTTGTGGTTGTGTTCTGAGGGAAGGCAGCCGCGGAGCGGGGATGGAGCAGGGGGACGCCCCATCCCTTTCTGCCCTGAGCGGAGGGGACAGCTCTAGGCGGCGGGGCACCCACCGCCGGGCACGGCCGTACAAACTGACGGAGAAACGGCCCGTTGCCGTCAGCTGCGCTTCGGCCAGAGGCTGCTCGCCCGTCCCGCTGCCGCCGCCACCCGGAGGCCGCGCCCGGGCCCCAGCCGGGCCTTGCCACCGACCTGCTGAGGAGGCGGCGGGGCAGGGCTGGGCCGCATCGCACCTCCCTCAGGGGGCGGTGGCGAGGCCGCCGCACCGCCCTCAGCAGAGTCTCCCTCTCCACAGCGGCGGCGGCGGGAAGCGGCCTCTGAGGCGCGACGCCCGCCCTCCCCTCAGGCTCCCTCGAGGGCTGCCGGGAAGCGCCCGCGGGGGAGCGGGGCTGGGGGCCGGGCCGGGCCGCCCAGGAAGGCGGTGGCGGGGCGGTGCCCGGCGGGCGGCGGCGCGCAGGCTCGCAGCGCCGCGGCGGTAGGCGCGTCCCCAGCACCGGCAGGAGCCGCCGCCGGGCGCCATGGGGTGTTAACGCAGCTGGTGCCCTCGCTCTGCCGCCGGAAGGAGCCGCCGTTCCCGCCGTGTGCTTCCCGCTCCCGCTCTGTTCCTCCGCCCGCCGCCCGGAGCCCATGAGCCTGAACGAGCACTCGATGCAGGCGCTGTCCTGGCGGAAGCTCTACCTGAGCCGCGCCAAGCTGAAAGCCTCCAGCCGAACCTCCGCGCTGCTCTCCGGCTTCGCCATGGTGAGCGCCCGGCCCGGCGGGGAGGGGGCCCTGGCGGGCGGCCCGCGGCCTCCCCGGCAGCAGGGAGCGGGGTGCGCGGAGCGGTGCCGCTGCTTCTCCTTTTTCTGACGGCGGAACTCGCTGCCTCCCCTCAGGCCGGTGGCTGCTGGGGGGAGGGGGGCGAGGGCAGCTCCTGAGGCGGCGTGTGGCACGGCGGGAAGCGGGACGGGCTCTTCCCCAGAGCGCCTGGCCCGCCCCGGCCCTCCGGGCAGCCGGGGTCAGTGCACCCGGGCCGGAGGGGGAGGAGGAGGAGGCGCGGGGGCCGCCTCGGGAGAGGACGGGTAGAGCCCGGCGGATCGCACCGGTAGCTCGCTTTCTGTGGAGCGCTCTCATGCCCTAAGTCGATGCCGTTAAAAGCAGCCTCACGGCTTTTATCTCCGCCAAATAGCGCCGATACCTCGTGCAGGGTTTTTCTTGCCCGTCGCTCATTTTTCCCGCGGAGGGTGCTCGGCGTGCCAAAGCCCACCCTTGGCGGCACGGTGGGGTGCCGAGCGCGGAGGTCAGCACGGGGGCTTTCGGTGCTTCGCTTCGCGCCGTGGTGTCGAGGGCGCTGCGCGGAGGGTCCCGCGGCGCTGGGCGAGCGGATGCACAGGCAGGTGTTGCGCTGGAGCTATTTTTACATAAATTAAGAAAAGCAACTGATTAAAGTTGATGCTGTCCCCCCCGACTCGTTACATCCATCGTTAGTCATCCGCAGTTTCCATGTTCTTTTTAAGGAAGTCTTGTGTGCTGCCTAGTTTAGAGTTTTGTGCGTGACCGAGAAGCGTCTGTTTCGTTAGTATGTTTTTTGCTTTCGGGTTTGATGTAGAAACATCGCTCAGTAATCCTGATTAGCTCAAATGAAAGCTGTATATACATTGAAATATGGTCATTTACAAGCTTCGGCGTATGTCCAGTCCTCCAGCGTACCAAGCTGCTAACTCTGTAGTCGGTCCCTTTATTCATCCGTGTTAAATATGCTTCATAGTTGCAAATACCGGATTGTACAGCTCTGATATGTTTTGGTTTGACTTTTGCCCCGCTTTTAACAAGATATTCTCAGCCGTAAAACACATTCCTCATAAGAACCGTTGTTGTAATTAGGGGATGCTGTTGGAAAACATAGCAGCCACCCTGCAGCACCCTTCTGACGGTCAAATAAATGTCACTGTCCTCCTTCAATGGCTAAAAACAGACTACAGCTCTTCAGGGGTGGTTGTGGGCTGCTAGTCGTTTGACTGACAGGAGGCTGTGTTGGTGCAGCGGCGTGTTTGAGTTGTTCTCCTTGGGTAACATGCATCGGGCTGGTAGCTCATGCTCCGCTGCTGCTAATGAGTTTTCCTTATTGTGCGCCTGTTCTCCTGTGTCAGAGCGGTTTGTCGGGGTGGTTTCTTCAGTCAGGCTTTTACACTCTGGGAGAGAACGTGGAAGAAAAGCTGTACGTTGGCTTTTGCAAACTTTCATCTAAGTGAGGTTGCATCTGCATTGATAAAAATACTGTTATTTGAAAGTCATACTTAAATCCCTTTGGCTTTTCCCTAAATATAAGCTATGTGGACTCTCAGAATCCCGTAGATGTATGAGGTGAGCCTTCGTCCACTTATTGATTCTGTAGAAGAGTTCTAGCAGTTCAGTGTTCTGCAGTTGAGAACTGCTGCTTTTGAATTTGTGTTGTTTAGGGTATTTCAGGAAAAAGCCACTTTGTTCCAAGTAACAGAGTCTCTAGTTGCCAGGAATGTTGCATGTGAATATTCGTCGTATTTTAATTTTCTGGAAGTTACCCCTCAAAAAATTCCACTTTTTTTCTTCCTTTAACAAGATCATGCTGGAAATGATCTTCTAGCCACATTGGTTTTGCTATGACAGATAGTCCTCTAGCAGACTTCCTAATCTATTTTCAGAAGAGCTGACTTAACTTTCAAGTATTTTTAGATTTCTTTTGAGTAACTTTGCTTATCTTGTAAAGTTGTCCTTTTGCCTTGAAAAGCAGGGCCTTCTTTCTGCTGTCACGCCTATGCATTGTTTGCTAAATTCAGCAGATTCTTTGGCACCTGGTATTTGAACAAAATGCCGCTAAAGTGCCATCTGGTCTTGGATTTAAAGCTTACAACAGCAATTAAGCATCATTGTTCCTCTGTTTTCCTACTGACACTAGGAAGAAAGAGCCTGAATGACACATCCAGGACCACCCAGCAAATTGATGGGAACTGTCCGGAGTGGAATGTGCTTGTTTCCATGCCAGCCCTTGCTCCTTAATTAAACAGTATTTGCATCCTCTAGTATGAGCTAAGTTTATCCCTGCTAAACTGTTCCTTTATTTTGGACTAATTTTGTGAATAGATGCAGCCGTTTTGCAAAGTTCATTCCCTCAAGACTAGTTACACATACCCCAGTTAAATGACGCGTGCTAAAGCCAAGAGATTGCTTCGATCAGTCATGTGGAAAGGGTGAAATGCGCAGCCAGGTTTCAAACTCAGAAGTGTTATGCTTCCACAGAGAAGACTGATTAAAAACCTGCTTTACAATTAGTTTTGTGTTAGAGCTACACATGGTTTGCCACTGTGTGTTAGCTGTGGAAGCAGTTGTGGGGTCTAGTGATTGCAAACTGATGACAAAGCTAAGCTTCCGAGGGTAAACCTGAGCATTTACTTTGTGCAGGTTTCCACAGTTGCTATCATCTGGTGCCATACATCTAAGAGGAAGTCTATGAAGCTTATAATCTTGCACTTAATGTGTTTTTCCAATGTATGGCACCAGCAAGTAATATCAATCCCCCAAATTGTTAGAGGTAAAGAAAGAAATTAAAGGGTACGTGTAGTCTGTGAAAGAACAGTGGGTTCCGTCCATGTGCCAGTGGAGGCATCGAGTATTTCTCACTTCTGTGTAATATCCCAGATATTGATGTGTGATTTCCCCCCACACACCTGTCTTTATTTCTTAATCCGTTTTATTTCAATGCTGGAAATATTTTGCGGATTGTATCCAATGTTGCAAGCACTAGCTCATCCACACCTACAGTAGCAGTATCAAGAGCTCCCATGTAGACGGGCTGCTGGTAGGTTATTTTTGTTTGAACAGTTAAGTTGACTTGTTAGCATAATTTTGTCACCAGGGATGCATCACACAGTAGCATGACGACATTTTGGTATCAGAGCTGCAAATACAGGGAAGTTGTCAGATCCCAACAATCATCAAACTAGAAAACTGAAACATTGCCTCCCATCAATTAACAGCTCTGTGAAAATACCTGAGCCGAAATTAGGGATCTAAATTATATGACGCCTGTGGTTGACTTCATCACATTGAGGATTTGGAGGACATTAGCTACCAGAGAGCATGCTTTCCTTGTAAATACCTTTGATGTTTCAAGCTGGCTAGGCAGTTGTCTAGATGGTAATATATACACTTCGAATATTGAATATCGTCAAAGAACTGTCAACTCTTGCTTTTGAAATACAGCCAATACGGTCTTCTGAAGACAGCTTCAGTCATGTTTTGTAAAAGTCTGACTGTGCTGATAAATATTTATGAAACTGACTTCCATGATAACAGTTGATGTTGAAGTAATGCTAGGAGGACTCGGGCCCTGCTGCTGTCAGTGCCATACTCATACTCTAGAAATTGTTTTATCCATATTTAACGGATTGCTGATAGGATAACACACAACAACTGCATTTTGTAACCTGTAGAAAAGTGTTACAGGCCTAATTTCATGGCTTCTGCCACCACTTACCTTTCATATCGCAATTGCACTTACAGGTTAGCATTGTGCTCTGAAGAATCTTCCCCCATGTAAAATGTTTCTTCTATTCCAGTCATGAAAGCAACATTTTGTTGCTCCTTTTCAAGGTTGTAGACGAGCAAGGCAGGCAGTGCAGAGTACTTGGGGCCCTTAACCATTCTGTCTTACAGCAGCTGTGAGTAGCTGCTTGTGGCTGCTGTAGTTTGGAGGATGTAAACATGGTTACAGAATGTATTTAGCTAAAATCAGGCGCCTAGTGGAGAAGCGGTGAGGGGTTTACATTAGCTGTGGCTCTGCCCATTTTGAAACTGTCTATCCATGGCATGCTGAATTCAATCGTGACTCGCAGCTGTGTGTTAATGCTAGTATTTGATACCACGAAAGATAGTATGGCAGCTACAGTGCAAGCTCCCAGCCCGTGTTGTACTCCTGCTGACCAGAGCTCAGTCATCTTTGCAGGGAAGGAGGGGAGAGGAAGGCATCTACAAATAGCTCATAGATGGTACAGATTTACTTGAGATAAGGCCTTTTATTTCCTTTTCTCTACAGCAGTGGCTACTGATTCTGAAAAAGATGTAAGCCTGTGATTAAGTCAGAAAGCTTGCAGATATGTTCTTCGCTGCTGTGGTTATGACACATGGTAACAAAGACCGGTTGCCTTTTTTTGTGTGTTACAAGTCTTGAGTGTCGATGTGACCTGCTACACGGGTGGCTCTTACTACAGTTCTTCCTTTTGTTTTCCTTCTGATTATCTGTAATGTTTTATCTTCCCTGGATACTTCTTATTTCGGAAACCCCTATCTTAAAACAGGAATTTAATTTGATGCTTGCATTATGCTGCAATTGAAACCAACCTAAGTAAAGCCAACATACTATTTAGTAGCTTGTAGAACTGGGGAATATTGCTAAAATTTGAAGCAAGTCATTAATTTCTGTCCTGCTGCTGTGGTAGAAATGAACAGGTGACAGACCGGGACAGTTGCTTATCCTGCATTCTAGTAGCAATGTGGGCTTCATTTACAGCTATGTATGTGACTGGTTCTTTATGTTAATTGTTAATGCTGGTGAAAATTATTCTATTAGAGTATCACAGCTCACTTCTTGTGAAGTGATGGAGTCAACATGGATAGAAACCTTCAGAGCATTCAGGATTTTGATTTTCGTTTAAAAGCAGGAGCTTTTCTTAAGCCACTCTGGTCTAATAAGACACAGAAATATTATACAAAAGTAAGTGAAATGAACTTCTTTCAGGATATTAAACATGAAATAAAAATGTGGATTCTTCTAGAGGGCAAGTTGTTACATTTCTTGTAGTGTGGTAGCATTCAGGCTGCTGTGACGCTGAAATCCAGGGCTGTCAGAAGCCCTAACAGGATTGTGTGCCCAAATTAAGTTATCTTTGAAAGTGCCTGAATGCCCACCTTCTTTAGGATTATGAGAACTCCACTCCTGCATCCTAATATCACAAGAGTCCTTTAATTCTGTCAAGCTGTATTTCAGATTTACATCTTTGTCAAGGTCTGTAATAAATCTGGCAGTCATATCTGTAGGATGATCTGAAGTTAAAGTTAGCTCTTCTTTGAGCCAGGGATTAGACCAGATGACCTCTTGAGGTGTCTTCCAACCTATGTTATTCTGTGGTTATGCAGCAAGGGAAGATGCTTGCTGCATGGTAGAAATCATGCAGCAAGTGTTCAAAGCTTTGAAAGTGGTGAAGGAGAAGGTGCTGAAACATGTTGTATTGGATACTGTGCAGACATCAGTGATGGTACCTGCCCTGAGGGGCCTGTCTTCTGAATCAGTGTAGAAACCTCATAGAGGACACAGGAAGACATCTTCCTGCCTGGAATATCAGCATGTACCTACAAGTTCAGACATTGTATGGATTTGGATCGTAGCAGATGAGCTCACCTGGGCTCTGTTTTTGCAAGTGTTACCTTATAAGAGCAGTTGTGATCTGTGCATTTTGAAATCGCAGCATGAGCAAAGGAGAGAAGAACTCCTGATTCTTTGCTTCAGTGTTTGGAAACAGGCACAGAGCCTCATAATGAAAAATGGAGCTTTTTGTTATAGGTGCCTGGCTCAGGCTTGGCCCAGGAAGTAAAGAACAGAGACTTGCAACTGAAAAGAGTTGGCAGTTTTTCCTGCTAGTTTACATGAAAGGTTTCCCAAATTAGCTTCCTTGACAGTTTGAGGAGACAGAAAACATGAACTGATTTTTCACTTATGGGTCAAGCTGGAGTTACTCTGCCAGGCGTGAACACAAGGAGGCTTTGCTGTGCCCCCTGGAGACTTTCCATCAACTTCAGTGGACTTTGAAATCCTTCAGGCATTCTGTATCCTACAGCCCCCCCAAAAGTCTCCATTTGAAGTGAGTTCTGAAGTATCTGTTCATTATGAATGAATGGGAGAGAAGTGTTTTCTTGCTTCCTCCCCTCCTGCTTTTAGGGTGTTTCTAACACCAGTGTCAGTTACAGCTGCAACTTAGTACGTTTTCTCTTGCTTATGGGTGTCTCTGTCCAGCTAGTTAGCTTCAGAAGAATCTTTTCCTGTCTTGTCTGTGAACCCATGAAAAACCCTTGTCTTTTGGTTCTTATGCACATACCCTCATCAAACTCCCTTGCTGGACAACTTGTGGTCTGCAAAGAGTTGTCAGCGTGTTATGGAGCTGCACTCATCCTTTGGAGGGCTGAGCCTATAAAGCTGGGATCCCTTCAGCATCAGTAGAAGTATTTTTCCAGCTGCTGTAGTCTCCCAAGGAGGTAATTTGTGATACTTTCCCTCAAAGCAGGCAGATGTTGTCTCCCTTTTAGCATTTCTGTTATTAACTTTGGTGTAGGATCTTTCCTGGCCCAGCAGCAGATGCAGCTACTATTCTTCCCTTTGGTTCCAGCTATGGAGAGGAGATCGTGTTGCTTGTTGGAATGATAGCCAGGTATGACTCAAACAACTTCAAGTGTCATTCCTAACGCCAGGCTCCCTTGGTGTTTAGCATCAGGGCTGTACTGGCATGGAAACTACTGTAGGAGGGACTGAATTGGGAAGAGACGCTGAAACTGGCCCAGGCATGCACTACCCCAGTGGGATGTCCTGGTCTTTTCCAGGAGTCCCGTTTGGGAGCTTGCCCGTGGCGCTTTGTGGTACGTGGACTCCCTCCAGCAGCTTTCAGCCACGTGAAAGGTGTACACTGCCCTGCTTCTGCCCTATTCACACCTTGTTAGCATCCCAATCTGTTAATAACTGGCAGTGTGGATGACTGCTCCGCTGCCTGACTGTTTTGTGTGTGTTAGAAGACTAGTACTAAGGCAAGCTTTCAAGTGATGTTGATGCTACCCACAATTATTCTTATAGAGAGAGTACACTTGGAATTACAGTAAGTAATTTCATGGTGTGATTTGAGCTGAAGGAAGTTACACCCTTCCTGCTTGTAGGGTAAATTGTGACAAGTTTTAAGTAACAGCTGCAGCCTTGCTGGATTTCAGAAAACTCTTCTTCTGAGACATAATTTGGGGCCTACATACCCGGCAGGCTTCCTGTGCAAAGCAGGTCTGTGTTAATGTATTTGTCAGCCATATAGACTGAAGCCTTGCTTGTGTAGCTCAAACTCAGGTTTAAGCTATCCCATCAGTGTATAATGGTTGTAAGTACTCCTGGGGTCACTCTTTTAGGGAAACACCCAGCAATGTTAGATGAAGTCTTTTTAACCCAGGAAAACTAGGATTCCTGGCCTGGGCGTTTCCTTTTAATAGTTGCCCTTATGATTCTGTCAGTGGTTATCTAGGCACAGAGCTATCTGAACGCTTTTTAAATTAAGCTGTTTTCTTGTATGATGATATTGTGATCACGCATATAATTATAGCCAAATCAGAAATAGGTACATTTAGATTACATTTAATTATTTAGTTGTTTTTTTTAAGCTCTGGTTACTCTAAGAAGAGGAAGAAAATATTTCTTGATGCTCTGTTGAAATGGGAAGAGTAGCTCCGGGACAACTGGTATGATAGAATTAAGAGTCTGAACTTCAAAATCAGATGCTTGAAATCATTATTACATGGAGACTGATTAATGGAAATATAAAATGTCTCCAACATTTGGTGAATTAAATACATCAATTCCTAGAAGGAAACAAAGTCTTCATCTTATGAAGCTCTTTAGTGTCATGGTTATGTTAATATAATAAGTACTAGAATTAAGGATTAAAATGTCTTGCTGTGCTGGATGGTTTTTAGTCTAGACATATACCAGAAAATTTACAAGAAAAACTTTGATAAGTATGAAAATGAATCCTCTGTGGTGAAGCATTGCAGTTCTGTGAAAAACACAGGAAGCCTACCATCCCACGAGTACATTGGGACTTAACAAGCAATTCTGCAGAAAAGACCAGACGACCATATGTTTATCCTCTCAAATGTGAAGTTTCCCACAGTTGAGAAATGGTATTTTTAAATCTTCGAGCAAGAATTGTATATGCATTAATATTTCTTTTTGAGTTTCTTGCAACAGTTGGAAGCTGTTTGCTAGTTGTCTGGGTGGTTAGGCTTATGACGATAAAAGCTTTTAATAAAGGAATTAAAATATTGGCAAATGGCCTTGAATGCCTGTTGAAACATGTCTGAGCAAAACACTCGGTTGACTTAATATATTTGGTGCATTAGCAGTTAAGAGTTTTGGTGTCCTGGAACATGCTGGTTCTGGGAGCATAAGAAGATGGGATCTTGGACTAGGTGTCGCTTGGCTCAGGTCTTGCAAAACAGTGATGTTTAAATGTTCTTACTGGTTTTGCAGCTGTCTTTGGGTCCTAGCTTCTGTGTCTCCCTGCATCCATATTGCCCACGCTTAATGAAATTTTCTTCATATCAGCCTGATGAGAATTGAGGTGTTCGAAATATATGCTATAGGCTGAGTACTGTCTAAACCATTAATAAAGGCATGTGGTAATGGGCTAAACTTGTATCAGTGGGACTCAAAAGAGGTGATTTGTTTCAGGCACTGTTGTATGAACTGGTTTCATGGTCTTTTTGAGGGCAAGCTGGTATGTTCCAGGCGAGCTAGGCTCATAGTTCAGTGCTACCAAGGAATCTGAGGTCCTGGTACAACTGCTTCCTCCTCAGTTACACGGGCTTGTGCCAGCTTTGCTGTTCATCAGAGGCACTGCAGAAACAGCTCAGCTCACTAAGCTAGCAGAAGATCACGACTTCCTAACCCGGTTAGCTTTTGCTGGGCTAGCAAGTTGAGTTGTTTCAACAAAGGATCAAGAGTGCCAAGGTGTGGAAAGGGCTGGTGTGGATTGGTCTGAACTCTGCTGAATGGTGGCCTCTGCATCTCCCTTATATAGTGTACATGTGTTTATATTCAAGATTGCTGTTAGATTTTTTTTCTCTGCATTTCAAACATTTTGTCTGTTTAATGAGATCTTTCGAGAAAGAGCACTAAACATAGAGACGTTGCATTATTCCCTCTTTGGAACTGTGCTTTGTCTGAAAGGCAAATTTATCAGGAAAGATTATTTTTCAAGAGGGCTGCCAGGATTAATGTCACTCATCAATTGCACATGCATAAAACCACCTGACAGTTTAAAACCTGTTAAAAGGCATTCTAGTTAATTTTCTTTATCAAAAGTATTTGAGCTGGGTTTATGAATTTCCTAGTGCTGTTATTTAATGCTAATTTCTGCTCCTTAAGCACAGACATGCTTGGAGATATAAGTTTATAAAAGGGCTTGGCTGTGCACAGTAGTGGAGGACTGGACCTTGGAGCATCTTCATGAGATAGCGCTGCTCGCCCAGAGAGGAGGCTAGTCAGAACTTCCAGAGTAAGAGTAGCTAGTGATGTCTGGAGCACTCTATTATCTCATCTGGGAAACTATTATTTGTCTTTCCTCCAGTCTCTAACAGTCCTGTTTGGCTGCCATGGCCATTGTGGATGACTTTCCTGTTTAGAATCTGTGTTCTTGAGTCTGCTTAAATACTTTGAGTGAAAGACTATAGCTGAGAGCCCCATGGAAAGGTGATCTTTCTAATGAAAGGCTCCTGCTCTTCAGAACTTAAATATCCAATGAGAAAGGACCACCAAGACTGTGCCAGGCAGTCCGCTGCCTTCACAGGCTTTCATGTTATAGATACTTACTTCAAAAGATCCACATATATGTGGGAGACAGAACATTTCCTAATACCCAGCAAAATTTATAACCTATAGTGAAAGATCAAAAGCTGCCTCTACAGTATAACACAGGAAAGAAGAGATGTTTCACTTTAAGAGTCCAAGTATGTTGATAACAAAGTTCAGCTGTTTTGCTGGGGTGAGCTGGAGGTGGCAAGGAGGTTGTGCTCGTAATAGCTTTTGTGCGTACTGATGGTTTGCTCTACAACAGAACAGTAAGTAGGGAAATGATGGCCTTTGCTTGATAGCTCAGACCTAAATTGGGTAACAAAGCTGGGGAAGGGTCTGGAGGACGTGTCTTATGAGGAGCAGCTGATGGAGGTGGGGGTGTTTAGCCTGGAGAAGAGGAGACTGAGGGGAGACCTTATCGCTCTCTACAGTGACCTAAAAGGAGGCTGTAGTGGGTTGGGGGTTGGTGTCTTCTCCCAAGTAACAAGTGGTAGGACAAAAGGAAATGGCCTCAAGCTGCGTCAGGGGAGGTTTAGATTGGATATTAGGAAAAATTTCTTCACTGAAAGCATGGTCAGGCATTGGAACAGGCTGCCCAGAGAGGTGGTGGAGTCACCATCCCTGGGGGTGTTCAAAAACTGTGTAGGTGTGGCACTCTGGGGCACGGTTTGGGAGGCCTGGGGGTGTTGGGTTGATGGTTGCACTTGATGATCCTAGAGGTCTTTTCCAAGAGTCTGTGATTCTAAATTTGGACCTAATGAAGAGGGTACAGATTGCCATGAAGAGAAATTTAAATGCATACTGTTTTAGTTCGGATCAGATCTTCTGGAAACAGGATTTAAACTTAAAATAATATATAGTCAGATAATATGTAACCTAGGTAATTGCATATCTCTGTTCTTTCCTTTTCAGGTGGCTATGGTAGAAGTTCAGCTAGACTCAGACCACGACTACCCTCAAGGTCTTTTGATAGCCTTCAGTGCCTGTACTACCGTCCTTGTTGCAGTTCACCTTTTTGCACTCATGATAAGTACCTGCATTCTTCCCAATATCGAGGCTGTTAGCAATGTGCATAATCTCAACTCTGTAAAGGAATCTCCTCATGAGCGTATGCATCGGCACATTGAGCTTGCGTGGGCATTTTCAACTGTCATTGGGACTTTGCTCTTTCTTGCAGAGGTGGTGCTACTGTGTTGGGTGAAGTTTCTTCCTTTAAAGAAGAAACCTGATAACACACCCCAGAGCAACAGCTCTACCATCACATCAGGACAGGCAGCAGCCATCGCATCAACGTCTATTATGGTTCCCTTTGGATTGATTTTCATTGTGTTTGCAGTCCACTTCTACAGGTCACTGGTGAGCCATAAAACAGACAGGCAGTTTCAAGAACTGAATGAACTTGCTGAATTTGCACGGCTCCAGGATCAGCTGGATCACAGAGGTGATGCTATCTCCTCAGCTGTCACCCATTTTGCATAAACCTGTACTTAAAGAAAATAAACCCACTCTTCTGCTTCTGCCCTGTTAGGTTGATTCCCCTGTGAATGAACTGGTCGAACTGTTGATTACTGTTTAAAGAGAGATTATAAATGTTGTTCTAACCCTTTAGAGAGAGAAAAAATGTTGTTCCTTTTCATAAAAATTTTAGCTGATGTCTGACGGAATGGATGGGGGGGTATGCTTGCACTGCGCATGCATCCCTCCTCTTGTGAGCATTTGTCTAGATTGCTTCTTGTTAATGCTGAATGGTGGCTGTATAAATACATGGAAAATAACCTTGTAAATGTGGGTATTTGTTAGGGATGGATAGAGAAGCTTTTTTTTTTTCCTCTCTTTATTTGATGTTGGCATTTACTAGAAGATACTGCTTGTCCAATCCATATTGCACGGCATGATACAAATTACTTGGGGTATGCAGCAATTAGCACTTGGTTTCAGTGCTAGCGCTGTTCTCTCTAGAAAGCCTGACAGACGGTAGAAATGAAAGCTTTCCCACCACTTTCCCCAGTATGTTTTGCTGCCAAGTAATTATTACTTTACTGATTCCTTCAGCACCTTTTCCTGTGGCAGTTACACATTTTATAACTCGCTAAACGCCCATGACTAGCCTTAATGTGATGTGGTGTGGCCACATGAGTAGGAATGAGACTCTTCTTTGGAAGAAAAATAAAAGCAATAACTGTTTTTTAAAGTTCTCATGAGCTGGCAAATATTCTCTGGAGAGATAGATTTGCCTGTTTCCCATTTAGGAATCTTTTTTTAAAAAGAAACTAGATGGAAATTATCACTGGATAATTTTTTTGCTTGAAAATCAGAACCACTGCTGTATTTTTTCCAAGCCAAAGTAGTAATTACTTTGTAATTTTATATATAAAAAGAATATTTTTAATAAGTCCTCATATAAAAGCAGCAAAAGGTAGTTTCACTGCGTTGAATTCCCAAGTAATTAGCTATGTCTTGGTCTTCCTTGTTTAGAAAAAGTCTTCTCCTTGCTGAAGTGTTGTATATAATAACTTGTTTTGCTTCCAAAGGATCTGGAAGACTGCTTTTCTTTATGTAGGTTTATTTACAAAAGTAGGTTATTTGTAATTAATATTGCTTCTTGCTTTCAGACATACGTCTGTGACGTTGAGGCTACTGTGTCGGGGTGTTTTTTATTTCCGCTTTAAGCAAAAACTTCCATTTGGTCTCTTAGATAAGAAGTTTGTCCCAGAAGGATTGCAGCAGTTGTCCTGGGCTGCTTCAGTAGTTCTAGCTATGTCTAGAAGTGGAATTTTTTTGAATGCAGCTCTTCTGTGGAGCGGCTTCGGGCTTTAATGGGTAAAAGCTGTTTTTTGAATGCAAACTGAGACAGTTTCAAGTCTAATGGAACAAAACTTGACCTCCGTACTGTAGCTAACACTGTGGAATAGAAATCTGGGGTTTTGAAATTGGGCAGGAATGAAAGTGACAGTGCAGTGGGGCTGTACCTGACTGAGCCTGAACATGGTCTCTTACACCCAGCCTCCATCTCAGGTCAGCCCGACATCTTTACAAACTGTAGGATGTGCCCACAGAGTGAGGGTGGCAGGGTGTGTTTACTACTGAAGCAGCCTCATGAAGCAAATGGGCTGATTTCTCATGTCAGCACCACAGCAGTGGAAAGTGTTGACAAGGTCACCCACTGTGTGCTTGTATTCTGAAAAATAACCATTAAAAAACCGCTGGGCTTTTTTTTTTCAGCAGTATTCTTGGTTTACAAGCAGAAAACAGCTTTCCACTTGCCATTTTCACAAGTCCTTCTGGCATACAAAGGCCAAACTGGGTTTTCTCTAGCTCTGCCATTACATTATGCTTCAAGTATATTCTGTTACTGATGTAAATCTGCTGATGGTGAGGATTGTGATTACAGTCCTGCAGGTGTTCATTCACAGAGCACTGGAAGGATTATGTTAGTAAAGGCATTAATGAAGCAGCATTCCAAAACATGAAATCTTGGTAGTAGGCACAAAATGTATTTTCCCATCCTTTACTGGAATCCTAGTCCTGCCTTGGGGAAAAAAAAGACTCTTAAAAACCCTCAGTAAAGCAGGAAATATATTTCCCAACTTTATTTTGTAGAACTAATTGCTGTCCTGGATAAGTAGCTGACATTTCTCTTTATTTTGTGGATCTTTTACAAAGTGACAGAGAAGTGTGGGGTTTTTTTGTTTTAAGAAGCTGGTGGGACAACATAATTTTTAACTTTCTCAATCTGGTTGGTTCTGAGCTAATGGCGTTGTTATTACAGCTGCTTTTCTGACTATTTTCTGCACTTTAAGCCATGATATCAAGTATGTTTCTCTCATTTTCCAGCTGTGGAAATGGTTGTGAAAGTTACACCTTGGGCACAGTCTTGTAACTGTGTGCCAGCGGCAGTAACCAGACCCAAACACATGGATCTAAATGTTAAGAGTGCACTTAGATTTTGGTTTTTATCCCTTATTTATACTAATGGTCTAACGCATTTACCTCAAGCATTTTAAACATTGGTTATTGTATATTCCTTATTTAGATATAAAATACTTCAATGAAATAAAATATACTAAATTATTGCTGATTATTTGTTATCTAGAGGCCTAAAATATGCTTATTTTCTCTGTATCCCTGATCTCTTCAGTTACATTGTGCTAATCCTAACTGTCTATTTCTGAGGATCTCTTAAATATATCCAGTTACTAATTTCAGTCATAATACAAAGATAAAATTTCCTGTTCATGCAGGCAGGTATAAAGAATTTAACATAGTTGACATGCTTTTCCTCCTGTCAGCACTGCTTAAATCTTGGCACTAAGCATGTTGTGGTGTTGTCATCTCTGAGTGCTTAAATAGAAATGTAGGTTATCTTTCAGCCTAGAAGACAGGAAGAGTCAAGGGACCAAATGAACTGTAAATGAGAGGCAATACTCGGAAGCACAGTATCAATCAGGTGAACTAAGGCCCTGCTGTCCCACAGTTTGTGTTTCACCAGCCAGCTGCAGGGCCACCTTCCCTCGGTCTTGCGGGTGACGCTCAGCAGCGCCTCGCGGATCAGGAGTGCTGCAGCTCTGCACATGGTCCTTGTCTCGGGTAGAAGCGGAGCAGCCAGTGCCGTGCCGTTACGTGCCCGGGGTCCAGCGCGTGGGCTGGCCAAGGAGCAGAGCCGGGACAAGATCTGGTGCTCTGCATTCCCGGCACTAGGGAGGAGAGCCAGTGTCATGTTATGGAAAATGCACAGAGGGAGCAAGTAAAGTTGCATTAACAAAAATACTAGTTGAAACATGATCTGTTATAGCTTCAAAAGCCATCTTGGGTCGCAGGTATGTATGGGGCTGCATTTGGGGGGTGTGGAAGGGGGCAATTATTTGACTATATTTTTCTAGGGCTTTTATAGCATATAATAACTTGCTTCTTCTCTAAGGCAATGTGAAAGACCTTGAAACCAAGAGGAGCACGCTTACTTTACAGGAGGAATAAGCCAGAGGGGCTGGGCAAAGAGTCACTGTGCCTGTCTTTTTTGCTGCTTGTGGTTTTTCTCTCTGCCCCGCCCCCCCAACCCCCCCAAAAAAATAATGGGGGGTGGGAGGAGGCTTCTGAGCAAAGCCACCTGCAGGGCGAAGCGTGTGTGGGCAGCCTTGAGGGAAAAGCGAGGCAGCCCGCGACATGATACACCACAATGTGGATTCGAGACCCAAATGAATAAGTAACCCAGGATCATGTTCTTATCTTGCATCTTTTTTTCCTTCAGCCATCCGGTTATTAATTTTGGCTGTCATCAAACATTGCCTGGGCCTCTGCTAAAACACCATCTGGATCAGCTAGTTCAATCTAGATAAAAAAGAATACAAATCAGTTATGCAGTGTAATTGAAGAAGCTTAAGGTTTTATAGATCTTGATTACTCAAGCATTAACTGAGAATCTCCCATGTATCAGGACTTCAGTTTATATTGCAGCCTTTCAATTACTGATTTAGAAACATTGCTACACTTCCCTAATTTTATCAGCATGTTGAACATCATCTCCTTGAAATAGCCCTGCATGGAGTGGACTGGTTGTCTTTAACAAAACACTTTCTTAGATAAGACTGGATTTGATTTGTAGCCTGTTGGGTCTCACATGTAGTTTTAAGAGGTGAATAATTGCAGTCACTCAAGTGAGCACCAAAGGTCACAGGAAAGCAGGAGTCCGGCCGGAGTCACGTAGTCTGTGTGCAACGGGATGCACGTTCTTGAGAGGGAAGCGCCAAAGCCCTGCCAGGATCTTCTCGTCTCATTCCAACCTGCTTTATGTCCTGATGCTTTCTGGTGTGGGTGTCGGGGGGGGGGGGGTGTGGGGTGTGTGTTTGTTTTCTTCCAGGCATATTTTGTTACACGTCCCATCTCTGCAGTTATGTTCAAATTTTGCCTTGATGCAATCCCATCATCTACATACTGCATTCCGTCAAAGGTTATGACCGTCGCTCTCTAGTTTTCAGCCATTTTCTGTCCTGTGCACCCCACCATTTGTTCCTTTTACCTGTCAATGAAGACACACAGTGATGCTTCTCCGATGCAGAAGCTCAGATCCTTGCTGTTAGCCTCTTGCCAGGCAAAAGCTGACTACACCTCTGGTTTTGGCAGTTCTTTATGCTCCCTCATCGTCTACTTTGCTCTAACAGCTACTTGTGACATGATTTGACAAAAGCTCTACGAGAATCTGCAGTCAATTTTTCTTCTTTTATCCATTACTTCCTTCATATTCTGAGACAAAACTCTTCTGATGGAAAGTGCAATAATGGCAGTGAAAGTTGATGCTTTTTCTTCGTAGAGCAGAAGAAAATTAGGTCATAACCTGGTCTTCAGGGAGTTAAATAAACAGCCAGGCTTGAACATCCTGCCTTAGTGACGTGGCAGTTCATCCCAGGCCGTTGGGCTGGGTTGCTGAGGAGGCTGTTCTCGGGTGACCTTTGACAAACCTTGTAAGGTAAATATTTTTAGCTACAGAAGTACTGCTCCTTTCATTCCATTTGCAAAATTGAGATTGTTTTTTCCTGGTGAGTATTTGGTGTTTACTCTTCTGCACTGCCCTGGGTGTGCCTAGTACTAGCTTATCAAAAATGCTTGTGCTCAAAGGGCCCTTGCTATAGAAACCAGATTTGAAAAAGTAAGGGAAGCAAAGATGTAACAGCTGTGAGCTTTGGTAGCTGCGTGTGCCCAATATCATTTGCAACAACCTTGTCCCTGGAGCAGAGGAAGGTTGGTAGCTTTACCTGCCATGCTGTTCCCTGCGTTACTGGAATAAAGCAGTGTACTGTGGTGATCCAGTGTGGTTCTGCTCAGCTCTAAGCAAAGAGGAGCTTCCCTGCCTGTATCCTGCAGTAACTGTCCCTTGGAAATGTGATGCCTTTGTATTTCACATGTGGGGCAGACTATGGGGATTCAAGCTTGAGACTTTCGGCCAGCTATGTCACTTGGAGCCACGTCTGTTCCCTACTGATGCTTGTGCCCTGTCCTCTGAGGGCACAGAGCAGGGGACAGGCTCTCCCCTCCTCAGCTCCTGCACCAAAGTGATGTGCAAGGACCCGGCAGCTGCCAGGCTGATGGCCTGGGGTGTCTGTGTGCCCTATTGTGCATCTCATCGAGTCTTTGGGTGGGGGACAGGGACTGGCTTGTCCACTGCAGCCTGTGTCAGTCATAAGGGAAAAAGGGGAGCAGAGCACGTCTGCTCTCAGACACCCGTCTGCCCACCTTGGGGAAGCTACAGGCACCGCTCTGCCCATGAGGCTGCTGGACATGGACAAGACCCTGACTCAGGGTGCCTGGGTAAAAGAAATAGCTGATGTTAGCACTGCAGCTGTGTGGGTTTCGGTGTGGTGTAGTCAGGCTTTAGCAGCTTGGCTTGGCAAAATCATTTGGTTTTGACGCAAATCCCACTATTGTCTCTGCCTCTATTGTCCCCGTTTCCTGTGTGCTACTTCAGGTCTCTAAGCAGTTTTGGTGTATGAGAACTGCATTTTTTCAGGTGTAGGCGATTAGGAGGCTCCAGCAGTGTCTGGACGGTTCCCATGTCCCTGTGGGGCCATTTAGGATGCTGCTGGCCAAAAGACTGAGCACACACCCTGTGAGCTGGAAACCCCATGGGGGTAATTGCTTGAAGAGTGAAATGCTACCTGGAGAGCTGCCCTGAGCACTGATGAATGCAAACATCACTAGCAAAACCAAAATTTCCAAGTAATTTACCTTTGGGATTGGATACTGAGTAGGGGCAGGAGCTTCGTCTCTGCCAAAGTCAATCAAAACTCCACATTTTGGTATATCCGCTGCCCAGATACCTTCAAACAATTGTCCCTTATCCAAGTAGAAAAATTTCCCTGGGCCATGCTTCTTTCCATCTTTCCAACCTCCTTCGTACCGATTTTCATTTGCTGCAATTAAACACATGAACAGACCATGAAATTTGCACTTTCATTAAGGGGCTGCAGATGAAACCAATCAACACAGCAAACCGACAGAAGAGGAAAACATCTGTTTGTCCCCTCAATAATTTCAGGGGGCCTGCGGCATGGTGTGCTCTGCTTTTGCAGTGCTCCTTTTGGTGTGCTGCAGAGCCAGAAAAGGCTGCAGAAGAAGCCCACGTTTGCCCACTTGGAACAAGAACTGCATTCACCTACTTTGTTCTTTGCCTGGTGATACTAATTTCTTGCTGATATGCAGGGCGAGTGAGCTCAGTGTAAGAGTAGTCGCTGAGTCACTCTTCACAACATGAAAAATTATAGGACGGAAGTTTTGGATTTGTCACTGCAACAAATCATGCAGGATCTCTGGCTTGGAGAGATTTGCTTGTCAGAGCAAGGAACAGCAGCACTGTCTGATTGTTGTCCAGTCAAAATAATCTTGATTTCAAGTAACACTTGTAGTTATATTTTTTCTCAATGAATTACAGAGCAAGAATTGCTGTGAGTGTCTGAATTGTTCAGGCAATCAGTTACAGACTGTTTTTCCAGCTGTATTGCATCCCTTGGCATTTTTCTGCAAGTCGAGAGAGGCTTTTTTGATCTTTGTGCTGCTCTCCAGGAATCCATCCATCACCAACAGAGAAAGCAGAGCAGTAGGGAAAGAGAGCAGCCTTGTCCAGGGACGCTGGTTGAGAAGGCGCATCTCACCCATGGTGATGATGGTGCTGGGATACATCCAGGTCACCCTGCTCTCACTAGGAGAGTCCTCTCTGTCCATTCCTTCTAGACACAGTGTTTCTAAACCAAAAATTTCCGACAGAGTTAATTAGTGGAAATATCTTTAGGTCTTAGCCAAATTCTGCTATTCTTTGTGGCAGGAGGTGGCCAAAGCACCAGAGCACCCAGCACAGTGCTGCAGAGGAGCTGGGGATTGCCAGAACGCCATAAGGCAAGAGGAAAAAACCAAAAATGTGTCTGGGGACTATCACTGCCGGGCTATTCAGGCATGGCCTGGTTCACAGGTTGGCATCGTGGCAGTGGTTATCTTCAGCTCGCATCTGGTGGTGTGCTTATCTGCAATGCCGGCCTGCCCTGCCCACAGGTGGGAGCAGCTCAGCTTCTGGTCTCTGGCCACTGACAGGCTCTGAAACCACCAAAATCAGAGACCCAGCTGTGATGGAGGGGCCATCAAAGGCACTGGCTGCACCCATCCACTCTCCTCCCAGAGCACCTCAGAGGCTGCATTGCTCACGGACGAGATTTCTACAGACGTGCAACGCTCAGGTTTAAAAGCTGTTCAGCAACGGGCTGTAGCGGAGGCAGCGAATCAGTGCGGTGCTCGCAGCCAAGCTCGCCCTCACTGGGCACACTGCCACTACAAGCAATTTAATCTTGAGCTGCAGCTCATCGTGACCTCTGCTGAAGAACTCCTTTTCTTTCACCATCACAAAGCTGCCGGCACGTGGGCAAGCTTCCAGTGGCTGAGCTGAATACATTAAACTTGTGGGTATGAAATAATTGCTCTGGCTAATTTTAACCAAAAGGAATCCAGCTCACAATTGGTTGCAGGCTATACTGGAGGCAACCAGGCTCTGAAATGGTGCACCAACCTCAGCTCAGCCCTGAGGGGCCATCAATTTATAACGCCGAGGGTGACTTTGGTGGGAGCCAAGCCGATCAGTGGAAGGAGTTGCTCCTGGAAGCAGGTGCTGATTTCATCTGGATGAGCCACTGGTCCAAAGTGACTTTACAGTCAGCAGAGAGAGCACAGTCATGCCTGTGGTGTGCAGTGAAGGTCATGCTCATTCCCCCCAGCTGCTTTGCTTAGCTAATTACTAGCCTTGAGATCACTTTCAGGCAAAAAGATGAACAATAATATGGAGATAATATTTCTTAAAATGTTCGTGGAATGCAGTGCCTTGTATTGCAAAGAATTGGGATTCTTGGCTTCAGGGAAAAATGTGTTAAACTCCAAGCAAAATAAGGGGAAAAAAATTTCCAAATTTCTATTTTTACGCTGAGAATGCCCCCAACATTGCCAATCCATTATGTGCCTGGTGTTATTTCTGGGAAGGAATTGTATACTAATGAAACCCCTGTGTTCACTCAACATGAGTCAGTGTCAGAAGTAAGAGAGGGGATGGAGTGAACTCAAAAAGAAAAGTTCTCTCTTTTTCTTTTTTCTGTGTTGGAAACTGGACTCCTCGTTGGTATGCAGCAGTTAGAAAGTATGTCTGGCAAAGTGCCTGGCTTGAAAAGAGAGATTTGCTCTTCCCTGACCCAACAGTATATTATCTCTAACCCTAACCATCCCAGTCATTTAAATGTAAATCACAGCAAAAATAAGCTTTCACGTGTGTGGGCTTGAGCAGCGCAAGGCCGGCCCTTGCACAGCCTGTGCTGCCTCCAGCCCCAGACCAGGAGGGGAGGGACAACACTGGGAGCAGCCGCAAGGCTGCAGCAGGCCATGCGATGCAGCATCCAGAACTCCAGACGGCAGAGGCCTCCGGAGAGCAGCGTGACACCAAATACCTTGAAGGGGGCAGGCAGACACACTGGGTGAGGGTGGCCAGTACTTACGCAGCCGCAGCATCCCCTGCCCGCTAGGCCGGCCTGCCAACCACTGCCCTTCGTAGATGGATCCGTCCTGGTAGTACATCCGTCCCCAGCCGCTCCGCAGCCCACCGCTCCACTCGCCCTCGTAGCGCTCCCCACCAGGGTAAAACGTCGCACCGTAGCCCTGGATGGCAGTACAGAGATGGCCGGTTAGGAGCCTTTGTGTTAAAGGGGTCAGTGTTCAGTTTTGGGATATTACTTTCTTAATAGGCTAGTCCTTTGCTTACACATGGCTGCTGGCAGCCCAACTCAGTGGACATTCTTGTGTTGAAGGAAACGAGAGGTGATGGCATGGGATTTTTTTTTGGCAAATGATTTTATTCCCACGACAAAATCCCAGGTTTGTATCTCAGTGTGTTATCATTGGCAGGGTCACTGCTAATATTTAGCTAAAAGCAGGTTTTACCAGTATACAAACCTGCCTGTGGACGTGCAGCATAAAAAAATCTTGCTTCTCAACGCAGGGATTTTATGCCTTTCAACCCTGATGATGCTTTTTACCACCCAGTGTGTCCCAGGCTGAGCAGCCCCTTCCCTTGCCCCTGGGCAGAGCAAAGGTCTCTAAGTGATGCTAACCACAGAAACGGTTTTTCCTTCTCCTCTATCCATACCCCTAAAGAGGTAATGACCTAAACAGCCCCTTGCCTTGCTTCCTTCCTCCTTCACAAGAAACCAAAGGCAGCCCCGAAGGCTACCTGCAGTGAGACTGGCAGGCACAGGCAGTGATGCCACGCGTGCCTCCCCGCAGCTGGGCACCAGGCCAGGCTCCCAGGGCAGCAGACGTCACCCCGGCGGAGCAGGCGAGCTCTGACGTTGAGCAGTCTCCGCTCTTTGCTTTCTCTCCTCAGACTCGATCTCCCTGGCAGGTTTTGTTGGTGAACTTCTGAATTAAGGCCATGGGGTGTGGGCAAGCCAGGGACCCAGGAGGTGCTTGTCTTACAGGTTTGTTTGCCATTAAAAGAAATCCAGAGGTACCCCTATACCAGGGAGTGATACCAGTAAGAAATATTTACATATTACCAATAAGCTTTCCCATAGGAATAAAGTGTTAGTTTACCTCTGAACAAAAAATATAATCAGTTCTGGAAATAACTGATTTTTCTGCACATTAATTTTATTAAACTGCATGGATGTAAAGGGGAGGCTTTTGTAGAAGAAAAAAACAACCCTAGTGATATTTGGATGTCATTGTAAATCTTTCACCAAAGCTCAATCATGCAAAATGTATCCTCAAAGAACGGGAGGGGAAGCTCCTGCCAAGAGACCAGAGCCATAGAGCTGCACACCAATTAGAATTATAAGAGGCTATTAATTTAATTTGAGAGCAGACACAAATGCGAACACAAGGTTTCCACTGGCAGATCAGAAAACATTCCTACAAGGATTTTGCACATAAGATTGCAGTCATTTTTACCAGACGACTTCCTCATTATGTTCCCTTTAGAAAAAAACCCAGTGATTTATGTGACAGGCTTAATTTCCAAAAGAACCCATGTTATTTGTCTAAGATGCTGTAAAACTCTCAGAAGAAGGTACATTTTCCTGCGGTGCTTACAATACAGGTTCCCCCTACTGCTTCAAGGATGAAAGGAATGAAATGGGTGGGTGGGGAGGATTAAGGCACAGGCTACAGAACTTCTCATCCTGCTTGGCTGAGCTGCAGATGAATCTGAGCAGCAGTCGCTGCTCTGCAGCAGCTGGTGGGAGGTTGGGGCTGTAGCCGGGTCACCACCAGACAGGTGGGATGGTTCCATCTCCAGCAGGGAGACGGCGGGCAATGGAGTGCTCTCGGTCATGCTTGGCTTTTTATGAATGATGGATTTTACTCTTGAAGCTTCCTGGGCTTTCTGCAGGTTCACACTAAGATTTAAAGAGAGCCCAATCCTGGAGGAAGGTTTGTTCCTGTAGCTTCTGCCTGGAGTCACCCTGCTGCTTCCCTATTGCTGGCTGTGGGACACAGTGTGTGGGACACAGTGCAGCTCCTGCAGCATCTGACGTGAGGTGAGTAACGCCAGGAGCAGCAAGGTAGGGGAGGGTGGGGAGAGAGGGCTTAAATACCAGAGATTTTGCTCCTGCTTTATTTTCTTGTTCTACATACTCATTTCCCCAAAACCCTTCCATTCAGCCTCAGTATTTGAAAAATCAGTATGTTAAGTGATCTTTTTGCACATGTGTACTCAACTCTTCCCTACATTTTGGGGAACACTGCCTCACTGCCAGCAGGCACAGGAAATGTCACTTACGCATTTTTGGTCGTTTTTCCACCAGCCTGTATACACCTTCTTGTACTCCTTGGTTACAGGGTCAGGAATGCTGTAGGAGCCATAACCATCCCGCTTCCCAAACTTCCAGTCACCGCTATATATAGCTCTGGTGCATTTCCATACCTGGGTGCCTTTACCTGTTAAACAAGAGGAAGAACGGGGAGACCATCACCATTGTAAGAGGGGATTACGGGGCTGCCTTCCTACAGCTCCGTCACAGACAAGGCGGCACGGCCTGCACTGAGGCAGGTTTATGTCTGTGATTCAGGTTAGCTTCCAGAGTCAGATGCATCATTAATCTTGATCAGGGGCTTCCTGTGTGGCCTTTGCTGAATGCACTTAAGTCCTTCCAAACCTTGGTTTACTGCTTGTAAACAAACCTGTCCTGCTCTGCCTGCTCAGAGCTCAGTCAGGGTCTCCTTCCCCTGCTCTGTCTCCTGCAGCACTCGCCATGACTCGAGGATAAATTAATGTTCCTGAAGCCAAGTCAGGAGCCGAGAGAGCTCCAGAGACTGTGCAGCCAGGGCACATCCCAGTGCGTGGAGCTGACTGCAGTTTGCCGTGTTTGCGCAGGATTTTTAAACATCTATTATCTAGATATTTCAGGTGATTGCCCCTGAGTGCATGCAAAAGATCTTCAAGTTACCTATTAAAAATATTTCTGAGTACATTTTTGCATGACATATATCAAAGACACATATATATATATATATGACATACATGAATGAATGGTCTTCCAGGAGCATATACAACTGCTGACCACTCCTTGCCCCTATGAACCTTTGTAAAGACATCTAAATTGGTACTTTTTCTCAAAATTATCTATCTTACCATGTTTCAAGTTGTCCAGCCATTCTCCGGTATACTGATCTCCATTTACAGCATAGACTGTGTGTCTTAATCCACATTTCTGTGCTTTCTCATCCCATTCATGCCAGAGAGGCTCTGTAGCCCTGGGGTATTTTACAATGGACATACTGTTCATGGCTGGGGAGGAAAACAAACGATTGTCAGCAATGAATTAGAGAGAAATTACAAGGCAGGTACAGGCAGAACAGTCTATTTGTGAGCTATGTTTTAATATGCACCCAAGTAGGGATTTGATGTCTGGCTTTGGAGGGGTAAAATAGAGATATAACAAACAGAAGGTACCTAAAAATACTGAAGTACAAACGAGCACTATCTGAAAAACAGGCTTGCAGCATAGCCTGGCCTGTTAGGAAATGTTAAATAAGTCTCAGCAAGTCAGGTCTGTGGTGGGTATTGGTCTCTGTGCCTGTGAGACGTCTTTGGGGAGTACGGGGAAAGGCAGCCCCTTTTCCATGCAGCTGAAACCCTGCCGGGCTCCTTCCCATGGCTGCTCTGCCGCTGGCTCTGCGCGAGGCAGGAGCAGTTTGTTTATGTATATTAGAAAATTATTTGTTTGCTAGGAAATATCTCAGGACATTGGAAAACATTCACAAGACGGAGTGGGTCAGAGAGTTGGCTGGTGTCCCTGGGGTGCACCAAGAGCTGGGACACTTCCTCTGTCCATCAGTAATGTAGCTCAGGCTCCCTTACAGCTAAAAATATCAGTCCTGAAGGTGTCTTGTTAAAAGGGGTTGCAACCACAACATTTCTCTCTACCAGGAGGCTGTGAACTTGCCCAGGGCAGGACAAGCACTCGTCAGGTAAGCAAGCTGCCAAGGAGGTGCCTTCCAAAGTGATGTGGGTTTTAAAGCATGAACAGCAGGCAGGGGATGATGGGCACAGCAAGGGGGTGATTTGGGCATCAGAGGTCTGGAGTGAAACAATCAGTATGGGGGAAGAGATGAGAGAAGAAGCTGTTTTGCCCCATCGATACAGAGAGGACTACAGCAGAGTACAGTGTGGTTGTGATTTCTGGGCACTGCCAGTGGAACGGCTCGCTGTTCAGCACAGTGGGAATGCCGTCACGGACTTGGAGGTGAGAGTGGTCTCCTATAAACCATAAATAAACACCAAGAGATGGCTTTAGAAACAAAAAGCAAGCTTCTATGATTGCCGTTGACATTGAGACCTTGGCCAGAGCCCAGCAGGGTGGGATGCTCTCTGATTTTGTCCCCTGGGCTCCCTCTTCTGTCCTGATTCACTGGACTGGGCCATATCTAGTGATTTTTCTGTATCTCTCCCTTCTTGGGTGTAAGCAGAGCTTCTGCTCCTGCTGCACCGCAGGTGTCAGGGAGCATGGCATGGAGGAAATCTTGGAGGACAGGGGAAAGGAAGGTGCTTTAGGTCATTGCTAGGGAAAAAAAGCTAGAAATTTTATCTATATATTTAGCATTCATCCTCAGTTCTCCATGTAGCTGTGTGAACTGGTCATTTAACAGCTATTTGGGGGATATAATTGCTAAAAAAATATATTTCTGTGTCCATGACAAGCCTTTGTGACCCAAAGGCAGCTGTGTTTTCTAGTGTATGTCCCGCATGGCTTCTTACCTTGGGGCTGGGGGTGGGGCCAGGAGAGCCCTGGCAGGGCCAGGGGAGCACAGGCAGGGCTGGGGGACCTGCCCGGGCACTGCATTATGAGCTCGGACTTGGGGAGGAGTATGGGTTCCTGCCAGGCTGTGGCAGTGGGAAGAGGGCCAGAGAGTGGGTTCCGAGCTGGTCACTCCCCCTTCAGCTGTCAAATGCAGGTACCTCCTCCACCGACCTCAAGGAGAGGGAGGAAGGCAAAGACCACCATGTTGCCAACCCTCAAACCAGACGTTTTGGGGCCAGGGTTGCTGTGGTGGCAGAGGAGGGTTTGGCAGCAGTGGTCACTGCAGTTGGAGGCCCCTGCCCATGCCACCCACCTGGGAGCATCTTGTGTTGATGACACTGAGGGCACGATCTGTCCCTTGGTACAATGGAGACACAGCCTGCTGCAGACGATGGTTATTCTGCAATACAAACACAGCATACACCACAGCTGCTAAGTTCCTCCCTTGCCTTTGGGTGCTGCAGCCCCTGGAGAGGGGGGGTCTTTGTCAAGGGCTGGGGGTTTGCAGGACACAAAGCTGCACGCTGCCAGCTCGTGTCTGTCCTCTGCTTGCTGGGGCAGCTGAAGGGCCAAGTTACAGCTATGTGTACCCACCCTGACACCAGCCATGTCTTCTGAGCAGCTCACAGCTGTGAAGAGAGGTCCCCTCACTACCTCTGCCAGGTGGGAGCATCGCCATTCCACCACATCTGACCACTTCTTTAACTCAAAGCTTAGGATTTAAAAGTCTCAGGGAGGATTCCCAGCTGCAGGGACAGCCCCAGCACCCCGCCGTCTGCTCACCTGACCCTCCGAGGCACAGCCAGCACAAAGCACCCAGGGTAATGCAGGCCGGTGGGAGCCACCTTTATTTGCTGAATTCCCTTCCAAATTTACAACAGCGATGCCAGGTTTGCGTAAGTGTTAACATAGTCGGTATTCACCACCCTGGATGTTTTTAGCCACCTACTACCAGGGCGCAGGGAGGCTGGCAGCAAGAGGCAGGTGGTGCAGAGCCGCTCTGGCTGCAGCCTCCCAATGGCAGCTGCAGCTCTCGGCGCTGACGGCTAGAGGCTGCTGCTTCCATGTGTCTCTGCTGCCACTGCTGTGCTTGGGGATGAGGATCTTCCAGATCCCACGTCCTCCTCCAGACGCTGCTCTATGCTCTCACTTTGGAGCTTTGTCAGATCTCTGGTAAAATGCAGCTTTAGTATGCATGGTCCTATGGGAAGCCCATTTTTTTCCCCTGGCCCTTCACAGGACTTCAGAGCAATGCAATATAGCTACAACTATACTTTTTTTCAGTTTTACATCTTAACTTAATAAAGAGCAAGGTGAAAAATACACCTGGCTGCAGAGGAGGGGCTGCTGGCTGTCCCTGGCAGCACCCTGCCTGCCACTGCACCACATCCCGTTGCATGACCTCCATGCCAGCTCTGCCTGTGCAGGAGCACCCTGCCTGACCGTGGCCCAGCCCCAAGGATGCCCTGGGTGAGTTCACCCCTTGCATTGACCCCTGCCCCACAGCGCTGCCCTATGCTGGGTACCCTTTGCAGGTACCCTCTGGAGCAGCCGAGCCATGCCCAGTCCTTCCTCGTCCCCACGGCAGTGTCTCTGAGCAGGCACCTTTTGCTGTTCCCCCCCAGCGAGACCAGGGTGCCAGAGCAGCGATGGAAGCAGATGACGGGGAAAGCCCATGTGCTCGGTGTGCAAAGCACCCTCGAGTTTGGCTCACGCTCTCCTGCTGCCCCCCCACCCCGAGAGCCACCCAGTGGACACCAACCTGTGCTCGGTGCGGGCTGGGTGCTGCCGGCTGCAGCGGCGGGGTCGTCATAGCAACTCTGCCAAACTCCTGCGCGAAGGGTCACGGGAGCGCGGCCGGGAGAGCCAGAGCTGCGGGAGCTGAGCGGCCGGGCAGCCGGGACGAGGGGGATGATGGTGGGATCATCCACAGTGAGCCCAAAGGATGGAGCCGGAGCCAGGCTCCTCCATGAAGCTGCCGAGTGCACACCACTCTGTGGAGCCACGTGTCTTTGAGTTAAGGATTATCCAGCAGAATTCAAAATGCTGATAAGCAACAGGTGTTTCACCCCTGGTTGTTTTTTCGTATTCACAGGAGCAGAAGGCTGGAATGAAAGCACTGGTTACAGTCCTGATGGGTGATAAATAATTCAGCCTTGCAAATGTTTGAAGAACAAGGAGAAACCTCCTGAAAATGCACATTGGCCATATTAAAAGAGAAATCTGAATGAACCTGACACTAATTCCCTTGTCCATGACATTTCTTATGTAGCCACAGGATCAGGGATTGCCATTATGGCCTTGTGGGCATCTGTAATAATCTTCCCTAACAGGTACTTCGCAGCGCACATTTCAAGTATAAAGCCAAAGTTCTCATACCACTCCCCTGAGCCTAACGCATTTGTTTATTCTCATCCTTTTACCACATCTTTCATGCACAGTGCTGCAGGCTGAATGGTAGAAATTTTGAGGTAGGTGGAGAACCTTGGGTTGAAACAAAGCACCCGCCTCTGCGGAGGTGAGATACAGCTCCATCTTCCCTGTGGGTGTTCATCTGCTATCTTCAATATCTGTGGCATTGAAGGTGGCTTAAACGCGGTGTCCATGTTCAGGTAGGACGGGGTGCCCTTGAGGGGACGGTGACTGCTGGGGTAATGCGCAACTTTCAACTGCAAGCAGGGAATGATCTTTCAGGTTTGATGGTGGTTGAGCAACAGGGAATATAGTGAATAGTGAAACTGTAAGGCTGTTTCACCCAGGACTGTCTCTGCTGCAGTCAGTATGGGCAGAGGAGGAAAAAACCCTCCTCCTCGGACTTATTCCAAGTGTGAGCATGACTGAAGGCAAATCCTTAATTTCCCATGACGTGTGTGAGTGTCACGGAGTGGGAGGAGACAGCGCTGCTCCCTGGGAAACCATGTGGAGAAGGAAAATGAGCTGGAGGGAAGGAAGAGGTGCTCCACATCCAACATGCCTGGAAATGATGGAGGGAGATCCGTGCCACAGGAAAATACAAACATGGAGTTTCAGGTGCTGGATAGATTAATTTTCTTAGTCCAGGTACAAACATCTGAATTATACTTAATTGTTTTCTCACTCATTATTATAATTCTGTACTTTTTGGTACTCAGGAGTACAGAGCAGATAAATGTCAGTGTACTTTTCCCACAAAAAAAGGTGAAATAGACCATCTTGAAGAGAAGCTGGTGATATTTTCATCTTTATCACAAAGCTTTTTTGACTCACTGAACTGAAATGTTACTTAAAAATGTAATTCCATTACGACAGAAGGAACCCTGTTAATAAGTAAGAAGTGTGGATAATTTTTGTAAAGCATGTCTGATATGTAGAATATATAATTCAGCCAATGTGTGTGATATCAACCCAAACTGACCCAGAAATGCCCTAACGAAATCCTCTTCCTCTCCCAAGAGCAGTCGTTTCAAGGTAAAAGGTTGAGGCCACTATGAAAAGTAGGGTCAAAATCCAGGTGACGACGGGCTTGGAGCAGAACTTGTTTTTCCTTGATGCAATTCCCCTTGTTCTGGCCTTTACAGCCAAACTTTGGCCCCAAATCTCCTTCTCAGATGGTTTTTTGGTTTGGTTTGGTTTGTTTGTTTGGTTTTTTTTTTTTGTTTATTTTTATTAGTTTCTTGTTTTGCTCTCACAGACACTGGTCACTGCCACTGAAGAGCATCAGCAAAGCCTCCTCCACCAGGGAGTGACGGGGCTTCAGTTGTATTGCAGTTCATACTGTCGCTCTGGTTGTCTGGCAGTTCATACTGTCGCTCTGGTTGTCTGGCATTTTATTAGACCTTACATTTATTAAGACTGAAAGGAAGCTGTTAAATCAGTCAGTGTAAATTATGCTTTAACTCAGCCCATTTTACTGCCAATTCAATTCGTTGCAATGGACTTCTAGCGCTTCACTTTCTTCCAGTTCGGACACACCGAAGAGCAAACCAAGCAAGGGGAGGATACGTGGGGAAATGTCCAGAAGTACGCCTTTTGTGGAGCAAGGTCCCATGATGTACAATACGCCTTAATTTTTTTCAGTTTAAACAGTAAGGTTTTTTAAAAATTAAATAAACCCAAAGGACCTCGGTATTCTACATCTGAAACCAATCATTTTTGCAATGAAAGGAGACAGCTGCTCTCACAAAGCTTGGGGAATCACCCAAGTGAAATCCCCAAACCAACTGAAAACTGTCAGAATCAATAATTTAAGTTTATTCTGGGAACTTTGTAAAATAAATAGAGAAAAAACATTTAGAGAAACATATGTTGGAATTCTTTAAAGGTGAAGAATGTGACAACAACATACTGTGGAAGTAGGATGCTCAGATGTGTGTTTTATTGCTGCTATATTCAAAAGATAAAGCCAGAAGAAGCGGTGGGAGGGACTTGGACTCCGACCAAGTGTGTGTCAGGTTTAGCCGGATGAGCACAGAGTGGGTGCAGCGCTGGAGGAGCTTCCCACTGCTCTGTTTTTAAGAATTATTATTAGTGGCATTTAGGAAGGATTGAAGCGAAAGGTTTGATATGTAAACTTCACAGGTTGACTTTTGCTTAAGAGGCAGCCTTGTGGGAAAGCGTTTCTTTAAAACTCTTCCCTCCTCTTTGCTGGGAGCAGCACTCTCAAGATAAAAAACGACCACGATGGTTTTACATCAAAACGACCTAAAGTAAGAACCCGATATTATCTGAAGCGGTCAAGCACTTACATATTCACGCCAAGTGAAATGTTGAAGTTGTTGAAGCTGGTGCTTAGGAGATACCCTCTCCCCTTTAGTGTCTTTTGCTGCAGATTTACAGCTAATTCTCGACTTAACTACCTGCAACAAGACTGTTCAAAGGCAGGCTTGTGTTAATTAGTGAAGTTACCCAAAGTTGAGGATTATTTACTGCACAACTGTAGAGTGCTTTGCAGCCCCCTTGATATTGTTTTAAACCAGGCAGATCACAGTAGGAAGATGGAGGCAGATAAATTTGGCCATACTAGAGCTTCAAGTCCTTCACTGAGGAATTAATCCACATCACGAGATGAATCAGCAGTACCAATTTCCAGCTGAAACATTTGCCAAGTGTTTTATTCATCGTGGCTTATTGTCACCTGATGTTAGAACAGGCACTTACCCACATTTATAGTTTGTATTTTCCAGTTTGCACTGTGCTGGAATGAATTGGTATTTCTAGGACAGGGGAAAAGCATCTAAGGAAACGGCCTCAATTATCATAAAAGAAAAGAATGAATGGAATCTGTGTTCAGAAATAGTCCGGAGGGCAAAGGAAAGGAGCTCGCACGTGACTGCACACACATAAATACATGTACTCGAGCAAAATTTAACACCAAAAGAACAAATCATCACAATTTCACTGTGATCTTTAACTTGATTTATTAACTCAATTTCTTTGATATGTTTTCTGGCAGTGAATGGTTGATGAGTTGGGGATTAATTAAGGTAAAGGCAAAACAGAGGTTTCGTATTTGTTGATTTGCTGTGCAAAGGCCTTAGGAGATCTCTGGCAGCAAAAGACAGCCCTTCAAAAGCTGGAAGCTTAGATCTGCAAGGTACCTAAAAAAGTGTTCTTAAAATGTTCAGATTCAGAGGAAAGGCACCATTCGTCATGTGTTGCCACAAGCGAAAGACATGATTTTATAGCCTTAAATCTAGAGCCGGGTCCAGAACTTGAGAGTGATTCAGTGATGCTGGGAAGCAGGGCAGAAGCCCTCACGAGCTTCCTCCCGGGCAGCTTTCTGCTCACGGGCAGGACAGAGACCAGCTGACCAACTTCATGCTCAAAAGCAGATGATGAAGGAAGAGCCCTTGCAATACTCTTGGCCCCAGTAACGGCGAAGACAGTGTGGCGCTGTTGCATGAAGGCACTGGTGCCTTTCTGTACATTTTAACTTTTTGTGCTTAAAACACATACTTCAAGGAAGCCACAAACCCTCTTTTAAGAAGCCTCTCACTGCTTAAAGCTGCACAGCAGCATTTCTTGCCTCCATAAAATGATAAACTGAATCAAAATCTCACCTAAGCTGTGGGAGCAGAGGGAGAAATGGGGATGTAGCCAGGCAGGGCAACTGCCCAGGCTTTGTTTGCTACGGTGGGTGGGGAGGCAGCCTTGAAATCCAGTATGAAACCTGTACACGACCAGGTGAATTAGCTGTTGACCAAACAGCATATGTGGCTTGTTTAGCAGGTTGTGAGGAAAGATATGCAGAAAGAACGGATTGTTTCCTGAGATAAACCAGGCTCCAGAAGACAAGACAGGGCTGTGACAGCCCCATCCCGGGGTATGCACTGGGAGGAATTTGCCCCTCACCCCAGCTGAGCTGCAGAACCTGCTCCCAGCGCAGCGCAGGGCAGGCGAGCTGCGGGAAGCCAGGAGCGCCGGCTGCCCTGGGGCTGAGGGGTGGGAAGCTGCCAGGGCAGTTCTGGGCTCTTAAAAATTCCCCCTCTAAATCCTTCATCCAGCTGCTAAAAGAATTTGCACTCCTAGAATAGTCCAGTAAAGTCTTTGATTGTCCACTGGGTGCAATGGGTGCAGATATTTAGGGGTACATTTTAGTCAGACAGAAAAAAATGAAACCTCAAACTATATTATTCCTATATATCTGTTCATAATGAGGGAATTTTAACTATATTTTTCCCCCAGGACAAATATTTAAGCCAGACAGGAGCTGTAATGCACAAAGACTGGATTTTTAAAATGTATTTTCTGCAGGAGTTGCTCCTGGAGGCAGAGGGACATCGGCCAGCACAGCCTTACCAGACACAACCCCTGCTGCCTTTCCAGCTGTCCCTTCCCCTTGTCCTCAGCCTCAGGAGTGGGAAAATGTGGTTTAGGTCTACAATTTTCCACAGGTATCGCTGGGAAGGCTTTCTGGATTAGTACACACCCTCTCACTTTTTGCAGGATCCGTATATTAAGGAGACCACCATTTTGAAAACTCAAAGTTAAATGGATGAACGTTTAAAAAGGTTTTTGAGTCTCTTCCTTCAAGAAATCGAGTTTTGGAGCATATTTTATTTGTAGAAATAAAGAACTGCAAAAAGCCAGAAAACTGAAAGAGTGGTTGATAGTTAAATAAAACAAATGCCAAGAATGTGGATATGGAAACTTAAATTATTCAGGACAATAGACTGCGATATTATTATGTGACTTTTTTTTGCAACTCCTCAGAAACTGGAGTCCTTTTAAAACTGACAGATCTAATTAAAATCTACAGTTTCCATTCTTAGCAAGTAAAATTATATAGACCATACTAAACAAATTCTTTAGTTCTAGTTTGAAAAAAAAAAAAAGCACTGTTATCTTACCTTGCTTTGGTTTTATTCACAAAGATGTGATTGAAATAATGAGATTATGCAAACAGCCATAATCTCCCAGGAGGTGGAAAGAGATTACAGGTAATTCTGAAATCTTTTGTAACGGCACAACATTAAATGCTGTTCGAACCAGAGCAGTACAGCCAGCCGAGCTACACTCACGTTACTTGTGTTTAATGAAATTCTTTTGTGTTTTCCGTTTTAAATAAAATACAGATCTCTTGAATGAATAGTAATAATTAGCATGTCTTAATTAAAAGACCTTGAAAGAAATCTTTTGACGTTATAATTATACACAGCCTCAATAAGCGTAAGAATTGTTCCTTGTCAAGAGGTGTCGGGAAGGGGTAAGAGAGGTTTGAATCAAGGTCTGGCGATCCCTGGGAGCGAGGCTGTTCCGGGAGAGCTCCGGGGCCAGCATGGCTCTGAGTGGGGGATGCACAACATTTCCTGCCTTTGTCCGTACGGCGCCTGCAGACACACAGATCACAGCCCTAACGAGCACGGCATCAGGCTGCAGCATTACCGCCCAGGGCAAATATCTGCGAGTGATACTAAGCTTTCTTCTGAGGCTTATGTCTCAGGCGTGAAATGAATGGTTTTAAGGGTCATTTACAATTTATGATGTATTCTGTAAGTACCTCTTCTTGAATGTTAGGATCGACACAAGCAGTCCTACAAATGCTGAGGTGCTCTTACTTAAATGTTTTCACTTAAAGAAAACAAGGAGACATCCACAGAACCACCTGCTCTTAAACTGACCGTTCCCACTGACAGTGCAGAGCGGGGTCTTTGCTCTGGCCACGTGCAAAACACACACAAGGCTCAGGCAGCAGTGTCCCCGCTTTTTGGGTCAAACAACCTCTGCCAACCTTGCTGAGCACCTTGCAACCCACCAAGTGTGCTGGCACCCTCCAGACTGGATTCACCCAGGTCTGCAGGAGGGTGTCAGCACCCCAGCCTCCCCTGAGCAAGGAGGGGTAAGATGTACCTGCATTTGTTTAGGGCTCGCGCTGCTCGTTACATCACACTCTGAACTGAGTGCACACTCAGTGTGATGTAACGAGCAGCGCCAGCCCTAAACAAATGCAGCTACATTTTAGGAGTGGCTCTGTCATAAACTGAGCTGAGAACAGAGTAACTGCAAAGGTGGAGGGCTTGTTTTCATGTTGGAATGGAAAATAATCTTGCAGGTAGGGAGTATTCCAACCTGCGGTGAACTGGAAAGTTTCAGCATGTAGCCAGCACAGAATTAAAGCTGTGATCCAAGATAAGATTCTCTTTCTGTAATCCAAAATCCTGCAGGCTTCCTGTAACATAAAGTCCCATTACACAGGATTGTGGACAAATGCTAGAATCTGGGGAAAACTTAATACAGGCATATCAAACTCCTGTGACATTTATACCACTTTCATAAGTTTAAGAAGCGTGGTACCAACGTCACGTTCGCACCTTTTGCATCTTCTGTGCACCACATCCTGCCCTGTGCATTGCTCTCACCGTGAGCTCCCCGGACCGCGGCTGTGCGCTATTGCACATGTACAGCCCGGAGGCCACCAGGCCCCGCTCCCAGTTTGCCAGTCCTGCCGCCAAGCAGGTTGTTATTATGAGAGGTGAGGAATCGTCTCGTCATTTTCTCTTTCTGATGTTAGTGACCCGCCGCGGCCGGGTCCCAGGCAGACGCCTGGCCGGGTCGCCTCAGCCCAGATGTGTGGTCACCTCAGGGAGCGGGTCCCTCTGAGGGGACTGTCCCCGCGGCACGGGGGCTCCGCCAGCGCCGCACGGAGGGTTTTACCTTCCCCCGCAGCCGCACGGAGCCGCCTCAGGCTCTGCCACAGCCCGGAGGGACCCGGAGCGGCGGGGGAACCCCGCGAGGAGACCGCGGCCGCCCGTGCGGCGGCTGAGGCGAGCCCTCGCCTCAGGCGGGAGGAGGACGGGGCGGGGTCGGCGGGTGGCGCGCGACGCTACGGCGCCGCGCCCAGCCCCGCGCGATGACGTCAGGGGCGCACGTGGCCCCCGGGCCCGGGTGCGGGCTCGCGCCGCCACCAGGGCTCGCGCCGCCGGGTGCGCTGCAGCGCGCCGCCGCCGCGCCATGAGGGTGCAGCTGGAGCGGTGCCGGGGCGAGTGGCGGGAGCTGGAAGAGGAGTTCCGGCAGCTCCAGGTGAGGCGGGGGGGCGGCGGGGCTCTGCGGTGCGGCGCGGTGCGGTGCGGTGCAGCGCGGCGTCGCCTTCAGCGCTGCGCTGCTCGCCTTCGCGCCCGCTGCTTCTCTCGCACTGCCCTGCTCACCGCTGCCTTCCCCGGTTTTGCTTTGCATCGTTCTTTGCGCGTCGCTGCGGGGGGCGGCGGCGCCGGGTTCGCTCCCACGGCTCCCTCCGCGCCCTCCCTGGGCGCCCCGGCACGCTGCTGCTGGCTGGGAAGGGAGCCCTGCAGGAGAGGAGCCGGCGGAGCGGGGCGCGCCCCCGCCGGGGGTCCCCACCGCTGACCGCTTCCCGGGGGGGAGCCTGCCTCGGGGTGGCCTCAGCAAGGAGATTCCAGGGGTGCGGAAGGTCTCACCCCGTCCTCGCTGTGCCCGCAGGGTCACGCATGCACGACGCCTTCGCCGCAGGCCCGGGGTGCACGCACGAAGCACGGCTGTGCATAGATGCACATCCTTGCAGAGCACCCCAGAAATACCGCTGTGCCCCGGTACCCCCAGGAAGGTGCTGCGTTCACACGGGACATCCCAGACCCAACCATGGCCATGCCCTGGGTATGTCTGATGAGGCACCCGAGGGGACGTGGTGCTGTGGCTCCGGCTGCTAAAGTGAAGGGGGAGAAGGGACACCAGGCGTTTTCGTGCGCCCGTAGCATGGCGCAAGCAGTGACGCAGGTAACGCCTGTGCGCTGAGCATTGCCTGGCCAGAGTTTAATTTCCTGTGTTGGATACGAGGTGTTCAAGTGCTCTTTTTCTCACAGAAGCGTGTTGAGGGACAGAAGGACCTTGAAGCAGGGGCTGAGAGCTTTTTCTGCAAAATGCTTTTACCTCCAGAAACCTTCCCTTCCCTGTATGTCATCGATGCTGTGCCTATACACGTGCTTTAAATCTTAAAAAAGCCAGCTTTAAAACACAGCCGGCTGTTCTCGCTCTGCGTGGCTGTTAGCCTCTTTTAGGCTGTTAAACAGAACGTGTGCTGCAAAAAGAAGTGTGATTTCCAGATTTAGCTCTTTGTCTTAATTGGAAGTCAGTTCAGGTTGTATGCTTGTTAACAGAAGGAAAGGTGGTGGTTGGGTGTTGGGGGAGCACCAGCTGGTGTGGTTTTGTTGATCACTTGTTTGCTATGTGTGCTGACCAGCCTTCTCGCCTGCGTGCTGCTTAAGTCTGACCTAAACCACAGCAAAATGTCAATGACTTATCCCTGCCTTAGTTTCCCCAGCTGTAAAAAAGTAGAAGCGCTTCTAGATGGGGTGGCAGCTGCTGGTGGCCTGAGCTATCCTTGCCCAGTGGTTAGCACTCTAGAGGTGAAAAGTTGGAATAACGTCCATTATCTGAGAACTTCAGGGCTCGCAAGCAGGGCTTATATCTGGAGGCGGCATCGCAAAAGAGGGGAACACGGCGCAGTCGTAAGGATATGAGACTGCTCCAGCTCTGCGAGATGCTGGTGGTGCTTAAATGTGCTTTGGAGGAAGGCTCTGTGCTCCTGAACTGGATTCAAGTCAAACTGTGACGTGTTGGGGTAGAAAACCCAACTCTTCAGTAAGAAAGTACTTCGGTGTGAGTGTCTGCTCGTGCTTGCCCTTGCAAGTGGCTTGCAGCATCTCTTGTTTTTGAGGAGCTTGGTTTTCCTGGCAGCAGCTTAATAAACCCCACCCCTCACCCCCCCTGCATAACCACCCTTAGTGCCCTTTTTCGATGGCCTGACACTTGTTGCCAGCTGGAATGCTGGTCCAGGGCTGTGCAGGAGCTCTTTGTTGGCGTTTTCCAAGGTACTTTGGTCACCCCCACTAAAGGGGTCTCATGTGTAATGCCAGCAGGGAAAAAGGTTGATGGTGGGCAGATTTTTTTTGTGTTGAGAGCAGTGTCAGCCCTGTAGGGCAAAATGATCTCTGTTTCGTGGCACTCCTGCCCCATCTTGTATTGTAATTGCATTGTAAGTTCTGGGTCAGGGGCCGTGTCTTCCTGCTGCAGAGGAGGACCTTGGACTCTGGTGGTAGCTTCTGCCCCTGATGTGCTGGGTGGCTGGCATGGGGTGCTTGGGGCTATGCTTGTATTTGGGGGCTTCGAAGGGGCTGATGCTGCCATGCAGCAGCACTGAGTGTCCCCTCGGGGCAGCGGGGTCCAGCTGTGAGATGGGGTTGGGGGACATCAAGTTTTGCAAAGCATTCTAACCAGCCACATCTGCAGATTTTTGTTGGTGTTGCCAGGACAGCGCCTCGTCTCTAGAGTAGCAGCCTGAGAAAGAGCTCAGGGCCGTGGGGCATTGCAGTTTTGGGGCAGGGGCATGGGAAAATGCAAGTTGCCCTGCAACAGCTTATTAATTTAAACCCTGCATATGAACACATAAATCAGATTTTTATTAGGAAAAAGCCCTGCAAGGGCATTCCATGAATGTGTCTTAAGTCCTGCAAATGAACAAGTGCTGACCACAAGCAGGGCTGTTGCGAGTGCAATGGAAAATAGACTTGAGGGTACCTACAGAAAGCACCAAGCACTTGCAGTGCAGGGCTGCCGTGCAGAACCGCTGCCTGCCCTTAGTCTGCAGGCAAATTGGGCAGCGCGATTTCCACTTGCGAACCAGGCAGTCATGGCTGCGGCACTGTAAATCTTGTAAACTTGGGTGCAGAGACAACTCTGACATCTCTGCTGGGAGCTCTTCAACTCGGAGCAGAAATACTCTCCCTGGTGCACGGGTCCTTTGTTTTTCGGCGCATGTTGTTTCCTGCGTGGAGAGAGCTGTGGCCAAACCGGACCCTCCAGGCACGTATTTGGCCTGTGGGTTATATGTGTTAATGTAAAGGCAGTGCTGAGCTCCCCGTGCTGCTGGTGCGACCTCTTTGTCAGCAATTGCCTCTCTTGATGAATAAATAACTTCATTACTAGCAAATGTTATGTTGTTCTTAAATACCAGTGTCATTTTGAAATCATTATCCCGATGTTTTTGGCTAGTAGTAGAATATACCAGCTCTCAACTCGCCTGTTTGTGTTTCTGATAAATACTTGAACACTTTTTTGGCAAAGAGCTTCTTACACCCTTTGAATGAGCCTTTTAAGAGACGCTGTTGCGTGACACGTGGAGAAGCAGAGAGTTACCGCTCAATCCAGCAAGCCCCGAAGTCCTGCCTGTGCTAAGCAAAGCCAAACCAATCCTGAAATGACGAGAGCTGCAGTGCCTGGACATGGTTAGTTTGGTTATTAAGGTTCCTAAATTGGATATGGGAGCTTGTTTTGCATTGCTCCTGTAAATAATCAACAGCTATCAGCCAGGCCCTAAGGAGGAGGAGAGCAAAGATTTGTTTTGTATAGTTTTACCACCATGTTTATGCTCTGGGAAAACTGGTGGTTTATTTTCTGTGGTCATTGATGTGCCGGTAGATAAAGCAGCTGTGCAGATAGCCATTTAACTTGTGCCTTCTCTTGGCTCTTACTTTGTGAACTCTGTTTTCCAAGTTGTTATAGATCTTACAGTTTGCCCAGAGGGCATTGCTTGGTGTGTCCTTAGCCCTTCCTGAGATCTCCCTGCATTTGGGAAGGTGGTGAAATCACTGCAAAGGGTGGAAAAGCAGAGCATGTTTATTCCTGGGGAGGGGGTGTGAGAGCAGAGGCACCTCTCGGTGGGCTTGCAGTTGGTTAGCACGTCCTCGTTGTAGCCAGTCAAATGCTAATTTGGGGCTTCAGAGGATCAATGAGCTGTGATAAAGCAGTTTCTCTCGAGGAGCATATAACGCCGCAGGGAAGGGATGGGTTAAGCTCTTAAACCAGAGTATGGGGCAGTAGGTTGCTTGAACATACATGGGATCAGACGGCATTGGTGGCCTGGAGGTGTCTAAATCCCCAGGTGTGGATTTGTGCCTGTCTTTTTGTCTCTTCCCACCCCCCATCCCACCTCTGTCCTCATCTTTGTTCTTCTTTCCTCAGATTTATTCTGGCTGTGAAATCAGAGTTCCACTCTGTGATTTAGCCACCCATTTGGTGGGGACAGATTGGATCAAACGGAGGCTTAGGGGCATTGTTACACGGGGTGAGATGGGGAATGGGGTGTTCCTGGGTGGGAAAGCTCATTAGAAGGAGAAGGTGAGTGTAGAGAAGATGCTCTTCCTTTTGCAGGGATTTAATTAGTGTCCATTTAAGCCATGTTGGATCTGTGCTAGTTTGGCATTGCCCCCTCCTTGCTTGTTTGAAGGGGTGCCTGTTAACCCCAAAAACCCAGGGTTTTGCTCGCTTCCTTCAGAGGCGAGGACCAAATGCAATGAGTAACCCAGAAGGGCTCTTCCTACCAATCATCTCCTCTTCTCCCGCAGGAAACACACAAAGTTTACAGGCAGAAGCTGGAAGAAGTCACCAGCTTGCAGACAGCCTGCAGCAGCTCCATCCACCGGCAGAAAAAGACATTAAGGGATCTGAAGCACAGTCTGCAACGGTAATGGGAGACCTGGAGGGTGGAGGGGGCAGGGGTGGGATGTTTCTTCTTCCCAAAGGGCTGAAATGTTTGGATTTTTAGCATTTTGATATGCAGTCTGTGTTGTGATGCTAATTTTGCTCCGTATTATTCTTGAGTCACCTCCATCTATGCACAGCCAGGTAAAATGTTTGTAACTCCATGAGAGATGGAGTCCTGTAAATGAGATCTTTGAGGGAGCCTCTGTGTGTTGCATCCTTGCAGTATGTGCCATACCCTGCAGGGCTGTACAGCTTTTGGTCCATGTGTGTTTTGCTGGATGAGCAAAGCTTTGCTCCATAAGCCGTGCTGGAAGAGCAGCATCAACCCTTGAACCTGAAGGCATAACTCACTCCTGGGTGGGTTTACAGGAGGGTACTGTCTTTGGCTGCTCAGCTGATCCCTGGGAGCCACAGGCTAAATTCCTTATGTGCAGGTCTGAAAGCAGCACCTCCAACACCACGGGTTGCTATTGCTGCTCTGCTCTGCTTTCTGTTTTACATTAATTGGTAAAACTGCAATTGTCAGTAAATCATCAGCTGTGCATTTTGTTACATTCTGAAATATTTCATGCCTGAAGAGCTGCAGCCTCTGCAAGGGCAGTGCCTGAAATCGCGCACAAAGTTCCCAAAGTGGAAGGAGTTCCTGCAAAAAAGCACAATATTCCCTAAGTGCTCTGCTAGGGAGGAAGTATGGAATCCTGTCAGTGAGCTGAGATGAAAAGAGAAGCTGATTTATAAAACAGCTGGTTGAAATAACCTACAACAGCATAAACCAGGCAGTGAAATTAAATCATGGTAAGCGAAATTGTGCTGCAGAAATACAGGAGCAAAGTGTGCAATGGCATCAACTCATGCAGCTGGCTTTTTAACAGCATGGATTTTATGACACTCCTTTCCTTTAAATAAAAAGGAGGTAAAAACATGAACAGGAATATCTTGTTTCTGTGTTCTTGCAGGTGTAAGCCCAGAGCGAGTCCTGAAGAGTTTGCTCTCATTCAGGAGATCAGCACCCAGATCAAGGAGAGGCAAAATGCCTTCTTCGACATGGAAGCCTACTTACCAAAGAAGAATGGGTACGTGCTTTGCTGGTGTGTGCTCTGGGATAGCTGATTTTTTTTTTTTTAAAGCATTTGCAGTGGCAGTGTTCCCGAAGGATAATGTGCATGTTGAAGAAATACATGTAAAAATGGATTAGTCATAAATCTCTTGCTGAGCTGCTGTGTCAGTCGTACACAGAATTCATTAGCTGGAAGCGTATATAAATGTGTACTGTGTGTAGGCAGTGCAGGTTTTCTTGTTAAAATAAAAGTAACCCTGCATTGGCAAGAGATCGTGCAATTCACTGTTTCATGCTGATGTTTTCCTGTGCTAATTTTTTAAAGACTAAATCAGCACAAGAATTTCATGTATTGGTTGGGTTTTTTTTTTTAAACAGTGTTTTCAACTGACTTAAAACTTACACTTTACTTCAAGTGGAGTTGCTAGGACAGATTTCTTTGAGTTGTCAAGGGCTGTGCGATGCTGCAGCCCCTCGGAAGTTTCTATCAGAAACTCTTCTTCCAATTTATCCCTGTTATTTTTGGTTTTGGTCAGTGCACACTGCATCTCACCCTTAGACTGTAGCAGAGAAAAGGGACCAGGAAAATAAACCTTTTCTCTAACTTGGAAATGCTGACCAATCTTTTCACGTTTAAATCCTCTTCTGTAGTCTTATCACTCCAGGCTTTGGCAGATGTGCTGGTCTCTTCAGCTCCGCTCTGGGTCATCCTTCAGTTTCAAATGAAACAACTTACTTGGGTCTGCTCTTGTTTTTTGTTTTCTAGCTTGTACTTAAATCTGGTGCTGGGGAACGTGAATGTGACTCTCCTGAGTAACCAAGCAAAGTGAGTGAATGTTTCCACGTGTGTGAATTGAGGTTTCTTAGGGGCCAGCTGTGGATGCGGACAGGAGTCCAGGGACAGGAATGGGTTTCTTTTAGAGCTGATGAAAGATTAAATGTCGAGGGTGGGTAAGTTGGACTGTGACATGGGGCCAAGCTAATGCTTCGTGTAGCTCTGATGAATTCTGTCCACCACTTGCTTAAAAAGCTCAGCCCAGTCCATTGCCTTAATTGTCAGGTTGTGGTTTTGGGTTTGGTTTTTTTTTTTTTTTACAATAAAAAATGGTATTGTAACTTCTAGGCATATGGTCCTCCAGAAATGGAGATTTTTTTTTTTTCAATCTTATCATGCCAACCCAGAAACCAGCTCTTATGGACTTAAGCTGTTGTCTTGAAGTGTAATGGCTGTGCAGCCTAGATGGACCCTGCAGGCAGAACACTGCCTTTCACTGTCGTCAGCTGTTTTTCTAAGTGTTTCAGGCAAAACCTCTGTCTCTGGGCTTGGCATGTGGATTTGCTTCTGGTTTGAAAAAAGTGAAGCTACATTCTGGTAAAACACCCGTTTGTGTCCGTAAACGGCAGCTGTTCCCTTCCAGGTTTGCCTACAAGGACGAGTATGAGAAGTTCAAACTTTATCTGACGATAATCTTGTTACTTGGGGCCGTCACCTGCAGGTTTATTCTCCACTACAGGTAAGCTGCATTTTTACTTTCAATCAAGTATTTAGAATAAAAATGTGCTGGGTTTGAACTACCTTATTTTCTCTTAAGGATGGTGAGATGGGCTCTGTCAGTGTTCAGGCTTTGAGCAGTTGGACAGCAGGACAGCTTCTGCACCTCTTCAATGCTGGCAGGACCTGTATTTTAGCTACTTGCTTTTCCTTGTTTAACTTTTTTTTGGAGTCTCTTGTAAGAGAAGTCCAATATCGTGTTTCCTGACCTGTTGTTTTTCTGGCATCATGCTGTGCCTGGGAACAACTGGTTGGTTTTGCTCATAGTTGTCCCAGGCAGGGACCATCGCTCTGCTGCAGCTCTGGGGTTGCAAACACAACAAGAGAGGATTTGCATGAGATAAGACCAGAAACATTGTCTTTAGGTGACGATACAGTATCTGAGCACCAACAGGCTTCTACTCTTCAGTTTTGCTTAAAAAAACCAGGAAGCTGTTGGAGCCAGGCACTTCCATTAAGATGTCTCTGGGTCTGGGGTGAATGCAGGAGTGTATCAAGGAATGATGCTGCCATATACAGAGGGTGCCTCAAATCTCTGTGGCTTCAGGGGTTTGCAAGTGGCAAAATAAAGGCTTTTTTTCCCCCAGAGTGTAATGATCTTGTGCTGTTTTAATTGATTGGATTTATATAGATCATGGAATCTCCTCATTGAATTAGCCTGGAAATGCCTCTCTAAATTGGATCATCCGCTGCTTCCATGGTGCTTTCTCTCCTTCAGAAGGAGTTAATGTCATCTCTGCATACCTGCTTATCGGCTCAAGATCTGCAGTGTTATATCACGGGGTGTGTCCTGGAGGAAAGGACTCTGAGGCCAGTGGCACTGCCAGTGCTCGCGGCTCTGCGTGTGGATTAGAGATGTTCAGGACTGGGGCTTCATGTCCGTGGCTCACGTGGGCAGGTTTTCATTCGCCCAAGGCGGGGGAGGAAAAGTAAGGGTGTTTTGAATGTGTCTTTACAATTAATGGGATTTTTTTTTTTACTGTATGTGTTTTTTTTATTCTGTTTAACAGGGTGACAGATGAAGTGTTTAACTTTCTGTTAGTATGGTATTACTGCACACTGACGATACGGGAAAGCATTCTCATTAGCAATGGATCAAGGTACTGTGCCACCTGCAAAAACTATTTAAAGCATGAAATGTTCTTAAAAGAAAAACAAACAACAAAAGGGGATTGAGCTTGGTACTGAAGCCAAGGAAGTCAGAGATGCTGATGCCTCTCTGCAGGGCCTGTTGTCTCAGTCCCCTTCCCTGGTCACTTCCAAGGGTGGATGTGGCCACCTGAGGTGTGGGGAGGGAGGAGAAGGTGCTGTTCCTAAAAGTCCATAAGTTATTTGTCCAAAGGTTGGATGTTCTTGGTAGCTGCAGGTTAGTTGTAGTTGTGGTCTGGAGTGTAAGTGCGTGTGTGTTTTTGGTGAAAGGACCAACCCGAAGTACCAGCTCTGCACCCTGCGGTTAGCATGGCTGCCCCATGGGTCACTGCTGCGCCTCCTGAAGCGTTTGACTAAATTACAGTCGTGTCGAGGGAAAGTTGGCAGTTAGGAGATAGTTGTATAAAGAGCGGGGAACACAAGTAAAACCCTGGGAGAAGTTAACTGAGAGATGATCCTTATTCCAAGTCCTTGTTTCTTTATGGCATCTTTAGTATCCTAAGGCAGGGTGGTGAGGTCCTGCTGGTGAATTGTTCCTGGAGCATCTCTGTTAGGTCTGGGTCGAGAAGTTTCTCAAGTTTGCACTTGTGTAACTTAACCAGGAGTCTGGTGTTAGATTTTAGCAGTAACCTGATGGTTGCATGTCCCCGGTTTTCATCATCCAGGTAGGCTGACACAGGGAAACCGCAGTAGTTGCCACGTCTCTTCCTGGCCTTGAGCCTGCATGTCTGAAGCCAGTTGCTTCCATGATCTCCTTGAAATCATGTGGCTGGAAAGCTGCCCAGCAGAGAAGGCCCTGGGGGTGCTGGCTGACAGCCAGCTGACCATGAGCCAGCAGTGCCCAGGGGGCCAAAGAGGCCACCAGCCCCCGGGCTTGTGTCAGCCCTGGTGTGGCCAGCAGGGGCCGGGCAGGGATGGGGCCCCTGTGCTCAGCCCTGGGGAGGCCCCACCTTGAATGCTGGGCTCAGGTTTGGGCCCCTCGGGACAAGAAGGGCCTGGAGGGGCTGGAGCGTGTCCAGAGAAGGGCAGCGGGGCTGGGGCAGGGTCTGGAGCACAAGTGTGCTGGGGGGGCGGCTGAGGGGGCTGGGGGGGTTTAGCCTGGAGAAGGGGGGGCTGAGGGAGACCTTATTGCTCTCTACAACTACCTGAAAGGAGGCTGTGGCACGGTGGGGGTTGGTCTCTTCTCCCAAGTAAGTACCGACAGAATGAGAGGAAATGGCCTCAAGCTGTGTCAGGGGGATATTAGGAAAAATTTCTTCACTGAAAGCATGGTCAGGTATTGGAACAGGCTGCCCAGAGAGGTGGGGGAGTCACCGTGCCAGGAGGTATTTAAAAGACGTGTAGATGTGGGGGCACTTCAGGGCGTGGTTTAGGAGACACGGTACTGTTGGGTTGATGGTTGGACTTGATGATCCTAGAGGTCTTTTCCAACCTTAATGATTCTATGAAATGGTGATAGGAGGGAGTGTTTCTGGGAGTCTTGTTTCAGCATTGCCAGTGGGATGCTTGTAGTCCCCACTCCCAGTGCAAGAGGGCATTTGTCCAGTGTAGCATGTACAGTGGGAAATCAAGGCCCTCCTGTTCTGCCCAGGGGCAAAAATTTTTAAAATGTGCTGATTTTTGGGACCTGCTCGAGGACACAGTTCCCAGCACTGACTGCAGGCAGCAGGGATGAAGCAGTCTCTTCTGCAAGCACGGCTGTCCCCAGGGCTGCTGCGGACAGGATATCTTGTTTTGGGGTGCTTTCCAGAGAGGAGGGGATTGCTGTGGGGCCAGGGATAAAGAGGAAAAAAGACAAGCAGTGGGGATGTAAAGTTGCTTGCCTGAGGCCAGTAGAGAAACCTCTGAGCCTGGGCTCGCTGCATCTACAGAGGTGGGTTGCAGTGGCTCGGTGCTGTCCTGTGTTGGAGGTTGCACACCTTTGGTTGGAAGTGCCCCAAATTAATCCATTTTGTTTCCAAAGCAGCACCATCCCTGGGGCAGCTCTTCACTTCTTGATTCTGCCTTGCTACAGCCTTTGCTTGCTGTACTGTAATTTTCTGAGCTTTCTGCAGCATTCACGCCTGAAAGAAACAGCCTCACAGGAAGGACTTGGAAATGTCAATTATTTGCATGGCAAAAAAGGGTGTGTGGGCTGAAACTTGTGCGTCGTTAGTCACCACACGTGCTGTGGGGACTGCTGCGTCTGCTGTGCTGGAGAGCTTGTGGGAGCACACGAGAAGTGCCCTGGTCCTGAGCCTCCCTCCAGCAGTCGCAGATTCGTGCCCTCAGCTAAGCCATATTGTCAGATCAGTACTCCATAACACTCCTTTTGCTTGAGTTGGGCCATGTATTTTTTTCCCTGGGCTCCCTCTTCCCCCAAGTAGGATAATTTTTTTTTCTTTAAAGCCACATAAAATGTTAAAATACATATTTCTCATCTAGCTGCCACCTTTTTTTTCTGTTCAGGATCAAAGGATGGTGGGTGTCTCATCACTATGTTTCCACTTTCCTGTCTGGAGTAATGTTAACATGGTGAGTCTGCTCTTGCCTTCTCCAGGTGCTTCAAGCCTGTTGCAAAGTGTTTGCATCATCTAAGCTTTTAAATCCAGCATGACCATGAAGCTATGGGCACATGGCAAAGCATCAGACTTAATGTTTGTCTGATGTTACAGGTGTTCTCAATGGTAAATACGACACTGCAAGCATGTATTTATTTTTGCTGATTTCAGAAAAAGAAACAAACTCAAACCCTAAGCGGTAGTTGCACTGATAATAGGAAAATCTCTGCAAGTCTTCCAATTTCTGTCTCTGTGTAACTAAGCAAACAAGCAGCCCTTTGCTTCAGAGGGAGGACACCACAAGATGAATCTCTTTGGTGCCTTTGCTGAACCCAGATTACAAACCAAGTATAAAGTCCAAAATGAAAGTTACCTTCCAACGGGTGGTGGTGTTGGCCAAACAATGCAGCGGCACACCTCACGTACGGTCCCTGTGCAGCCTCTCTCAACTTTGGTGTGAACTGATTAGTTAATAATTAAAAATTGTTTTAAAACAATCCTGAATCATTAAGGGGATGATATAGTGGCTGGAGCAGAAGGTCCCCTGTCCTCTGTCTATCCTGAACTACCCTTAGGATAAGAAGCACAACCACCCCCTGCTCCACCAACTGGACTCTTGATGCAGATGCTACTGAAGGGGTTTGATTGCTGCCTAGAGAAAACTGATAAGCAAAAGAATAAGAGGGGACAGTGTTCATACACATTTGAGAGGGGAAATCTAACCAGTTAGAGCATTTCCTACATGCCAGAGTTATGTGTGGCTGTAGCACCCTCTCTGGGCTCCCCATGGGGTGGAGCAGGCTGGATGCCAGCTGCTTGCTTCGTTTCCTAATGGGATCTGGCTTAGCGGTGAAGGGGAAGGGTGCTGCATCATATGCTTTTCATCAAACAAATAGACATCCTTTGTATTTTGCTTTCAGGCCAGATGGACTCATGTATCAAATGTTTCGCAGCCAATTTTTAGCGTTTTCAATATTCCAGAGTGAGTATATCTTACCTTGCTAATTCATGGCATAAAATAGTTTTGTGTCTTACGTGTTTAGAAGAAAACAATTCTGCTTGGTAAATACTGGGGTATAAAACTGCAAATATAAACCATACCATGTAAATATACAATGCAGAAATACAGACAATAATGAAATGCTGTTGGATTAAACATTATTAAAATAGTTTGTTACATTTATCATACTTCTGAATAGCCAATGCAATGATGTTTCCTCTCTCCTCCTCCAGGTTGTGTTCAGTTCCTACAGTATTATTATCAAAGGGGCTGCCTCTATAGACTCCGTGCTTTGGGGGAGAGAAACCACTTGGACCTTACAGTAGGTGAGGTTTTCTGGAATACTTGGTTTGCAAAGTTTTTGCACAGGTTTTAGAGCAGTGATAAGGAGAAGGCTGTGTGCCCTTCCAAGATCAAGCTTTGCAGAGCTGCCACCCCCCTGCCCTGCAGCCATGTCCTTCAGTAGGGAGGGGAGTGAGTCTTTTATCCCCCTCCTCGGGTCCTGTGGCTCAGGAGCAGAGGCCTCTGATCTCCGTCAGCTCTTAAGTGGGTTAAGATGGAGGTTTTGGTCATCCCTATCTTCATCCTCCTACCATTACCACACCTTCAAGTACGTATTTTAAACTGGTTGGTTATTGCAGAGCTGAAGAGAAATAGCCCTTATGGGGTGGTCTGGGTGGGGAGGGCTGCACCTCCAGTTCTGGCTCTTCCATGCTCACTTTGCCTCTTCTGTTAACCTTTTCCAGAAGGATTTCAGTCCTGGATGTGGCGGGGGCTGACATTTCTCCTTCCCTTCTTGTTCTTTGGGCATGTAAGTCGGGCAACCCTGTTCCTCCCTCTGTGGCATGGGGCCTTGGGAGGGTCTGCCACTGCAGTTGCAGCACCATAAAAAGGTGCTTTGTATCACATGTACCCATGGCAAATGTTTCTAAGGGTTTTTTTGGTTTGTTTTTTTTTGTGGGTTGGTGTGGGTTTTGTGTTGGTGTTTTTCTTTTCTAGTAATGAAATTACTTTTTTTTCCTTTTTAGTTCTGGCAGCTATACAACGCAGTCACGCTTTTTGGATTGTCGAGGCATAAGGAGTGCAAAGAATGGCAGGTGGGTGTTGGTTCTGCTCAGAAAAAGCACAGAGCAGGGGAGGGAAGGTATTTAACCACATCCTTAAAAGGTATTTGGGAATCTGACCCCATCTAAATATCTCGGGATGATGCGGCACAGAGCCTATACAAGAGAACTTGAAATAAATGTGAGTTACTGTAAGGAACTTGCACCCAAGGGTGACCACACAAACAGAAAGGCGGAGGATGTAGGAAGAAGAAAATACATGTAGGTAAGTATCTCCCCATATTGTTTGTGTATACAGGCATTTAATAGCAATGGCTGCTGAGTTGCTGGTGGTTCTTTATGGCTGATCCATGGGTTACACATATTAAAAAGTGATGACAAAAACATTATGGCAGTGAATCACTTGAAAAAACATATTATCCGCTTTATTGCTCCACTCTTAGGGATCCTTCGACTTGTTTTCTCAGTTGCTGTCACCCATCAAACATGTCTATCCATTTTCCAACTATACAGTTGCTCCTGTAGAACCAGATTGGAACACATCACGCGTGCAGTGGTCCAGATAATCTGATGGTCTTTATTTTGGTATGATGTCGCTGTAGCTGGTGTGCTTGCTTTGTCACGCTGTCCTCCTGCCTTAACAGGAGGAACGCAGCTTCCTGCAGAAATGTGTCATTCCCCCACACCTGTGCCACTGCTGTTGGATGAAAGTGCTTGTAGTGTAACGTTAATCCATTAGTTTGGACTTAGTGATTTGATTTTACTGTCTGGTGGACTCCAGCAATGTTGAATATAATCCATGTTGTAGTATTAAAAAGCAGTAAATGCTACTTAAATGATGATGATAATATACTTCTTGTTAACCCACACACCTGGATGCATGCATGTGTATTTGGCTACGATCTCTCCTCATGTGCTAATGGATGCCTGGACTTGCCAACCAAGCCTCATCAGAGCTTGCTTAAATGTGGCCAAAGCAGTACCCTCAGCTCTCACCTTTTTTTTTTTCTTTTTCTCTCTCTCTCCTCCTCCCCTCTCAGGTTTTTGTGTTGGCGTTCACATTTCTGCTGCTCTTCCTCGGGAACTTCCTCACTACTCTCAAAGTGGTGCACACTAAACTCCAGAAAAACAAAGACAAAATGAAGAAGCTGTGAACCCCCCCTCCCTGGTGTGCCAGCTGCTGTCCCTCCGCCCGCAGCAGGCGCTGGCTTTGGGACGGATCCTGCTATAAACCTCAGCTATGCCGTCAGTGGGCTTGGAAAGACTCATCTGTCCCAATGTTTGGTGAAGGATAGGGACTCTGCCAGCACAGACGCAGTATTACGCAAGCATGGCTCTCCAGTCCACAGTCCTGCTATTTATGTATATTTAATACAAAACATGTTTACCTTTTTTTCTGTACATAGAGCAGCATGCACCTGCCCAGCAAAGCGCCAGCATTGGGAGAATGTGGGATCTACTGTAATTCCAATTCTGGAATGATATTTAATACTTTCCAGTTTTATTATTTAAATTCTGGGTATTGGATTTGCAAAAGTTTATGAACACTCCAGGTTGATCAGTAAAACAGACCAAATGCTGTTTTTTTAAAGGCATCTGTTTAACGCATATTTTCAGTGGCAATATTAACCTGTGTGTACTGTGAAAAAAAAATGCCTATCTTTGTACAATACTGCTGCTATATACACTTTTAAAAAAGCTATTTAAAGAGAAATCCTCTTTTGAAATCAAAAATAAGCAAGCAAAACCAGTTGTTAAATGGCAGGGAAATCTGCTAGCCCTTTTCCAGGGAGACCAGGTCAGCTGTCCAGGCCTGGAAAAGACCTAAAATAAACTGTTCAATATGTAGCTGCTTCAGCCCCTTTTTAATAACCTATAACTTTGGTTTCTGTTTTCAGTATCTTTTGCTCCCAGTGCTGTTCTGGGAAGGGGAGGACAGGCTCAGCAGAAATATTAAATATTTGCTTTAGACGCTGTGCTTGTACCAATAATTAAAAGAATGTAAACACTCGTTCAGGAGGATGGCAGAGGACAAATACTGACTGCCACCTTGCTTAACAACTTGTGCTGCTTGAATTTAAACTTACTCATTCAAATAAGCCTGTTTTGGGTGCTGTAACATCTGTACTTCCCAAGGCCAGCTGCAGTATTGTGAGCTGCCTTATAGGCAGTGTCTTCCCCAGTGGTGAAGGCTTCCTTTGAGCCTAGCACAAAGCCCAAGCTGGGCACGTGCTTTGGCAGTGTGTGGTGTGAAAATTATGCCCTTCTCCCAGTAAGCGTGCTCATGAAGAAATACATATGCACTACAGACTTGCAATGTTTTCATCAGTTCTTCTGTTGCTGTGAGGCTAGCAAAATTAGCTTTACAGTGTCACTGTCCTGTGGGCATGAACAATAAATCGCAATTAGCGGATTTTGAACAACTTTCACACTAGCTGGGCTGTATCTTGCTATTTGGTTTCTGCACACCCTCTGAGATTGGGTGGTGTTTATCCTTTGAACTCTCCATTTATGAGATTTAAATTGTTTTATTTTGAGAGCAATGCTGGAACCTGCTGGATCTGAGCAGTTGACCTGGTTCTCCAGGGGTGGGGAGCTCTGCATGTGGTGAGTAACTTCAATTCTGCAGCATGAGAAACTCAAGATAAAAAAAAGCAAGAAAGATTCCTGCTGTGGAGCTGAGGGTAAATGTGGTAACTTCCTGCACATTGATGTTTCAGTTTTGTACTGGGTAAGGCGATGGGTGGTTCTCTGTCTTTCACTGACAAACATCGTCTCCTGGAGAAAGGGCTGCACAGTTCAAGATTTTTCTATAGTCCACAATGTGCACAGGCTTGTAATTTTTTTAAATTTTTCCATTTTAAGCTCATAGGGATTCACAAACCTTAATTAAACCAAAACATGTTAGGGGAAGACAAAAAAAGTAACGTTTCAAGGATTGAGATCTCGATGCTGTGTGTAAGAAAAAAAAAAAACCAAACAAAAAAGAACTAGTGATGGCTTGCTTCAAAGTTAGTTTTTCACCAGCTGGTCATGTAACCAGCACAGGATAAAGTCACATGAACTCTGTATGATGTATAGTTACCAGGCTCTTTGGGCAATGTTTGTCTAATAGACTCCTGGCACACCCCACCTAAACTTCTTGGCAAAAGATTGTGTCTTGTTACCATTGCGCAAGTCCTGCCTGTTCTCCCTTAGGATGGGCTGTCGTTTGCCTTGTACAGAAAGCTTTCGGCAACACCTGTACTGCAGAAACCTTCCCTGTCAAGGATTTGGTTTATGATGGCTACCAACGAGTGATTGCTCCTGAAGTCTGAGGTCATGCTGCATGAGGATGTGCAAAAAAAAGATTTGAGGCACATGTACTAGGTTGTGCAGTGGTAGCATCCCTTGTCCTTAAACAGGTAACTGACACAATCACAAAAGGGAAAATTTTAATTTCTAGCAGTAGAGATTATTTTATCAGTTAATAAATGAGTTAAGTAGTTCCCCAAGTATGCACCCATATTTGCATCTGTCACGTTTTAAATAAGCTATGTAAGTTTATTGTAAAACTGACTTTAGATTACACTGCTTGGAGTACTTCTACTGACTGCTGTAAATTAAGTATTTTCCATGATATTCCATTTCTGAATTGGAGCAACTGATGTATTTCCATTGATAAATACTACTTTCTATTACAGTAACAGGCCTTGCAAGGAGACCTCTAAAGGAGCAGCTCTGTGAAGCCGGCCCAGTGGCACAAGGGCAGTAGTGGATGCTCTGTCTGCACACTCTGGGGGCAACTGGAGGCTAACTCGTATCACTGCCACCAAATAAATTAATTTGAAAATGTTAAGGCAGAACTTCATTTCTGTCCCTTCAAAGATGCCTGATAAGCTGCTCTAACACAACTTCCTTTAAAAAGATGTGGTTTTTCAGCTTTTCTGCTTGAAAAAGACAGTATGTTGTAGCTATAACATCCCACAATTATTTTGCAGGGGGAAAAAACCCCACGCTACTTAAGTCATATAGTAGCAGTCATGGTTTGTTGCAATTTAAATAGTGAGTCTGACACGCAACTGGTGGTCGTTTGCAGTTAGAAGCAAAAGCCAGATGGACAAAGGCATGCAGCATTGGTTAACCTTGATAAAGAGCTTTGAAAACTTTGAGAGCAGTTCAACAAAGTGCAAAAATACTAAAAATAATTAAAATTTTAAAATAAAAATTGTTCTAGGAATATAAAGATGTAAGGAAAATAACAAGTTCTTTAAAGTTACACTGTTCTTAACATCGGAATCACTTTGCTTTTGTGCAGTCAATGCTCTCTTCCAGTCCAGATCATAACACTGAGCATACTGTCCGTTTCTTTTGGCGCTTGGCTTTTTTCATGGCATTCAGTGCAATGGTTGTTGCTTCTTTAAAAACATTTTCTATGTTTTCACGACATTTTGCTGAGCACTCCAGATAAACTTCTGCATTAATCTGCTGACAAGCTGCTTCACCCTGGAAAGAACAAAAGGTAAGAAAAGATGTAAAACCCAAGGTATGAGAGAAGGAAGGTGAGATAGGAAAGAAAGGGAATTATTTTGTATGTCTTTGTGTCATGAGGTCAGGAAGAAAGGAGCTGCCTCTGAGTATAGTGCTAGAGCGTGTGGCACTGGTAATAAACTCTCTGCCTGGCCTAACAGTTCACTGCATCGGAGACTCTGAGATGCTGACTGCTGATAGTATAAAAATATTCTCAGTATTAAGTTCGTTTAAAAGAAATGCTGAGGTGGATACCCAAGTGAGGATAAGATGACTACATGGGGATTTTTTTTTTCAGGCCTGACCTTAACTATTACGTGATGTCACCTTTAGCATTGAATGTCACATGCAAGAGCAGAATCTAACCCCGTGTCTTGCTGGTGCACATGCAGGAACCCTAACTTTTGCTTTGGAGCATCACAACGGCTTGACCGAAATCCTCATATGCACAAATGGGTGCCTGTTTCTCAGCCTCACCCAAATGCATGCAATGGGAACAGACCAGAATCTAGAATATTTGCATGCAATTCTGGTTGCGCGAAATCACTACAGACAAAACACAGTGATTTCTTACTTTGCTTGTGATCCTTTCATTGTCAGCCCTCAGTATTTGAATGCTTGTGAGCCCTGGAGTGTGATTCCAGGTCTGCAACCCACAGCTCACAAACTCTGCATTTATTCATTATAAGCCTTGGGAGCGGGTTCACTTGAGCACTTAAGCTTCTATAGGGGGCTTTTTCTCCAGCATATTTAAGCGAAGTTTGTCTCCTTCCAGTTGTTGCAAGCTGCAGTACTGGCAGATACTGTTCGGGTCCTCTGTGCCTGGGATCAGAAGCATCACGTCATGTGACTCGAGATGCCACCGGCTGTAAAAGACTGAGGTAGTGTATATGTAAGGGGAGAAAAACCAAGTGGGAGGGCTCACATAGGAGACAAAGTTTGTACATCATGTGGGCCCTGGAATTTAATTGCACGAGGCCTCAGCAGACTTGCCAAAAGCGTCTGTTGCTTGCCCTGAACCTCCTGTGTGAGGGTGATGGAGTTATTAATGCAAATGAGGGACAACCTACAGCTGTTCACAAAGCAACAGGATGGGTATCTCATCTTGAGCACAAGGAACACAAGTTAAAAATCCCAGAATGGTTTAGCGGTGATGCAGTTGCTGTTTCTTTTCATGGTGTTTAGAAAAAGGAATGATGCATTCAAGATCTTAGTACACTTAACCTTGTTCCCTGGACTTGTGTCTCAAACAGTTCAAGAGCTGCTGTTCTTGCTCTGAGATGAGAGGAGAAGGACAGCTTTGTAGTTAAAGAAAAAAGGGGTGGGGGGAAGACTAGAGCAGAAGGGTCTCGCATGACGTGGGACAATGTTCCACCACTGACTCTTTCTCCTGTACCAGGGACAGCTATGCCAGTGTTGTAACACTAGTTTCAAGTCTCGCTGCTTTGTAATACCTAAATTGAAAAGATAATACGCATTTTTTTTAAGATTACTTTAGAGACTTCAAAGAAAAGTTTCTTTTGTTAGAGAAGCCTTGCAGATGTTTTTGCTATTGTCATTGAAAGGATTTATTTTTAAATAGGGTTTGCGAAACACATTTTTTCCAGAATGGTCAGTATTTTTAATCCTGTAATGTGTATCAATCCTGTAATGCGTAACCTAGCATCTCCAGTCTTTCTCACAATCCCAATCAAAGTACCAGTGATGGGAGCAACGTATCCTAATAAAAATTACGAAGGGAGTCCAACAAACTTGTTGAGGCTTACAAATTTGTAACAGTAATAACTCAGCTGTGAAAGAAAGAATGAGATGTAATGAGCCTAGAAGGCATAGCTAGCAGTTTCCTTCCAGACATCGCAAGATATACAAAATGCTCTTCAAATTTCTCTTTACTTTGGTACTAAAAATGGGTGGTACTTTGGTACCAAAAATTTGGCCACTTCCATAAACGACTTACAGAAACCCGTTAGTGCTGACTGTCAATAATTTCTTTATCTGGACACTGTGATCACCGACTTTTGGAGTATCTGTGATTGCACTTGTGAGCAATGATGCCGTTGAACTAAGTGTGCTTTATCTCTTGTAAAGAGGACACTGCTTTAAATGCACTTGTATTTACCTGGTTGTAAGTAATGGGTTCCTGCTTAGAAGCCCTGAGTTTGCGCAACTGTTCTTTGTCTTTCCGAAGGTCTGTCTTGCAGCCGATCAGTACGAGCGGGACACCTCGGCAGAAGTGATTCACTTCAGGATACCACTGATGGCAGAATAACAAAACTTTAACATCTAGCTTCCCCCCACCCCAAATCAAAACAATAAAGCCAAGGAACAGAACCAGCATTTAATATACCCTGCAATCTCAGTGTTTTGAAAGTCATTAATATAGTGGTAGGGGCCCAACATGTGCTATTTAGGTTACAGAAACATTTAAGTCCTATCCAAAGTCAGTTGCTTTGTAACACCTGCCGCTATGCCAAAGTGTATGCTTAACATCTGTTTAAATTCAGAAGAGCTCCTCTAAAGTCATATTTAAGAGCAGAATCTGGACCAAGTCTTGCTTTCTTTTGCCGGTGCTATGTACAGGAATGCTAATTTCTACTTTGGGGGATTACAGAAATCCTAGTACAAACAAGTGGTTGCTTATATGTCTCTCCCCTGTATTTAAATATGCATGTGATTGAAGCAGACTTGAATCTTAAATGCCTGGGTGGAATCTTGGTTTTGTGACATCCTTACAGAAGCAGTGATTTCACCACTGGTTTGTGATTTTAGTGTCCTGCAGAGTCAACCCCCGTTCTGAGTGCTTATGAGCCACGGAGAGGTGAGCTCCAGGTCTAAGGTCTGTGACCTGCAGCTCAGTGAATGATGAGTGATCTGTGCATCTACATGCCCAGGGTACAGGATGCTAAAAGCATCAGCTTTTTTAATCTGACATCCTGCCATATATCAGGCGTAGGTAATTAATTTAAAAGGTTGAAGCAATTATGAAAGTCTCTTACCTTAGATGCTACATTATCATAGCTAGTGGGGTTCATGACATCGTAACAAATTAACACGACGTTTGTGTTCTGGTAAGAGAGCGGTCGTAGCCGATCATAGTCTTCCTGGCCTGAAACACAGAGCATGTTTTGGGTAAAAGAAATCTGTCTTTACATGTTCTCCATCATACTGCATGTTAAAGATATGTACTTGAGATCAAAACCAACAGTACTATAATTGCATAGACTGAAAGCTTTCCATACTTGTAGAATTCCTTCCGTTAAGTGCAGGAGATTCCTCTTCACTGACAAAAGTGATGCTTTAGAATAGAAAACATGTCATTGGCAAGTTTTAATAAAAAGCCTGCTTTGTCCAACTTCTAAGTACTTGCAAGTAGTTCTAATTGCCAAGTTGCTGCTCACAAGCAAAATCAGCAAAAGGAATTTGACAGATATTGATTAAAACATTTGCAATTTGGCAGTGGTTCCATTCTCCCAAATACATTTCTGCATGCGATGCTGTGAGAAGAAACACCATATTTGCTAGATGTGACGGCTGAAGTAAAAATCTTGGCTGGGAGAAGCAAGTTTTCCACTCAGCGAGCTGAGAGGAAGCAGCTATTAGCAGTATGCCTTTAGCACCGCTGCTCACTGTAGCAGCACACATGTGATTTCACAAAACATGTTGCAACATAAGCCAGGCTCAAGTAGTCTTTGAAGCAGGACTACACAGCAGATCTTAGGGACGCTGCTGAATTTTGGAAGAGCAGAGGATTTGTCATGCTTCTGATTAGGGATAGTCTAGTATGTGATCTGACAAGAGGAAGCTAATTTGCTTCAGACCTGTACTCTTCCCCTTGCCGTACATGTGACTTAGCAGTATTTGCCATGCTAGGGTCTAAAGGTGTCTTGCTTTGAGAGATGAAGTTCAAGAAAGCAATAATTACCAGGTAGAGTTGACAGCTCAGGGAAAAAAACCCAGTCTTTCATTTGCAACTTTTTCAGAGACTTTATTAAGTACCATGGAAGAAACCATGATTTCTGTGGAAGAGCTATTTGCCCCCTGAATGCTTTCCCTGGAATCAGGTATGTCTCTGATGCACCGAATTTTCCAAATGAGAGCTTGGAATGCCATTCCTTACCATGATCACCACAATATACACACAATCCAGAAACTGCCCTACAGGGAATTTATACATCTCAAATCTTTGTACAGATATTTCAGATGAAGGGATGCTGAAAATTTCAGTGTGCCCCAACTTTACACCAATAATTCCTGCCCTGGCACCTGGCTCAGTCCCAAGTCACATATTTATCACTCTACCCAACATGCTTGTCCACAGCCGCAATCTGAAGAAATGCAGATATCAGAAGGCCAAGAATTCTACAATACTTTGTGTGTTGTGTGTCCCCCCCTGTCCCCTCCCCCCGTCAATTTAACCAATGGATCGAGATACAGGTTATTACAAGGCAAATCCTACTGAATAAGCCATTACTCAGTTTGCCTGAGATGTCTGTAAAATCGGAATCTTGGGTTTGAACCACTCTGTATTTGAGATCCCCCAAGAGCAGCATGCTCTGTGGGGGAAGTGCAGGACAAAGAAGGATCAATCCCTCAGTGTTTAATCTAGAAATAATAGACAATTGATAAAATTATGCGTGTTGTATAAACATTCAGAGCAAAGACTATTGCTTAGCCCTTCTTACTCTCCCAGATCCACCTACTTGTTTGCAGCCAATTTACCATTTTGTTGCTGAGATAATCTTCTAAATGCATTAAATATATCAGGTGCCAAACTTTGTTTTCTTCCTAACTTCCTCCAGTGTTATGTGCTGTGTATGATTTTTCCCTTTCAAGTTCATGCCTCTGAGCTTCTACCAATATAGCTTGTAAAATCAAAAGGTCCTCCCGAATTATTGCTGGCAATTTGTGAGGCAGACAGGACTGTCCCCTTGAAATAAACATGTTTGCTTGCTTGGAATCAGAACATACAGCTAAAACCATACTCTCCTGGATGGGGTAACCATACTCTCCTGGAAGAGGTTTCTTCAATGGTGTGACACAAATATGCTGTATTGCAAATCAAAAACTATAGATATGCTCTAGTGAACAGCACCTTCATCTTCAAAACCAGCAGTGCAGCCATGGGTTTTTAAGCAAACTGAGAAAATAAATGCATGATAAAATGCTGCTGTATAAAATGTGGGTGGCTCCATGCATATTTGGAATTTCACATACAGAGTGCAGAACGAGGTATAGCATAGAGACCACAGGGGGAAGGTTAGATGGTAATTGCTTAACTTGTATTATGGTTGGATGATTGCAGCGCTCACTTGGAAGGAGAAGAAACATTTTTTTAAAGCGCAGATGCAGTTCTTTGGTTGTTGAGGATTTAACAGGACCTGGATCAAGCTGTGTCTAAACATCAATGTCCCTGTCACTGCAAACAATCCCCTTCCTGCCCCATCCTTAAATGCTGCTGATGAAATGCAAGAAAGGGTCTGGGAGACTTTTTCTCTGTAAAGCTGCTCAGTCTGTGGTCAGAGCTACTTTGGCACAGATGCAGGTCTTCCAGTAAAAGAGTTTTAAAATGAAAGAACAGGGCTGAACCCAAGCAGTAACTGAACGTATACGCAAAGGCCCCAAGTGTGCTTCCTCAAGCATGGGTAGCTGTTTTCTTTCCCCAGTTAACAAGTAGCATGCTGTGGAAGAACTGGTCAACTATATGCCTACATGTGAGCATATCTGTGACTCTCCTCTGCCTTCCTCAATTCATTGTAGCATCAGAGACCCTGTTTGTTTTTTTTTTAAAGGAAAAACTCTGTCCAGCTGAATTCACCAATATTTTGCTAATTCTTTGCAAAGACCTCACTCCTGCGTGCCTCTGTGACATGCTGTGTAACCCACATCACTGCAGTCAGGGCCCTATGGTGAGGTGGGGCCTCAGGTGATGGTTGAGGATGAACGGGGGAAGAAATGAAACCACAGGTCTTGGTTTCACATGCATGTTCCCCTTTGTCTGCTCTTCACCAGTTCACCACCCAACACGTGTCAGCCTGTGCGTTGCTCAGTCCATAAAGGAGCTCAGCAGCCGCTGTCATTGACAGGAGAGGATCAATGATGAGAGTCAAGACTTGCCAGCCTAGGAGTTTACCAGTATGTGCTGTCCTAACGTACAGCAGCGCTGTCCATCACCACCAGCTGCCTATAGGTAAGGAAGAATGTAATATCCTGCCACCCTGTCCAGACCAGCCAACCACTTCCTATGTACGGCCACACGTTGTCTGTAATACCCCACACTCGTGGTTTAGGACTGACATAGAACCATGCAATGGTGTGCCCTCACAGGCACACAGAAATGCACCCAATGCTGTTTTATTTGTTATTCTGCAGGCTCCATGGGAATAGCATGGTTATTAGCTTGCCAGCTATGTTTTTTTTACTAATCAGTTTAAAAAAAATTGGGAAAGAGGCATTCTTGGCATGGATAAAACAAGTAGAGGAGGACACTTGGGGTGCAGGGGAAGCACACTTCAATTAAAAAGTTGGGGTTTTTTGTCTCCCTCAGGCACATCCTCCCTTTCAAAGGTACAAAAAATTATTCTTTCATATACCAGCTTCTAAAATTTCTCTTAAGGCCTCAGACTGCTGTGCATCTGTCATTACAGACCTGAAAACCCCACTGGAGGCTTTGCGTGTGCTTCCTGCCAGTCAGAGCGAGCACCCACAATGATGAGGCATTACTTCCTCCCCCGCCTTCCCCAGTCCAGAAGAGCTCTTCTCTTTGGTCAGAGAAACTCCTGCACTAAACAGCATCAGAAATTGAACCTTGTGCCTGAACTGCAGCTAAAGCATCAACACTGCTCCCTCAGTATGTAAAAAATTAGAGTTAATTTACCTCTTAATGCCTTTGCCTCTATCGAGCACAGCAAGAGACAGAAACTTTTAATTGAATAAGCAGCGGCAAAGCCTGTTTGCAGATGAGAAAAGTGATATTACAAAGCCTTTACGCATTGCGTATTTATACCACCAACTTCCTGCAACAGCAAGAGGTGTCTCTGGTGAGGAAGACAGAGTAGCATAGTACAAAAGTCTCACAAAAAATTGTTACTCTAGCATATTTTAGACTAACTCATTAATTTCATTTGTTACCGAAATTCATGTCAAGAAAAAAAAAACTTTTTGTAGCTTGAAATGTTTGATTCTTAGGCACTTTGTGTCCTTCTCCTTCAGTAAGTAGGTCAAGCTCAAAGTCTCAAGCTGCACAGGACTTGACAATACAAAGAATCCTTCTAACTTTAAACAGCCGATAGAGCTGAACCTGTCCTTTACCTTCCCATGACACTGAAGTACATGCAGCTCTATTTAGTGTTGCTCTTAGCAAGATCCTAAAAATATCCAAGCTTCTTCTGCAGTGGGTGCATCATGAAGATCTAGTGACACTTTTTAGAAGAATAGCTTTGCCTTCTCCCCTACACTGCTACATGGCACCTCAGAAATGGTTTTACATCCTTTTGATCGCATTTAAATGATTTTATGATAATCTGAATGATTTGGGAACCTTTCAGACTGAGAAGCAAAACACAAGTGTAAAGCTGTCTTAGTATTTTAGAGAAGAGCAAGACCAACTCAAGCAGTTCAGTAAGTCAGATGATTCATAAAATTTGGCCAATATGCTATGCTGTTAATCCACTGTACTTCCAGTAAGTTATGTTTAGTCTCCTCTTTAAGCTGCAATTGCTGCTGTACACCCACCCCAGAGCATCATCACACGGCTGAGAGAGGAATTTAATGAGCTGCTGCTGCATGATATGACAGAAGCAAGTCAACATAGTGAAATGCTGAACTGAAACTGCATCTCCCATGCTGCATCCACGTGACAGAGGTACAGGACCTGTCTTGTCTCCTGAACTGGACACTCCCCTTGCTCTTCTCTTACTGCACTACTTGAACTTAGAGGACAGGATGCAACTCTTTGTCCTAATCTAACCCTTAAGGAACTCAACATCAGTTTTGCATTATTAAAAACAGGATGGAATTAAAGCGTGTGTTCAAGTGAGCTCTTCCTCTAGCATAACTTCCAGCTTCAGAAAGAGGATGAAAAGCTGCTTGAATTACAGAGTATGACACAGATCTGTAACTTACAGAACTACATAAGCAGCTTTGAAACAGAACCAAAACTCAAGTCTTTCCCCCTCGGAAGCAAATGCCTTAACTGCAGTGGCAGTGTCCCACCTTTCTTTGCACCTGATAATCTGAACATGTCTCATGCAAACCAAAAGCCATTTAACAGGAAGGGAGGAGCCAAGTGTCAGCAGCCTCTAGCACTTGTAGCCCGGTGGCCATGACGCTGTTTTGGGAGGTGAAACATGTTGGGTTTCAAGGTTTCCAGATGAGAGATGGAAAGCAACTGCTCTTTCATGGTAAAGTGCTCTGCCAACTAGCTATCTCCACTTCCCAAAGTTTCTTATGAGACACAAAATATGCCCCGCTCTGTTCTTCAACGGGGCAGTGCTTTGGTCCAAGACAGTATTTATAGCTGTGAACTAAATGTGGAAGAGTAGGCACTTTCTGCTAAAGTTACATGCATGAACAAGGAAACGGGGTAAGACAAGTCACCAGCACCGGGTTTAGTGAGCATTCTCTGAGCTGCTGGTGGCTGTAGGTCTTGCACAGAGCTGAACTCTCTGCGTGACACAAGGAGCTGGGCACTTACGTCAGGCTTGCAAGAGTCTAGTGCTGCAATACTGAACTTGCCCTACCTATCGCCATTTCTGCATCCAGCCCATGTTCCTTAAAGCCTGGAAGAGACTTCAAAGGCAAATGCTGGAAGCTGCAGCATGGTGATTTCAAATGGGAGCTGGCCAAGTATCAAGAACTGTGTGACAGGCAAAAATTCCACACTGACAGCAAACAAGCATAAAAACTTAACAAGTTCACTGTGGCAAGTTCTTTGTGCCAACACACTATATTAAGGAAGGCTCTCTTTGGTTGCTCATGCTAGATTTCAGCCCTTCTCTCTTCCTCTAAGACTTAAACACAAAAGCTTTGCCATTAGGTAGAAGCTACGTTATCCAAATCACTGTACTCGAGAACAGTAATATCAACACAAGAAGATATATTGGCAAACTGGGTACTCAGGATCTTACTATGCTGCAGTAAAGATTATCAATAAAAATCACTTTTAGAGTAAAAACGTTTAAAATTATTCCGATATCAGGTACAGTATACAATAAGGTAAGTGTATCTTATTGCTATTAGAAAACAATTATAGACTGCATTCGGTTCTTATTTGTCTCGGTGTAAATTTGGAACAACTCCACAGGCTTGAACTGGAACAGATGATTTATGCTGAGCTGAAAGAGAGCACGTGTCAATTTTAGGGTTCGTTTAGGAACACAGCTGGATAACAGAGTCTAGGAACTTTGAATGACGTTGAATGCAAACCATTTCACAAGTTCCTGAAATGAACCTGAACAAACTACCAGCATTTTCAAATAGCTTTCACTGCTACAGCCTTTTTATTTTGAACACAAACAAGCCTTTTTTGCTGTTTGATCACACATGGCAGGAGATTAAAATATTTTCCTGGTTGAATGTGTTATGCTTTGCATCTGGGAATGGGGTTTAATACCTTCAGATATGTTTGCTATTTGGTATGATTTTCTTAATAAACTGGGCTGTTAAAATAATGAACGAGTCCACGGCTAGAACTGCCATTAGGCAAGTGACCCTTTTTTTTTTTTTTCTGGAAGGCACATTTTTATGCATGCAAAAGGTAACGGTTGTTGTTTTGTTTGTTCTTTAAACTCTATCAGTCTTAACTGCAATAACATGCTAAAAGTAAGCTAGTAGAAAAACAATTTGAAAATATGTCCAGTTTTACAGTCTTCAAGTATCAGTCTGGTTTAAGTTTACACAGCCAAAGCTGCTGGAACAGAAATACGGGTGCATTCACAGGAGCAGCATTTTACACCAGTAAAAGCAGTTTCTGCTTATTTACCTGAAATTACTAAAACCCGGGGGCTGCGTTTGGGCCTAGTCCCAGGCTGGTCCCATCCCAGCAGCCACACATAAACCGCCTCGTGCAGTTTTGGGATTGTGAAAATGGAAAGTGCCTGTGAAAAAATAAAAAACTGAAACCACCCTTACCTGCGGTATCGTACAAATTCAGGGTGACCTCCTTTTTCCCCACCGTAACGCTGGTAGTATACTTCTCGAAGACGGACGGCGCGTATTGCTGCAAAGGGAGGAGAAGCAGGTCTAGCGAGGGACAAGCAGGTCGCAGCCAGCACCGGCCGCTTTGCCGGGCGGTCGCGGCCCCTCCGCGCCCCGGGCAGGCCAGGCCCGCTCACCTCGGGGAAGGAGCCCTTGGCGTACACCATCAGCAGCGACGTCTTCCCGCAGCCGCCGTCCCCCACGATCACCACCTTCACCTCCTTCTTGCCCGACGGGGCGGCCGCGCTGCCGCGGGAGGCCCCCGCCGCGCCCTCGGGCAGGGCCCCGTTGGCCGCCTCCATGGAGCGAAGCGGAGCGGGGCCGGGCAGGGCTCAGCACTGCCGGGACGCGGTTTCCACCCGCCGCCGCCGCCGCGCTCCGGGCGCCCCGGAGCGGGCAGGCACCGCCCGCGCCCCGCCGGGGAGTGGCCGCGCCGCGGGCGCCGGCGCCTCAGGTGCCTCAGCCGAGAGTAAGCCCCGGGGCGGCCGGGGGCGCCTCTCCGAGAAGCCCTGAGCTCCCCTTACGGGTCTGGGGCGCCCACGGCGTCGGCTCCTCACGGGCGTGCGGCTGCCCACGGTCCCCCGCGGGGCCCCGCTTCTGAGGGGGGTGCAGCCCCGGTGGGCACCGCAGGAGCCCCCTCAGCGCCCTGTGAGGCCTTCTCGCCCCAAAGCCCACAGGGGCTGCGCGCCCGTCCTCCTGGCGAGCCTCCAACGCCTACATCCACACAGGGTCGTTGGGCCCTGTCACCTTTGCACTTCCCATCCACCTGCCACGTTACCCCATGCTTGGGTGCTCATCCCTGTCCAGCAACTGTGCTGCCAGCGCGCATGTGTGTCTGTGTCCCCATTCCTCATTTGTTCCTCCAGGGAGCCCCTTCGGACCTCAGGCACCATGTCGTTTTACCCCAGGTTGCCAGCAGCTGAGGGGACTTCTTCAACCTCAATGTCTGCAGCGGTGGATCCCAGTCCTGACGGCTGAGCGGAGGGCGTACAGCAGGTGCAGTGCTAGCCATGGTGTGGGAGAAGCAGAGACCCCCTGAGTTACCCCCCAAAACATGTCTTCTTGCTGGCAGCGGGAGTGGCGGTGACTTTCTGCTTGTTTTTTACTGTATTTACTGCTTGAGTAGGAACTGACAGCTCTGCTCATTGCTTATTCACCCAGTGCCACCCATCCAAGGTGAGCTGTGATGAAAACAAAGCAGAATTTTACATTTTAATTGCAGAGATGTCATGGCCCCAGGCACCCACCTGGGGTTGGTTTGTACCATGGAAGGCAGGGGATCACAACCGCTGGATACATTTGGCTCCGATAACTGGTCAGGAGAGTGACACTGTGTTTGTGACAGATCTGCTCAGGTGTCTATCTACCACCATTCTGCACAAAAAATTGTTTCTTTCCTAGCAGGGATTAATTGCATGCTCCCGTCTCAAATAAACCCCATCTGTTCTTAAGAAATCAAAATATACTCTAAAATTTTTGAAATACCACTTGAGGGAATAGCAACAAACCCCCAAGGCCATGCTTGAGTGTAGCAAGATCATTTAAATCGACTAAGAAAAAAGAAATCGCAACTCAAACAGGGTTGTGCATTTTCTCCTGCACGGTTGTGTCACTAGGTGGCCTTCCAGACCAGATGCAAACACGACAGCGCTCCGAGTCTCTTTCAAGGAAGACCCTACTTTGTGCAGAGGGAAAACAAAACACAAGAAAAGGGTATTTCATTGATAGGAGGAGGAGGGATGTGTAAATACCCAACAAAGTGTTCTGTAATTCAAATAATAACAATAAAAAGCAGCCAAATTCACACCTATGTAAAGCCAACCATTTTACTGAGTAAAAAGTTGATGCAAGCATGGAGAACACACAAGCTGTCAAAAAGATGCTTTATGAACCGCAGTCTTATATATCTTATGTGAAACACGGTAAGAGCCGTCAGCTCCTGTTGACTGTAATGGCTGAGGGCATTCCAATATCACAGAGGAATGAATGCACCAGGAAATAATTGTTTTACCCTGAAACTATTTATTTGGACCTGCCTCAAAACTAGCGTCACACTATGAATGATACGATCATTCATATCAATGGGGTTTTTTTTCAAGTCAATTACTGCCATAAAAGTTTTTGGAGGGGTAAAAGTATCTTGTGGGTCACTTTTAGTTTGGGGTTTTTTCCCTTTTTTTTTCCCAAGTCTCACAAAACAATCTTTACATTTCTCACAGCTTTGTCTCCTTTTACATTTTATAGTTAAGGAAACTTCAGGCTAGTACACCTTTAGATTTGGGACAAAACAATATAAAATGAGTAGATTATAAAATCAGCTGTAAACACTCAAAGACTGTTTTTAAGTAATGGACATTCTGTTCATAGAGAGTCAACTTAGTATAGTTACTCAGTTACTTATTTTTAATTAACGGGTATGCAGTGCTTTAGGCATATAAAGTCCTATGCAAAAGCTAAGTGTATTTTGCTGACTCCAAAAGAGTAAAATCTAATATGGAATTCTGCCACTGATTTAAATGGAAGAAGATTCAGCCCTCTGTTAGTAAAATTCAGATCTAATCATTATTAATTGCAAGTGTCCTCCTACTTCTGTCTTGGCCTGTGTATTGATTTTGGCACAAGTTCTGTTTCATCAAAAGCTTACACATCTGCAGTGAAGAGTCAATATGCATATAGAGATTAACAGCGAGCGTACCAAAATCAAGACTTTAATGGGATACGGTAAATATCAGTGTTCCAATCTTGTTATCAATTTGTCGCTTCACAATTGCCAAGGAAAATAATAGAAAGGAGTGAAAGGTTAGCACACTGCCTAGGAAACTGCTGGAAGTGTACGATTTTTAAAAGATGCTTTAACACTTCAGATGGTAATTCAACCTTGATGGGTAATTCAGATAAGTTATCAGGATACCCAAAAAAAGACTCACAGATTCAGTTTAATATTGAAGCTATGGCCTTTTTACAACACACAGTGATGAAATAAGCTGATATTCCCATTTCTCGTAATATCAAGCCTGGGGGAAAGTGATTGCGACCCTCTGGGCAGTTCTGGTACAATGGAAGAACCTCAAGGCATATCCTTAGCCTGACCTCCTCAGGAAACACCACCAACGTGCTGGTGCAGTCTCTCTCCCTGTCCCTTGTGATGTGCTTGGAAAAGACTAGGGAACTGAGATTTAATAATATCAAAAGCCCCTGAGTTTTGTGACTATATAGAGTCAAGTTGGGGAAAACAAGCATAACTGTAATTTTTTCTGCTGAAAAATAGCGTTTTAAATGGTAAAAATGCTAACAGATTTGACAAAATATTCTGGTTAGCTATGTTCTTCCATTTGGAGGAACTCTGAATACTGTCAAAGTTTTACGTTTCCAATCACTTAGGCTTTATCATAGTACATGCTACTAACCATGGCTTGCAGTACTGTTTCTAATGGAAAATACAACTATTTTAGCTAACCAGCAAGGTCTCAGGCTACTGGTACTTCCTTGTAGCTACAATTGCAGAGAGGAGTAACATCTGCTGTATACTCATATTATTAGTTTATATGATAATATAAACTAGACAAGAATGGGGACATGTTCTTCCTAAATGTCTTTAGAACTACATTTTTGAAATATACTTAAGACTTTCCTTCTTGATGATACAGACACCAGCTTTACGAAGGCTTAAACATTAAATTAGCAATAAGAACAAGTAGCCCCATTTATGTCAAAGGAAATATTAATAAACTTAGGAATGTGCATAACAAGACAAGAGCCGCCTTAAATTTTTATTTTTTAACATTACCAGCAATATTATTTGTGTTTTCAGCAATGAATTCCCACTACAGCATGTACATATAAAGCAAGAGACAATCCCCTGAAGAATCTACAATAGGAAAGACAGACCCTAAAGAATGGAACTTACCATGTAAGTAGAGTGAATTTCCAATAAATTTCAGATGTTATGCAAGGGCAACAGTTGTTTGTCATGTGCACAGACCCTTACTGAAGAACAATCGCTGCCCCACAGAATTTAGTGTGAACTGCCAGGGCAGATAGTGAAGGGGAAACTGTAATGTAGGAGAGCTGAGTGTACCTTGCACACACAAAGAAGTTATGGGTGACAGTGTCAGCGTAAGAGGAGAAGCCTATGGCAAAACTAGATATATACTCAAGGTGATTCAATTTATTTACATAATAATTTTCTTTTTGCAGTTGTGTTTTTGCTCACAATCCCAGGCCTCTTTTGACCCTCACTCAACCCTGGAAATACCTTTTTTCAAAATCAGAGCTCTGTCTCCTTGACTTTCAGCTGCTTCTCAATATCCATTTCTGTAGTGTTTCTTGCTGTTTCTCTTGCACATGCAGAGCTCCACCATCTGGTCCTCATGGCCTGATATTTTACACACACACCCCCACCCTGAAAAATCCCTTGGGCCACATGATTCACTATCTATTCAGACCTTGCCATGTGCCTGTTTTTTGTGTAGTAGCCCCTACTGATGTGAAACCCTTGTGTCATAAGGGCTCTCAATTGCCTTTTTCATTGAAGGGAAGGTGGCTGTGACACCTGCCAGTTTCTAAGGCGTCTAATGCAACCCAGAACATTATTACATTGTTGTTTGGCTGAGTAGGAACCATGTTTTTTTTTCCCAGTGGGAAGTGCTGCCAGAAAGGTATTAACTTTCTAGACTATTAAGTAATGTGGAAAAATTATATTTCAATAAGAATATTTCCTTTCTGCCTTTTCATGCCTTAGGAATATAGTTCCTGTTTCACTTGGCTCAAGTAGCCCATGCACTAAATCAGTGCAAAAATCTTTCATGAAACTCTATATAAAATCTGTCTAAATGCTACCATAGAGTTCAGAGGGCTAGGAAAGAAAACAGGCAATGGTCTGCAACAGGAGGTGTTGGCCAAATTAGACACACAACTCGGCAAAATCAGGCAGCGAATATTCAGGCACTTTGATGTAGTTTGGACAGATTTTCTTCATAAACCACGCACTGACTACTGCCTAGAGAGCAGCTATTTATAGGAAACACACACGGTTTCTTGGGTTATTTTCTCTGGTATGCTTTAAATCAGGGGTGCCAACTATGTGGGCCAAATATGCCCTACCTGATGCATGTGTGGCCAACGTGCCGTATTTTGAATCTCACCTTTCATTAGAAACTGAGTTCTTGGCTTTGCAGTTGTGGGGGAAAAAACCCTCCACTTTACAAATTTGAAGAGAGTGTAAATCAACATGGTAATGTCTCAGCCTGATACAGTAGGTGCTTAGGGGGAGTTTCAAGTTTCTGCTCCTCACTGAAGTGTGACTTCTTAAGCCAAGTTCTGTTGTAAAAAATGACTAACAAAGTCAAGACCATCCTATGCTTTTCTGGAACATCAAACACAATGACTGATCTCTGAAAAGCATGAAACGAACAAGGAAGTGTCTGCCAACACCACCATAACTCTGCCCCCATGGATCTGGGCGGTATGTGTGTCTCCCAGATGTACTGGCACATCTTCACTGAGTGATGGGGAGGAATTTGTCAGCGCAGGCTGGCAGAGCTATCCCAGTGATGCTGGATCTCATCCTCTGCCTCTGTGCTTAACAGTGAATCTGGAGATTTGCCGGAGAGAGAGGGATTCAAAATGCCTCGTTTTAGGCGAGATCTGCAGGTTGTGTTTGCGTTGGTAGCTGTGGTTGGTTTTACCATGGGAACAGTCAGAAGCAGTGAGTTCAGGAGTGATGCTCAGGCTTGCTTGTGGCTGAGTGAGAGCACAGGGCCCTGCTACAGAACTGCATTAAATTAATCAGCATCAGATGCTTTTCTGCGTTCAGATCTGCAGCAGAGAATAACCCCATCAGGAAGTAATTTTGGGAAACATAGGGAAAGAGGCTTTAAATAGCTTTCCTTGCAACACAATGTGTTGTAACCCAATATCCAACACCTCTCTTTAGTATACACCCCTAAAATCCTCTGGCACATGCCTTCCTGTGGTTTCATTTCCCAACACTCCACCTGACCCAGCAAGCACTGAGATGTTGTTTTTTTCAAAATCAGAGTGCTCTCTGCAGTATCTGCTTTCTTCAGATTATTTTCCCCTTTTTCTCCCATTCCCAAAGTAGGCAGTTCCTGGTAGAGAGAGGTTTTCTTTTCATATACTTACTGGTTTACAGACGAGGCAGGACTGAGACCGACAGAGGTGTACATTAATTAGGATGACCACAGCGCCAGAGCAGGAGTTGCATTCAGCTCCTTCAGTTTGCGCAGGAGGGATAAGTACGGAGTAGGTGAGACCTCTGTGGATGGCCAAATCTGGGCTATGGTCCCCAGAAGTTGTTTGGTAGATTCCACTAATCCTGAAATGTGAGGGGTTGTACTTTTTTGTGAGGCTTTTGAGAACCTCAAGTTTAAATAATCCCAGGTTTGGCTTGCTAAATATGTTTTCTACTATGTGAGCTACAATGCAATCTGAACAAGCATGTGTTTTCATAGCCGTTGGAAGAGTCAGGCTTTGCATTGCTGCATTGGATATGCAATAGTCATCCCTCTTGCACCTGGCCCGGACAGGAAGCTCTCAAACCTTTCGGACAAGAATGTGGGGAAACTGGGCATATTTACAGGAGAAAAAAGGATGGCAAAGTAGGCTATAAGAAGGGTTGTGGATGAAATAGGGACAGGCTTTTGCTAAGTAATGGATGGCACTGACATTGAAGGGTAGTTAACGTGTGAAGTTTGTGTCCTCCCCTCTAATATTTGTGCAAACTTCCTACAGGAAGGCAGCAACTGCAGACTGAAGAGATGATAAAATCCTTTGTTTATATCCTTACACAAGACACCATAATTTTCTGCCTCGTTTTTGTTCAGTGCTAAATGTGTGGGGAGAGCTAAGCAGGAAGCACTTGCTCTGTCGTTGTCTGGCTGGTAAGAAGCTCATACGTAGGAATGGAGTTTTGCCAGGATCTAGAGAGGTTTGTGGCTTGTCAGAGCATCCCTAGACAAAGGACAGGCCCAGACTGAGTTTATCTGAGACCTGAGAGTATCCATTAATCCAGCCAGAGCAAACCCTGCAAAGAAACAGTGATGCTCAGAGCAGGCTAATTAATAACTTGAGGCGCTGGAAATAAACCCAGTTGCAATTGTGTAATTTGTTTTAGAGCTGTGATTTTTGGCCTGTGCTGTGCTTGTGGGAGCTGGATGGGTTGGCAGTGCAGAGTGGCCTGGCTGGAGGTGCTCACTGCAAGCCACTGAAGCAGGTTGGGAAGGTGTTTGAGCAATCATGACAGTGGCGTGGTCTGGTGTGTGAAGGCACGTAGAGGGCAGCAACCTGCCAGCACTGCTGCAGCCCATGGGTTATCGCCAAACGTGGACTGGCATGCTGCCCTACATGAGCTTGACACCGCTGTCCTTGATGGCATGTTTCCTGTGCGTTTCTCCCTTCCTACATGCATTTCACCCTTCCTGACTCTCATTGTAACAACAGGCACACTGTCAAGTTCACAGTTGCTTACTGGGATTAACACAGTAGCTCTGATTTCTTAAGGTGGGGAGATTTCCTGGTTAAAACGATTCTAATTAAACTTACAACTCTCATAATGCTAAAAATGCCCCTGTGAAAGGCGGCTGAATCTACTTGTGTCAGTGCCCCTAGACCTTTAATGGTCTTAGGAGTCTAACAATAGTATAGACAGTGCCTGTTCAAAGATACAGGACTCCAGACAAATGGAAAGAAGCAAATATAGTGTCTCTCCGAATGAGGTATCTTCGACAAAAATCTTCCAAGTATAAAACACATCTGGCTGAGTATTTGTCAAGTTTTTTATTGGCTTGAAATACACACACACAGAGCCCATGGTAAATCCTTTCCACTGTAGATCTGGGTGGGCACCCGTTTTCCTTTTAGGACTCGAATTTTGGACCTGGCAAAAAGTGTTCTCAGTTGACAGGCCTTCGAGCAAGCCAGGGCTGGCCATGGAGGAGGGCAACAGCTGCACAAGCTTTAATTCCTCTCCCCACTCTCCCGTGCAAATATGCCCCTCAATCCTCTGGAGGAGCCAGAAAGGGGAATGCGTAGCCACTCCGCTTCACTGCCAGCTCTACTGGTATTTCCTATTATGCAGCCAATTGTATGTTAGGTGCTGAAACCATGAAGTGTTTTTTCATGTGGACAGCTGAGCAGTGGTGGAACTAGAATCTCTTTTGGTCACAACCCCCCCCTCCCCTAGATGTTCGTGACACTTTTTTACCCCCCCTTATGCAACATGTCAGGCAGTTGTGATAATTTACTGCCACAGGAACCACTTCCTGCATGCTACTAGCAGCAAGTTTTTCCGGACTGCTGGCAGGCATTGCGCAGGGAAAATGAACGACAACCTGCAGTGGAAGGTGTTGGGAAGGGAACCCTGCTCTCCCATCAGCAGCTCCCAAAGGGACAGGGGGAGAAAAGCAGTGATGGCTTTGCGGGTTTAGTGGAAACTAACTTCAGTTAGGACTTAGCAATGGCCTACCCTCTTGAAGGCTAAAACAATTAAAGTATGTGGAAAAGGTATTTAAAGACTTACCTTGAAAAAACAATAAAGGCTAAAGCAAGTATGAAAATAAATTAGAAACTAGGCAAAGATAAGAACAGAGCCTGCAGGAATAAAGTCTAAACAAAAGGCAGGGGCTATGCAGCAAGAAAACCACAAATGGCAGGGGTTGAAATGTAAAACCTACAGTTCACTGTGAAATACGAACGATGCTGTTGTATTCCACACCTCCTCTTCCCAGGAGTAGCTGTCTCCACAAGGTGAAGGGCAGTAATGAATCAAGCTCCTTCCCTCTCTTCTGCTATTTTCTATGCAATTATTCGCAGGCTGTACAAGTTCTGCTTTATTTCCCCTCTCCATATGCCGCACTCTCCTCCTGGGTCTTTTTCATTCCGAACTGTGCATTTGGCCTCTCTCCCACTTCTTTCTCCTCGGTGCGCACCCCCTGCTCTGCTAAGATCTGCTGTCTTTGTAACCTCCGCTGTGCACATATGCTGGCTCTCCCTCCCCCCTCCCCGCCACCCCCTGCTTCTGGGCCATCAAGTGTCCCTTCACTTCACTCCAGCATTTTTGCCAGGGGGCCCGTCAGGCAGCCAGGAAAGGAACAATTTTGCTATGGCCACTGCTCCTGTTTTCATGCTGCCGGCTCCTCTCCACCGATCAAGGGGAACCCATGTTGCTCCCATAGTACAGCTGATTGTTAGGGAAGGCAAGGACAGCTCTGCAGCTGCTTAGCAACTGGGAGCTGCTGTTACGCAGCACCATAGAAAGGCAATGGCTGGCACAGCATTCGCTAATTCTGCATGGTGTTCTGGCCCACTCGGCTGAAAACCGTGGCTTAGTGAACCAGCTGGGGCACTCCCAACTGTTCTGTCAAAATATAAATCAAGACGGGGATCCTTAACTGCAGATTTGAGAGCAATGGCAACAATGTCAAGGGCAGAACTGTCTCAGCCTTGTGTCATACCTTGTTTGTATCACACCAGTTAGAGGACACCGCTCCGATTTGTAAGCTAAACTCATTCCATTTGATCTTTGTCATCACTTTTCCGGCTGCAACATTTCATATGCCATCACTTATGATGAGAATGTTCCCTGTATGTGCTGCATGTTAAAAAGGCTCGCAGGTCTCCAGCTACCATCGCCATCTAGACTGCTTAATGATAGGTGTCCAGATACACAAGTATTTTGATGCATAAATATATTTTTAGGTTACTTAATTTGTATCTTCATTTCCTTTTGATGCAAGCTCTGTGAATGCCCAAGTTCTTTAAATGGTACTTTTTTTTTTTTAACTGTGCTGTTTAGGCCATGAAGCACTGAACTGAAGTGCTTACTAATTTGGTGACTTTAGAATGTTGATTAGAATTACCAACTTTCTTGATTTATTTCAAGTTTATAAGCTTTAAAGTATTCTAAAAAATAACCAGTTGTACATTCTGATGGGATCATAGCATTTCAATAGCAGCTGCATTTCAATAGGCAAGAAGCAACACAAAGCATTCTGCAGGTCAAGTCTTGAAACAGCTTCTTTATTTGTTTATAGCTCACAAATTATTAGATCTCTGAAAGCACTCACTACCTATCTTACACAGGTGGCTTTTGTCATAAAACTAGCAGAAATACAGTGGACAGATACAGTTTAAAAAGAAACCAAAAAACCCAGCCGTGGCAAATATCCAACATGTCCATCGAAAGTTGTATGGATCTTAATAAAAATAAATGTTTATTCCAATACTGGGTATCACCATACTCCTCTTTGCACCCAGGCAGCCAAACAACACAGCAGAGCAGTAATTCCCCATCATTGTTCAATGCTTACATCCCATGCATCCTCAGAGCATGCTGGGACACAGGTGAAATCCATCAGGAGGTTGCTTATTTTGGCTGAGAAATTCCCTAGACAGATCATCTGCTGTTCTTAGGAAGAAATGAAAAATTTAATGGCAAATAAACTGAACACGCAAATACCCTGTCCATATTCCCACTCAATATTCCTTTGATATTCTTAGCCTGGTTTCCTAAAAATAAACCAGCCTAATGTGACTGTGTTGTTCTATGTAATTTTTCCTCTCCTTCCTCCAATCTCAATCAAATTTGGCAGTGGGGAAGAAGTCCCAAACGTATTTAGGTCTTGAATGAACAGCTGATTAGAATATGTAGTATAGGCACCACCGTAGTGTCGCGGAAAGGCAGGCAGAATCCAGCCCTTGCCCATACCGAGGGGCAGTACTGCTGCTGGCTTGGCCCCTGTGGAGCTCCCAGTCAGCATGTTACCGCTTGCTCAGCCAGACAGGGCAAGCAAGACTGGGTAAGAGCTGGAATATTTGTCGGGGGCATTTACAGACACAAATCCATGGGAGACAAAGCTTCATGAGTTTAGCTGCTGACAGAGAAACTTCCAAGAAATTTTAAGGTTCAGTGGTAAATGGTAATAGCACTAATAGACGATTTCTGCAAGAGGGCTCATGTGCCATACTTCAACGCCTGTGAAGCATTTACGGGATTATGAGAGCAAGAAGGCATAATCAATTGGATTAGAATCCATCTAGCAGGAAGGTCTCAAAATGCAGTTGTAACCACTATGTCCTAGAGCTGTCATCTTTCTTTTATGGGTCCTGCAACTACCTGTTTTGGGCCCTACATATTTACTGGCTATGTTATAGACACCAGGGCAGGGAAATGCCGCAGCGTGCCTCCTGGCTCCCTTCCAGCTCCTAAACTGGGCTTTCTTCCCACAAAACTGGGGTGTGGCAAGAGGACGGTGTACATTCAGACCTCCTCCTGACACAATATTGACACAGCTGAGGTGTGCACACACCCGGAACCGGGAAACTCCTACAGTGGAGACAGAAGCAGTTGTTTCTCTGGATGAAAATATAATTGGTAATAATCATTACCAATCAAGTTTGTAGGCAACACTCAACAGTAGCAGGAAGGGGTATTAAAAAAAAAAAAAAGCCATTGCAAGCAGCAATGCTGCCTAAGGACTTGCCCTTTTCAAGAGGGCCAAGTGTGAAGCTGTACCTTCCGAACAAAGAGCACAAACCAATGGGACAGGGATGCCATCCCAAGAAGGAGCAGGTCTGAGAGTATTTTAGGAGCCATGCTGGGAAACCAGCTGAACACGGCTGGTGTAATCCCTCGATGCCTGACAGAGACACCTCAGCCAGGGGGGCTGCTGGCACGGGTACAATCACTGCTGATCGCTCTGTCCCCTTCTGCCTAGACCGAAATAGTGAAACACTGGAGTGTTCATAGGAAACCGCAACAGAACTATTACAGGATTAGCAAAGATGGACCCAAGGGGGAGCTCTGCAAGTCTGCGATGGGAGTGTTAAATGCTCAGCTAAACAGCCTGTACACAGCTACACGGGGACGGAAATCTGATAATGGAGAGTTCCTCCGTCAAGCAGGCTGAGATACAGCAACATCCAGAAACCGAAAGCAGAAACTAGACAAGTTTAGAAAAGTATGTTGATTTCTAGTCTGTCAGGTAGATTTTGATGGAAACAGTTTACTAACTCTTATTTTACTCTCTCTCACAACCCATTTTAAAATGAAAATCTGATATTTTTCTAAGATGCAGGAATGCTGTAGTTAAATTATTTGAAATGAGAAAAAGCAACAAATTCGCAAAAATCTCATGACCTGCATAATGCAGGAAGTTGAACCAGATGAACCTAGGTCTCTTTTGTCCTTTATGATCTATTAATCTAGTTTCCTTGCACAAGCAGTGGATTGTGACATGAAAACCTTCAATATAAAGGATTCTGTGTACAAGCCAGTCTAAAACAAAATGTTGTAAGCAGTCACGATCATTGTTTGGCAGAACAGCTGCATATTTTTCATTTCACTTGGCTCTCAATCTAATTTGCTCTTGTTGCAACACTTGGCCAAAGAAATTAAATCACTTCTTATTGATAACAGACAGTGACATAATTAGCATAAGAGTTTTCCACTCCACAATGCAGGGGAGGGACACTGTGGGCAAGAACAAACCCCTTTGCTTCAAGAATGTGCAGAGAGTCACCACAAGCTGTTCAGAGAGAAAAAAAAAACACTTTTTTTTTCCCCTCCCCTTTCCCCTGAAAGATCTCTTTCTTCCTCCAGAGAGTCTCATGCAGTAAACCAGGGTCAATCTAACTCAAGTATGAAAGTCTGGTTTGACCTTTCTGGGATTTAAACACGCCGTACCAGAACATTTAGCTTTTCAGATACGAGGTTCAGCCATGAAACCACCCACTCCGGGAGTGCAACCGGTCTCAACTGCCTTGATGACTTTTAAACTACATTGAACATTATAGTCATTTAGAAACTCTTAAAAAACGGAAATAAATTTTCAGCTCAGACTTAGAAAAACAATTTCCAGAAGTGCTGAGGACCCACACAATTCACTGGGTCCGCAAAGCGGGCTCCCTGTACAACGCCTGCTGCCCCAGCAATTTCTGGCCCTGGTCTGCACGTACGCGGCGCCAGGCACACGCTTTAGGACCTCTCCCTGCTGGAGCAGTTCATGGATTCTACCATCGGCAACGGCCGTCCTGAACAATGATTAATTGCAGACAAAGATCATAGTCCTGGAAAAATGCGCAGAGAGGTGCAAGTACAGACAAAGCTGTCTAAGCTCCCACAGTATTATGGTCTGGCTGAATCTGTTCAAAGCCTGTGTTAGGCATACCCTAGTTTGCTTCAGGGTTAAACAGACCAACGTTAAGGTTTCAATGCAGATATTACTAATACCCAAATAGGTATTTAAACAGAAATTTTAAATCCCAGGAAAGTTAATAGCCGACGCCGTTTAAATCTGCTTTTTCTAAATCACTTTACGTGCTGACTTAACTCATTATGATGCAAGCTGCAGAAACGTTTTCATTACAGTTCAAAAAACCCCTGCATAAACCGAGCCCAGATCTACACCGTACTTTGATCTACACGTCGCCTGTTTCGGCCATTTCCAGGAAGCTGAAACGCTTTTCACCTCTATTGAGAAATAGTGGAAGCACATTTTAATGGTGTTTAGCTAAGAATAACGTCACCGTTTCTTCCAAGTTTATTAGCAGATTATTATTTAAAGCAATTGTAAACCAGGAAGGCAGTTACCCTGCTGGCAGGAGCAAGGGCCAGGCGCTCAGAGCTGGTCTGGCCGGGGAAGGCGCGTCTCGCAGGGACCGGGCGGTCCGAGCCATGGCTCCGAGCGCCGCGGCCCCGAGAGAGGGGCGCAGAGGAAGCGTTTTAAAGCCAGCCTGGCAGTGCGCAGACATTTTTTTTATTTTCCCTTCCATGGATACGTGTTATGTTTTGTGCGGACGGTTTCTCGCTTGTTCTCGACAGAGCCTGACCCGGGGGGGGGGGGGGAGGAAGGGGGGGGGGAACAAGAAATGAAGAGATGAGCGTAATCCCTCGCGTCGTTGCGAAAGGCGCAGGCTGCGGTGCCTCCTTCGCGGCAGCACCCTGCTCCCTCGCAGGAAAACACCCCTGAGCCTCGGCACATACCACAGCACAGGTTTTACAAACCCACGGAGCGGCTGGTCCTGAGCCGCAGGAACTGGCGAGCAGGGCGCACCCTGCCCGGCACATGCCGCTCCCGCAGGCAGCCTCTGCCAAGTAGCCACTTACCTTCTCCCTCCCACAGGGTCCGCAGGACGGTCCTGCTCTAGCCTTACCAGGGAGGCCACCTCTCTACAAGTGTTTGCTTTTCCTCCCTGTCCTGCCCTCTGAAGTGGTTGCTCAAGCCAGGCTTTCCTAGCTCACCTAATTTGGGTCTGCAGTGGAGCACAAGGTGCAGCTCCCCGCAGAGCACAGCGAGGCTTGTGAAGCTCCGAAATAACCCCCACGCCTCCACCCAAAGCGAGCTGCAGGAAAATCTGCTCGGGAAAGAACAAAAAAAAATTAAAAGAAAAAAAAAAAAAAGGCACATGTAACACCTCAGACGGCCATGGCGGCTCGCACTGCAGCACGGCAGCCGGCTCCGCGCCAGCCCGGGCCCGGAGAGCTGGGCGCTGCAGGCCGGCCGGGCCGGGCCATCCCACCCCGGCTGCGGGCGGGAGGAGGCAGGGCAGCGGCTGCCCCGGCGGAGCGGCTGGGCGATGGCGGAGGTGGGGGGGGGGAAGCCCAGGAGGGGCAGGAGAAGGAGAACAACAAAGAGCCATGTGACGAGCGGCGGCCGCGCTCCCCCCGGCGCGTTGGCGGGGCGCAGCGCAGCCCGCTCCAGGCGGGGAGCCTGGCGACGCCGCCCTGCTCCTCCCGCGGCCAGCGCCGGCTGCTCATTTGCTTGGCTTCCCCCCCTCCACAACTGCCTGGGTGTTTTTTTTTTTTTTTTTTTGGGGGGGGGAAGGCTGTTATTTGTTCCTCTTCCCCCCCCCCCCCCCCCGCATTAGGATACTTTCATCTTTTGGCATTTATAAAAGCCAGCGAGCGGGAAGCTGCGGCGGGGGGAAGGGAGGAAGGCGAGGGCGGGCGGCGTTATTTATAGGCACCCAGGGCTTCGCCTGCATTAATGCGAGCTGCCTTTGTCCTCCCTGCCCGGCCGGCGCCCGCCCCCCCTCCCGCGGCCGGGCTGGAGCGGCGCCAACCCCGCCGCCCGCAGCGCTGCCTCCCGCTGCTGCAGGGCGCTCCCCGGCGCGGCCATGTTGTGCGCGGCAGCCGCGGGGAGAAAAAGCTGCCAGGCGCCCCGCTCCCTCCTCGGCTTCGCCTTCCACAACCCCTCACAAAGTGGTGGGGGAAGGGGGGGGCGGGAAAAAGGAGACTGGGGCGGGGGGGGGGGGGGAAGACAAAAAAAAAGGCCATTTCCCTCCAGTGATCGGGACGCGAAGCGCCGCCAGGCAGTGGGGGAGAGCCCGCCTCGCCGCCGCCCCAGCCCTGAGGAGAACGCGGCACCGAAGGAGAAGCCATGATGGCGGCTACTCTCACACAACATGGAGCGCGACCGGGAGCGCCCTGCCCGCCGCCAACCGCCCTTCCCGGCGCCCGGGACACGGTGCTTCCGCAGGCTTTCACATAATAAAACCACCAGACTTCGGCGGGGAGGCCATTTAATGGGCTGGGTGGCTGCACTAAAGCACAACTGCTGTGAATATCAACTGCGTCACGGCTCTCCAACTGTAAAACTCAGGCTGCAAAGGGTCCCTCACTTGGAAGGAAACTCCCTCATTTTGGATTTACTTCCAGACCTCCTTTTTCCCCCCTCTCTCCAAGTCACTGCCTCTCGGTATGAAGGATTTTACAGTGCTTTTTAGTGATACATCCGCCATTAAGACTCACCGTCTTGAAAAACACCCCCCCATTTTGTTGCTTTTTTTGTCGAGCTTCAGTAATTAGACGGATAAAACATGTAAGGGATCCTTACCACCACCACCAACGCCTTTTCGCCTTTTAAAAAAATCAACCTCAGTAACATCTTACTGTTCGCAGGCAGATTTTTTTTTTGTGTGTGTGCGTTCAAATTTAACAGCCACGTAACGCCTGCAATGGATTCACGGCGTCTCTCCGCAAAAAAAAAAAAAAAAAAAGCCAAAACCAAAAACCCAAAAACAAAACCCAGGGCTGCAGACGACCAAGCACTTTGTGCAGAAAAAGAAATCCCTCCCTGAAAAATAGACGCTTTAGAGACGCTGTTAGATGTATCTGAGGCGAAGGAGATCGCCACCGCTCCTAAAGACGACCATTAGGATTTTTCCGCCCAGGACAATAACATTAGCCGCACAGGCCTGGTCTATATGTTTCTCTGCAAGGGCAAAAGGGTTTACTTACCCGCGCACCATAGTTGAAAGCAGCTCTGAAGGTGAAGTTAACGCGTTTGTTTTTTTTTTTAAATAACGGCTATAAATATATGATCTGGATCACCACTTCTCTCGTAAGTTTGCAAGTCAAAGCGGATCTTGACAAGATAGTTACGGATCTTTGTCTGGCAGTGGGCTAGCATAAAAAAAAAAAAGGGAAAAAAAGCTATAGAAAAAGTTGTCCAGCTATGTTGACTGACCGTACGCATCGAGGACTCCTACTCGAGGCTTAAATCTACCTTCCTGTGGCAGATTTACTCTGTACATAAAAAGGACATTCAGTGTTTTTCCACAGAGCACGCAGACGTTAAAAATGTTCTTAACAATTTTAGGCTGCACATGTTAGTGTGAAAACACCTGGCTAACGTTTACTGGTTGTAAACAACTTTTAAGCATCTCTTAGCCAGGTATTTTGCTTTATAAGTAAAATATTTCAAAAAGCATAAATTGGTTTAGATAAGCAGACGAAAACGTAAGACATGCAAATGAAGGCTTAGCAATAAGGACCACTTCAGTAACATTAACATGAAAACTACACTTAGCAAGGACAGAATGGATTGGGTACTTACAACGTAAGAGGAAAGAAAGAAAAAAGCTTATCATAGTAAAATTGCCTGTTTTTTTCCGGAATGCACTATTTCTATGTTTAATATTTAAAACATTACCTTATAAGCACCAAAGGAGTTAATAAAAATGGCCAGTAATCAAGTGTTTAATACAGGAAATACTCTTTAAAATTTATTGCTCAGTCATCAGAGAGCTCTGTAAAGCTTAAAAACCCCCAAAACAAGAACAAAAAAAAAATTAAAAAGAATGTATTTACTTTTTTTGGCATTCGAAATTGTTAACTGCTGACATAGGGTGTGCCATGACCTAGTTACACAAGACAAAGATGGATCCTGAATCGTAAGGGAAAAAAAGTCCGCATTTTTTTTGTTTAAGATTTTGTTTGTTTGTTTGGTTTGGTTTTTTTTTTTAAGTCTTCCTTCTTCATGAGTCCTCTAGCATGGTGCCAGATATGAACACCACCCCGAGCGCTCCCCGCAAGTGGACGGTGCGGATTCACATGGCGGATCCCCCTTTTGGAACAAAGGAAAAGCCCAGTTGGCCATTTCGCTCCATTGCAGAAAAATGGCTGCCTGATCTGTTGGCCTCTCCTTAGCTGTCTGCTGAAGGATGTTTTTACATCGCCGTCTAATAACTCAAGCCCCATGGAAGCTGCTCGCCCATTGGCTGCGGCCGCCCCGCTGCCTTTAACCAGCCAATTGCCCGACCGCGGCCAGCTGCCGCGGCCCCGCGGCCCGAACGCAGCCGCGCCATGAGCCCGCCGCGCTCCGCCCGGCTCCGCGCCCCGGCGAGCGGCGGGGGGACCGCGCCGCCCGGCCTTTAATACCTAAAACAAAATGGAAGCTCCCCGCTGATTGGCTGCCGCCGGCCCCGGACCTTTAATAAGCAAAACTGCTCACCCCCCCCATCCTCTCCGCCTTCACCCCCTCCCCGGCCGTGTGTCTCCTGAACGGCGGCGGCGCCCCCCCCCTTCCCCGCCGCAGCAGGGCGGTGAGCTCCGCGCTCCGCCCGCGGCCGCCCGGTCGGGGCTCGCCGAAGTCTTCCCCTAAAAAAAAAAAAAAAACAACTTGTCCCACCTATAGGTCCATCTTGTTTAGAAACAGTTTGCGCTAAGGTAAATGCAGCGGGCAGATTCCACTCGCCCCCCCGCATGCCGTTAACCCCGGGGCGGGGAGGAAAAAAAAATAAACCCACCCCGGCGGCGGCCGATGCGGCGGCGCTCGGCGGCGGCGGGGCGGCGGCGGGCGGCCGCGGGCCGGGGGCTGCGCGGCGCGGCCGCCGTGAATGTGCAGGCGGCGGAGGGCGGTTAGGCGTTCGCGGCGCTCGCAGCGGTGTATTGTGGGAGGCCGCCGCCGCCAGCAGCGAGCACACACAATATGTGGTGGCTCGCGAAAACGGGAGGCAGGAGCCTGGCGGCCAGCCCGCGCCGGTAACCGGCCCCATGTGAGACGGGAGCTCGCCTTTCGCCGCCCGGAGACGATCGGCCGCCGAGCGCGATGTCTTTCCGAGAGATCAAGGCGGGGGAAAAAGCCAAGCACCCTGAAGATCATGGCAAAAAGCAGAGTTCAAGTGAGATTGGGTCTTTTTTTTTTTTTCCCCCCTTTTTTTTTTCCCTCCTCTCCTCCTCCTCCCTCTCTGCCTCTTGTCTGGCTGGGGTGGAGGGGGGACCCGGCTGGCAAGTCCCCCATTTTAGGGCTCGGTTCGCGGTGGATTTCCTCCCTGCCTGGGTGTGTAGAGCGGACGGCTCGTTTAAAAAAAAAAAAAAAAAAAAAGAAGGTGTCTTTGTTGAATATTTTTTTTAACTTTATGGTTTTCCGTGTGGGTTTTTTTTTTTCTTTTCCCTTTCCCCCTTCCTTTACCCCCCTCCCCCGCCGTCCAGGTTGGATCAACGGAATGGAGAACAGCACGCAAGCCAGCACTTCTGTCGAGAAAAGAAATCACCATTGGAGAAGTTACAAGTTGATTATTGACCCGGCTCTGAAAAAAGGACAGCACAAACTCTACCGTTACGATGGGCAACATTTCAGCATGCCTGTGAGTGGGGGGGGTCGTGGGTTTCCCCCATTGTGTTGTGTGTCCCTCCCCCCCGCCTCCGTTTTACCGGCGTTTTGGGGGCTGGGGGTCCCTCCGGGTCGTGGTAATCCCTGCCGTAGCACATGTGTGTGGGAGGGAGGTCTGGGGGACACACACACAGCCACCGAAGTTACCGCCACCTGACACTGTGTATTCAACTGTCAGGAGCCCAAAGAGCCCAAACCTGCGGCTTTATTTCTGTGTTTCCAATCTGTGTGCATTTCCCAGCAGTATTGCAATTTGACACGTGTGTGTGTGTATGTGTGTGTCTGTGCGCTTTCCCTTTCCCTTGAGACAGCCCGTGCTTCCTCGGGGTTTATTTTTTCTTTTATTTGTGTCTTAAATTTCAAGCCCTGTTATTGCTGGTTTTGTACTTTTTCTCCTCCTCCCAGAATTCGGGAATTGCTCCTGTGGATTGTGTCAGGGATCCCAGAATAGGGCGAATATGGACCAAAACTAAGGAGTTGGAGCTGTCTGTCCCCAAATTCAAGGTACCGCCCCCATCTTCTGGGTTTAGCTCTGTAGTCTTGTTTATCCGGGAGTGAAGCTTCAGTTCCAAATAGTTTAATGGACCGTTTAAATGACAGTCATATTCCTATTAACATTATTATTTGGCAAACTGTTTAACAATAATCCTCTTCCATAGAGATAAGGAGAAATCAATGCATCTAACGAGGTCACTTGAAGGTTTAGGAGCTGTGTCTTGGGGGCTTCTTGGGTGGGGGGCAGTGGAGGGGGGTTCTCTGCTGACAGTACTGCTCAAAATACATATTGGTAGCCCAGAAAGGAGCTGGTTTCAATGAATGGCTGCAGAGGCTCTGCTCAGCTCCGGGGCTCATCCCAGAGCCTTGGAGGCAGTTTTCTTTCCTGAAAGTTTGTAGGATGCTTTAACCCTCTCCCTCCTGTGCCATCCTTACGCCCTCCTCCACGCTCGTTAATGATGATTGTTTTTATCGACCCCCACCTTGTTCCTGTTTCCAGATTGATGAATTTTATGTGGGGCCAGTGCCTCCCAAGCAGGTCACCTTTGCCAAGCTGAATGACAACATCCGCGAAAACTTTTTGACCGACATGTGCAAGAAATACGGCGAAGTAGAAGAGGTGGAGATTCTGTACAACCCTAAGAACAAGAAGCACCTGGGCATCGCCAAAGTGATCTTTGCCACTGTCAAGGGTGCCCGGGAGGCTGTCCAGCACCTTCACAACACCTCTGTCATGGGCAACATCATCCATGTGGAGCTGGATACGAAAGGTGAGGGGGCATGTTTCAGCCTGACGCGTTTGCGGTTTGCAGTGCCCCTGGCCGTCCCTCTCCTTAAACGAGAGGCTGTTGCAGACTGCAAGGGCCCGGCGATTAAGAATACGAAGGGAGTGCTCCTGTCCCCCTGCGAGCGGGTCTGGTTTCTGGGGCCTTTGCAAGTCACGTGGAGCCAAATGTGTTGTCTGTTGCTAGGAGACAGCCCTGTAATTTGCAAAATGCTGCCATCCTGCTCGTCCCCTGCCTGTACCCTGCCCCGTCCCCTGCTCTCTGCCTTCGGAGGCCTCCTGTGCACCCCATCTCCGTGTCCCAGTCTGGCCGTGCTCGGCTGCCTCTTGGGGCTGCCGGACCCCCTGGCACTTGGCTTTGTAAACTTGGGATTTTGGGGCAAACCTTGGGGTTCCTGGGACCCAAATCTCTCTGGAGTCTGGTGGTGGCAGCAGGGCTGGGTGCTGTCCCCTGCGTTCCTGGCATTTCAGTGATACTTAGCAGCTAACTCGAGGCTGGCAGCAAAAGAGTGCACACGCAGCACTTGTCAGTGTGTGCGCGAGTGTGTAAGTGTGAGACCGTCTCTTAAAGCGACAGGAGCTCCCAGTCCTGGAGGTAGCCGGCTCTTGGCCCCAGAGCCCAGCCCTGGGGAGCGCAGTAAAGTTTCTGGAAGTATGAAAGCATTGCATTTCACCGCTTTGTCTTTTCTCTTTCCTTCAAGTGTGTTAGTGAAGGGCTTTGCTAAAGTCTGCCTGAATTTTAGAAAATGTCTAAAGCTGAGGAGGTGTAGGTCAGTTGCTGCTTGTACTTCTTGCAAACATGGCATTTCTAGTTTGAAACTGACTTACTGCACTCTTTCTTGGGAAGAGTATGTTGTTCTTAAAATTTTCTTAAAAAAGCTGATATTTTTTTCTGTGTTAAAAGGTTTCAGCAATGTAGTGCACAACCTATACAGCAGTTGGTGTGCCACATCTGGTAAGAGGGTATAGTAGGATGTTTATTGACATTACCGATCACCATTAGAAGAAAAATCACAGTAGTAGTAGTATATTTTCTATTGTGAGTTAAGCTTGACCTTACATATGTATACTTTGAGATTCTGGTATCATTAATTTTTACAGACATGCTCTTTCCCCCGTGTACTTTGAAATTTGAAGGTAAAAATTACATTTAAGAACAAATTAACTATTTGTAGATTTAATAATGTAAGCTAAAGGAGGCTCATTAAGTGGTGGATGTCTTAATGAGCAGCGTTTTAAACAGGCTGATCGTACTGCATTCCTCCTTGTTCTCCTCCGTTTATAAACTACTCTGCAACTCTTGAACAGACAGCTGTTCAAGAAAGTTAGCTGCGCATCAGGGAAATGAGGGGGTTTTATGCTTCTGTTTCTTGGGAGAAAAGATTGAAGTCTTAGTTTCAAACTGCATTTTTGTTTTGTTTGCCAGCTGTATGCTTCTAAGGTATTTTATTCCACAGTTGCATCTCTTTCATTTTGAAAGAGTAAGACTGTCAACTGTCAGTTTGCTGTAATCCGTCAGAACTAAGTAAAAAAAGTTATTCCTAAAATAGCATTAGCAGGTTAGGACGTTCCTAAAATATGTATGTATAGTTTTCAAAATTTCTTTCTAGTATTCAGCTTTTCAGTAGAATGAAAGGTTGGTTAACTTGATTTTCATAGTCTAGTAAAATGAGTATTAGGAACAAAAGCATTATTTTATCTGTCAGAGCACAGGCCTGGCCTGGGAATCTGGAACTAAAACAATCCAGTCTCCTCATCGAAGACAGACTAGTTCAGAGCAACTTCTATGGCTCAATTTATCCACCTACAGAATGGACATACTTAATAATCACCTGTCTTTAGAGAAATAGATAGGAATCATTTCACATTCATAAACCTCTTTGAAAACGAAATTGTACCTTTTACTGCATTATATTGGGGGTGTAGGAAGAATTATGAAACTTTCTAACAATTACTTTGTATTTACTTAAAAACAAGTTTTAAAGTAAGCCTAACACTTCCATATCTACGGCGTTGTAGTCTTGGGGCAAGGAGGGGGGCAGTGTGTGTTAATATTTCAAGCATCTCTTCAAGCTCTTGTCTTGAAGAGATCTATTTTGTCATTACTTTAGTTGAACTAAAACAGTTTACATAGTTGAGGATGTGGCTCAGGACTTCATGAAATGAGATTTGATAACCAAATAACCTCATCTGCAGCATTTTTTTTCAAGATAAATGAGTCTTTTCCAGTATGCAGAGTTGTGCTAAGGGGTGCTTTGATTTCAAATTGTGTAGAGTGATTCACAGGGAGTTTGGGGTTTGATCCTGCAGGACTGCCTCATGAAAGTAGTCCTGTTTTGGGGGACATCTTGCTTGAATTAATTTTTTGGGGCTCAGATGCTGGGTCTCTCCATTTTTCTATGTATTCTTTATCTTTCAGAGCAAAATTGAGACAGTTTCGGGGTGTGATTCTGTTGCCTTTGAAGGTGATGACAGATTTCTTACAGACTGCAAAATAAGTAGGATTGGGTTTTTGTAGTAATGAAAAATCCAATATTATAAAATTTTGTCTTTGTAGAATTTAGGAATGGAAAGGCTAAGGCTCAGTAACAATATATGGGACAGTTTGCTTCTTGGGCTTTTATTCTTTGAAGGATGCTACTGAGCGCTACTTAACCTGGGGGGGCGGGGTGGAAAAAAGGATTACTTTATGTCTTTTTGGAAAAGCAATGTTAACGGTTTTGTCCTCGGCATTCCCCTGCTTCGTGTTTGCATTAATAACAGCCGGTTTCTGCTAGCAAGGTGTGTTGGGAGAGCTTTCTGAAGTGGCTCTGGGTGTTGGCAGAGGCTTGTCCCTTGGGTGACAGTTTCACTTCTCAAATCGGCAAGCTATTTGCTTGGCACTTTGGAGAGGAGGGAAGCTGCTGCTCTCCAGAAAGCATGGTGAAGAGCAGAGCTGCCAAGCAGGCTGAGAAGAGGAAAAAGGATTTAGAAACCTCCTTGTCTTGGCTGGAGAAGAGAGTGTCTGACTTCGCTTGCCCAGCAGATTATTTAAAAATGATCCCTACAAGCCTTAGAGGTGATACCTGCTCCTCTGTCACGCAGATGCAGTAGGCTGGGAGAGGTAGCAGGGTTGTGTGGGTGTCAAGAATATGTATTTTTACATAGGCTGGGTTATTTCTGTTTAATCAACTCTTCCATTGTGGTCTGTGCAGGTGAAACCCGCATGCGATTCTATGAACTACTCGTTAATGGTCTTTACACTCCTCAGACCCTTCCTGTAGGCACTGAACAGGATGTATCGCCAACTGTGAATGAAGCTCTCCAGGTATGTTTGCTTGGTTTTTTTTTTAAGAATAACTTTTTTAAAAATTCCAAACAAATGCATCATTAATGTTAGTGTTTTAACACTTCTAATTTAGCTTCTGTTTTTTGTCTTGCCATAGTTTCACTAGATGTTACTAATTCACATTTAAATATAACTTGCTCATAATTGCTAAAGCAAATGTAACTCTCTGTGAATGCAGTGCATGTGGCTAATCTGTATGCTGGTGTCTGCATAGCATGGTAAGCGCTTTTTGTCTTTCAGAATGAAAAATACCTACAGAACCGACAGTATGTGCCCTATTAACATTAGAAATTCCTGCAGTTAAGGGGACTGGATCAGATCTGTCCCTGAGATGAGATTATTCCCTTGAAGTCAGGAGGAATGATTTACAATGGTACATTTGGCCTAGCGTCTGCAGTATGTAATCCTTAGCGCATACGTTCTTCAGACTTGCTTAAAGGCTAAAAGAGGGAAGATGTCAAATCTTGAGTAGTGGCATCAATTTTCCAGAATCTTGATTAGTCACTGAAATCAGTTGTTAGTAAAAGCAGTGGACAGAATTCCTGAGGGCTTCCAGGGGTCCCTTGATATTTAGGGTACAATCCTCTAAATGGCTTTGTACAGTTACGTGCTGCCCTGCAAACCCCACTGGGATGAGGGGGAGGGAAAACCTGTTTAGCTGAAGTCCTCCTTGACCGTCTAGATGTACTTTGGCTCCTGATTGTGACTTAGGAACCCACTTTAAGGCATCAAATTTGAAATAGATTTAGCAGAGGTTGGTTTTTTTTTCATTCTCTCTATGCCTCTGCACTCTTACGACTTAATAAAATGCCATAGTTCCGTTTATGCTGCGATCAGATGTTTTCAGGACAGGTAAGAGCTGTACACTGAACGTGAAAATCCCATTGATCTGAAAAACTAAAATTCTCTTCTTCTCCCACCAACTAGCCCAACAGCAACAAGGGGAAACCCCGGTATCCTCTTTAACAAAATCATGAAGAGGCTGATTCTTCTTTATCTCCCAGCAAGGTCTTTTTAAAGGCAGGAGGGAGGCAAGTCGTGATTTTGCTGGGAATTGCTATGAGCAGGGACTTGCTTTTAATTTCTGCTGGTTACAGCACATGTCAAATAAAAATGGACAGATCTGTTCTTACTCCTTTTTCAGGGTTAACAGCAAAACACTGAATTGATGGTATCCCCCAAAGTAGTCCCTGCTGTAATTATCTTTCAGATTGTTTCTGTAGATACTGTGTTCATGTATTATATTATTATCCTGATTTGATTTTTTTCCCAATTACCACCAAAATTATTGCTTTGTGGATAACTTTGTTTGCATCATGTTCTTGTCACTAGAACCTGCCAACAAGCTTGTTTGCTGTTGTAGTTTAGTCAATTACTGACATTTGCTTTCCCCCTCACGCAGAACAGCCAAGACCTGACAGTTCTGTGGGTCACAATCCCTGCCCCTAGGCCATATCCAAATCCAGCTGAAAAACAATCCACATCACATTTACACCAAAGGTGCAGAGATGTGGATTTTAGCAGGAAGTATGTGGCTGGTTCCTGGGCCTTTCTGTGGGTTTTAGAACAGTTGAGGAAGAAACTTTCCTGGTGTCCACGTGGTCGTGTTCTCTAGGGGTCACACCAAGAGCAAGTCCACGCTATTGAGTGGGCAAGGTGTGCACAAGTATAGCAGGCAGGTGAGAGCTCAGCTTGTGTTTGATGGTGCTGGCATGTTATAAGCAGGCTGGTTTAAGGGTCTCTCTACCTACCTGTGCTTGGGAGAGTAGCAGCCAGCCTGTAGTCTCACCAGTTAGCTATCCTGGTGTGCTTTTCAGGAGTTGGAGCTCAGTCCTGCCTCTCTTACTACCAGGAGGATTCTCACTGAGCTCTTGCTTTGCATTATGGAAAATTGATTCTGGCACTGATCATTAGCATGGCACTGTTATGACTCAGCAGAGCATGAGTTGGAAGAAGGCTGCTCCTAGAAACCCCCTGAATGTGCGAGTGAAGTGAGTTGCAGAGCAATTACTTGGCTGCTCTGTAGGCTTGTAGGGTTTCAGTTTCAAATGCCATAATCAATAGTGCTCTACCTGAGCATTTGTCTTTGGGAAGGGGTTTAAAATGCATTTTTAGTAGTTTAGAACCTTTTGCATGTTTCATACCTGTAGCCTTCTGCCTTGTTGTTACAGATGAACGTTTGGTAGGGAGAGTAGTGGGTCAGCTCCCTCAGCTGGACCAACACAAAGCCCTGCTGCACAGGCTTGGTTGCAGGCTAACAGATTGCTGATTTGTATGTTTTGATTTGTTCACAAAACTTAAATTGATAATTTCATATCTCAGAATTTTCTTAATTATCTCTCCTATTTGCAATTTAGACAAGCCTTACGTAGCTGATAGAAATTGAAACTCTTTTAGCTAAAAGTATTTTGTAGTCTCCTGTTTACCTGATGCTCTCGGATGTAGCTTACAAGGAATACTGTTATATCCGTTTTCTTCTTTCTCCTCCTATTATAAACAAGTTCCTCTTTGCTTGGCTTTTTATTTTGAATCAAAGAGAACTGTTAATAATGGATATTGGTTTGTGTTTTCAGGGATGCTGTAACCTTTTTTTTTTTCCTGTGGAAATCAGTGCAAATTCCTGGGTACTCAACTCCTCTGAAAACCAAATGGATTAGGCAGATATCTTTTGAAAAGCATGTGTTTAGGTGCTTTTCTTTCTTCTGTTTTTATAGTTGACAGATTCCCTGAAGCGCCTGAAAGACAGTAACCTTTCTTCTGCCGGATCATCTGTTACCCCGAACAGTAGCACACCATTTTCCCATGACACAGCCTATTCCAGCTGTCGGCAAGACACCCCAAACTCGTACAGCCAATTTACCCCACAGTCCCAAGGAACACCACACACCCCACGGTTAGGGACACCGTTTTCCCAGGATTCCACCTATTCCAGTCGTCAGACAACACCTGTGTACCATTTTGGGCAGGACAGTGGGTACAAACCCAGGAGACACGACACAAAATTTACAGATGCCTACAACCGTCGACCGGGACATCACTATGTTCATAATTCGGCAGGTGTTTACCGAGGGACGGAGCATCAGTTTAGTACGTACAAATCCCATCAGCAGGAGCCAGTTCAGTTCTCTCACACTCCTCCCCTGAGCCACTCTAGTTCTTCGAGCTACAAATCTGCCTTCTCTCCCTACCAAGCACCAGCTGTATTTCCCCAATCTGATGAGCAGCAGTTTCCCCAAACTTCCAGGGAAACAGAGTACCGAAGACCCGCGCCACCTCCCACTGAGATGGTTGTGGAAAGCAGCACTGCCACTAACATGGATTTTGTCCCAGTGAAGGAGAAACAGGAGGAGCTTCCGCCCTTGCCCGATTCAAACTCTGTTCCTGAACCGAGTACAGCATCCTTCTCTCAGACTCCAGAGAGAAGTGAGACCCCCGGCACCCCCACCATGGAGTCAGAAATGCAGCATAACAGTTTAGACTCAAGGATTGAGATGCTCTTAAAAGAGCAGAGAACAAAGTTACCCTTTCTTAATGAGCATGACTCGGATAATGAGATCCGAATGGAAGGCAGCCCTATCTCCTCCTCTTCTTCCCAGCTCTCTCCCATCCCTATGTACGGTTCAAACTCTCAGCCTGGTTACAGAGGTCAGACGCCTTCCTCGCGCCCTTCCAGCACAGGCTTGGAGGACATTAGCCCAACACCGTTACCCGACTCTGATGATGATGAGCCCATCCCTGGGACGGCTTCTCTGAGTCAGAATTCCCGGGGGACGTCGGAGGCCAGCATGACTCCCATTGATCAGTTGAGCAGGACCTCCAAAACCGAGACGTCAGAGGCTAAAGAAATGGTGCCTGGTGACCAGACTCCAACATCAGAAAAAATGGACGAGGTAAGAGAGCTGGAACTGAGTTCCAAAGCTCCGTGCGTATCCCTGGAGTTGAATGGGGCAGGGAGCTGTGGTTTTCTTTTAGTGTCATTAGAGTGTAGGGTTTCTGGTGGCTTTTTCTTTTATTCAAGGCAGCTGGAAATGAGTTAGATGTGACACAAAGCAATGGTCTTAATCAACTTGCCAGTCTCTGGCTTCCCTTATTTATAACAGCAGCCTGCTGTAATTTGTAGCTTGAGGAGAGCTCAAGGACTGCACAAGCCACAGAAGTTTGGCCAGCGCTTATGCTGTGTGACTGTCCTGAGTGTCAGCAGACACTTCAGCCACTGGAGGAGTTAATCGAGCACTTTCTGCCGTTGCTTTGGTCCCTGAGCGTGGGTGTGTATGTGTGCACACACTCGCTTAACGGGGCTTTCATGTTATGCCGAAGTATTGAATGTATACTTTGTTTGATAGCTCTCCAGCTATTTATGCCATCTGGTTTGAATGGGAGACAGTTGCTGGGTTTTAATACTCGCTTTGCTCATTTGAAAGGAGGAGGTAGTTGGCTCGTGGGGGATGTGCTCCACTGAGTCTTCCAATAATAGAGCAGAGCTTGCTGCCTGTGCTGGGGCATTTGTGGCTGAAGGGACAGCGAGAGCTTAACGGTGTGGATTGGTGCCAGCAGACAGAGAAATTACATTGCATGGCCTGTCTGTTTGGGAGGTCTGTCGCAACAAATGTGAGTATCGCTGGAGTGGACGTGTCGGTCCTATTCTGCTGTGTCAAGGAATGGTCAAAATTCAGATCTCTGCAAATGCCAGACCCTTTCTCCTCAGTATTTATAATAGTCATGCAAGCAAATGAAACTGCTGTACCTGGTTTGAGAACTCTGCAGTAAGGGGACCTCAATCATCCAAGAGGGCTGGTCTTGTGTAAATGTCCCGAGTGTGGTAGATTCATTTACTCATTTACATGAAAGTTTGCTGGGGGGAAGCTGGCAGAATGGATTTCCCTCCAGTGGTCTGCATTTCTGAGGTTTTCACCTGACAAGTGGCTGCATTCCAGGAGAGGGGGAGCTGCTCCTGTAGGTATAGGCTCTGCAGAGTGCCTAACTGGAGGAACAGCACTGCAGCAATAACAGTGCACTGTTGTGATGTACATATAGCATAACTCCTTGCTAAATAGAAAAAAAAATTTAACTGTAGTGGATATTTTCTTATTTCTACATGCCATTCCAGAGCTACTTGTCCTTGCAGTTGCCACTTTAGCCTTTGAAACAATTCAGCTGCTTGAGACCTCATTCATCATGTGGGCTGGCCCATGCTCCCTCTTGGGAGGCAGGTCCCTGGCTGGTGGGACCTGTTGATGTATTAATTAGGAATGGAGTTTTGATTCCTTGAGCTCAGTCTGGTCGGCTTAAATGGGGATACTCTTAGGTTGTCTAAAAAATAATGAGGAAGGCATCCCTCATCTCCTTGCCATTCTGGGCTTGTATCTGCAGTCCTTACTCTCATGCAAGTGGGTTGCAGCCGATTCTGAGCATGTTTAGAAAGATGGATGAATGCCAGTGTGGTATGTGGGGTCAGGCACTTTCTGTAGCTGAGATCAGCACTGGGGGACTGGCTGGGATGTTATATTTGTAGGTTGTGATATGGGGCAGCAGCATGCTCATGTTGAAGCCCATGTTATGTCTTCATCTACCCTTAATGAGATGCTGGTGTCAGAAGTTCATCTCAATGGTTCTGTGATGCAAAATTATATAAATGCCTCAATCCCCTGCAGAAGTCAGAAGGGTGGCAACAGGGTCTCCATGAGGTCATTGCGGCCTTAATTGTCTCCTCCCCCCAAAAAGTTTGGTGTTTGTTGTTGGAGCTGTTTATCCAACCCTCTTCTTGGTTACAAATCACACTAAGCTCTTCTGGCATGTTTGAAAAGTTGCCTGCGTCTTTCATTGCTCCTTCTGATGCACAAAAAACGATATCCATGTGTTTTTGCTTCCTTCCCCCGCCCTTCTCCCCCCTTAGTTTTTTGCTTTAGAAAAAGGCTCTCCTGGCTTCTCTCTCTTTTGCTGAAGGAGCAGAGCTGAACAGTGACTTAACATAGGCTGAAATTTGAGCTGGAGCTTTCCAACTGAGTTAGAGAGGGGCATTGAGTCTGTAAGGGCTGGAAAGCTGAACCTCCGGCTTCAGCCTATTGTGATACCACTATTCAACTTTCAGTCCTTCAGAGAATCCTCCAGCAAAACAGAGGGAAGGCAGAGCTGAATATTTCGAGTGACTGTGTGGTGTGGGGAGCAGAGCAGAAATGATATATTAGCACAGGGAGGGCTCATTAAAGTGTCATAAGGAAGCAATAAAGGGCAGAGAGTTTGAACCTTTTTATTTACTTCATATTTGGCTCTTCAAGGGTCCGAGCAGCCCCAGGCCAGCTCTCTTTGGGCGGGTGCCCTAGCTGGGAAAATCTCGGGATTCATAAGGATGCCAGCAAAGTTGCAGGCAAGGTTTTCCTGAGACAATAGGTACTTTTCAAGGACCTACTCTTGTTTCCCATCAAAACAAGCACAATTTTTGTCAATGATTGCTAATATGGTAACATTTGTTCTATAGGTGAAGCGCTGTCAAATCGTCAGGCAAGTTAACCACCCCAGACTTGCCATAAGTAAAGGAGGTACAGCCAAGCCCCAGCAATTGCTCTGATTTATCATGCAAGACCCCGGAGTTTGATTTCAAGATCCGGTATGATACTCCTAAGCCAGAGCTTGGCAGGGAGTTTGGGTGTGGGAGAGGAAGGGCTGTGCATCTGTCTGCAACACCTAACTCCAACTAATCTCAGAGCAGTGATTATGGTCTGCAGAGAAAGTCCTGCTAAGCTTAGCCAAGGGACAAGCGCTGAGAGGTGGAACAGAGCAGGATGTGGGCAGTACGAGGTAAGAGGAGAAAAGGGATCCTTTACAAACACCACAACCTGCCAGCCAGGAAGACAAGGCAGAGAGGGCTTTTTCAAGACACTGGAAGATGGCAAGGAAAGAAAACAGCCAAGCTGCGTTGTTATTTTAGGAAAATTTTTGAGGGTAACAATGTACAAACTTTCCTTCCTATGTTCCTGAGAGATAACAAGGAAAGAATTGTAATAATTTCTTTTTCACAGGATCTTTGCTGTTTGAGAAGTGCAAAGGTTAAGGAAGTAGAGTTTGATGTTTTGACATCCCATCTGAGCCAGGTCTTGTTTTTGCTTGGCTTGTTACAGGAAGAGGCCCTGCCTGTGTGCACTGGGGAGGGTGACAGGATTATAGCAAGTCACTTTGTTGTATATTGATGATGACTTTCATGTTTCAGCTTATGAATGTATTTGTGTGCATAGCCAGTGTGTAATAGGAAGACCGTATTATCGACAAAGGTATTTTTCCAGATTTATAAGTACAAAAGTATGTTTTAATTGAGGGATCAACAGACTTCTGTCTTCCTGGTAGTTTGGCTAAGCACCTAGTTACTGTGGTGGGAGAGGTGCCTTAAAAATGCCAAAGATGATAATAAAAACAAAGATCCTGAAACATAAAAGTGAGAGCAGTTTTCCTGCTGCTTGCTGTGAATTTTAGCAAATGGTTTGAGGAGCAAACTGGAAGTTACACAGTGCACAGCAGCCCTAGAGACCCCGACAGCCACTGCTGTCACTGGCACCCCTCAGTGTCTCACTTGGCTGTTGAGAATGTTTTTAATGCTGTGCTGGATGCTGAGGTGCCTCTTAGAGGACGGCATTGACATCCCTGTGACAAGCTGCGCGTATGCAGCAGATCCGCTTGCAGTTACCCGGGGAGAATTTCTGAGCTGTGCTTACACATGGATGAGGTGGGTCAGGCTCGGCCCTACAGTGAGCACTGCTGAAGTCCCTGAGGTTACATCTGGGCTGAATTCGCACTTCGCATTAAAGTATCTTTGGGTTCTTGTGTGGTCACAGCCAGAACTGGAAGAAATTTATGTTGAAGTGTCACATTGTCCCTCTGTAGCCTTAGCACAATGTGATGACATTCTCCACAAGACACTGCATCGTGTCTTACGCTCCTCCACGCTGCTGCATCTCCGTTCAGACTGGGCTGTGTTTCAGTAGCTGATAGATGATTCCCCTTTCCTACAGAACCAAGTTTAACCTTTAGTTGTCACGAGTGACTGTGAGAGAAAGCAGTGCCCTGGTGCTGTCCAGGCAGCGAGAGGAACTGCAGGGGTTTCTTTGCCAGCAGTACCTGGAGTGGTTGTCCCGGGAGCGGTCGATGCCCCTTGGAGCTGTGCTGTGGGAGGAGTGAGTTGGTCTCTGTCTGCAGAAGGATGCTCTCTCCTCCTGTACCCTGCTCCCATCCACGGGTTGTGCAGGGTCAGAGGCAGCACTGGGTTCCTGGGACGTTGACAGTGGGTTAGAGGGAGCCTGCTGAAGATGAACCCAAATGCACTCTACTAAGGGATGTTTCTGGGCTGGAGAGTGCAGAAGTGATTTATTCAAGGTAAATGCACATTGAGGTCGACAAGGTAGAGTCTTAAGAGCCAGGAAATTTGATACCTTGGTTTCCACAGTAACTGTGCAAGAGCCCTTATGCCCATAAGTAGCTGTTATGTATGTATAATACATATGGGTACACCTGGGATCCAATTTACAGCTAGAGTGGGATTCATAATTTCTGGAGGGAGATGGGGGGAGTAGATGTGGGGAATGGTTGCTCTGAATGTATTTTTTTTAATTGAAGAAAGGAGAAAAACCTGAGCGCTGTGATTTATGCCCAGTCTCATAAACACTTTTTCAAATTTTCCTGCCTCCTGAGCTCTTGTGAATGTGATCATGCCTGACAGAACTGGTTCTTAATGGAAACTCAAAAAATAGGTATATGTTATGACCGTGAATTTCCAGAAATGTAGCCAGCCAATGCCCAGGCAGCAAAGATTTGGATGACTGCTATGGTTTTACATGTGGATTACACTAGCCATGCTAAACCTGTGAAATTAAGATGAGAGTGAGCTGCTTAAACTGTGGGTTCAGTTCTGCCCTCCATGACCCATGCACGGCAGCAGCGAGAAGCCACAGGGACTTCAGGGGATCTTGTGGAGTTCAAGCTTGTTCAGAAAAGGAAGCCAGCACACAAATCCCTCAAAAGGTGATTTAAGTATGACACTGCACTAGACTCTTTTGAGAGCTCAGGTATCTGTTCAGCCTCTGCGTCCAGAGCATGCTGGGGCTGGGCTGCAGCCCTACATCCTCCCAGGGATGCTGCGGGCTGAGGGTCAGTTCCCAAAAACCTGGTCAAGGTAAGGATGTCCTGGCTCCTGAAGTGGTGGAAATGCAAGGTATTATCATCTTACCTTTTTTTTCAGAACTGATACTGGAAGACCACAGGCAGGGACTGCTTCCTTGTACATCTGATTAATTTACCATGTGACAACATGCGGCTCCTACAAAAATTTATACAAAGTAGAGAAGTCTGTTCATTTTTGCTAAGTTGTATTTCACTTTTGTGTTTTTGTATTTGGCTGCAGTTTGATTCATGGAGTGCTTGCAAGGCTGGTGGTTAGCTGCACAGAGGGCTTGAGCAGCCAAATGTGTTCAATATAGGAAGCAGTGAGAGGTAACAAGTCCAATGTCAGTTTTGTTCAGAGCAGAATTGCATAGGATTCACTTGGTGTTCTTGGTGATGCACGTCGTCATACATGTATGCTCATGGGGGAAAAAAACTAAATGGAGAAGTATTTGACTGTTTACGGTTTGGGTTTTTTGGATACCTAACTTCAGTAGAATGAGAGAGCAGAACTAGAAATGGTGAAATGCTCTGGAGTGTAACTGAAAAATAGAAAGCAGGCTGTGGTTGGGAGGCTGAGTGGTTCTTTCACTCTCTCATACGAGGCCAAGACTTTGAGGCTTTTGCATTTTGCATACCTAATAGAAATGACATTGCCATCCCTTTTTATAAATCACTGTTGCTGATTATACTCTTGCCACTAGCTCAGTTTGTTCTGTTTTGCCACCAGTGACTTTCTGTAAATTTTCAGTTCCTGGTGGACTGGGTATATATAATTGAATTGCTTGTTAAGAGGTAGAGCACTGCTGATTTTGTGTTTATGTAGTCTGTAGATGCCCTGCTGGCCTGGAAACTCAGATCCAAATTACAATGTTTAACCATAGCATATAGCTTATGGCGGAATAATATTTGGAAGTCTGAGCTCTGCAGGCTATTTACAGTTAGAGAGCCCTTGGCATCATCTTTTTGCTGCTTACAGAGTTCTTCCTATTCTTTTCAGGATTTTAGCAGGGATGATTCAGTTGTCATAAATGCAGGCTGTGAAGCCTCACATTGAAGTGACACATTTTCCTCACAGTTTCTCCAACCCATTATCATTCTAGTTGTGTTTTGCGTCTGATGGTTGTGAAAAGTGACCAAGGGAATGCAGACAAGTTACTGGATGGCAGTGTGTGTTGCAACATGCAGTGACACTGAGAAAACGTGCCAGTGTGTTAGGTAATCAGTAGAAATATTGAGAAAATAATTTCTGTTAACATATTGTGCTGGCAGCCGCCAGAACAGCACTAATTTCTGGGTCTGATTTTGAAGAAGATGGAGCAGCCGCTGTGTTCTATATGTGTCTGTGTCTGACACAAAGCAGTGAACAGACGAGCGCTTATTCAAATTTCTGCTGGCTGTTGCCTTTCCTGGAGTCCTCTAAATAGATACGGTTCATCAGTAGAACATTTTTTCCATATGCATCAATTTTGAGTCCCATGACTTTGTCGTCCGTCCACCCCCCCATTAATTTTAGTTTTCAGTTTGGGGTACTTGTTTGTATCTAGTGAAGATGGGGCAAAACTCAAAATGAAACCCATGAATTTAACTGCGCATCAGGTACCTGCCCACAAGGTACCTGACCCAGACACGCTACTGCTGTCTCAGGCTTTATTATGAAAGTGCAGTGCTTGCTTTTGGAAATGCCTATTCATTAGGAGAAAATTAAATTTTTTCAGCTCCTAAAACCAAAGTATTTTGTAAAAAAATGTTTTAAGAGTTTTAAAAAAATGGTTTCGGTTATTTTGTTTGTTTTTCTTAGTGCTAAGATAAAGCCGGTGGCTGCTTTCACAAGGTTCCAGCAGCGCCCACAGGCCTGATGAGGTCAAGATGCACATAAAATAGCAAGACGGCAAATTGGGGTTTGTAATTTCTCCCCAGGTTGGAATAGGTTCGCTCCTCCAGGCATTGCAAAAGTGTTGCTTCAGGAGCAGTTTGAGTAAAGGAAGTTGTTCGTGGCTTGGGCTTCAGCAATCGCTCTTTGCATAGAGGGCACTGTGAGTACTGCGCAAGCACGGTGCAGGGAGGAAATGAAACTGCTGCTCGAACTCAAAGCTGGCAGCAGTTCTTATGGTTTGGAGGTTTGGTTGCAAAAGGGTCAGACAGCTGTAGCAGAACTTCCAATTTTCACGCATTGGGACTCAGGTGTTTTGACTTAGGCACTTTTTAGTGGTATCCGGATTTGCTGGCTGCTCTGAATGTGTGTGTTTTGTGGAGTATTTATTTATATGGAGTTGGTAACTCTGTACTAAGTGCAATTTATCACACACCTTTGACCGGCTCACCCGCGTTTTGCCCAATATCTCTCCCTCTGTATCAGGCAGTAAGTCAGGGAGATAGTAAGGAAAAAGGCTCTGGAAATGGTAGGGAGGGGAGGAAGAGGAGTAGCAAAGACGGTCTCGCCAGCGTCTAGTCCTTGCCTGTGCCTTCAGGCATTCAAGGTGGGATGTCCTTAGGCTCACCGCTGCCCAAATTCCCTGTATCAATGAGTGCTGTGGTGTGGAGCCTTAGGAAGAAGAGGACTGTGGAAGGTGCAGGTTGAGTGATGTGAAGGAAGGACTGGGGACTTTGTTTTTCCTGGGGTTGAAACAGCCTTTTGCTGTCCTGCTCAAGGAATTGGATGTGTGCTGCTTTTGGGGATGGTGTGGAGCGAGAGTCACTTTCTTACCTGCATTTTTTCCAAGAAGAGCTGTGTTCCACAGTGAGAGTATAGTTTTGTGCTGAAGTCCAAGCGGTGTCCCCTCCTCCCGCTGTGCAGGATTAACGTGTGTGGCACATGTAGGGGAGACGTTCCCTCTGGAGCCTGGGGATTGCTGAAGTAGGCAGCTCCTTTCCAGGATTCCCTTCTCCCAGAGGAGCTTGTTATATCTGGTACCTTCTATGTCGCAGGCAAAACAAAATATATGTATTTCAGGTGATAGTAGTGTTATTTGATGGAAGCAGGAGCTGGTTTAATGTTGTTGCATAGCTCTGAGGACAGTTCCCAATCCAGTCCTTGTGGCTAAGCAGTTGCCAAATGTGGCATTTTGGTCAGCAGACATGGCTGAGAGTATCCAGTGCAGATAATTGAAATATTGTAATTGAAGGATGCAGATAAACATGTGCAACTGCTATTATGGTGCTACAAGCATTTTGCTATTGTCCAGGAAAAAAAAATTACTTGGAAAATATGAAAATCCTTAGTACTGCATAAAATTATTCAAGTTACAGTAAAACATAAAGGGCAACCTACCAGTTAAATATATGCCATGGAGATGTGTGTGAAAGGATGCGTTTTAACAAGGGAATTGCAGTGATGTTATTTGCTTGTTAATAGAATGTCAGGTGGGATGTATCTCCCAAATTACATCAGAAAAGTGGTAACAGCAGATGGTTTTGCAAACCTGAGGTGTATTTCAGGTCATTGAGAAGCAGGCAGGAAGGTGGTGTGGGTTTGGTGGCAAAGGGCATCCTTGCCCAGCAGAGCCCTGATGGAGACCTGATGCTGGGCTTGCTTTTAAATTCCTCAGAAGCTGGCATCATGCAGGGAGCACCCAGCCTGGCTGCAGGATGCTAGAAATAAGCTGTGATCCCTGCTGGGTTGGATCCTCAGACTCCAGCTTGAGGAAATCTTGTTGCATGACTTTGTCTTGGCTTGTTGTTGGGATGCACGTGCTACAGAAGAGCTGTGGCACAAGGCTGCAGTCAGGGAAGTGCCTTTTGGCATGGCTGCTGTGGATGGCCAATCTTCTGGGGTGACCCCAGGTGGCTTTTGCAGCTCAGCTCAGCTGGCTGTGTGTTGCTGTGGGGTCATGGAGAAGGGTGAAGCAGACAAGGGAGATGCGAGGAACTGTGCAGGTGGGTTTGCATTGGTTTTTTGGGGTCAACTACTGTGCAGTATGTGCAGCTTCCACATGGTTTCTGTCTTTGCTCTGAAAGGGTTTGTGGATCTGCTTTCAGTGTCCAAGCTGAAGAAAACCTGAGCTTCAGATAGTACCATACTTTAAAAAAACAAACAAAACCAAACAAAAAAAACACAGAAGGGCAGCTCATAGTAGTCTCTAGACTTCTGAATTGGGATGGGGATTGTGTTAGGACTCGATTTTATTGTAAGTGAATTTAGGGCTAAATGTACAAACTGAGTTGTAAGAAGGATGAATGTTGGACCCTTGTTATGACCCAGTTTTTTGCAGAATTTTCCTTATCTTAACTAAACTCTGGTATCAAGAGTATTGCACAGTGTAGTTCTGTCCTAGTGAGGCATAACCTTAGTATCACATTCAGTGAGATGTATTGATTATGGTATGTGGTATAAGAAGGACTGTGCAGCTCTGGTGTGTCAAAAGGTGCAAAAGCTAAACTGCCCTAAGTAAAAAACTATTACGTGCAAGTCACCAAGCCAGCTGTTCCTGCACAACTGCTAAAAAAAAAAAAGCCTATGCCTTCCAGCTGGTCACATGAATTGGTGAGCAATGCATGGAAAGCATGAGCATAGAGCTGTGTTAGGCTGTTTTTGTGCCTTTCTCACAACTGTTTCACACAGGTCTTTAAATGAGTAACCTGCTTTTTCTAGAGTTCATATGTAACTTCAAAACTAATGAACCAATATTATGGGAAAGCTGCTTTGAAAAATAAAAATAAGAGCTGTGTGATTGAGAATGGTTTAGATATATCTGCTCAAGTATGGGCTGTAGAGATGCTGTGCAGCAGGGCTTTGCACTCATCTTGATCATTTTAGCAAAGCTCTTTAAAGCAAGTATTAAGGAAGCGAGTAAAATAAGCGTCACCACATGGGGAGGCCTGAAAGACCCTGAGGGCTGAGGTGGTCAGCCTGAGGAGCAGAGCATGGGTCACCTGGCACTGGCTGCTGCTGAATGGCTCTGCGTGTGTGCACGCAGCCCTTCCTCTTCAGCGGTCATTTGTGGTAGAGCTTGGTTATGGCTTTGCTGCAAGAGAGACAGAAAGAGACTTTGGACTAACTCATGAGTAAGCAAGGAAAAGGCATGTCCTTACCTTTCCTTGGTTTTCTGTGTTGTTGAGAGTCATTTCCTCTAGGTTACTGAAGGACCTTCAGTGGAAGGTCAGAGCAGTTCGTGCCATGCAAAAACCCCATCAGCAGCAGAGCTGTATGTGGTGGTGCTCCCCTGGGGTCCCTCTGCTACTCATGACCAGCAGATTAGGACATGATATCGTTCGGTAGTTGTTGGTGGACCTGTCTTCCACAAACGTGTAATCCATTTTCAAACCCATCTGCACTTCTGAGTCTTTGCAGTATCCTATGGCAATGAGGTGCACAGCTGAATTTTGCTCTAGGTGAGAAGTGTTTCCATGTGTTTGTTTTAAACCTACTGCTTGCTAATTAGGGGATAGGTGAGGAAATCAGTGTACTTTATCTGTCGTCTCTTTTTTTAATATTTTAAGCATGCACAAATAGCAGTGGGAATGCAGCCCAGCTGTGGGGTATTTCCACTCTGGTAATTTAGAACAGTTGTGGTTGCACAATTTATTTTGCATATAGTGGGGATAGTTTAATAGCAAAAGTTTGGTATCTTCTAGAAGGCCATGAGAAATGTCGTGTCCTGCACAGAGATTATTTTTAAGGGATCAGTCTACAGTTGGCAGCCACAAGGGTTATGTTTCCATCACCCAAGAGAAGTGGTATGGGGAAAAAGTTGCCCTTCCCTCACTGAACAGGTTTTGGAGGGGGGAAAACTTGAAGGTATTTCTGGCTGGATATTGCTTTAGGCTTTGACTTAGATTGAGGAAAATTTGTAATGTTTTAATGAATATGTTGCATACCTCAGCTGAAGTTCTTTATTCTCTCCTCTCTGACTGCACTTAGTTAAATCAGAGTATAGCAAGAGAAGGAAAATCTGGGCAGGAAATAAAGCAGTGAAAAATTCAAGATGCCTCCAGAGAGAAGATCCAGAAGATAAGAGAAATGCTACCAAAGGGGAACTGTTTCTTGCTGGCCTCACCCTTACTTTTGAGGAAGAACATCTCTACTCAGCCTCTTCAGCTGCTTGAAATAGGCTCCTTGGAGTGAAGTGTTTCCTGCAGTCTAGCTGGGTTTTAATGCACCTACGGCACTTTGCTGGGAAAGACTTGTTAGCTTGTGTTGTAATGCTCAGAAAAGAGTAGGGTCTGCTAAGCTCATTAAGGGTGCCACTCATCCTTTGCGGTCACTGCTGCAAAGGACTTGCAGTCTGGCCACAACAAGTTAGAGAGAAGTTTTTATCTCGTGGGCCTCTCATTCCCCAGCGTCATTCTCTGCCGTGACAATCCAGCAGGCCTGGAGCACTTATACCACCTGCAGTGGGGGCTTCATCCAAAGTGGTTTTAGATGCTTTTTGTCAAGATCGGGTGGACTGGTTGAACGGTCTTTATCTGAAGCAGTTCTGTTGGGAATTTCAGAAACACAGCAGATGTCCTGTTTGTCCTGTCTTGGTATGAAGGCAGTGGCTGTCTCCAGGACAGAAGGCTGCAGGTTTTGTTATTTGAAACCATACTGTGTTGCCACCATGACTGCAGTCAAGATGATAGCAAGGCCCTAAAGACCTTATTAACAGTATGTTCCCTCTTTCATGCTTCTTATTTCTTCTCAAATAGTTGTTAGAGAGCTACTGGGGGGGGAATAGTGCTAAGTCTGTGTGACCTCCCACGCTAGCATTGGAGGGCTCATGAAATCCTAGCAAAAGTGTTCAGGAAAGGGAAAAGTTCACATAAAAATCAGGACTTCAACTCCTTCCCCTTGCTTGTTCCGCACTTTTTGGAGAGTAAAAGCTGTACTTATTTGGAAAGGGCTGTTCTGTTCCATCAGCTGTGGGCTACAGGCTCCTAGGTGTTCTTGCAGGTGCCAAAACTAGTTGGGCCTCTTCTCAGCTGCATGAACAGATCAGGACTGCACGCTAGAAATTCAGGGCAAGACTACTCTAGCTCTTGGTGAGCAGAGGAAGAGGCCAGGCTTATCGTTTGGGATGCCTCTTGAGGAGGAAGGCAAGTGGCTGATCTGGTGCCTCAGGATACACTTAATGGCACCTGGGTCTGAGAGCTGACAGCAATGAGCAGAAGAGCATTCAAAGATGATCCTGATGAATGATCTAACAAAAGCTTCTCTTTTTTTCTTTCACCTGTTGTCTTTCAAGACCTCAATTCCTTTGTTTCTGCCCTCCCTTCTGAGGAGACTCAACATTGCACAGGTGGCAGTGCAGACATCCTGGTCTTGCAAATGAAACTGCTGTTGCTCCTAACACTGGAAATGCAGAGAGCACTGAAAATGCTGCCATAACTGTAATAGCCACGTGATTTCAGATACTCGAGGGTATAGTAGTAGTACGTAAAAGAGGAAGAATATCAAACTGGCCTAGTTCTGCTGATTAGAACTTGTTTAAATACAGTATGTGTACAACCTATTCTTCAATAGGCTGATATCAGCTGGGAAGCTAGACTGTTTTCCAAGCTTATCTGCTTTCTTATCACCCTGTTGATAGCAAGATCTGAATTCCTGGCTCCATTTGACCTAAGGTTTAAGCATGAGGGTAAGCTCAGGGGATGGCATATGAGCTCCTGCCTGGCACTGAACTGTAAGGTATCTGTGTACTCTGCACACACAGTTATTCCACCCTTTATTTTTTTTCTTATAGGTGGACTCTGATCTAATGTTGCCAATTCCCTTTATCTTTGATTGTAAAGTACCTTCTGCTATGTAGAAATGTGGGTGCATTTCTGCACACCAGTGTGAAGAAAAAGCAGCGCATTTCAGAATAATTTGGGAAATGAGTTCTCCGTATACTGTGTGATTTCTCCTAAATTCCTTGCTTTTCTTTGTATCTTTAGAGAGGGAGGTGCTGCCTGAAACTCCATCTTTTGTGTGTGGACAAACCTTAGAAGAAAACCTGCTGGTAATAGCTGAGGTGGCAGAAAATGACAGAGAAACCCATTGCATGCCTATCGCTGCCTTTTTCAGAGAGACAGTTTCGTTCCTCTGTTGGATTTGGCTGGTTTGTTCCCAGGAATCTGCATCACTGAACCTGCTGTCAGAAAAGGGCTTTACCTGGGTAAAGCCAGTCTGGCTGTATGAAAGTCTTTGGGAGAAGCAGAGAACATTCCCTGACTAATTTATCTGTAGGGGGTATTTTCTTGCCACTCTACCATCCTTTTATGCATGACTTAGCTTCCCAGCCACTAAAGCCTTTGAAGTTAGATTGCAAATAGCTCTTCGGTTATCCCTTCCCCCCATGTAAAATAGGGAAATGAGAACAACCATTGCTGTGGAGAGAGCCTGCCTTGTTACGTGGCTCCCCAATGTTAACACTCTTCTCTTTCCTTTTCCCTACCTCCTTCTCTACCCCCGCCCCAAAACCTTTTTTCCCCTTAATAAGATCTACTTAAGACTTGAGGGAAAAGGCTATGGTTCCATGAGATGGTAAATCCAATTTTAGGGTGTTTCATATGTGATGAAAAACACTATGGCCACATGACGCAGCCCCTGAATTGGCACACATTCACCCTGCCAGTTCAGATTTGTTCGTATAATGCAGAAGGGGCGACTGTCCATGCAAGCTTCACATCGAGGCGTGCATGGGCTGCCCAGGCGTCCCTGATCTTGGGCTGGGGGCCAGTGACTCCCCATCTCGCACTCACTGTATTTTGTGATCTGCCCAGTTGAATGGTCATGTTTGTCTTGGCTCAAATCTGTGCAGTCAGGGGATCTGGAAGCTTCCAGTCTTGGCGTTGATGAATGTGAATGCAAAGGATGTTATGTTAGCCTGCACTCTTCCTAGAGCTGTCCCTGCAAGCACCAGAGAATCTCTTGTGCATGCTGGAAGTCCAGCGGCAATGTCTGGCATCTCCAAATATCCCTTCTTTGGTGATCTTGCCAACAGGAATGGTGTAACCACATCATATGCTGTGAATCTTGCAGTTCAGAGCCTCCTTTCTCTTACTGAAGGGAGAAAGACCTGAATTTAAACCACCCCTTTTCTGGGACGTAATGCACTCAACATTAACAGAGCAAACCCCTCTGCAAGTTATTACCTTCTTTGCCAGTTCACCTCTTTAGGCTTTCTGCTGAGGCAGATGCGGCAGTTGCTTTCCCACTGGATTAATTTATGGCTCTGAGGCTTGCTATCCTGGGAAGCTCTTGGATTGGGCTCTTGGAAGTCATGTTGAAGAATAAAGTATGGGGCTCTTTTGCCAAGCGAGGGATTTTTGAAAATTCTGAACATTGGTTGAGTCGTCTTCCTTTGTGATCGTGTTTCTCACGTCATCTTGTTTCTGGACCAGTGAAGATCTGGTTACCTTGGACTACTAATCACACTGCATTTGCCTCCCATTTCTGTCCTCTTTGCTTCATGTAGAGCTGTCTGTTCTTCCCTGGATCTCTTGTTAAATAAAGTTTTTAGCCTCATGGAGATGGTTAGAGGATGCCTAAGTGGATATTTCTTACTCCAGGATCCATCTCAACTTTTGGAAAGAAGAATCCATGCAGCTTCTACAGCTACTGGAGTTTCTGTTTACATTCAAGTAAAAATAGTCCGAATCCCTCATGTTCAATTGTTGCATTTTTCTCCTTTTTTTTTTTTTTTTTTATGGACCACTGTTTCATGCCCTGTGTCGCATCAGTGGTCCTTGGGTTTGCTTTGGAAATACTGACTTAAGTTACTGCTCCGTTCCTTTTCTTGGAGACGTAGATGTAATTTCACTGCCTTGTGAGAAGGCAGAGGATAAATCCCCTCTGGAGTCTGAAAAGGTGCCTTGAAGTTTTGAGACCAGCTGCTTGAGCTGTCATCTCACGGCCTGCAAGAAACTGGCGGTGCAGATTTGCATGAGTCTGGGATACTGTCTTTGGCACTTCTGTCATTTTAGCTCATTTTAAGATCTTAATTAACTAGATTTTCTAATGAAGTCACAGACCAGTGGGCAGCCTTCCAGCTCTCTCACTGTCCTTAAAACGCAAGTTGTTTTACTTATGTTTTTAGTGTCAGGAAACACTGGGAGTGAGTGAGGAGACCTTTCCCCTTTGTAAGCATTAGCTCCATGTGCTTTCCCCCCTCACAAGCCCCTCCTGCTGTGCGCTGAAAGCCCAGGTGAGCTCCTTCTTTGCATGCTTCCAAATGCCAACTTGTGGCATTTCCCCCTGTGCAGGACAGTCTAATTAGGGACAGCACCTGAGGCAGCACATAGCGAGAGGCAAACAAGCACCGCAGTGGCTTTTCCTCACCCCATCCCCCTGTTCTGGGACCAACAGGGACTTCGGGAGAATTCTCCCTTTATCCTTCTGTGGTTTGAGGTATCAACTTAAAGTTCCCTTTTGGCATTAGAGGGAAAAAAAAAAAGTGGTGTAGGTTAAGCTCATGTTTACAGTGTTGTTTGTTTACAATAAGCACTTGAGTATTATTGTCACTTGTTTTACTTGTTGCGCAGCCCTGTAGGTGTGGGGAGGATAGTCTCTGCCAAAGAAGTGCTGCAAGTAAGTACCAGACCAAAAGACAAGCTGAGCCAAGATAGTGTATGTGTCAGGTAGGATATTGTAATCTCATAGAGCTTGAATTCTCTTTTCCAAGTAGTGAGAGATACTTTTGCAATCAATAATAAAGAAACCAAAACACCCAAGTAACTTCTGCAAGAAATCTTTGCTCTGTTGCAGCTTTTTTGGTGTTTGTTTTTTGTAGGATATGGTGATTAGTGTATAGCCCTGGTCTGTGTTCTGCTCTGCTTCATTTGCAGCCTTTGTCTGTTAGATTTGCAAAGTGCTGTATAAATACATAACTATATAAAAATCTTACAATCTCTGTTCTTGAGATAAAAATACACGTTGCTGAAGATATTTATAATCACTGATCTATAATGTGTTAAGACTTCCATTTGCCTGTTTCCAAGTTGGGCATTTTTTTAATAGTGCAAATACACCTGAAATCTGGTTTTGTTCCAATTAAAAGCTGCTGTGATTGTAATTGCATGCTCTGACAGCAGCAGGAGGACAGGTGCTCCCTTAGCTGCCCAAAGGAGGTTAAAATACGTGACTAACCAACCCGGGGTGTCCGGGGAGTAGGCAGTAAACAAACTTCAGCGTAGATTCAGGCTGCAGCAGTGGTTTGCTGGCTGACGTGAGCCACCATGGGTGCTGGTGATTGCATGGTTATCTGAACAGGCTTGAAAGCTCACCTGGGAAGGTGCAGGCAGTGGTTGGCTCTGTGTTTTTTGCTGCTGTAGCTAAAATACTGTCAAACAACCTTGGGTAGCTCCGCCTTCCTGTGCTCCAGGAACACAGCAACACCAGCAAAGTACCACCCTCGTGTGTTCTTTCAGAGGGAGAGCTATAGTTATAGTAGGCAAAGTAAAAATATTTGTATGTATTGTAAATATGGTACTGAGTCTGTCTTGTTCATGCCTGACACCATGAGGTGTGAATGCTTAGCATGGTCCCTCTCCTATGTCATTTTGCCTGAGTGTTGCATTCCCAGTAAGCAAAGAGGGCAGTTTGGAGGCACCGCTCTTGTTCGCATGCTTTGCAAAGAACGTGCGGAGCCTGCAAGCTCTTCTCTAGCTACAAGCAAGTTAAACATGAACAAAGCAATACTGTCTGAAGTCCTTGTTGTGCTCTGGTATGTAGATTTTGGACAGCAAGAGGTATTTCACTCTGTTAGCAAAGTGAATGGTGGGATTCTCTGGGCCAAACTTGAATAGGCTTGTATTTTTTTAAAGGAGATTTTCATTGAAATTGTGTCTTTGAGGAAGGTGGCTGGTTTGCATCCTCAGGCTTCCCTTTTGTTCTGGATGATATTGGGAGAAACGAGGCAGGTTTGAAGCATCTCATGCTCTTTAATATGCTCTGCTGAAGGAGTCTGGGAAGAGAGACTTGTGTGTTAGAGAACATGGGCCATTTTCACCCTGGGATTGCAGTGTATCACACTGGGGCTGTTTCCTTTGTCAAACACAGATCCTAGGCAGCGAGGGAGCTGGAGCCGGGAAACAGGCTGTCAGAGGCACCCGGAGTCTATTCTCACCGCCCTCAGTGACTTGCTGTATGACCTTGTTTAGTCAGTTTTCCTCTCCTCGTCACCTCTGGAGGTTTTTCTTTCCCTGCTTTTTGTAAAGATAAAGGGTGGATTTTTTAGGTCCTTGGATGGACTTAAACCGAAACCAAGTGATGACTGTTTGACCAGGTTATGAAAATTTTTTGTCCAAGAGCTGCTTCTGATGTTAGTTCTAGCTTTATTGAAAAGCTTCTTCTAAGATTTTAAATGGCAAAGATTGCTGGTATTTAAATATGGAGTTTTCAAAGTTTTAGGGCTTAAGGAGTGCATTTTTCTTGTTCTATTTGGTTTCTGTGAGAGCAAGTTGCAGCAGGCTTAAAGGTTTGCTATTTCTTGCAAGCATGGGATGCTTCACTTCATTAAAGCTAATGACCTTGCATTGTGCTGAATGCCATTGATCCTTTATTTCATTATTTTGATGCACCAGAGATCAGCCAGGCTATGTCAAAGTAGTTGCTACGTTCAGTGATACAGGTTCCCTACCTCAAATACAAGTAAGTTGGTTCCCAGCAGAATATTTCAGTGAAATTAACTCTGAGCCATGGTATTCAAAATGCATTCTGAAATTCTGACTAAATTCTTTATCAGATGGCCTTTCTAAAAGGAAATGAAAGCGTGTGAAGTTCTTCTGCCCATAGGAAAGGTATCGAACGGCGTGTATGATGAAGCTCCCAACTGCTGCCACAGTGTCAGTGCTCCTCTGAGAACAGCCTCTTCACATCTGGAAACTGCCAGTTCTGCGTGCAAATATTAGGATGTAGTTTCTTTTTTTCTGCAGGTATGGACATTTGGTTGCTAAATGCTGGGTATTGCTGAGACAAGACTGATACCCTGTATTCAGCAGCTCTCTAACCTGTCACTATTAAGGCTGATCAAGGAGTGAGATCTCAGGATGTTCCTTTCACTTAACTCAAGAGACTCTGCCTGTGCTAAAATGCACTGTACAATATTAAAGGTGGCAGTTAGCATTTTGGGTGAACAATGAATGAGACCATTTATAACCAGTTATGCTGACATGAATCTCGTCTCAACAAATTTGCATCATTAAACACCTTTGAAAGAATGTGTCACACATATAATTAAATACCTGTTTTGCTAACTCTTAATTTAATTAATGCAAGTAAGGATGGCAGCACAAATTAATTTAGTTGAAAATGGCTTTCTCTCAGTGGGCTAAAGGAAAGTTTTCTGGAGGCGTTGTACCAGATGCTTTCAGAAATGTATGGGTGACCTCCAAGACTGATTGACACAGTTTGTTTTTTTTTTTTTACAGTGATAGACACGATATCCTCGTAGCAGCATGTATGCCACATATCAGCTCACTTCTTTCCCCCTTGTTGAGAGCAAGGAGGGAAGCCAGCTAGAAGGCAGTTTCTTTGGGAGGACAGTGTAGCTACTTTTCAGCTCTTCCCTGGGAGGTATTTGGCAGCAATCACAGTAAATCCAGGATCAGACAGGTGAATGAAAATAAATCTATATAACAAAAGATCTTTCTGTCT